>NC_052310.1:18613119-19213119 GCF_016432855.1 Salvelinus namaycush
AGCCATAGAGAGAAACTGGGACAGCCTCTCAACAGGTGATATGATGTTCCGCTGTACTTTACTGTATGACAGTCACCAGTGTTTTTCTCAATGAGTCAGATGAGGATATACTCCATTCAGCTCCTACATCCTGTCTCACTGTCTTAGGTCAGGGATGAGATGGGGCTATTTCTGAAGTGTGAGGGTGAGACCACCACAGACAGGCGCGTACGAGCGCATACACACACACACACACACACACCGGTGGGGCATCAGGGGCCAGGTCAGTGTCACCGAGTGAGCTTATTGGCTCATTTGAAAGTGATGAGCTGCTGATGTCAAGAGAGTGGGAGAGTGTGAGAGAGAGAATAGTTTTTGGGACTGGAGCCTAGGAGAGGAAGAGGGGAATCACTGGTCTATGGTCTGGAAAATTTCAGCCGCTGCATGGCGTCATAATCATATGCTCTAGCTTGGTTTTTAGAGATCCGTAGACGTGGTCCTGTTTTATTTATTGATAAGGGTGATTCCTTTAAAACGTAGGGCCCTAACAATAGGAAATAAGCAAGTGAATTAACTGTCTTCTATTGCATGTAGAGATCCGTATTGCATCTACTCTCCGGAAATGCATCTACCATCCGTTCTATTGGCGAACGTCCAATCACTGGAGAATAAACTGGACGAGCTCCGTTCGAGACTATCCTATCAACGTGATCGTAGGAACTTAAATATCCTATGTTTCTCAGAGGGTCGTGGCTGAACAAGTGCATGGAAAATATCAATCTGGCTGTTTGTTCTATACATTGCCAGGACAGAATGGCAGCATTGGGTAAACTCAAAGGTGGTGTTGTATGTCTCTTCGTTATCAACAGCTGGTGCGCAATCTCTAATATTGAGGTCTCGAGGTTCTGCTCGCCTGAGTTAGAATACCTCATGATAAGCTGTAGACTATACTATTTACCAAGAGAGTTTTCATCTATATTTCGTAGCTGTCTACTTACCATCACAAACCGATACTGGCACAAAGACCACACTCAACAAGCTGTATAGGGCCATAAGCAAACAAGAAAATGCTCGCCCAGATGAGGCGCTATTAGTGACCGGCGATTTTAATGCAGGAAAACTGAAATCCATCTTACCTCATTTCTACCAGCATGTCACGTGCAACTAGTTGCAAAAAACAGTCTATATCACCTTTACTCCACACACAGAGATGCGTACAAAGCTCTCCCTCACCCTCCATTTGGCAAATCTGACCATAACTCTATCCTCCTAATTCCTGCTTACAAGCAAAAACTGAAACAGGAAGTACCAGTGACACGCTCAATACGGAAGTGGTCCAATGAAGCGGATGCTAAGCTACAGGACTGTTTTGCTAGCACAGACTGGAATATGTTCCCGGATTCATCCGATGGCTTCATTAATAAGTGCATCGACAACGTTGTCACCACAGTAATCGTGCATACAGTGAGGGAAAAAAGTATTTGATCCCCTGCTGATTTTGTACGTTTGCCCACTGACAAAGAAATGATCAGTCTATAATTTTAATGGTAGGTTTATTTGAACAGTGAGAGACAGAATAACAACAAAAAAATCCAGAAAAACGCATGTCAAAAATGTTATAAATTGATTTGCATTTTAATGAGGGAAATATGTATTTGACCACCTCTCAATCAGAAAGATTTCTGGCTCCCAGGTGTCTTTTATACAGGTAACGAGCTAAGGACTAAGAACCTGTCATGGTTCAAACACATCAACACAGTCGTGAAAAGGGCATGACAACTTTTCTTCCACCCCAGGAGGCTGATTTGTCATGGGCCCTCAGAACCTCAAAAAGTTATATAGCTGCCCCATTGAGAGCATCTTGACTGGCTGCATCACCGCTTGGTATGACAACTGCTTGGCATCTGACCGTAATGCGCTAGAGAGGGTAGTGCGCACGACCCAGTACATCACTGGGGTAGAGTTCCTGCCATCCAGGACCTCTATACCAGGCGGTGTCAGAGGAAGGCCCTAAAAATGATCAAAGAATCCAGCCATCCAAGTCATAGACTGTTCTCTCTGCTACCGCAGAGAAAGTGGTACTGGAGCGCCAAGTCTGGGACCAAAAGGCTCCTGAACAGCTTCTACCCCCAAGGCATAAAACTGCTGAACAGTTAATCAAATGGCTACCTGGATTATTTACATTGACCCCTTGTTTATTTGCACTGACTCTCTTGCGCCGGCTCTATGCACACTCACTGGACTCTACCCAAACACTCACACATGCTACACTGACACTCCAACACACACATACACACACACACACACACACACTACATATGCTCACACACACAAAACGCACATGCAAACATGCATATTGGCACCACACAACCACACAAACTCACACATACACACTTTCACACTCGTCACATATGCTGCTGCTATTCTGTTTATTATCTATCCTGATTGCCTAGTCACTTATATGTACTGTACATACATATTACCTAAATTAGCTGAGCTACCTCGTACCCCTGTACATTGACTTGCTACCGATAGTCCTTGTATATTGTCTCGTTTTTGTTATTTTATTGTGTTACTATTTCCTATTACATTTTTTGCAAAATGTTGTATACTTTTTAACTGTTGTGAAAAGCACTCGTAAGTAAGCATTTCACGGTAAAGTCAACACCTGTTGTATTCGGGGGCATGTGACAAATACGATTTGATGTTAATGCCAAGCAACAATACTTTAAGTTAAACATCAACACCTGATTTTATTCGAATATTATAGTGAACTGTCAATGTCAGGTAAACATATTTCTAAATATGTTAGTGTTGGGAACAAAACAAAACAGAACGATTATTTGATGATTGATCTAATTGTTCCAACAAACCACATTTAACGTTGTAAAATCGAATTATTTCTCAATTAGTCCCTATTCAAAGATGTAATTGGCAATGAGTGTCACCTTTCATGTCCCTTCAATCATTTCCATTGTCCAAGAATGCCATTGTGGGAAAAACGAGTCACACAGACTTAAACCACTCGCCTTGTTTAGATTTTCTCGATGGAAGGCCACACTCGTTGTAAGCCAGTACAAACCACAGAATACACACACACACACACACACACACATGCATGCGCACACGTAGACACACAGACCCCAGTTAGACACACACAAACCCACACACTCAGACACTCCTCCACATACACACAGACACACACATAGAGACCACCCTTAATCACAGAAACCGACACAAACCCGCATAGACAGACAGAGACACACACATACACAGACACGTACGTAGAGACCCACCGCCGCACACTCGCGAGGCCTCATGCGGGGGTGACATCATGGTTTGGATGACAGCACGTCTTCCAGCCCTATTAGTATGATTGTAGGTGGCTCCGCCAAACTGATTTATGGGTAATATTTGCGTCCCCCCTTCTGAGTGTTGATTTATGTTTCATATTCTGGCCCCTTTCACCCCAAACCACAAAACTTGGGAGGGGGAATCCTATCCAAATAATGACATTGTAGAGAGAGAGAGAGCTAGAGAGAGAGTAGAGAGAGTACAGAGAGAAAGAGAAGAAAAAAGACAGAGAAAGCAACACACCCGCCCACCACTACACACCTAGCCAGATAGACAGACAGACAGACAGACAGGTCTGCGGAACTGAGCATTGCGACTGGATCATATTTGATTCTGAAGACACACTTCCATCTGTCCGTCCGTCTGCCCATCTACTATCTCTTTGCCCCATCCTCTGTCTCTTTCTGACTAATTTCGTCCTTCTCCCCCTTTCCTCTATCATGCCATTACCTGACTGTGAACTGAGTGTCTGTCTGGACTTCCTCTTTTAGTGAGAGGGCAGGGCGGGGGGGGATAGGATATGGTGGGCAGTGTGTCCAAGTCTCAGAGGTTTCGCTCAGGGCTGTTTAAAGCCCTATTAACTCTCCCCGTCTAGTGTGGCGTTGGAAAAAGGATTAAAAGAGAGAGAAACTCTGCCCGCAAGAAGCCAAGCCTCTCGTTAAATCAGACACTGGTCCCTTCACACACACACCACACACACCATGCACCATGCACACACACACACACACACACACACCCACACACACACACACTGCACACAAATGCACGCAAATCATCTGTGTTGCTTTTGCAATTGAAATGGCAATTAAGTCTTAAAGGAGTGATCTTGGAAAAGTAAGAGTGCCATGAAAAGACATACAATTAAAAGATGGCGTGTTTTTTTTTTTGTTGCCGCTTGACAATCAGAGGTTCTACTAGCGGCTAACCCGTTAGCCGATAAATGCTCAAACAAATGTCCAGATCACACAGTGTGAGAGGATAGCCTCTGAAGCCCCCCACATGGCCCCCCCTCCTTCCTGATCTATCTCTCTGTCCGTCAAGTTCACATTCAAACAGGCTTTAATGACTCGGTATCAGGAAGCAGCTTTGCCAAAGCACGACACTGACTGTAGCCTACAGCAATCACTTTCACACCAACCGTCTGTCTTTCTCTCTCCCGCTCTCTCTTTGACCCACACTCACAGTAACTGTCTTTCTCTACGCTTGTCTCTCAATTCAAGTTCTTTCTCTTTTATTCTCTCTTTCTCCCTGTCTCTCTGCCAGCACATCTATTTGGGAGGCACCGGTTGACTTGTTTATCGGTTGTTTATCGCCGTCGTGTGCTGTCTGTCTTAACACAACACAGAACTGGTGGCCCATCCACGTCAGCCTAACTGTTTGTAGCCAAAGATTGAGTGGTACATATAACGTATCCCAAAGCATGAGGGGGCTGACCAAGAGGGCATAAGAGAGACCTAAACAACACAAAAGTCACACCCTCTCTAAAGTTAAGACCCGTTAAAAACCTCAAGCGAGCTAGTCTTCACCTTAACTAACCCTTCAGCTAGATGTGTATTAGCTCAGCAGTCTACAGATATGCTGTAGACCGCGAATAGGTGGAAGACCTGTCGCTACCCTTGAGCAAGGCACTTCAGCCTAATTTTCTCCAGGGCCACCGTACTACTATGGCTGACCCTGTAAAACAACACATTTCACTGCACCTATCCTGTATAAGTGACAATGAAACAAGTGCATACTCTGTTGAAGTGTATTGCAGTTGACCAGTCCCAAAATACTACATTCAATTGGCTCTGGATATTTGCATGCATTCACAACCGAACCGAACCGTTGCATAAACCAGGAGTTCGCTCTACTGTAACTGTTTAGTTTCGTCAGTTCAGTTGGTATCAATCCTACCCTTACCGTAACCTGGTTGTTTGGCCTGACAATGGCTATGGGAATATTGTCAAAACGATATGATAAGCGATGATCCAACAGCCTAAAGAAACCTGGGAACAGGCGGCCCCCTATCTGTCTGTGAAATGGAACAGGGATCTGTTCAACCCCCCCCCCCTAACATTTAGAGGCTTAGGTGTGAGAGAGTGTCCTGGGGCTGTCTGTCATAATCTCTTCCTAAGGGACTGTGCGTAGGAGAGCGGCTCCCGAAAGGCCACTGGTAACCCAGAGAGAGGCTTCTAAGAAACCAATTGAAAGTGTGTGTGTGTGTGTGTGTGTGTGTGTGTGTGTGTGTGTGTGTGTGTGTGTGTGTGTG
The DNA here is from genome assembly GCF_016432855.1 of Salvelinus namaycush. Taxonomy (NCBI): domain Eukaryota; kingdom Metazoa; phylum Chordata; class Actinopteri; order Salmoniformes; family Salmonidae; genus Salvelinus; species Salvelinus namaycush. The sequence continues at coordinate 18,618,704 of NC_052310.1, forward strand.
TGTGTGTGTGTGTGTGTGTGTGTGTGTGTGTGTGTGTGTGTGTGTGTGTGAATTATTAGATAACCGCCACCACATTCTACCTGCTGACTGACTGACAGGTGTGCTAGACGCCCCGCTGCCGCTGCACCTCAGCAGAGCATGCTGGGAGCTCTGGGATTCCCGGACATGTCCAGGAGCTACTGATTGATTGGTGGATAGAGGATGTCATCTTCCTGGTGATACCAGTGGGAACTACTTCTCCTGGCATTCTCTCTCCGAGGTCCCTGGCACACCAACCCCAGTGGGCTGATTTACGGCACATATCCTTCCCCGACACGTATTCTTGTTCCCCGGAATTGTTGATTTCGATTTTCGTCGTCTTCCTGGTGTCTCTTCGACGTCTTTTCCGCTACAGTTTTCATATCCGGTGATGAGGTGGAGAAGCGGAGGTGAGGATGGAGGGAGGAAAAGGGGGATTAAAAGTGGATTCAAATGATGATGGCCTTGGCATGCCTTTTCATTAGAGTGCTGGTATGCTTGACATTTACTCTGACTATGAGTAATATATACACACACACACATACACACTCGCACCTAGTCATGCACACTCGCACCTAGTCATGCACACTCGCACCTAGTCACAGAAGGCATACAGTTCAATGAAAAGAAGCTGTGTCACGGCCGGTGAGTTCATTTTGTCATACTATGACAAACACAACTGTGGGTCTGCAAATGTCCAAACAGAAGGGTACAAGAGAGGAGGAAGCTAGATAAAGTTGGGACTTACCCAGGTTCTTTCTGGGTAATGCCAATGTTCATGTTCACCATGTGGGGTTCTGATATTCATGTCCCCCCCCCCCACCCCCCAATGTCCTCTCCTTTGTCGGTTTTGTCGGACAGTGTTACTAAGACTTCCTGTGACCAGCTGGGGAGTCACACCATTTGAAACCACCGTTGTCTGATTCTGATTTAATCAGGATAAATCCCTTTTTATGCGGGGTGACTTGGATTGGGCAAGAGACGTCCGCAAAACCAGTAAAGAGGCATTTCAAATAACACAATACGAACACCAATACCAATACTGTAGTTATACACAAAACGCTATACAGTATAAATATACTATTCAATGGATTGTTTGAGTGAGTTCTAATAGGTTTGTAGGCTTGAACCAGGAATAACACCATTTCACCCCTTAGCCCTGGTGCTGGTCTTAGCAGTCAGGTCCTGTCACTCTTTGCTGTGTGACTCAAGTCACTGGGCTCTGCTCGGCTCGCTGCCACTACCTCTTATGCATCATCATCATCAATTAGCATTGGGCAGAAAGTAGTGTGGGCTAATATGGGTCACTTGTGCGGTGTATGCTCTCTGTGGTGATAGGCTAGCCCTGATAACGTCTGTTCGGCTACATAGCCTCTCTCTCTCTCTCCTCTTTCTTGATCTTTCTGGGGCTGGCAGGGTGTCAGACTTGATCGTCACACACTCGCACACTCCTCTCTCACTCACTCTCACACACACACACACACACACACACACACACACACACACACACACACACACACACACACACACACACACACACACACACACACACACACACACACACACAGTGCCATTTGTAGGCATAAGCGTCCGTTTAGGACCCCGCAGCCTCTTTTTTTAGGAAGTCAGTTGGGGTCTTAACTTACTGTTATTTAGCACTAAAATGTCTTGCCCGCAAGGTGAGGGGTCCCCCCCAACCAAATTTTGCCTAGGGTCTCCAAAATGCTAGAAATGGCCCTGCAAACACACACACACACTCCTCTGTGCATCTGAGGGCACTGATTACAGCTCTCCGTGGCTCTGTCATTGGCTCCCTGAGTAATGGCTTTCTGGGGGTGACAGGGATCTATTCCAAATAAGTGGTGGTCCTTTTCTCATCCAAATAGCATCCATTTTTTATTGGTTCAAAAACTTTCTGTGAATGGTCAATGCTCAGTTTGGTAATGCTCAGTTTAGTTGGAATTGAAAAATCATGCCAGATGGCAATGTGTGTGGGATAAATATGTATACAGGAGTGGGGCTCACCAGTCATTGTTGTGGGTTTCCTAGGGAAAGATTATGCCTCCATATAGTCGAGTCTATCAGGAATCAAGGTAAGACCCAGATGCAGACACGTCGAATTGACAATGGTTTAATATTCCAACAGGGGCAGGCAATAGACAGGTCTAGGCAGGCAGGGGTCAGTAAACCAGAGGTGGGGCAACGGTACCGGACGGCAGGCTCAGGGTCAGGGTAGGCAGAGGTCAACAATCCGGAGGTGGGGCAAAGGTACAGGTCAGGGGCAGGTAGAGTGGTCAGGCAGGTGGGCTCAGAGTCAGGACAGGCAAGGGTCAAAACCAGGAGGGTGAGAAAAGAGAGACTGGGGAAAAACAGGAACTGAGACCTAAAACACTGGTTGACTTGAACAAACAAGACAAACTGGAAATGAACAAACAGAGAACACAGGTATAAACACACAGGGGATAATGGGAAAGATGGGCGACACCTGGAGGAGGATGGAGACAATCACAAGGACAGGTGAAACAGATCAGGGTGTGACAGAGTCAGTATCATCCTCTGTGATCTCAGCTCACATGTAAGGTGTTCTAATATGGTTTCAAGTTTTATTAGTTGTATGTCAAATCAAAGCTTATTTGTCACGTGCGCCGAATACAACAGGTGTAGACCTTACAGTGAAATGCTTACTTACAGGCTCTAACCAATAGTGCAAAAAAGGTGTTAGGTGAAAAATAGGTAAGTAAAGAAATAAAAACAACAGTAAAAAGACAGGCTATATACAGTAGCGAGGCTATAAAAGTAGCGAGGCCACATACAGACACCGGTTAGTCAGGCTGATTGAGGTAGTATGTACATGTAGATATGGTTAAAGTGACTATGCATATATGATGAACAGAGAGTAGCAGTAGCGTAAAAGAGGGGTTGGTGGGTGGTGGGACACAATGCAGATAGCTCGGTTAGCCAATGTGCGGGAGCACTGGTTGGTGGGCCCAATTGAGGTAGTATGTACATGAACGTATAGTTAAAGTGACTATGCATATATGATAAACAGAGAGTAGCAGCAGCGTAAAAAGAGGGGTTGGGGGTTTTGGGGGGAGGCACACATGCAAATAGTCCGGGTAGCCATTTGATTACCTGTTCAGGAGTCTTATGGCTTGGAGGTAAAAACTGTTGAGAAGCCTTTTTGTCCTAGACTTGGCACTCCGGTACCGCTTGCCATGCGGTAGTAGAGAGAACATTCTATGACTGGGGTGGCTGGGGTCTTTGACAATTTTTAGGGCCTTCCTCTGACAGCGCCTGGTGTAGAGATCCTGGATGACAGGTGGCTTAGCCCCATGTAATGTAATGGGCCGTACATCGTGCCCTCTTCACGACTGTCTTGGTGTGTTTGGACCATTCTAGTTTGTTGCTGATGTGGACACCAAGGAACTTGAAGCTCCCAACCTGCTCCACTACAGCCCTGTCGATGAGAATGGGGCCATGCTCGGTGCTCCTGTTCCTGTAGTCCACAATCATCTCCTTAGTCTTGGTTAAGTTGAGGGATAGGTTGTTATTCTGGCACCACATGGCCAGGTCTCTGACCTCCTCCTTATAGGCTGTCTTGTCGTTGTCGGTGATCAGGCCTACCACTGTTGTGTCGTCTGCAAACTTAATGATGGTGTTGGAGTCGTGCCTGGCCATGCAGTCGTGGGTGAACAGGGAGTACAGGAGGGAACTGAGCACGCACCCCTGTGGAGCTCCAGTGTTGAGGATCAGCATGGCAGATGTGTTGCTACCTACCCTCACCATCTGGGGTCGGCCCGTCAGGAAGTCCAGGATCCAGTTGCAGATGGAGGTGTTTAGTCTCAGGATCCTTAGCTTAGTGATGAGCTTTGAGGGTACTATGGTGTTGAACGCTGAAATGTAGTCGATGAATAGCATTCTCACATAGGTGCTCCTCTTGTCCAGGTGGGAAAGGGCAGTGTGGCGTGCAATAGAGATTGCATCAGCTGTGGATATGTTTGGGCGGTGTGCAAATTGGAGTGGGTCTAGGGTTTCTGGGATAATGGTTTTGATGTTAGCCATTACCAACCTTTCAAAGCACTTCATGGCTTCGGACGTGAGTGCTACGGGTCTGTAGTCATTTAGGCGGGTTGCCTTTGTGTTCTTGGGCACAGGGACTACGGTGGTCTGCTTGAAACATGTTGGTATTACAGACTCAATCAGGGACATGTTGAAAATGTCAGTGAAGACACCTGCCAGTTGGTCAGCACATGCCCGGAGCACACGTCCTGGTAATCCGTCTGGCCCCGCAGCCTTGTGTATGTTGACCTGTTTAAAGGTCTTACTCACGTCGGCTACGGAGAGCGTGATCACACAGTCGTCCGGAACAGCTGATGCTTGCCTCGAAGTGAGCATAGAAGTCATTTATCTCGTCTGGTAGGCTCGTGTCACTGGGCAGCTTGCGGCTGTGCTTCCCTTTGTAGTCTGTAATAGTGTGCAAGCCGTGCCACATAAGATGAGCATCGGAGCCGGTGTAGTATGATTCAATCTTAGCCCTGTATTGACACTTTGCCTGTTTGATGGTTCGTCGCAGGGCATAGCAGAATTTCTTGTAAGCTTCCGGGTTAGAGTCCCATACCTTGAAAGCGGCAGCTCTACCCTTTAGCTCAGTGCGAATGTTGCCTGTAATCCATGGCTTCTGGTTGGGGTATGTAGTCACTATGGGGAAGACGTCCTCGATGCACTTATTGATAAAGCCAGTGACTGATGTGGTGTACTCCTCAATGCCATCGGAAGAATCCCGGAACATGTTCCAGTGTGTGATAGCAAAACAGTCCTGCAGTTTAGCATCTGCTTCATCTGACCACTTTGTATGGGATACGCATGGTATACATTGTCCAACTAAATGCTTGCTTGCGGGTTCTTTCCCCGACAATGCGGGGAAAATAACCTGCAAGCAACAATACGAACATAAATGGGACCACTGACAGTGTTCTGTACCCCACAATTAAACCCCTCACTATGTTGTCATAATCCCAAATGTGACCCTATGTTTGTTGTCTTTATGTCAACTATACAACGCTATCGACTTACCTTGAATGGTATGCAAGGTGCACGTCTCTATGTTCATCTCTCTCTCTATATATCTAGAATCTAGCTTACTAACACAAATGGACAAGAGAAGTTCATTGGTCCTAAATATAAATGACGTGAGTTGTTATGAATGCTCGTGGCAGCAACTTGTTACTCCACTCTAATTGGTCTTGTTTATTTCCTGTTGACGAGTGTCACAGTAAATGTGGTCCCATATGTTTAATTGGGGAAGCAAGGTTTGCAATCTCCTTCCTGGTTATAATGAGCTAGAATGACCAAAATCGAGCCTGGTTAAACCAGACTGAATGATGCGCTCACATTAGCGCCTGGGTACCAATGCCCTTCAGCACATTTATCTTGGCCCCTTAAGTTAGTAATAGCTGTAAAATATACATATTTAGGAAAAGTCAAGGAAGGAGCAGGGCGTTGCAATTTTCGGAGGACATTTATTAAAATAGTTTTACTAAATCAAACGTCAGTGGCCGTAGTCCTATGGCAGTTCTAGTGTTAACCAGGCTACCTAACAAACAGGGTCCAAACAGCTATCAAAGGAAACCATGTGCAGGCTGTGCAGACTGCAACCATGTGCAGTCAAGAAACAGACACTTGAATTGGTCTGAATCTGAATAAAAGTTCAATAGTGGCACAATGTGTGCCGTTATCTAATAAAAAATGGGACAAAATACAACCCTTTTGGGGGATTTTTTTTTCGCGGTGACATTTCTTTCACCACAACTAGCAAATAACTGTCGGTCTCATGGTAATTAACTGTTAATTAACAAATACATTTAGCATCTCCTAGCTTCCACAAATAGCCTACAAGCCATTTTTAAAAAGTCTAATAAATCCATGTAATATAGCTTACACATTCATAATAAATCCATTATTTATTTTAGACAGGTTTAAAGAAGCATGATCTGAAGAAAATAATAGCATACCCTGAGTTGTCCTTATGTGGCTATGCCAAATGGCTGTGGGCTACACTAGTTGATTTAGCAGACACGATTTGCTTAGAATTCCGTGACATTATTTTATATCATTTTATAGTATGAAGAATACAATTGAACAAAGCTGAATGAAATATAAATATTTTCTCAACGATTTGAGGGAGTGTGCACATGCGACTATTCTGTGTTGAGCGGTTAACAAAGAAATAGGTATTCCTATATGCTTAATTTAGAGTTATTAATGTAACTTTGGGTTGTTCTGTAAACGTTGGGCTATACGTTTTGATTTTTAATACACTGTAAGGCTGCATGATGAGACTAATGATGATTTGGAAAAAAGTTGCTTGAACGGCATGAGCTCTGCTTTGTTTTTTTGTGCAGGCTGTACACACTCCAATAGTCACTCATTCACAATTTGATAAGCACTTGATAATGCGTCAAATTTCACGGCGGCATCCCCAGCCCGTAATGCACCCTAAAAAAATCCATGTCTTTTGCGGCCCGGAGTGCTGCGTTGTGCCCTTCTCCCTGAGTGTGCTGAACAATCTGAAGTGCCTCTCACTCACACGGCTCTCTGTCACGTGATCGAGTCTTTCTCATAGGCTACAAGTGAAGACGGACACGTCGGGGATGCAACTGCACACATCCTTATCCAATTCCGAGGTGCATATTGAAGATATTGGAAGAACTGTCCACATTTACTTTTCGTCAGCCAACAAGATGAGTAGCCCTAACAAACAGCAAAAGCACTAGTCTGTAAATCTACTATCCCCCATAGTACAAAAGTTGACCTATTCTATTCTGTGCGAGAAAGAAATATTCCCAAACATAGTCTGGGACAGTTGTGGGACGCGATAGATCCCAAATTAATACAACCACTAGCATCAAAACCTTTTTTATGCAATGTGGCTGATGCAACAGATCAGAATTTTTAGCTTAAAATGTTGATAAACTATTAGACTATTTCTTCACATTATAAGTGCAGCAATGCACACATGGTAGTAGGCTATAAGCGCAAATGTTCCATTAGTGAAAAAGATCATTATCAAAAGTGACCGCAATTGATGTGCTTAATTTTAAGAAGTTATTTGGCCACTTTGGGCTAGGCTACATGAGGTGTGTGAAAAAAAGGCATTGTTTCTTATGCTGGGCATTATAAGTGATAATATATAATATAGTGATAGGCTAATATTGTCACTGATCAGACTATCCTTGATTTAATCTCGTCTTTACATAAACTAAATAATATATACTACCGTTCAAAAGTTCAGTTTCTTAGCAATTCTTAGCAATTTCTCGCAAGGAATAGCCTTCATTTCTCAGAACAAGAATAGACTGACGAGTTTCAGAAGAAAGTTATTTGTTTCTGGCCATTTTGAGCCTGTAATCAAACCCACAAATGCTGATGCTCCAGATACTCAACTGGTCTAAAGAAGGACAGTTTTATTGCTTCTTTAATCAGAACAACAATTTTCAGCTGTGCTAACACAATTGTAAAAGGGTTTTCTGATGATCAATTAGCCTTTTAAAATGATAAACTTGGATTAGCTAACACAACGTGCCATTGGAACACAGGAGTGATGGTTGCTGATAATGGGCCTCTGTACGCCATTTCCAGCTACAATAGTCATTTACAACATTAACCATGTCTACACTGTATTTCTGATCAATTTGGTGTTATTTTAATGGAAAATGTTGCTTTTCTTTCAAAAACAAGGACATTTCTAAGTGACCCCAAACTTTTGAACGGTAGTGTACGTGTGAGATTTGTTTTGATTTAGAACGAACCATTATCATGCATCTGTATCCAAAAAGGGACAGCGGGAAAAAATACATGTCATCTATGCACTTAAATAGCGAATGGAGGACGCTTTTCCCCGTGATTTATTTTCATGCCAGCCAGGTAGGCTATACTCCTGTTGTAAATATAAGCAATGTGCTTAATATTAGGTAAGTTGAGAAATAAATATAGTAGGCCTAGCCTATAGAAAGCTGATGGGATCCTCTTTTTATTTGCGGCCATCACTCTGTTTTCTCTCTTTAATTGCATAGCCTATAGAAATGTTGCGCAGAATGAGACCATGGGCTCTCATTAAGTGTTTGATTAGATTTTCAAATACATTTGCATTGATGTCAGACTGATTAGAGGGACAAAAGAGTGCGGCGTACCAGGCAGTTAGCAAGTTTGGTAGGCTACTAATGACCAGCAGCAGCATCAGAACTTGGAGAAGCCTAATTACCGTGACTAAACGGTCATGTGGGATTTGACTGCCTTCATGACTCGTGACTGTCGGTGTGCCGGTAATACGGTCACCGCGACAGCCCTGACCACAGCACTGTGGTGAACTAACTTACCTCGTTCAACTGAATGATGATTTTAGGTTTTCCTGTGTCAAAATCCTCAACCCAAAGTAAAAGTAAATGTGATAAAACGCACCTGTTACTTTAGCACCCACCTTTTTTCCTCTTCTCCCTCCCTCCACAAACACCCCCCCCCCCACCACCACCACACACATCCACTATAAGCTTTTCCAATCTCCCCCAGTCATTAGCATTCACCAACCCTCTCCCTCCCCCTTCTCCCATTCTCTCCCTCACCCCTTCCCTTCTCTCTCTCTCTGTCCTCCCCTCCACTGTGCGTGAGAGAGTTAGAGGGGAGCTTATCGCCTGGCAACCACAATTAAAGTACAACAACTCACTCGGTGGCAGCCACCGTTCTGAGCAGGCACCTCGGTGTGACAGCACGCTCCGACTGTAGAGAGGGAAGACGAGAGAGGAGCGAGGGAGAGAGAAGGAGGGAGGGAAAGCGAGAAAGAGTTGAACAGGTGAATAACGCTGCCGGTGATTTGACCGCATCAAAGTGGAAGAGAGCTGCCGTTGGAAGAAGAGAGTGAGGGTTGAAGCTGGGAGAGAGAGAACGAGAGAAGGAGTGAGGGAGGAGGGAGAGCAAAGTGAAGAGTGGCGGGGGAAGGAATTATTTGACTGTGGCCGGCATTGGACGCGACAGGTATGTGTCTGTCGAGAGTCGGGTTGCAATGTGAAGGTATGCAGAAGATATGGGGAAGCCGTGTGTATTTGTGTGGTTCTTTCTACAAATTCAGGGAGGTTGTGGTTTAGCGTTGGCATGACAGGATTTCACAGCACCTGGTGCACAGGTATGCAAGCAAGCAGAGTCAGTACACACACACACACACACACACACACACACACACACACACACACACACACACACACACACACACAAAGACACTGCACTATTTTTCATCAATTACCCTTTGTCTTTGTCCTTTTGAAAAAGAATATGCTTGTTTTGATAGTGTACTTACAGGCCAATGTTTGCATAAATGCATTTACCACTGTTAAAAGTCCAATTGTTTTTCCTGTGTCTTTCCCCACCTGTTCTACACCTGACATATGTCGGTCTTAAAGTACTATTTTAGAGGCTGACACCTGCCAATTCTCCAGGCAAACTATCCATTAAAAGAGCTACGGAGGTGTGTGTGTGAGTGTGCGCGCCTGTGTAAAATGGACAGTTAGACACTCTTGTTCCCTCGGCATGGATGCTTGCCATGGCTCCATTGGGGTTTTTAAGTGCCACCACTCTCAGCCGTGTAATTGGCTGTAGGGAGAGAGGGCTGCAGGAAATGAAGCTCGTGCAGAGGTGACAGTCAGGGCACTGAGTGAAGCACTGTGGAGGGACCTTCCGAAATGAACACTTGTAGTCCTCACTGTTGCTATTGTCCATTTAATGTGAGCAATTATAATATAGATGTATAGCATGGTGGTTTTAGCATATATATATTTATTTAACCTTTATTTAACTAGGCAAGTTAGTTAAGAACAAATTCTTATTTACAATGATGGCATACCCCGGACAAACCCTCCCCTAACCCGGACGACGCTGGGACAATTGTGCGCCGCCCTATGGGACTCCCGATCACGGCCGGGTGTGATACAGCCCGGGATCGAACCAGGGTCTGTAGTGACGCCTCTAGCAGTGCGATGCAGTGCCTTAGACAGCTGCACCACTCGGGAGTAAGTTGGGATGATGCTTTTATCTTACTTACCTACTTTTAGCTTAGAGACTTCAGTGACTTACTGTTAAAACATATGGGTAGTGCCTTTAGAGAGTATTCACACCCCTCGACTTTTTCCATATTTTGTTTGGTTGCGGCTTGAATTTAAAATGGATTAAAAAATGTGTTCTGTGTTACGGGCCTACACACAATACCCCATAATGTCAAAGTGTATTAATATGTTTACAGTATATATATATTTTTGTATTAATAAAAAATGAAACGCTGAAATGACTTGAGTCAATAAGTATTCAATCCCTTTGTTATGACAAGCCTAAATACGTTCAGGAGTAAAAATGTGCTTAACAAGTCACATAATAAGTTGCATGGACTCACTTTGTGTGCAGTAATAGTGTTTAACATGATTTTTGAATGACTACCTCAGCTTTGTACTCCACACATACAATTATCTGTAAGGTCCCTCAGTCGAGCAGTGAATTTCAAACACAGATTCAACCTCAAAGACCAGGGAGGTTTTCCAATGCCTCTCAAAGAATGGTACCTATTGGTAGATGGGTAAAAAAATCAACAAAAATACAGACATTGACTATCCCTTTATGCATGGTGAAGTTATTAATTACAAAAATACAGGTGTCCTTCCTAACTCAGTTGCCGGACAGGAAGGAAACCGTTCAGGGATATCACCATGATGCCAATGGTGACATAAAAACTGAGGATGGATCAACAACATTGTAGTTACTTCACAACAAAAAATATTACAAAACACGCATTCTGTTTGCAATAAGGCACTAAAGTACAACTGCAAAAACTGTGGCAAAGAAATTAACTTCATGTGCTGAATATAAAGCGTTATGTTTGGGGCAAATCCAACACTTTTCAAGCATGGTGGTGGCTGCATCATGGTATCGGTATGCTTATCATCAGTAAGCACTAGTGAGTTTTTTAGGATAAAAAGAAACAGAATAGAGCTAAGCACAGGCAAAATCCTAGAGGAAAACCTGCTTCAGCCTGCTTTCCAACAGACACTGGGAGACAAATTGAACTTGCAGCAGGAGAATAACCTAAAACACAAGCCAAATATACACTGGAGTTTCTTACCAAGACAACATCGAATGTGGCCTAGTTACAGATTTGACTTAAATCGGCTTGAAAATACTTAGCAAGACTTGAAAATGGCTGTCTAGCAATAATCAACAACCAACTTGACAGAGCTTGAGTAATTATTTTAAGAAATATTGTACATTCCAGGTTTGCAAAGCTCTTAGAAGGAAAGGGGATACCTAGTCAGTTGCACAACTGAATGCATTCAACTGAAATGTCTTCTGCATTTAACCCAACCGCTCAAAATCAGGCTGCCTTAATCAACTTCCACATCACCGGCACCCGGGGAGCAGTTTTTGTGAGGGATAACTACCTTGCTCAAGGGTAGAACGGCAGATTTTTCCACCTTGCCGGCTCAGAGATTCAAACAAGCAAACCTTCGGTTACTGTCCCAATACTCTAACCGCTAGGCTACCTGCCGCCCTCCGCTACCTGCCAACGGAGATTCTAACATGTATTGACTCAGGGGGTTGAATACTTATGTAATCAAGATATATTCGTGTTTTAGTTTTCTTTTCTTTTTTATTTTTTATAAATGTTCGAATTTTTCTTCCACTTTGGACATTACGGAGTATTTTGTGTAGGTCGTTGAGAAAACATTACAATTATATCAATGTTAATCCCACCTTGTAACACAACAAAATGTGGAAAGGTGTGAATACTTTCTGAAGGCACTGTATGTGACACATGCGGGAATTGAACCCGAAACTCTGGTGTTGCAAGCCCATGCTCCAACCCTCTGCAGTCCGATGTGTAGTAGAGGTAAATACGTACATGTATACACATTTCAAGTACACTTACATTTCGTAAGTACAATTTACAAACATTTACATTTAACCCCACTAACTCTCCAGGACCATGGGTTTCCACCTGCTCTCCGCAGAGATGTCCTGGCTGGGTGTACTGACAAGGAGTGAGGGGGTGGTGGGGGTGGATAAGGTCATAATGATTGCATGGGGGACTTCTCCCTACTGCGTAGGCACTGGGATGAAAAGCTCCATAAAAAGACTCAGTGGTCTCTCAATGGTCAAAATGTCACTGTGGCAGACTCAGAAGTTTGAACACACAAACACACACACACACACACACACGCACACACACACACACACACGCGCGCGCAGATGTGCGGCCTCGATCAGAAAGGGGAATGCCCTTCACACTTTTTGACCACACACTCTTTACCACACAAAATAGATATAAAATGTGCTATTGCGTTTTACTATTTATCATACACTGTCTGACAGAAATCTATAATTTGCAATCAATACTAACGAATGTACCAACAGCAGAGTGAAAGATAATGTCTCCCCACATCCAAGAGCTTCTATTGCATTATAATTCTATTGCATTATATTGAATTCTATTGAAATGATAATGCCCAAGAAGCGGGTGTTTGGAGGATATATTGTCACGGGTGATGTTAGACCCGAGAGGAAGTCGAGGGCCGGCAAACCGTGCTAATATATCCTCCAAACACCGTCTTCGAATGCATTATCACTTTTATACAACGGGTTACCAACATATTCAAAAAATGATTGACATATTTACATAATCTTTGTTTTGATGAATTTATTCATACTATATAGTCCCGACACAAATCTAGCGTTGCTAGAGACGTGGCCCAGTCTTTCAGTCTTTTTGTTCTGTATCTATGGATGCGACCCAGTCGTTCGTTCTAAATGTTCCATTGCCATACTGGTTGGCAATGTTCTTATCCCTTGCTTGCTAGCTAGCCAACAACGGCTAACGTACAGTCACGTCAAAATGCAGCCTGAATAACAGCAAAGTAAATTGGATTTGCATTTATTTAAGCTGTTTTCTAGTGACATTTATTTGGATACATCCATAGCAATCAGCTAATGAGGCGCAATTTCGCCTGGCATAGAAAATGTGCTCACTCGTCAGGACACTGTTGTTTAGAGGAGCTAGCCAACGACACAGCTACAGTAACACAATCACTTCAAACTGAAGCTGGAAAGACTGCAAATTAGCTGCCTTTCATTTAACCTTTTTTCAATTGGCATTTGTTTGTATATATCTATAAAAATGATGGCAGCTGATTCATGATTTTGACTGGCTGAGAAACGCTGCCTGCCTGCCCAACTCGGTCATTACTATGGGACAGCAGGAGATCGAATTTGAATATTGAAACAATGTTGCAAATGTCAGAGAGACAAAGAGCAAGGTTTATACAATTCTCAGCTGTTGAAAACGAAAAGTTAGTCAAAAAGAAATGTGAGATAATGTCTAGATGCTTTTTATAGTGGAGATCAAGTTTATAAATTGCCTGGCTGGGCTGATGAGACAGTGGATTGCGCAGACAGATGGAACAGAGTCAATAGGCATTTTAACGTCATAGATTTAGCCGGTGGCAACCTGTGGAATAGACACTGGCTGGAATGAGGTTTTAACCAATCAGCATTCAGGATTAGACCCACCCGTTGCATAATGCATTCCATTGCAGTCTAATAAATTATATTGCAACAGTGATTGACAGGGCCTTCTTATCCCACCCATTGTGTGGGTCCAGATGCTCCTCTTACCCCTCTGGGGGTACAGAGGCCTGGGGTGATACCCCCTATGACGTGAAGACAGATATACCTCAGCATACATTTTAAAAAATCAAAGTGCAAAATGCAAAAGATGATTGCGCTGGTGTCTTCTAAAAGTGTCTCAGCCTGGAGCTAGTTATGGACAAGCTGTGTCTGTCTGCCTCCCTCTGCCTATGTCTCCCAGAGTTCTCCTGGAGCTGTGGACAGTAGGGGGGCTGCCATGTGTGTGTGTGTGTGTGTATGCGTGTATGTATGTATGTATGTGTGTGTGTTGTTTTTTTTATATGTCCCCTGTTGTGAGAGAGATTAAACGACGTGAGGGGAATTAGGACTATTTTTGTACTGTTATTGAAAACCCATGTCAGTGTGTTAGCTTCTCTGTCAGTGAACATTTGGAAGCTCTTATGGCTTCTACTGTGCAATTTGCACTAGACATTGATCTAGGTTCGGGACACAAAAGGGACCTCGGATCAGTATCTGGGGACATCATCTTCTTACTCCAGGTTAATGAACTTGGCTGTAGGCTTCGTTTGCACTGAGTGCCACTCCTCCGGGATCTTCGCATCGTAGAAAGGGCGAGAGCTTCACATGTTGCTGTTATTTGCGTCCCCATTTGCTCAAATGTCTGTCAATCACCCTGTCATTAATGAGTTTGCACTGGCCTGGTAGCATTTCCCATAATGAGGTGCATTTGAAGTCATTAGTCTCCTTAAGTTCATGACACTATGATGTATCTGGAAAATGTATACCCAAACGCGCTTCAGCGCATCTTACAAGAAAAAGAGAATCCGGTGCTGACTGAGGGACTATGATGTATCTGTTCGACTCTTTGACATTTTCGAAAACAAATGCCAAATAACTTAATCCAGCTGCATTTCGAAGTAAAAGAACAAACCAAACCAAACTACCTGAATGACATGCTTACATATGGGACGGCTGGTAGCTTACCGGTTAACACCGCTGGGCCGCTAACCAAAAGGTCACTCGTTCGAATGTTTCAGCCTCAAGGCTTGTCAAGGGTGTTAACCATATAAACCTATTTACACAGTGATCTGTGTGTGTTTGTATGCTCTGTCTTCGAATTACACTTCATTGACACAGTTTGGGATTACAGAATTGCACTTGGTTGGAGTTTGCGTTTTGCAGTGAGGACTTTTCTTTGAATCTTGACTGCTGACCCCACTAGGTATCCTTTTTAGGACTGGTCTATGGTGCTCAAATGTTTCTCTGTTTTCTCTCTCTTTCACAGAGTCTGGGGTCAGCAGACAGGAAAGAGTTCCAACAAAAGAAGTAAGTCCCTTTCTTTCATTTTTTTTTTTTTTCTCCTCGTCCCTCTCCTGCCCTTCCTCTCTGTTTTATTCTTCGGTCGTTTGTGTTCAGAGTCCTTTTCATTTTTACCTGCTTTAAACAGTTAGATACACTGCTAGATCACCACCTACTGTTGCTTTCTAACACAAAGCTTCTCAGAGGAATAGTGCTGATCTAGGATCAGGTCCCCACTGTCCATATAATCGTATTCATTGTGATCTAAAAGGCCAAACTGATCCTAGATCAGCACTCCTACTCTGAGACGCTTTGTGAATAAGGCCCCTGGCCGCCTTGAGGAATCTGACCTGGCTCTGAATCAGGTTCTGGAGAAAGGATGTTAATTCGCTAATTCGGTTTTAACCTGACCAGTAATCCCTCCTAATCTCATACAGATTATAAATAACAGTAAGTGAATTATTATGATAATTCGCCAGTCGCCAGCAGGTTCGGCGCGTCACTGTTTTGATTGACAATAAGCTATTTGAGTTAATTGCCTGTTATTTGCGCCCGCGTGTTCGATGTAATTTCACACTAATTATTTTCTCCCGGATTTCAAAACAAAACCATGGCAGCTTTTATAATGCCTCTCACCTGTTTACATGGAGACCGATGGATTTGATCACTCTAAGCATGATTATTAGATGTCCTTCAATGCTGATGTGAGTGAAGAGCAATTCACCTCATTGTCTCTGCTTCAAGGGAATTAACTTGGTTTCTGTCACAATTTCAAAACCATATTTCCATCCAACCATTTTTGATGCGAGTAAAGTACCTTTTAGATAAAAAAAAACTCATGACAGTATAATTGTCGGTAAACTTTCTAAATGTCAACAGAAAAAAACACACTAGATGGGTGGATAATCTTTCTGTCAGTGAAATAGATCATGCAACAAATGGCAGTGATGAGAAAGGAGGTATTTCAAATGGTTGAGAGATTTCAAAATGGCCACCGTTGTTATCATCAGATCAAGGTCATAAAATAGGATGTTGTCGCATTTAAATTTTAGAGACAACGAGCAGGATCTCGTAGGTTTTGCTTTGTGAAATCAGTTGAACATTTTTAGCTCCTATTTAATGTCAAGTTGTTACTTGGCATTGAAACTCTGCTGAGGACTATGGCATAGTAGAATGTTATCACAAATGTTCACATCAACCTAACTCCCCACTGGCTTACATGTAACGGTTGGTTCTTTTTCTCTCATCTCTCTTTTTCAAAAGATACATTATGGCCATGTGAGTATGAGTGCGTGGGCATCAATGTGTTCCCCTAAGTTCCCCCCCCCCCCCCCCCCCCCCCCCCAGTAAAAGACTGGTGGCATTGCCACAGAGTACCATGCTCATACATTTGAATTGCGCTCGGGCGGTTTCATAGCAACAGGCTTTCTCGCTCGCTGAACATGGAGGTGTGTGTTGTGACCGCTACATTCCTCCATTCCGACTCGGACCAACAATCGTTGGAGAATGTGCCACTTAGATGTCTATTGAACAGTTGTTTTCAGATTCTTTGGGTTATGAATGGGTGGTTTGAGTTTAAATGTCCCCGGCATTTCTAAGGTAATTCCAAACTGTTATATGAAGCCATGTATTCACTTGAATTGAGCAGGTAAGGCTGGGGGTTTGAAATTGTGACCTCGCTAGTGTTAAGTTTTGTGATAAGGGGCATTGTCGTTGCACTTAACTAAATGATCTGTAGGTCTTCTATGATGTTAGTCTGGGATGATTCATACTGTATCTTTTAATGTTTGGATGCCTCCTCCAGAAGACTGGCTTTTACACACACACACACACACACACACACACACACACACACACACACACACACACACACACACACACACACACACACACACACACACACACATTTGTGCACGCACTGTACATGCACACACACACAAGTATGCACGGACACTCACGTACGCTTGCATGCATTTCACATCTCGCACGCCAGTGGAGGCAGCTGAGGGGAGAACGGCTCATAATAATGGCCGGAATGGAATGGCAACACCTGGAAAAACATGTGTTTGATGTATTTGATACCATTCCACTGATTCCGCTCCGGTCATTACCACGAGCCCATTCTCCCCAATTAAGGTGCCACCAACCTCCTGTGTCGCACGTGTGCGCACACATACACACACACACACACACACACTGCATGTGCCATGTGGGTAGTCTTGGTGGGCAGTCACTCCATAATGCGGCTTGCTTCGCCACGGTTGCCTGGAGACAAGCAGCATTCTCCATGGCCAAGCGAAGCTGTCATGTGAAGTCATGTGACACGAGTCTCAGAATAGAGGGGTTTGGTGAGGGGTAATGATGTGTAACCTCCTAAAGTAGGCTGTAAACAAAAAGACTGAAAGAGAGGGTGAGAGAAAGTTCTGAAACAAACACAGCCACACACTCCTTCTCTCTCTCTCTCTCTCTCTCTCTCTCTCTCTCTCTCTCTCTCTCTCTCTCTCTCTCTCTCTCTCTCTCTCTCTCGCTCCCTCTCTCTCTCTCTCCCTCTCTTTCTCGCTCCCTCTCTCTCTCGCTCCCTCTCTCTCTCTCTCTCTCTCTCTCTCTCTCTCTCTCTCTCTCTCTCTCTCTCTCTCGTTACACGACCCATATGGAAATCATTAATAACCTGAAACACTAGAACTATGTGCAGACACCCAGTCTTCTACGGCCATCCATATTACCCATCTTGTATTCTCCCAGAGGTGCATCAAGCAGGGCTTAGTGCAGTGAGTGAGGGTATGTGCGTGTTTTACATAAGTGAGGGGGCAGACAGTGCAGGAAGGAAGAGATGCGGTTGGAGGAGCCGATAGCGCGACGGACGGGTGGTGCAGGGAATTTAAGGAACGGATGTCAGGGAGAAAGACCCTTGATTAGCCTAATTTATTCAGAGGAGAAGGCCCGTGTAATTGTTCTCAGATGGGGGGGGGGGGGGGAGTGGAGAGAGAAGAAAAAGGAGAGGTTAAGTTAGAGGTGAAGGCGAGGGGTCGGAAGAGAGGTGGATGGAGGAGCTGAGAAAGTTTGTCTCACTCTTGTGCACCCAACTCTTATTTGACGGTCATCCCATGACCTCACAGATGTTAACTTTTATTGGCGTCTCACTTACGTCTCAATATTGTTTCATTAGTCAGGTTTCCATTGACCCAGGTTTACTCAACAAAAGCAATGACGCAACAAACAAACAACGTGTGTAATAAAATGGCAGCTATAGGAGAAATGTTCGAAAGATCGACAACATTTTTATCTCTTCGTCGGGGATGGATTCTTCGTTTGTCAAACTTTATTACAAATGATGATGGAAACTGTGTTTTTCAAATAAATTATAATAAATGTTTTGGTTTTTTTAGGTACGCAGGGCATGTCATGTCATAAAGTATCTATAAATCTCCACTCCACACGTAATTCTAAATGCCTAATGAGTGTTGACAATTTTTTTGCCTGAATTGATTCGCCTTGGCTTTTTTGGTTGGCTGAAGTTTCACCATCCAATTATTTCAGATCTACAGTACTACAGTAGTTTCACCACCAAGACATGGACTGTGGTGATGGGTTGGCAAATAAGAATTATTAGACTATGGCAAATATGGGCCTCACGAGTGTCGTAGCGGTCTAAGGCACTGCATCGCAGTGCTAGCTGCGTTACTACAGATCCTGGTTCAATACCGGGCTGTGTCGCAGCCAGCCGCGACCGGGAGACCCATGAGGCGACGCACAATTGGCCCAGCGCTGTCCGGGCTAGGGGAGGGTTTGGCCGGCCGGGATGTCCTTGTCCCATCACACTCTAGCGACTCTTGTGGCGGGCCGGGTGCTTCCGGGTTAATTGGGCATTGTGTCAAGAAGCAGTGTGGCTTGGCGGGGTTGTGTTTCGGGGGACGCACGGCTCTCGACCTTTGCCTCTCCCAAGTCCGTACGAGAGTTACAGCGATGTGATAAGACTGTAACTACCAATTGGGGAGAAAAAAAGGATAAAAATACCAAAAGAATAAAAGAATATGGCAAATATTAGTAAATTTTTGAATTCTATCCATGCTGGCTTTTGTGGGCTACCTGAGATGAAACAGATACTGTAGGTAGTAGGGCATACAGGCTTTCGCCAATGTATTCATGCGCAATTTGCCAAAATGGATAATGGAAACACTTCAACCACTTCGTTTTAATTTTAAAAAAATAACATTTTTGTGACATCATTACGTCCAGCTGTTTTTATCGGCAAATGACAGTTCTATAAAAACGCACTGTAGCGACAGTTGTCGCATCTATTTTCCATGCAAGCGTTCTAAATGTTTTTTTAAAATTATCCCTGGACATAGCTTCAGTCTTCTCACACTCATCTAGCTATTGTCTCTCTCTTTCACAAGGTTTGAAAACATATTTCTCACCTCATTACTCATTCTCGTCTTACGTCCGTCTGCCTTTCCACGGGGTGAGAATAGGAGGGTGACTCAGCCGTTTTACAGCCGTCTGCCCCGAGGACAAGGACTTTCCCCGGCAACAATCAGAGCCAGTGACCCCTTGGCCCTAACGGCAGAGTTCCACCTCTAAATTGACGGTAATCTGGGTTAAACCGGAACTAATGTCTCACGTAATTGGTCAGATGCTCGATGAAGTCCATACATGTTAAGAGAAGAGAGAGAACGAGGCTCGGAACCGCAATGAACAGCTGCACCCTCTCTCTTTGCAAGTTACGGGAAAGTCTATGGGCCAAATGTCCCCTCCCCTTCCTATATTCGAAAGATGCTAACACCTGCAAAATTATGATTTGTCCAAAGCACCTGAACTAATGCTGCTCATAATCTCACGAATACAGTTGTATCATGACAGGTCTACGGTACCGTTTATGTAGACTGTCCACAAGAGATTAATTAAAGGCCCAGTGCAGTCAAAAGTAATGTTTTCCTGTGTTTTATATCACATTGTACAACAGCTGATGAAACTAACAATGTAAAAGTGTTTTTATTTTTTATTTTTTAGTTGCTGGTTGAAAATACAATCCTCACAGGACCTTCTAATCAGCGGGTTTGTATAGCTTTGCATAGTTTTCAGTTTCCCCCTCCCATTTCAGACCACTCCTAGACAGTAGCAAAATTCTTGCTTGAGAAATAGTTTTTTGCTAAAAAGCTACTTTTGCCCATTTTCATCTATTAACTTCTCTGGGATATGTGGGACGGTAGCGTCCCACTTGGCCAAAAGCCAGAAAAAATGTAGCGCGCCATATTCAAATATATTACTATAAAAATCAATCTTTCATGAAATCACACATGAAAGACACCAAATTAAAGCTACACATGTTGCCAACATGTCTGATTTCCAAAAGGATTTACGGAGAAAGCACACCAAACGATTATGTTAGCTCAGTACATAGCCACAGAAAAACACAGCCATTTTCCCAGCAAAAGATAGAGTCACAAAAAGCAGAAATAGAGATAAAATGAATCACTAACCTTTGATGATCTTCATCAGATGACACTCATAGGACATCATGTTACACAATACATTTATGTTTTGTTCGATAATGTGCATATTTATATCCACAAATCTCGGTGTACATTGGCGCCATGTTCAGAAATGCCTCCAAAATATCCGGAGAAATTGCAGAGAGCCACGTCAAATAACAGAAATACTCATCATAAACTTTGATGAAAGATACATGTTTTACATAGAATTAAAGATACACTTGTTCTTAATGCAACCGCTGTGTCAGATTTCAAAAAAACTTTACGTAAAAAGCACACCATATGCAATACTCTGAGACGGCGCTCAAAAATAACAACATTTCTCCGCCATGTTGGAGTCAGAAACAGAAACAGAAATACGAAATTACATCATAAATATTCCCTTACCTTTGATCATCTTCATCAGAATGCACTCCCAGGAATCCTAGTTCCACAATAAATCGTTGTTTTGTTCGATAATGTCTATTACTTATGTCTAAGTAGCTACTTTTGCTAGCATGTTTAGTGCACATGTCCAAACTCGGACGAAAACTTCAAAAAGTTATATAACAGGTCGAATAAACTGGTCAAACTAAGTAAAGAATCAATCTTCAGGATGTTGTTATCATAACTATCCAATAACGTTCCAACCGGAGAATTCCTTTGTGTCTCTAGAAGTTATGGAATGCAAGACGATATCGTTTGGAACGCCCATGACCAGGAACTGGCATTCTGCCAGACCAATGACTGAAACACCTCCCATCCGGCCCCACATCACACTAGAGGCTTCATTCCACGTTCTACAGACTGTTGACATCTAGTGGAAGGCGTAGGAAGTGCAAACAGATCCATATCTTACAGGGAATTGAATAGGCGATGAGTTGAACATTGACCAGTCTCAGAATTCTTACTTCCTGTTTGGATTTTTTCTCAGGTTTTTGCCTGCCATATGAGTTCTGTTATACTCACAGACATCATTCAAACAGCTTTAGCTTCAGCTTTTTTTTCCAATAGTAATAATAATATGCATATATTAGCATCTGGGACAGAGTAGGAGGCAGTTCACTATGGGCACGCAATTCATCCAAAAGTGAAAATGCTGCCCCCTATCATAAAGAAGTTAAAGTAAGGTACTTAATTTTTACCCAGAAATGATTTGATATTGAAATAAAAACGACTGCATTGGACCTTTTAAATCGACTGTGACATCAGTGCTTGGAAACGGTTCCTGGTACTGTATCCTCAGTGCACAGTCCTTATTAACACTACTGAGACTGTAGAGGGAGAGGAGGATAGAGGAGAGAAGGAGAGGGGAGCTCCAGCCCTTGCCCCAGCACTAGCCCCAGAACCCAGTGTTTAGGTGGTCTGCCGCTTCATTCCCCGGCACCCTTTCGTTAGTAGGAATGCGCCTCCAAAACATTCCTTGGAAATAGGGGAAGAAGAGGAGAGAGAGAAAAAGGCAACTTAGACTTGGGGTGACAGCTAATGGAGTCTGAGGGTTCCCCTGTCTGCAGAAATATGAAACATAGTCTTACATTTTCTCAGTTTTTTTCTCTTGGGTTTTGAAAATGCTGTGTAAACATATATTGGAATATTTACAGTAGCGGCGGTGGAGGGAGCAGACGGGCCAAGGAGATTGCTGGCTCCCAGGGTTTCTATCTGTGTGTGTGTGTGTGTGTGTGTGTGTGTGTGTGTGTGTGTGTGTGTGTGTGTGTGTGTGTGTGTGTGTGCGTGCGTGCGTGCGTGCGTGCGTGCGTGCGTGCGTGCGTGCGTGCGTGCGTGCGTGCGTGCGTGCGTGCGTGCGTGCGTGCGTGCGTGCGTGCGTGCGTGCGTGCGTGCGTGCGTGCGTGCGTGCGTGCGTGCGTGCGTGCGTGCGTGCGTGCGTGCGTGCGTGCGTGCGTGCGTGCGTGCGTGCGTGCGTGCGTGCGTGCGTGCGTGCGTGCGTGCGTCGTGGACGTATTTAACTATACTTGTGGAGACCAGAAGTCCCCACAAGAATAGTAAACAAACAAAAATTTGACCAACTGGAGACAATTTTTTGGTCCCCACAAGGTCAAATGCTATTTCTAGGGGGTTTGGGGTTAAGATTAGAATAGGGTTAGAATTCGGATAAGAGTTCGTTTTAGAGCTAGGGTTAGGGTTAGGGTTAAGGTTAGGTTTTTGGGTTAAGGTTAGGGTTAGTGGTTAAGGAAGTAGGGTTTTGAAAGAGACCAAATTGTATGTCCCCACAAGGTTAGCTGCGCAAGACTGTGTGCGTGTG
Organism: Salvelinus namaycush; assembly: GCF_016432855.1. Classification (NCBI taxonomy): domain Eukaryota; kingdom Metazoa; phylum Chordata; class Actinopteri; order Salmoniformes; family Salmonidae; genus Salvelinus; species Salvelinus namaycush. The sequence goes on from NC_052310.1 coordinate 18,641,426, forward strand.
TGTAGTGCATGTATTTGCATAAGTGAGTGCATGTTTATGTGTGTCTGTGCGTGTGTGCATGTGTGTATGTGTGTGTGAGTGGCTTGTTGTAAAGCGCCGTACAGCGGCTGTCTTTGATGTGGGTTTGGCTGCAGTGCAGCTCTGATGGTTCAGAACTTCCCAAGCAGTGATGATGCCAAAGCGTTTCGCAGGCAGAGACGCCGATTGTTTTGGGAAGGCAACCCGGCCATAATTGTGTGTGCGTGTGTGTGTGTGTGTGTGTGTGTGTGTGTGTGTGTGTGTGTGTGTGTGTGTGTGTGTGTGTGTGTGTGTGTGTGTGTGTGTGTGTGTGTGTGTGTGTGTGCGTGTGTGCGCGTGTGTGTGTGCTTAGTTTTGTGTGTTTTTACAGGAGGATTCTGTGAAGCATGGCCTTTTCCATTATGGCCCTCTGAATCATAGACGCATACACATATACAGTACACACACACATATACAGTACACACACACACACACACACACACACACACACACACACACACACACACACACACACACACACACACACGCACACACAGAGCGAGAGCAACCCAGCTTAACGAACCGATTTTCAGGAGACTTTGTTAAGAACATGTTGGACAGCGTATGCTTCCATTACAAGCAAATCGCTGGCGTTTGGAGCACCATACTTCAAAAAATGAACTGGCGGTGTTAAAAACATGGAGGCGAGCTGCCTGTTCCCCTCTAACAGTAAACACCATCGTAGAGCTGCTTCCATAAAGTGATATCTGAGCCTTTATAGATGGAGGGGGGAACAATATGGCTGCCTTTCAAGTGGCTGATGTGTGAATGTGCCTAGAGCCCCAACACTACTGCTTCCTGCTGGGGAGGAGAGAGGAGGAAAAGAAAGAGGGGACGATGAGAAACAGGGAATGGGGGAAATGGGGAGAAGAAAGGGGGGAATGTGGAGGAGGAAAAAGATGGGACAGGGAGATGGAGAGAAGATTGTAGGAGAACTGGGAGAGAACAGGGAGGGAGGTGGGCTAAGGAAACACCCGACTCTTTGAAGGCGTTTCATAGGTTAAGAGAAGGAACCAAAGTGTGTGACTGTTTGATAGGAAAGCTATGGAATGGGAGCAACATCTGTGTGTCTGAATGTGCGTGGCTGCATACGTTTGCATGTGTGTTCGTGCGTTTGTGTCTGTGTGTGTGCAGAAAAATGACCACTCTGCATCAGAGCATTAGGGAGGCGACCGCCATAAGCACTCCTAAGCACCCGGCAGACCCTTTCTCACACGCCTAACAGATTAGATCACACACACGGATGAAATCGGCCTTTCAGATGTCGCTTCGAATAAAACACCTCCGGCTGACCCCCCTTCCCGCTCTGAACACAGCCAGGTCACCCGTGATACAAGTCAGTATTCAACGTCCATCCTAGTCTGAGGACATCGGGAGATGACGTGGAAACTGGCCACTAGGCAGTGAGCTCTGTTACCTACAAGTAGGTTTAATTTTTTTTAGGTGTTGGGGATGGTGGAGGGGCGTAAACATTTGCCTTTGGTGTCAATGGTTGCACATTCGAATCCACCAATAGAAAATTGTTTTTGAGACTTTGGTTTCAGGCCTATCCCAAACCGTAACCCTTACCTTAACCAGAGTTAATATATTTCACAGCCTTTTAGATGGTGAAATGATTTCGATGGTGCAATGACTCCAGATTTCGGAGTTAATCCCTAAATTTAACCATAACCGTCAAAATGTGGAGTTAATGCCTACACTTAATCTTAATCACTTTGAAATTTGACGCTTGAAAAAACGTTGAAATTTGAGTTTGAGAAACATGTATCTAATTCTGACATGAGGCTGTGAGAGCTAGTTGGAACGAACACACACACACACACACACACACACACACACACACACACACACACACACACACACACACACACACACACACACACACACACACACACACACACACACACACACACATACACACACTTCCCTTTGAGTCTCCTGTCTCATTTATCTTTTCATGATGTAATCCATAGTTTCAGCAGGGTGTCAGTTCAGTACCACTGAAGAACAGGCATATGCCAGCCACACAATGGGAGCTCTCTCTCTCACACACACACACACACGCACGCACACACACACACACACACACACACACACACACACGTTATGTGAGTTTGGTTGTATGCATCTGTGTTTGTGATTGACCTCCCTTAGACCCACATATGAGAAGTGAATATCTTTCCTTTTGTGTCAGTGCAACTCCAATATCTCCCTTTTCTTTTCTTGCACACACGCACACGCACACATGCACACACGCACACGTGCACACGCACACGCACACACACACACACTCCTCTCCTGGGTCTCCTCCAGCCTCCCTCTCCTCTCCAGCACAAATAATCCCTGCAGTCTGCAGACTTGACCCTGATTGGAATCTTGACGCCGCTTTCAATTGTGGGCTTGGGAAAAGTGTCCTGTCTGCCTGCCTGCTGCAGTGTGGGAGCCACGCTCAGCCCGTAAACAGCATACCAGAGGGCCTCCGCAAGCCCACCCTCTCCCCCTTATACACATGAAACCAGCGAGTCTGTAAGCAAGGAAGGAGGCAGACAGGGAGCACACACACTCACCTCATCTCCATCATTCCTTCAACCCTTACGCCCCCTCTCCATACCTCCTTCACCCCCTCACACCCTTACTCCCCCGGCCAAGGAGTCCGCAGACAGACAGGCAGACTGGGAAGGCCCCTAGTTTTCTGTCGGGGTTCGCTTCGTTCTCCCTCTGTTCTAAAAGAGGGCAGCTGTTGCCTTGTAAGGAAGGCCCTTCTCGTGTTTGTTACAATTTATAATGTGTCGAATGCTCTGCACAATGAGATGTTGGAGAAATGTTACCATTCGATTGTGAAATGTTGGGCATTTGTGATGGTAAATTGTAGCAGTATAAATCAGGTGTTGTTCGGTCTGCCCCTGGTCTCCGGATCTATTTGTCATTGTAAAATGTTCAGATTGGCATTGATTGTGTAGAGAGGATTTCAAGGATTTCAGGTAGGACCAAGAAAAGACATGCAATGAATTCACACTTTTGTAGAACCCAAATTGTCAAGGCGTTTTCCTCTAAGGAAAGAATAGTCCGGCTTTCAACCCAGCAAACCAAAATTGGTTCTGTGAACGTCCCAGAACATCCACTAGGTTGTCCCAAAAGTTCTAATAACACAGAAACGGTCCAGTTGTTCTGATGAGTATACAATGTTTGTACAAAACATTCGTCTGATGTTGCAAGAATGTTCCCAGAAAACATTTTGTTATTACATTACCTGGAAACCTAATAAGAACCTTGCGGGAATGTTCTGTGGTGGATGTTACAGATGTTGTGCACAACATCTTAGTGAGTGTTAGGGGAACATTGCATGGATTTAAAACATTTTGATATCAAATCTATTATTTGAATGTTATCATCCTAATACGTATTGTAATGAAGGTTAAGTAACAGTTTTCCTTGTTTTGCTGTTATTTAAATCATGCCCACAGCTGACACCACCAAAGTAATCATCAATTCAGAGCGCCGTTGCATTTGACCCGGTCGTAATGCCCAGCACACTGACCATGGTTAATTAGGTTTGACTTTGGATATCCCTAGGGAACTAGTCAGGGACCCTCTGTAAATTGCACAATGTACATGGGACAATACAACAAAAATGTCAAACCAACTATAAATTGTAGAAATTCATACACAAATTTTGAAAGCATTTTATGAGAAAACTAAAAGATGTTCAACTTGAAAATATTGTCCAATTGACATTGTGTACTATATTGGCATTCCCTAACTAGCCCCACAGATAGGCTATCCAGAGTCAAAACCCGGTTGCACAATGGCAAGCTAAAGCTAAATTGGAAAATAAGTTGACTAGCTTGCTGGCTAGCCTACTGTAGGCTACTTCCAGACACAAGACCTGGTTAGACGGTTTCAAGTTATCTAGAAGGGTGTGTGACTGTAACTGTGTACTGTTTTGGCAGAGTGAATGTACAAACGCTTCCCACATGCGAACACACACACAAGAGACACCCACATTAAAGCACGCCTCCAAGACCCAAATCTCGTTCTCAGTTGCATTTACTAATGAGGAAGATTGAAATGGGGACTAAATCAGGCTGTTCAGCACCCCATTAATGGGCATGTTAGCTCATTTCCTGGGAATGTTCCCGGTTGCGGGGAAAAGTTTGAACTCCAAGATTTTCTTTCTATACGACATCTGTAAGGCACAAAAGCATGGCCTCTGCAAGCATAGATGCTATATGGGCGATTCCAGCGTTATGGATGTTACATTTGTATGCAAAATCACAACTTTCACTTTAATGTCTCACAGAATAGACAAAGAAAATATAAGTTGCACTTTTGATGTGTGCAACTATGGTACCCTTGTGGGGAGTTTATACCACAAAAAGCAGGCTTCTAAATATTGGCAAGTTGGATGAATAAAGCAAATAAGAGGCATTTTAGAGGTAAATTAAATGGACAAGCTTTTTGGAGAAACTGAACATATTAGCAAAGGTCTGTGCGCTTGTATGTCTTAGGTCAAAACATGGATAGCCATTTTGAAGGAAAGGCTTGGCTTAACATCATAACGCTGATATAGGATACTCACAATAAATAGATAAACCAATTATAGACCGTATAAAACCTTGATGAAAGTTAGCTTTGTCGAGAAAGTTTCAAGACAATCGATGTAAAGGCATGTTTTTCAAAATCTTTTCCTGAAAAACGTTATATGTGTGTGTGTGTGTGTGTGTGTGTGTGTGTGTGTGTGTGTGTGTGTGTGTGTGTGTGTGTGTGTGTGTGTGTGTGTGTGTGTGTGTGTGTTACCCATCAATGCAGGAAGTGAACTGACTCCTAATGGAAGTGAATCCCCATTAAAAATGAATGCCACTTTCATTGGCAGGTCATCTAATATCCTCAGGTTCCGGTTATCAGTTTTCGCATGAAAGACACATCAAAGTCACTAGAATGAAAGAAAGGTCAATTTATACCAATGATTTATATATACACTAGATGACTGAAAAGGGGGTGCTGTTTTTAAGTCACAGCGCCTCCATCTTGGCATTCCCCCACCGTTGTAAAAAATATTTTGCAAGCTATAGAAATGCATTTATTCATGTAATTTCTTAATGCCACATGTATTCAATTACACACACCTCAAAGGTGTAATATGCAGACATCACTCTGCCATTTCCTGGTTGGTAAAATTCTAATAGTTCACCTAATTTCAGTTGATCAGTTAATGTGACAAAACAAGCAATGTATAGTGTAGAGAATCATTGCACCATCTAAAAAGCTGTGAAATATATTTTCAATAACCAAAAATATGTCATTTTCAGCTGTCTGAAACTGGTGTACAAAACCGAAAGTAAAAGAACGGGCAGTATAGAAATAGTGCACATAGAACAGATCTACCGCTTCTTAGCACCTCGCGGCAACAAGCAGAACAGAGCACTTACTGTAAACACAAATGAGATTTCTTTGATTGTAAGTGATAACTCTAAGGATTTCCACGACAAGGATTACTACACTACATCAGATCTTCATTGACAAATCATGGTTTACTGTATATGTGATAGTTAAGAGAGTTTGCATTCCATTGCTAACCTCAATATGCCACCGCCCAACACTCGTAACAAAAATCTGAGGAGGACATAAAAATCTGAGGAGGACTATGTTTCTGCTGAAAATTTATGAGAGACCCTTGCCCAACAAAGAACTTTCTATGACGAAATGCTAAACAGACAGACGGCCAACTTCCGATCTTTTATACAGATTGTTTTAGATTCTGAGAACAACCGGATTGATACGCTAGTCAGGGAAGTACAACACCTAAAGACCAGTTTGCAATGCTCCCAAAAAGGCATTGATGAGATTTAAAATTAACGGGACAAAAGATCAATGACATTGAAACTCAAGTTCACAGTCTTGCCTCGGACATCCAAGGTGGTCCACGAAATGTTTGATTGCCTTGAGAAACTGGATTCCGTGGAGAATCAAAACAGGCACAGCAACATTGTAATTGAGGGAATCGCGTCTGATCATGGGGCTGAAACATGTGCTGACACCGAGCGCAAAGTGTGCGAGTTGTTGACAAACAATCTGAAGCTGGACTCAAAAAACTATTGAGATCGAACGTGCACAAAATAATGGAAAATTCAGAAGGGATGCTGAAACACCACGGCCGGTGGTGGTCAAACTGCTGAGGTTCGAGGACAAGCGGCTAATCCTCTCCAAGGCCAGAACATTCCTGAAGAACACGTCTGTATACATAAAATGAGGACTTCTCCGACAGACTGCGTAAGAAGAGAGCGAAACTGCTCCCAGCTATGAGGGAGGCCAGTGCCCTGGGTGAATACGCTGTCGTCAGCTATGATCACCTTGTAGTGAGGCCCAGAGATGATGAGAAATCACAGAGAGATCACATGAGTCCGTCGCGACAGTGATCATAAAAGCATGGCTCTGTATGCTGATGTTCCATGTCATTCTCAGTGATTGTGCCAGTCACTTCGTGTCATCGTGACTGTTATCTACAGCATTAGCTCTTTATCATGTCTGACAAATTGCTGCTAATTTCTTCCCAATAATGATATGATTGTTTACGCAATCTAGGTGTATTGAACCATTGTCCATTTAATCATCTCAGTGATTAAGAGCTTCATCTAGGTGGAATATAATATCTAATGCTACAAATTCCATTGGCCAATGTAAGATTGATTTGATAAGAGAAAATTACTCCAATTATTTTCTGCTATCCTTTGCATGGATATTTCTGATAATCTTCCCATATCCCTAATGTCATCGACGTCAGTAAGGAGACAGGTTGATGGCATCAATCAATCATTTTAAGAATCTGATACATAAAGTTTATTGGAATGAGAGTTCGAGGCTGATGATCCTCAGCACACAATTTTTCAATTAAATATCCAGATCTTACTATCTTGCTTTCCCTGGAAAAAAGAAAAATGACTAAGTACAGCCTAAAATAAAATAAAACCTGGCTGGCCAATGGTATTATTAAATCCCTTTCTTTTAAGAACAAATTCTACAAAAAGTTTATCTTTCAAACCCTATTCCATACAACTCTATAAGATTCAAAACGAATAGAGAAAAAAATGATTATTAACAACCCAAAAAGTATAATAGAACAGTGAACTCTCAAAGCATAAGAACAAAATGAGAGCACTATGGGGCACTATCGATGAATCTAAAAAAAAAATTGTGTTTATTGTTGGGTCCAAGAGAAAGTCAAATACAATGCAGATTATATAGGGTTCCATATTGATGATATTCCTGTTGATCATGCCTGTACAACCCGCTTTCTTCTTGTTCTGATTGATGATTAATTGTCATGGAAAGCACACGTAAAGACAATAGCCTATTAGACATCTCCTAAACAGAAGCACCATTCTCGGTCTCTTATTACACAATGATCTTCCCATTCATCATTTCCTGTAACATGATATGGGCCAGCACACACCATACCAGACTGCTACTAACCTGCAGAAATGCTCTGTAATAATATCATCTGCGGTTTTAGAAACCATTCAGCGCCACTTTAAAAAATAAATCGGACTCCTAAATATTTATCAGATGAATTATTTCCGAGTTGCTCAATTTGTTTACGGCCCTTTAAATCACTTTTGCACTCTTTCTTCAAACATTTTTTACAGCCACTTATGAATTCCATAACTACTCAACAAGAAGCAGACAACAGCTACGTCACCCATATTCAGGAACGACCCAATTCTCAATTCCGACTTACCTACAGAGGCCCTATGATCTGGAAGTCATTCCCGCCTGACTTTGCCAAGCTATACCTGTCGTTGTTAAAAAAGAAAGGCACCTACTGTCCATCACAGTGCTACACCCCCCAGTAGCTTGACTTTCTGTTTCGATTTTCAATTCCTTTATCTCTTTTGCATCTAGTTTTATTTTATAATTTGTTTGTCCACGCTGCTGAATCTGTGGGATTTATGACCATTACGGGGGGATTACTCGACAAGCCCTTTTGGGCTTTTTTTTCCTTCTGCACCTACTGTTGTTGTTGTTTTTTACTGTTACAAACTGTCGTTCTATTTGTGCAAATAAACTAAACTATACTTGCTTTCAATGAGAATGACAGATCTATAACTCACATTTCTATGTGAATTTGGTCAAGTCACCCAAAAAGTTACTGATTGCAGCTTTAAAGCATACTTTTAAATTACATTATGTGAGCTAAAGATAAACATTTACAATTTTTAAATATATAAATACATTTTCCTTAAAGTATACTTTTTAGAAAGTTCTAATGTTACTGTCCCCACTACAACAACAAAAAATTGGTCTTGAAATACTAATTGATTTATACCCATACTGTAAGGTGTCATGTAGACATAATGGACATCACGGTCGCCTTAAGCTGTAACAACTTACTCCCCTACCGATGACACGTCACTCCAATACACACTTTCCATGCCAGGGCTCAGTCATTAAATTATTGAATTATTGGAGAAATATTCTACTGCTTGTTATGTCGAAAATATCCACATATTTTATTGGCCTATTCTAGGCCGCGTCGAAGTGAAATTAAAGAGGCATCGTCTGCCATGTTAAGAAACCAATGTACATCTAGAGATTCCAGACGTCGGTTTGGAAGCAGTTAGAGATGTGTGCTTCCCAAATGGCACCATATTCCCTACACAGTGCACTTCTTTTGACCAGAGCCATATGGGCCCTGGTCAAAAGTAGTGCACCACATAGGGAATAGAGTGCCATTTGGGATGTATCCATGGAAAACAAGCCTTTCTTTGAGGAAGGTTTAATTAGATATGTTCATAGCTTGGCCCTGGTCTTTATGATTGGGGCATTGAAAGCCTTTTTGTTTGGCTAATGAAACACTGTAGGGTATGTTCCTGGATCGAACAAGAGAGGGGATTGCCATCATGATAACAATAATAAGTATGTATGTATGTGTGTGTGTGTGTGTGTGTGTGTGTGTGTGTGTGTGTGTGTGTGTGTGTGTGTGTGTGTGTGTGTGTGTGTGTGTGTGTGTGCGCTTTGTGTCAATGCTCAGTTGGCTGAGATCGAGATAAAACAAAGCAACAGCTTCTTAAGCGATAATAGAGCGCCTTCAGATAGTATTCACACCCTTTGCATTTTTACACATTTTGTTACAGCCTGAATTTAAAATGGATTAAAAATGACATTTTTTTGGTCACTAGACTACACAAAGGAAAATGACAGTTGGCTCAGAACAGTGCAGCTCGGCTGGCCCGTAAATGTACAAGGAGAGCTAGCGTTAGTAATATGGATGTCCATCTCTCATGGCTCAAAGGGGAGGAGAGATTGACTTTATCACTACTAGTTTTGTAAGACGTGTTGACAAGCTGAATGCACAGAGCTGTCTGTTTAAACTACTTGCACACAGCTCGTACACACATGTACAGTTGAAGTCGGAAGTTTACATGCACTTAGGTTGGAGTCATTAAGACTCGTTTTTCAACCGGTTAGGGCATCTACTTTGTGCATGACACAAGTCATTTTTCCAACAATTGTTTACAGACAGATTATTTCACTTATAATTCACTGTATCACAATTCCAGTGGGTCAGAAGTTTACATACACTAACTTGTCTGTGCCTTTAAACAGCTTGGAAAATTCCAGAAAACGATCTCATGACTTTAGAAGCTTCTGATAGGCTAATTGACATAATTTGAGTCAATTGGAGGTGTAGCTGTGGATGTATTTCAAGGCCTATCTTCAAACTCAGTGCCTCTTTGCTTGACATCATGGGAAAATCAAAAGAAATCAGCCAAGACCTCAGAAAAATAATTGTAGACCTCCACAAGTCTGGTTCATCCTTGGGAGCAATTTCCAAACGCCTGAAGGTACCACGTTCATCTGTACAAACAATAGTACGCAAGTATAAACACCATGGGACCATGCAGCCGTCATACCGCTCAGGAAGGAGACGCATTCTGTCTCCTAGAGATGAACGTACTTTGGTGCGAAAGTGCAAATCAATCCCAGAACAACAGCAAAGGACCTTGTGAAGATGCTGGAGGAAACAGGTACAAAATTATCTATATCCACAGTAAAACGAGTCCTATATCGACATAACCTGAAAGGCCGCTCAGCAAGGAAGAAGCCACTGCTCCAAAACCGCCGTAAAAAAGCCAGACTATGGTCTGCAACTGCACATGGGGACAAAGATCGTACTTTTTGGAGAAATGTCCTCTGGTCTGATGAAACAAAAATAGAACTGTTTGGCCATAGTGACCATCGTTATGTTTGGAGGAAAAAGGGGGACGCTTGCAAGCCAAAGAACACCATCCCAACCGTGAAGCACGGGGGTGGCAGCATCATGTTGTGAGGGTGCTTTGCTGCAGGAGGGACTGGTGCACTTCACAAAATAGATGGCATCATGAGGTAGGAAAATGATGTGGACATATTGAAGCAACATCTTAAGACATCAGTCAGGAAGTTGAAGCTTGGTTGCAAATTGGTCTTCCAAATGGACAATGACCCCAAGCATACTTCCAAAGTTGTGGCAAAATGACTTAAGGACAACAAAGTCAAGGTATTGGAGTGACCATCACAAAGCCCTGACCTCAATCCCATAGAAATGTGTGGGCAGAACTGAAAAAGCGTGTGCGAACAAGGAGGCCTACAAACCTGACTCAGTTGCACCAGCTCTGTCAGGAGAAATGGGCCAAAATTCACCCTACTTATTGTGGGAAGCTTGTGGAAGGCTACCCGAAATGTTTGACCCAAGTTAAGCAATTGAAAGGCAATGCTACCAAATACTAATTGAGTGTTTGTAAACTTCTGACCCACTGGAAATGTGATGAAAGAAGTAAAAGCTGAAATAAATAATTCTCTATACTATTATTCTGACATTTCACATTCTTAAAATAAAGTGGTGATCCTAACTGACCTAAGACAGAGAATTTTTACTCTGATTAAATGTCAGGAATTGTGAAAAAATGAGTTTCAATGTATTTGGCTATGTAAACTTCCGACTTCAACTGTATATCAATCAAATGTATTTATAAGCCCTTTTTACATCAGCAGATGTCACAAAGTGCTATACAGAAACCCAGCCTAAAACCCCAAACAGCAAGCAATGTAGATGTAGAAGCAAAGTGACTAGGAAAAACTCCATAGAAAGGCAGGAAACATGGAAAAACCTAGAGAGGAACCAGGCTCTGAGGGGTGGCCAGTCCTCTTTTGGCTGTGCCGGGTGGAGATTATAAGAGTACATGGCCATTTAAGGCCAAATTGTTCTTCAAGATGTTCAAATGTTCATAGATAGCCAGCAGGGTCAAATTATAAGCAGTGGTTGTAGAGGGTGCAACAGGTCAGTACCTCAGGAGTAAATGTCAGTTGGTTTTTCATAGCCGAACATTCAGAGAGTTGAAAACAGCAGGTCTGGGACAGGTAGCACGTCTGGTGAACAGGTCAGGGTTCCTTAGCCGCATGCAGAATAGTTGAAACTGGAGCAGCAGCACGACCAGGTGGACTGGGGACAGCCAGGAGTCATCAGGCCAGGTAGTCCTGAGGCATGATCCTAGGGCTCAGGTCCTCCAGGAGGTTAGGGAGAGAGGGAGAGAGAATTAGAGGGAGAATACTTAAATTCACACAGGACACCATATAAGACAGGAGAATTACACCAGATATAACAGACTGACCCTAGCCCCCCCCCCCCCCCCCCCCCCCCAGCACATAGACTATTGCAGCATAGATACTGGAGACTGAGATACAGTACATGCCACCAGAGGTTTCTTCACAATCCCTAAGTCCAGAACAGGCGCACCGTACATAAAGCTATGACTACATGGAACTCTGTTCCACATCAGGTAACTGATGAAAGCAGTAGAATCAGATAAAAAAAACAGATACAAATGCACCTTATGGAACAGCGGTAACTGTGAAGAGGCACACACACAGGTACAGACACATGTATACGCACAGACACGCTAGTACACACACTCTACACACACGTACGTTGTAATATTGTTGTATGGTGGTGTATTACTTTTTGTATTGTAGATATGTAGTGGTGTAATAATGTTATATGATATATGTACTGTTTTATCTTTAGTTTTATGTGTAATGTAAGTGCCGTAATGTGTTTGGACCCCAGGAAGAGTATCTGCCTTGGCAGCAGCTAATGGGGATCCCTAATAAATACAAATAAACAATACCCCATAATCTCAAAATGGAATTGTGATTTTAGATTTTTTTCAAATGAATTCAAAATAAAAAGGTGACATGTCAAGGATTCAACCCATTTGTTATGGCCTAAATACGTTTGGGAGTAAAAATGTGCTTAACAAGTCACATAATGTCACATAATAAAATCCTAGAGGAAAACCTGGTTCAGTCTACTTTCCAACAGACACTGGGAGAGAAATTCACCTTGCAGAAGGACAATAAGCTAAACATGAGGCCAAATCTACACTGGAGTTGCTTACCAAGACTACATTGAATGTTCCTGAGTGGCCTAGTTACAGTTTTGACTTAAATTGGCTTGGAAATCTATGGCAAGACTTGAATATGGCCGTCAAGCAATGATCAACAACCAACTTAAACAGTTACAGAGTTTAATGGGTGTGACAGGAGAAAACTGAGGATGGATCAACAATATTGTAGTTACTCCAAAATACTAACCTAATTGACAGAGTGAAAAGAAGGAAGCCTGTACAAAATATAAATCACTGCCAATGGTGATTCTTACATGCATTGACTCAGAGGTGTGAATACTTATGTAAATGAGATATGCCTGTTTCCCAGTCTGCCTTGTAGAGATTGTGCACGCCCGGTATCCAAACATGCAGTGCTTGAGAGATGAGGTCACCGGTCAAGTGTGTGTGGCTAGCTACCTAGTTTAAATATCAAAAGTACTGCCATAGCAACATAACATTTGATTCATACTTGATAACACTTGATTTAGCCTACATCATTATCAATATACAGTCTGGTTGGCTGATACACTCAGCAGAGAGAGGCAGAAAGACTGCGTCAATGAACCTTCCGACCCAACTCAATCCCTTCTTCAGTCGGGTTGCACATGTGTGTCAGGGCAGTAACAACACAGGTATTCTACATTCTACACTGTAAAAAATATATATAATCCTGTTGTTTTTACGGTAACTTACTGGCAGCCAGTTACCTGAAAGTTACTGTAAAAAAAGTGCAGTATGTTACCGTAAATTCCAAAGAAACGTTGATTTAACAGTACATTACGATAACATACTGTACCTGTATCCACACAAGCCTCTAGTCAGCCAGCCATATATTATGAGTAAGAAGACAATAAATATTATATTATGAAGTAATTATTTGATACGAGCATTGAAGATAAATCGGGCTAGCTAACTAGCAGATTTACATTAATCATCAACATCAACGATAAGCTGATAGCTCACCCTCTTTACCCAATGTCAAATCATGTGTTTAGGAGGCGCTGTGACGAGCTTGCTCATTTGTGATGATGAGCGCGTGTGTTGTTCCATAAATAAATAGGCCTATGCTACAGAGGCATTTGTTATGTTATGAATTTTGAGATATTAATTATGAAAGTCAAAAAAGTGTTTTCATTTTGAGCACCTGCCCCCTGAAAGGTCTGTGCACGTTCCTGATGACAACACACCATACACATGTATTTGTAGTATATTGAGGAATACTGCTGGTGTTCAACTGGTGCTGTGTGACCTTCATACCGCTACTACCAAGCTAAACAAAAACACTAGCAACCCACTGGGCACAGCACGTCATTTCAACGTGGGTCATTTTTGGTTGAGACGTAGATCAATGAAATTTCAATCTTTATTCACCCACTCAAAAGTTTGGTTGTGATTTTAGATGGTTTTAAGCAGTGGTGTGAAGTACTTAAGTAAAAATACTTTAAAGTACTACTTAAGTATTTTTGGGGGGTATCTGTACTTCACTTTAGTATTTATATTTTTGACAACTTTTACTTTTACTCCACTACATTCCTAAAGAAAATAATGTTCGTTTTTCTCCATACATTTTACATGACACTTAAAAGTACTCATTACATTTAGAATGCTCAACCAGGACAGAATTAGGGAACCTATCAATATAACACTTTGTCATCCCTACTGCCTCTGATCTGTCAGACCCATGAAACACAAATACTGTGTTTGTAAATTATGTCTGAGTGTTGGAGTGTGCCCCTGTCTGTCCGTAATTAAAAAATAATAAGAAAATCATGCCGTCTGGTTTGCTTAATATAAGGAATTTGATGTAAAGCATTTACTTTTACATTGTACTTTTACTCAAGTATGACGATTGAGTACTTTTCTATCACTGTACTTAAGTACATTTAAATCAGATACTTTTAGACTTTTACTCAAGTAGTATTTTACTGGGTAACTTTCACTTTTACTCGAGTCATTTTCTGTTAATGCATCTTTACTTTACCTCAAGTATGACTTTTCAGTACTTTTTCCACCACTGGTTTTAAGCATATTCAACAAATTCCAATGGAAAAACATCTAAATGGGTTTTCATTGCACTTTCCACCATTTACAGTACCTTCAGAAAGTATTCACTACTTTTTACAGATTTTGTTGCGTTAAAAGGGGGATTAAAATGGATGGAATTGTCATTTTTTGACAATGATCTACACAAAGCACTCTAATGTCAAAGTGAAAGAAAAATTATAACATTTGCAAAACACTAATATATCTTGATTAGATAAGTATTCAACCCCCTGAGTCAATACATGTTAGAATCACGTTTGGCAGTGATTACAGCTGTGAATCTTTCAGGGTAAGTCTCTAAGAGCTTTCCAATTGGTAGTTACAGTTTTGTCCCATCACTGCAACTCCCGTACGAACTCAGGAGAGGCAAAGGTTGAGAGCTGTGCGTCCTCCAAAACAGGACCCAGCCAAGCCACACTGCTTCTTGACAACAATGCCCACTTAACCCAGAAACCAGCCACAACAATGTGTCGGAGGAAACACCCGCCACAAGAGTCGAAGAGCGTGATGGGACAAGGACATCCTGGCCGGCCAAACCCTCCCCTAACCCGGACGACACTGGGCCAATTGTCTCCGCCCCATGGGTCTCCTGGTCGTGGCCAGCTGCGACAGAGCCTGGACTCGAACCAGGATCTCTAGTGGCACAGATAGCACTGCGAAGCAGTGCCTTAGACCACTGCACCACTCTGCAAGCCCCTTTGAGACAGCTTCTACCCCCAAGCCATAAGACCGCTAAATATCCAGACTGCTAAATAGTAAACTAATGCTACCCAAACTATCTGCACTGACTCTATCTTGCACTGACCCTACTCACACTCACTAGACTATACACACCACATACACACTCACTCACACACACTACATTGCCACTCCCACACAAAACCCACACACATTCACATACACTACATAAGCACACACACATAACACAGACACACGCATACCAACACAACACAAACACACATAGACGTTACACACAAACACACATAGTTTTACACTCATAATTTTCTACTGCTACTGCTGTTTTTTATTTTACACTTATTATTATCATCTATGCTGATGCCTAGTCACTTTACCCTGCCTTCATGTACATACAGTATCTACCTCAAATACCTCGTACCTCTGCAAATTGATCTGGTACTAGTACTCCCTGTATATAGCTCCATTCTTAATGCATGTTAAATGTTAAACCCTGTTATTGTACACAGAGTCAGTCCATGCAACGTGTTACACGGTATACAACAATGTAATGTGTTATCAATGTGCTTCATCTTCATCTGACCAAATGACCTGGATTGTAGTTGAGATGACATTAAAAGTACCTAGTGCAAGTGATCAATGCTGTTCGAGATTCTGCACCGATATTTATATTGTGAAGACCTCCACGGACCTGTGACTTTTGCATGCTACAGTATCTTGATTACAAGATGATTACATATACTTTTATATTTACAGTAACCGCAAAATGTGGCCATGGATGAGTTACTAATTGTAAGGTTGAATAAAAACAGTTACATTAGTTTGTAACTTGAAGATATTTGCTGTATTACAAAAGGTATATCGAGTTGTGTTAGGTTGACAAAGCAACCAAATTTCAACATTTTAAAGGAGATGTATCTAATACTAGGATATAATTTGTTATCTTGTCGACAAGTTAATAGGCTATTTACTGCAAAAGTGGTATTGAATTGTGTTTGGTTGTCAACGCAACCAATTATCAACATTTGAAAGAGATGTATATTTTGTTTCATTGACTGAGTCTGACGTTACTTCCAGTTTGTCTACAAATTAACAATTGAAATGTTGGTTTCATGTCTCCATCTCAACCAAAAATCTAAGTTAAAGAATGGGACTAAATCAAATCAAACTTTAAATGCACTTCAAATAAAGTTTGATTTGATTTAGTCCTGTTCCTTAACTTAGATTTTTGGATGAAATGGAGACGTGAATCAAACATATAAACTCAGCAAAAAAAGAAACGTCCTCTCACTGTCAACTGCATTTATTTTCAGCAAACTTAACATGTGTAAATATTTGTATGAACATAACAAGATTCAACAACTGAGACATAAACTGAACAAGTTCCACAGACATGGGACCAACATAAATGGAATAATGTGTCCCTGAACAAAGGGGGGGGTCAAAATCAAGAGTAACGGTCAGTATCTGGTGTGGCCACCAGCTGCATTAAGTATTGCAGTGCATCTCCTCCTCATGGACTGCACCAGATTTGCCAGTTCTTGCTGTGAGATGTTACCCCACTCTTCCACCAAGGCACCTGCAAGTTCCCGGACATTTCTGGGGGGAATGGCCCTAGCCCTTACCCTCCGATCCAACAGGTCCCAGATGTGCTCAATGGGATTGAGATCTGGGCTCTTCGCTGGCCATGGCAGAACACTGACATTCCTGTTTTGCAGGAAATCACGCACAGAACGAGCAGTATGGCTGGTGGCATTGTCATGCTGGAGGGTCATGTCAGGATGAGCCTGCAGGAAGGGTACCACATGAGGGAGGAGGATGTCTTCCCTGTAACAACACAGCGTTGAGATTGCCTGCAATGACAACAAGCTCAGTCCGATGATGCTGTGACACACCGCCCCAGACCATGACGGACCCTCCACCTCCAAATGGATCCCGCTCCAGAGTACAGGCCTCGGTGTAACGCTCATTCCTTCGACGATAAACGCGAATCCGACCATCACCGCTGGTGAGACAAAACCGTGTCTCGTCAGTGAAGAGCACTTTTTGCCAGTCCTGTCTGGTCCAGCGACGGTGGGTTTGTGCCCATAGGCGACATTGTTGCCGGTGATGTCTGGTGAAGACCTGCCTTACAAACGCCCTCAGTCCAGCCTCTCTCAGCCTATTGCGGGCAGTCTGAGCACTGATGGAGAGATTGTGTGTTCCTGGTATAACTCGGGCAGTTGTTGTTGCCATCCTGTACCTGTCCCACAGGTGTGATGTTTGAATGTACCGATCCTGTGCAGGTGTTGTTACACGTGGTCTGCCACTGCGAGGACGATCAGCTGTCCATTCTGTCTCCCTGTAGCGCTGTCTTAGGCGCCTCACAGTACGGACATTGCAATTTATTGCCCTGGCCACATCTGCAGTCCTTATGCCTCCTTGCAGCATGCCTAAGGCACGTTCACACAGATGAGCAGAGACCCTGGGCATCTTTCTTTTGGTATTTTTCAGAGTCAGTAGAAAGGCCTCTTTAGTGTCCTAAGTTTTCATAACTGTGACCTTAATTGCCCACCGTCTGTAAGCTGTTAGTGTCTTAACGACCGTTCCACAGGTGTATGTTCATTAATTGTTTATAGTTCATTGAACAAGCATGGGAAACATTGTTTAAACCCTTTACAATGAAGATCTGTGAAGTTATTTGGATTTTTACGAATTATCTTTGAAAGACAGGGTCCTGAAAAAGGGACGTTTCTTTTTTTGCTGAGTTTACATTATTAACTTGAAGATTACATTTGACATCAACCTAAGCTTGAAACCCTAGGCCTATTTCTATGGTCTATTTTTAGTTGAACCCTGGTTTGAATTGAAACAATAGCTGTTGATGACTTCGCAAATGCTCTATAGGCCTAAACAGTATAATTGATGATATATGACTCATAGAATGTTTACATTTTATTTGCTCTGTTAAACCCACCCTTTGGAATGACTTCGATAGCAACAGTGAATCTATTTAGTTATTAATAGATCGCTCAATAATCATTCTCACGATAGTACGTTGGTAGTAGTTAGTAATAACTCTGGATGGGAGACCAAATGGATAGCTGTAGATTGATCAGCTCTCTAGGAGGTGCTGTCTGATGGTGGATATAATGTTGAAGATCTGACGTTGTTTCAAAGGTACAAATTCGACATATTTTATATAAAGTGTGTCTATGTTGAAAATTGGTTACCATGATGACATAATTCTGTGGTTGTAATTTGACCCTCAAACAATGGTTTTGTGTTTATTTTTTGTATGCCTTTTTGCAAATCCATTGCATTTTCCACATAGATTCTACGTCAAAATACATTGAAAAATGATGTGGAAACAACGTTGATTCATTCAGTTCTTGCCCAATGGGAACTCTGTTAATTCAACGTTTAGTTTTGAATGGAAGCTAGTTGCTTAAACCCTGACTATCCAATTACAATCGGTCTCCAGTAACAGGCTCTTACCTACAGCTCTAAGCGAAGTGAAACTGCACTGATAATGATAGGCTTTGTGAAAGGAGTACAGAAGAGCTGAACAATCAGTGCTTTAGCAGAGCGCCTACAGTCGTGAACACGGGATGCTTCGGGAAGAATCAGAACACTTTATTGCTGCCATGGTAACAGAAGAACAGAGAGGGAAAGTGACATTTGTTTTTCGCAGCAACTGGGAGTGTGCTCTATGACAACCATGTCGGTGTGTTTGACTGAAATGAATTAAGTTTGTGAGAGAGAGGTGAACGGTTTGTCCGTGTCACTACACAAGCCATTGAGTCTATCTCAACAAAGGCACTCTTGTACCACGGGAGAGAAAAGAGCCTTTGTGTGTGTGTGTGTGTGTGTGTGTGTGTGTGTGTGTGTGTGTGTGTGTGTGTGTGTGTGTGTGTGTGTGTGTGTGTGTGTGTGTGTGTGTGTGTGTGTGTGTGTGTGTGTGTGTGTGTGTGTGTGTGTGTGTGTGTGTGTGTGTGTGTGTGTTCTTTGTGAATGTGTGTGTCAGACACACTGATATATTCTACTCTGCCATATCTGGTTGTTATCGACAAAATTTAGGCACTCAAGGGCCTGTCCTGGGAAAACGAACCAATGAGCCTTAGTTTGTGTCAGGGGTCATACAGTACAGAACCAATAACATCACAGGGACAAATTCCCAACGTCAGTTTGATTAAGTGGAGAACAGGTAGATTAAATCGAGGTCATCCCTCTGCAAACACACACACACACACACACACACACACACACACACACACACACACACACACACACACACACACACACACACACACACACACACACACACAGAGTAAGGCTGGGTTCGAAGGTCCCTCCAATGGGATTACATCATCACAGGGTGCCCACGTTCTGGGTGATGTCATGAGGAACAGCTGTAGGAGGGGTAGAAAGTCAAGTTTGCATGGTGGCAGGAGGAGGGACTGCAGGAACCTGAATGTCCCCTCTGGCAACGTGGCCCTCTGTTGATAACCCTACCACCACCACATGCAGGCACACACAAAAACACACACTTATCCTCAACTCCCTACAACAGGAGTTTCCTAAAGGACAACCACTGTGCCGACAAACAATCAAAAGCAAAGGGTGGCCGTCCTATTACCTCTAACCAGATCATTGGCCGTCCTATTACCTCTAACCAGATCATTGGCCGTCCTATTACCTCTAACCAGATCATTGGCCGTCCTATTACCTCTAACCAGATCATTGGCCGTCCTATTACCTCTAACCAGATCATTGGCCGTCCTATTACCTCTAACCAGATCATTGGCTGTCATTATTTATCGATGACAAAAAAAAGTTGGCCCTTTCCCTCTCGTTACACGACCCTGTAGACATCTCTTCAACGGGTCAATGTTGGCCTTTATATTGATAGTTTATTGAGTGGCTACAATTATTATTAAAGTACCATTTTGTTTTATGAATATGGAGCATGTAAATTATGTTTTGGAGTCCCCCATAGTACTTGGCACTTGGCGGAAAAGCAGTGGCACTAATTTAGCAGTGTAATAAGAACAATTTGGTGGGTGCTTATATTTGGTGGGTGCTCTTTCACACATGTACAAGTGTGTATTAATACGCATGAGGGAATTGGAAATGTGTTTTTTTTGTTTCCCAACTCTCCCTGAGACGCCCTCGGTCTGCCTTGTCGACTCGGCGATTCATCTTGCAACCTTTCGGTTACTGGCCCAATGCTCTAACTACTAGGTTACCTGCCACCGAGTTCACAGGGTGAACCCCTGTCCGGCCTAATCTCCCATCAATTAGGCTGCTGTCTGACGATATTCCCACACCCTCTCACATGATTCATACTGGAAAATGTGTTTGTTGTTTGGGATGGAGTTCAGGAAATAGTGAATGGGATGGAAGTGGGAAATGAGCGGGGATATCGTGCCGATGGGGTTAGTGTTCAGTACTAACCCCATCGGCACTTAGCCTAGTTGTTAAGAGTGTTAGGCCAGTAACCGAAAAAGGTCGCTGGTTTAAATCCCCGAGTCGACTAGCTGAAAAATCTGTCTGTGTGCTTGAGCAAGGCACTTAAACCTAATTGCTCCTGTAAATCGCTCTGGATAAGTGTCTGCAAATATATATATACAGTTTAGACACACCTACTCATTCAAGGGTTTTCATTCAAGGGCTTTATTTTTGCTATTTTCTACATTGTAGAATAATAGTGAAGACATCAAAACTATGAAATAACACCTGGAATCATGTAGTAACCAAAAAAGTAGCCACCCTTTCCCTTGATGACAGCTTTGCACACTCTTGGCATCCAAACTTCTTCCATTTAAGAATGATGGAGACCACTGTCTTCTTGGGGACCTTCAATGCTGCAAACATTTTTTGGTACCCTTCCCCAGATCTGTTTCTCGACACAATCCTGTCTCGGAGCTCTACGGACAATTCCTTCGACCTCATGGCTTGGTTTTTGAATAAAGCTGTAACATAACAAAATGTGTAAAAAGGGAAGGGGTCTGAATACTTTCCAAATGCACTGTAATTGCAGAATCTTCCAATTCTTAAGCTCCCACAGTGCAGGTCAAAAAGAGAAGTGAATGAAATAATAATATATACATTTTTACAACAGTAACAATGATCAATGTAAATTGGGGGGGTGGGGGCAGGGTAAATTACTGAGGAACCTTACAGATAATTGTATGTATGGGGTACAGAGATGAGGTAGTCATTCAAAAATCATGTTAAACACTGTTACTCCACACACAGTGAGTCCATGCAACTTATTATGTGACTTGTTAAGCAAATGTTTACTCCTGAACTTATTTAGGCTTGCCATAACAAAGGGGATGAATACTTATTGCTTTTCATTTTTTATTCACTTGTAAACATTTCGAAAAACATATTTCCACTTTGACATTATGGGGTATTGTGTATAGGCCAGTGACAAGACATTTTCATCCATTTTAAAATCAGGATGTAACATAAAACAAAATGTGGAAAAAGGGGTGTGAATACTTTCTGAAGGCCCTGTAGCTGCCTGGTGATGGCTATTCAGCAACTGATGGTCTTGGGGTAGAAGCTATTGGCTTGTCTTACAGTTTTTGCAATGATGCTCCTACTGTATACTGCCCGCGTCTGAATGATGGAAGCAAGAACAACAGGCTGTGGCTCGGGTGGCTGAGTTTCTTGATGATCTTCTTGGCCTTCCTGTGACACCTGGTGTTGTAGGTGTCCTGGAGAGCAGGCAGTGTACACCCAATGGTCTTTTTGGCTGAGTATACCACCCTCTAGAGCCTTGCGGTCAGTGGCGGTGGAGTTGCCGTACCAGGCTTTGATGCAGCCTGACAGTTTTCTTTCGATGGTGCTCTGTATACTGTGAGGGTCCTTGGGGATAGGCCGAATTTCTTCAGCCTCCTGAGGTTGAATTGTTATTGCCGTGCCTTCTTCACCACAGTGTCCATGTGGTTTGAACATTTCAGCTCCTCTGAGACGTGTTTGCAGAGGAACTTTACGTTTTTGACCGTCTCCACGGCAGCCCCGTTGATGAGGATGGGGGCGTGCCCTGCCTGGTTCCTCCTGAAATCCTCAATCAGCTCCTTTGATTTGCTGACGTTGAGGGAGAGGTTGTTTTACCTGGCACCACGCCGTCAGAGTGCATACCTCCTCCCTGTAGGCCATCTCGTCATTGTTGGTAATCAGGCCTACTACTGTCGTGTCGTCAGCGAACTTGATGATGGAGTTGGGACTGTGCGAGGCCATGCAGTTGTGTGTATACAGGGAGTACAGGAGGGGACTGAGGATGCACTTATGTGGGCTCCCCGTGTTGAGGATCCGCGTGGTCACCGGTGCAATGCTCTAACCGCTAGGCTACCATCTGATAATATTACTAAGAGTAGGGACTCTTACTCATGTCAACTAAAAGTAACAAAAAATGGCACCAATTACTCTGTCCAAAGTCAAGACAGAACTTAATTTATTGATAAGACAGAGATCAGAATTTGCCATCCATCGAGTTAGACTCAATCATTACTTCCATGGTAATCGTCCCAATCGTTTACTGGCCAACAAGCTACACGGTAATGATCAATTAGCCGATATAGCGACTATTGAATCTGAAACGGCGGAATTATTATCCGAACCCAAATAAATCAATAAAAGATTCTCCCACTTCTATAAAGAACTGTACACATCTGATTGTAAATCCACACCAAGCCAGTCTAAGAAGTCCTTTCTAAAATAATGAAGATCTCATCTTCTCTCAACAGAGGAAGCCGCCTCACTGGGTGCCCAAATCTCTCTCAATGAACTCAAAAGGGCATTGGATAGCATGAATAAAGGCACATCACCTGGATGGGATTCCTCCTAAAGTCTATTTGAAAAATGTTGAACCAATTAGGTCCACTATTGCTCGAAATGATTGACACAGCTGTTCACAAAGTTTCATTTGGGAGAGATGTGAATACAGCACAAATGTTGCTTTTATTCAAAAAGGTAAGGATGCCATCCAGTCTTCTCACTATCTCCCCCTATCATTTACAAAACACAGATATTGCGTATTAAATTGTTTTCCAAAATGTTGTCATCCCGTCTCGAGACATACCCAAATTGGTCCACACGGACCCAAGCGGGTTTGTTAAAAAACATTTCTCCTCGTATAACCTCCGTCGACTATTAAATATCTTAAATGCTTCATCCGAAACAACAGCTCATTGGGTTGTATTATCTCTCGATGCAGAAAAAGCTTTTAACAGACTAGAATGGTCATATCTCTGCCAGAAGCTTTTGCAGAACGCTCAAATCATTTCAATCCGACCTCAGTAGATGGAATAACATCCCAGTTGCTTTAAAGGTGCAATATGCACTATACCCTACGAGGTCCGGAACCTGCTGGTTTCCTGTTCTACCTGATAATTAATTGTACCCACCAGGTCTAAATCAGTCCCTGATTAGAGATCAACAATGAAAAAAATGCAGTGGAACTGGCTTCGAGGTCCAGAGTTGAGTTTGACGGTTGTTCAGAGTCATTGTACCATCTAAACCGCTGTGAAATATATTTTCCATAACCAAAAATATTATATTTTCAACTGTTTAAAGCTGATGTACAAAACCGAAAGTAAAAGACGCACAAAGAAAACTTAAGAATGGGAAGCATAGAAATAGCGTACATAGAACGTATCTGCTGCTTCTTAGACTTGCTTTCAATGAGAATGACAGATCTATAACTAACATTTCTCTGTGAATTTGGTCGGGTCGCCCAAAAAGTTACATATTGCAGCTTTAACTGGCAGAATATCTATTGTCAAAATGAATATGTTGCCACGGTTGAATTTCTGTAGTTCAATGCTTCCCATGGCTCCCCCTTCTGGCTATTGGGGGTTGGATGGAGACATGTTGGCTGGGTGATGTTGGGGGAATGGGATGCGAGGTTGGGGTCGAAATGTTTGTATACTGTAGTTGATCAATACTGTACTTATGTACCTTTTGTAACGTTTTCTTTCTTTTTTCTTCTGCTTCCTCTTATGAGGGGCAGCCCACAGGTACAATGTGTGAAATAATGAATTGAAAATATATTAACAGAATATTACTTTATTTTAGTTTAACTATAGTACCTGTGAGGCCCCAACATTTTATACAAACATTCTATAATTACCACCACGACTGGACAGTGTTTGTGTTTTAGGAACATACGGTATCTTTTTTGATGTCCTCACATTGTTCTCATCCACAACCTAATGAAACATTCTGGGAACATTTAAAGGACAGATTAAATGTGTTCTAGGAAACGTCTTGCAACATCAGGAGAATGTTTTATACAAACTTTCTATAATTATCACCACGACTGGACAGTGTTTGTATTATGAAAAGATTCGCCTCGACCTAACGAATGCTCTGGGAAGCTTCACAGAACCAATTTTGGTTTGCTAGGTGGATCCAAAGGTTGTGCATTCAATCCCAGTGGTAGACACTTGTTTTAATAGTCATGGGATTAGATCCATCCACCACCCCCTTCCACAACACCCCAGCCTACTTGATGGTAGTGCTCACTGTTGCCCCTAGTGTCCAGTTTGAAGGCATTTTGCAACATCTTCAGGATATTTTATCTTTATTTAACTAGGCAAGTCAGTTAAGAACAAATTCTTATTTTCAATGACAGCCTAGGAACAGTGGGTTAACTGCCTTATTCAGGGGTAGAACAACAGATTTTTACCTTGTCAGCTCAGGGATTTGATGTTCCAACCTTCCAGTTACTAGTCCAACGCTCTAACCACTAAGCTACCTGCCACCCCTAGGTTGGGGTCGAAACATGGACAGATGTCCAATTTGTAAATCAATCTTGAGCGATCTGGCTGGTTTCCACTTAAAAGATCTGATCAAAATCAGCTCACATTGCGTCTTTTAATCGTCTACACCTGTCTACAAAATGTTGGCACAATCAGAATGTGGACAAGATCATGACAAAGGAAGAATGTTAGAACCAAGTATAAACGGGGCTCTTGTGAGTGCAACTCTTTGATGCCAAATTGCTTTTAAAGCACTGATTGGTCCCCATGCTGTTGCCACAGCAATATTACCAGAGCTGAATCTCATCTAATCAGCCTGTGATGAATAAGAAGAAATATGAAAATGTTCCGTTTTTAATTTAGACAGATAGGAGGAGCTGGGACATTGCCAACCTAATACAGAGAGATGAAGACCTCACTGTTTCTTTTTCCCAACAGTGAGTGATCACTGCTTTCTCAGAAAGCGATAGTCCTTCAAGGGAATAGTTATAATATTAGAGATTTATGCTTCATCTGTTGATTACTTTTTTGACTAAATACTGACTCTGTGTGTATTTGTGTTCCCTCATCCAGGCCAGAGTCGAGCATATCCAAATTCACTCACCGGCTGTCCCTAAAAGAGCGGCAGACCAAACCTGAGAAGACTACACTGGATAGACCTCCGTCCTACAGGAGGCGCTCTCTCAGTCTGGACTGGTAACGGTCATAGTATTACTATACACCGAATGAGGCTTGTGTTGGATTAATTTGTTACTGTTACTGTACCAAAAATGTGGAATTTCAGTTTACTTCCTGAATTGACTTAATTTAAATGGAACTGACCTAACCTTGCTGCACACCAAACATGGCTTGTGTTGGAACACTTATTTTCACCTTGTCCTTGCCTCCATGACTCCATGACCATTAATACAGTAGGGTCGTTCCGCAAAAAGAGTACCTTTTGCCTCTCTTTGATATTTTAAGTGGATTTTGTGCACAAATATTGCATTTTAAAGCCTTGCCTCCATGACTCCATTACCTTTAATAGGGTCGTTCCACGAAAAGAGTACCTTTTGCATCCCTTTGATATTTTACGTAGAACTTGTGCACCAATATTGCGTTTTAAAAGCCTGTTATATTAAATAAAGTGCCATTTAATATAGACCACGTAAAATTAAATAAATCTGATGTGAAGACTTGCTAGGACGTGCATCCTCTGTTACTTCTTGGAAGATTTTAACCCACTTAACCCCAACATTTCTCCAGGTTTTCACCATCATTGTAAGTCCCTAGCTATGCCCTAGTTATTTTGTTGCTTTGACAAACTAATTTCTGAAGATTATTACTTTCATGTGATAAGTGATTCCTTTACGTCTGTCCCTCATTTCAAAGTCAACTCTGTTACGTGAACTGAACGTTCATTTTAATATGGCAAAAAACAATACCTTTTTTTATTCAAAGGAAACATTGAACATCTGCTCGTCAAATCATAGTGTAAAGGCAGGTGAGCTAATTCTACTCTTTTTCAATTTCTCAGTGAAGCTTGCATTCAATTGCCCCTCCCTGTTGCACACAACAAGATTTCATTCCCCCTGTCACAAGGGGATTTATGGCTGATTTAAGATGAAATCCTCAACCCTGTTACATTCAACCCTGGTACTTTATTTGGCACTTAAAGGGAAAGTCCTCTGAAAAACTCCACTGAAAAACTATCTTTGGTATTTTTTAAATTAGTCTACTGTTGATCCAGTCCCAAAATGTTTTGCATGTCAGCAGTAAGGTTTTCAAGATATTTGACTACAAGAAGCAAAGTGTCACTTGCCACATCATCATGAGGACCCCACAAATGTATTAAGTTGAACATGTGCTCTTTATGACAGAACGTTAAAATGTTGTTATTATTATTATTATTTTTATACTAATTTGCACTAGCCTAAAGGTACTTAATTGGTGGAACGACCCAAAGGTAAAGAAACTGTAGGTGTCTACTATGGTGTTCTCAAAAATCTAGTTCCTCAGATCAGTGGGCATGAAAGAAAGGAAATTATGGAAGGGACTTATTGGAGTATAGATCTAAACTGCCTTAGTTCCATCAATACTATTGCGAAGAGTCACATGCTCAGACTGTGAGAGGAAGGTGATAAAACAACAGAGAATTTGAATGGTGAAATGCAAACTGGTGGCAGCTTTGGGATCCATTGCGGGATTCCTCAGATCTCAGTGGGAATGATTGGAGTCCTTTGGGTGATATAGAGGGATATAGAGCTGTGTTGGGAGTAGTTTGGGCGGGTTTGGCTGGGGAGGGTAGTTGTAGGGGTGGGGTCCTTTTCTGTCTCTGCGCCTGGGATTCGTTGAGGAGCGCCAGGCCAGTCTGCTCCAGTGGCGCCGCTTCATCTTGCTTTTGTAAAGCTCCGGTCTTCAAGCAGACGATGAAAAGAGTTTGAAACCCTTCCTTCACGAGGCTGCTTTCTCGTCCTGTCCCACCCATTGGAATCCTTCCCACTCTCCTCGGCTTCTACCTCCTGTCATCTTGTTCATCTGCCCATCTATACTTCTGTCTGTCCATTCATCTATCCTCTCCTCAGACCTTCTGCTATGCACTCTTGGCCCCACTACGTCCCCCTATTTCACCATTGGATCGACTACAACAGGATCTAGCATGACCGAGCACTTCCTTTAACACTCCAACTCATCTGGTCCAAAAAAACTCCAATATCCTGTTTCCCAAATGTTGTATTGTTGTGCTCGACGTATCAGAGTTGGACTGTATGCACTGGACGAGTGTCTGGTTGATGAGTGACAGGGGTGAGGTTCTGTGAGGTCTACGGTGCGGTCTGCTGTGAGGTCTCATGAGGTCTCACGTGTGGTCTATGACTAGAGGTCTGGATGTGTGGTCTGCGACTACAGGGCTGGTGTTAAGTTTGTGAGCACTGGTGTGCTGTGAGGTCCTTTAACTGTGCTGTGTTCCCTGAAGTAGCGCGTGGTGCGCAGGGACCTGGATTGATGTGGTCTGTTCTTAATGAAACACAGTGGGTAGATTGGACACACTCATTTACGAGGAGGGGGTTGACTAGCCTACAGCTGGATTAGAACTTTCTCCGGGAGAGCGACTGTTATAAACCCAGAACGACTGGCCTTTGTGACATCATAAACGCGAGACCCCGAGAGGAGACGTTCAAGGTTACAGATGAGCCATGCTACTGTAGGTGAAACGGGGTCAGTCCGGCTCCGTAGGAATAAAACGTAGCCACTCTGGAATGCACAGTCTTCCTCGGCGGAAACATGTGTGCTGTAGTAGCATCTATTGAAAACTTCCTTTAAGCACTTGCATTTTTGCAATTGTTAAAGGCCCAGTGTAGTCAAAAACTACATTTTTCTGTGTTTTATATATATTTTCACACTATGGGTTTGGAGTAATACTGTAAAATTGTGAAAATGATGATAATGCCCCTTTAGTGTAAAAGCTGTTTGAAAAGACTGCCTGAAATTTCAGTCTGTTTTGTTGGGATGGAGTTTTGGCATGCTTGGTGACATCACCAAGCGGTAAA
This sequence comes from Salvelinus namaycush, assembly GCF_016432855.1. NCBI lineage: Eukaryota > Metazoa > Chordata > Actinopteri > Salmoniformes > Salmonidae > Salvelinus > Salvelinus namaycush. The sequence goes on from NC_052310.1 coordinate 18,669,926, forward strand.
TTAGTTAATAGACCAATAAGAAACAGTTCTAAACCTCTCTGCCAATAACATAATTGTTCCCTTTCCCACTCAGACCACACCCAGACAGTCCTTGCTAAGAATCTATTTTTGTTTCTTGTTGACCATTTCAAATGAAAACTATCACAGTTAGGTACTTCATTGTTACCCAGAAATGATTTGATATTGAGATAAAAATGGCTGTATTGGGCCTTTAACATGTCTGGTACTTTCTGGATTGTAAAATGTATAATTTTTTTTCAAATAATCTCTAATCACAGGATAAAGTACTACTCATCATGTTTTGACCACTGCCATTGTAGTAGAATGAACATGAAATGGAATTAATGACTAGGCTACATAAGGTTTAGTTCTCTAGAGGCTGAAGTATTCTTTTTGATCACAGAACAAACCTTCTCAAGTTTGGCCCTCACACTGTAACGTAAGACGACACTTACATCTAACAGCAGGCTTGGTATCTATAAGCAAGCTTTTCCAGTGCCCCGCCATAAAACTGTTTCAGGCAATTTCAACGCTTAATCATCTATTTACAGGACTGTTGCCATTTATTTGTACTTACGTCTCGGACGGAAACAGAAACGCCACATTTACTACGTCCTGAGCCAAGAAAACAAGCAAACGGTTGAAATAGGAGCTGTTTTGTAACTTTATCAAAGTGTCGGCGTGCTGACTGGGTCCTGGGAGAACGCCATAATAAAAGATAATGGTTGTGTTATTGTTATTGGTAATCACAGTAAATGAGCTCTAGGGGGACTCGTAGACGAGGGAGGGAGAAGGGAGAAGGGGGAGGCGGAGGGAGAAAAGGGTTATGGTTATGGCTGGCGATATGAAACAACATATTGAAGTGTTTTATCAGGAAACCATCATCATTAATCATGCATGAGGGCGGCCCTGACATCCCTGCGGCAGATTCAAAATGAAACCCGTTGCCAGAGGATGGGAGGGGAAGGGATTTCGAGTTGGGGGTGTTGGGGTTTGGGGGTTCAACAGTTATCTAAGGGCGTTTTCAATCTCCTTCCTCAGTATCAGGCCTCCACAGGTCCATCTTGACCCAGAATACTGAAGATTTGTTCCAGGTAGAACCCTTTTTGATTCGAGGTAGAGCTGTTTTGGGTTCCATGTAGAGCCTTATGTGGAAAGGGTTCTACATGGATCCAAAAAGGGTTCTATCTGGGACCAAAAAGGGTTCTTCAAATAGTTATTCTATGGGGACAGCCGAAGAACACTTTTAGGTTCCAAATAGGGAGAGTTTTTTTCTTCTAAGAATATAGGTAAGGGAACATTGCATTGGACTTCAATTATGGTCCAGTATACCGTCTCTTTTTAAAAGAATTATCAGATGTGCATCTTAACCCAGAATACAAAATATTCATCATATTGTAAGTGAACAATGGACAATGAACGTCCACTTTGTTCATTGTATACCGTCTATATTTCAAGGCACTATCAGACATGCATCTTTGTCCCATTTCCGTTGGATGAAACGGACACATCAGAGATCAGACAGCCTCATGAGTCATACCGTATGTCTGGTACTTTATACTTGAGGCTATAAAGGGACACTGGTCTTGCTCCAGTATAGCCTGGTTAATAAGGGGTTATTTCCATATCCTCTCAGGGGGAGAGAGACTGTTCCAGTGCAGTGCCAAATCCCTGAATACAATAGGAGCTGGAGCCCAGAATCCGATCCAGTATCGCTATTTCCCAGAACATTTCTCTGCAATATGCCCAGAGAGGAAAGTCTATACAGAAGTACTTAAACATTAGAATTTTGAAATGTCCATGACATTCTTACGTTAAGCCAAATCTCATTGCACGTTAAATCTGAACGAGTGCAGTGGACTGAAAAGTGTTTCACATACTCAGACTTTAAGAGGCAGAGGTGATAAAACAACAGAATTGTAATGGTGACATGTAAATATTGGGATCTGGTGGAATCCGTTGTGGGATCTTTTGATCTCAGTGGGTGAATATCACTGCACTCTCCCGGGCCCTGTTGATCGAATGGTCCTTAGTTGCTGCATAAAACCGAGTCATTGATTCAAAGTAATAATAATAATACATTTCATTTGTATAGTGCTTTGAATACAATTTTATTTAATTTAAAAACAATAATAATAATATAAACAATCCAAAACACAGAACATTCTAAGCGGACAATCAAACCTATATACAGATGTCGTCAGATCCGGTGGACAGGAGAACCGAATTAACAGCTTTTCTGAAAAGTTCCGTTTTTAGCTGTGCTTTAAACGAGGCCAGAGACTCTGCAGCCCTGACAGTGACTGGAAGTGCGTTCCACAGCCGAGGAGCCACACAACTGAAAGCCCTGTCACCCATACTTTTTAGTCTACTGCAGGGCTCCTGAAGGGAGACGGACCTGGAGGAGCGAAGGGTGCGTGTGGGGCAGCAGGGTAGAATGAGGTCAGACCGGTACTTGGGTCCAGAGTTGTGGATAGCTTGGTAGGTGTGAACCAGGATTTTAAAGTCAATGCGTGAGCATATGGGGAGCCAGTGGAGGTTGGACAGCTCTGGAGTGATGTGCTTACAGGGGGAAGGGTGGTGTATGTAATGATAAAACAGCACCCAATAAATCATGTTTTTTTTTATAGCTTTGTTCTGAAACAATTAAAGAGTGTGTATAAGAGTGTGGCACCAACTCAAACTGTGTATTAGGACATGGGGTGGGATGTGTGCCATGCGTTAGGGTCTGACTGATTTCAAAGGCTTTCTTCTCCAGGCCTCTTCTCCGCTCGGTGCCGCTCTGTCTTCTGGGATACCTCCCTGTTGACAGCTCACTCACATGACGTCTTTACTTGGATGTCAGAAGTGAAACAGACCCTCTTTTATCCAACCAATATATTTACATACACTCACTCATTCACACACACACACATACACACACACGCAAGCTGTGTTCGAATACTCATATTAACCGCACTATTTGTGATGTCAATTGAGTATGTAGTATGCTTATTGGTCATAGTATGGATATAGTTAGTATGCCAAAAGTTCCCGGATGTTGTACTACATTCGCCAAAATATGAAGGATACAAGCAGTGGACACTATTTACGTGCTTTTAGGGCCCATACTGTAATTCTTCAGAAAATGGGCGTAGTTTCACAACATGTGCAAATTTGAAGAAAATGGCGGAAAATATGCAGCCTAAATTTGACGAGAGGAATACAAATTCATTCCTTTAACTTATTATGACAAATGTTAAGAAAATGTTAAGCAATGTAATAAAGTAATTACTTTTCATACATTACACGTTATGTTGGCTGACAATTTGTTAGCTACGCTATCCTTACGAACCGCATAGCATTACAGTATGTACCAGTATGTTAGCTAGTTAATGTCCTAATGTTAGTTGGCTACTAATACATCGAACTTGCCAGGCAGTATATTAATGAAATGCTATCTAACTAACTACCCAACGTTTATTGATTTGATTATTCACGTCATTCTTAGCTAGGTAGTGTAGTCGTTGTGAGTTCTCAATGGACATTGCTAATTCTGTCTATTTACTCCGATTTCAGAATGTACCAGAGCGCCGAATAACTGAAGGATTTACGAAGGCTCGACACCCGTTGAATATGGCCAGTGTCAGTAAACATCAGCAAAAAAAAGCGTAATTAAATTGCTGCCAGCAGCACAGTTACAGTTACTCGCTCGGTTCAACCCTACTCCTTGACCAGAGCGTCCAGTGTACGCTCCTCTGAATTTCCATGCAATCTGACAACGCTCTGGATTTGCGCACTCTGACACTCCAGATTTGAATTTACGAACACACCCGGAATTGTAAAGTGTCTCCCTAGTCATTTGTTATGCTAACAAGCTAGCAAGAGGTTGCATAGCAACAGCATTAGCTTCCGGTAGACAGGCTACGCGCTAGTACGCTCAACTGGAAGATAGTTTGTTTACAGTATACTAAAGTGAACTTATAGTATGTAGTATATACTCATTAAGTATACAGTATGTTAGTATGGGTATTCGAACACAGGTACAGTTTCTTTCCCCCTGCGTACTCTTTCTCCCTCCCTCTCTCTTTAGACACATGCACACACACATGTACACACAGACTCGCACACAAACGCCATTTCTCCCTCTATCTCCATATTACGTAAGTGGACACACACGCACACACACACACACACATTGTGATGGTTAGAATTTTGTTAGGGGGAGGCTAATGCCAAGCGCTAATTCCTCTGAATTGTGTACAAAAGGGAATAGAAGAGAAGGGAGCTCAAGTCAAAGTCTCGGTGGAAAAAATCAGGGCGATGCCCGAGGGGCCCAAGTGTAAAGTGGTTTTGGATGGAGCACTGGCCCACTCATTTGGTTCGAATTTGTTTTAATATTCCTTTCTTTTTCTTTCTTCTACTCCTCAAAGCTGTCAGTTCAAACGTGAGGGACAAATTAGGGAGTTAGAGAACACAGTAATGACTCGCTTAGATCTCCTTCCACGGGTTCTAGATGCACATATGGCCTTGTGATAATGTTGTTGGATTCTTATAGAATTGTGTTTTATTGTTGTGTAATAAAATTGGTCTTGCATGAAAGAAAAAAAACAATTTGGTTTGAGCGCACTATTCAGATACATAACACTTAACTTGAATTCATATTATTTGGCATATTTTGTTTTTTTCAATCTTCATTGTAAATGTTTAGAATAAATATAGTTGCTAGCAGCATTAAATTGTGTATCTCTGGGATGAGCTTTGCGTAGATATCTCATGCTATACATCAATAGATGGGCCAGTGTAAAGGGGAGAACACATTTCCGCTTCTCTGCGAGTGGGCGACTCTTTCTTACACACACATGCACGCACGCAGAGCAGAGTGTGGATGCTGTGGCTGCAGCCAGGATATTTATGAGGCTGGCTCCCTCTTGTCCTGCGTCCCAGACTCACTCAGGTTTCCACCCAAAACCTAAATTCAGCAGAGAGAGAGAGATGGGGGGGGGGGGGGGGGGGGGGGGGGGGTAGATAGGAGAAGAGGAGGGACAGAGAGGGAGAGGAGAAGAGGAGGGACAGAGAGGGGGGGGGGGGGGGGGTAAAGAGCAAGTGAGGGGGAGGACAGCAAGTGAGGGGGGTGGGTGTACAGAACGGGTCCAAGGAAGGGAGAAGGGGAGAGTGAGAAAGTAAACTTATGGTTTGGGAAACAAGATACACGGGACGAGAGACTCAGGTAGCAATCAACCCCCTCTTCTTCTCTTCCCTCCCATTCCAACCGAATACAATTTAAAGTGATCCTGATCATGAGACACTGGGCAACTATACCTGCAGTACTGGCCATACCATGTTCAAGCATGAACATTGAACATTCTATTACTGAACTAATTAGTCCACCCCTCATTCCCCCTCGCTTTCTCGCCATCATCTCCCCTTCTCCTATTCCTGTGTCTCCCTCTACTGTCCTCAACTCCCTCCTTACCTCTCTCGCTCTCTTTTTCTCTCTCCCTCTCTCTATCTCTCTCCTAACCCAATCACCCCTTCCCCCTGATCTCTTCTTTCTCGCCCTCCTCCTATTCCTCACTCTCCCATTTTTTCTCCTGCTTCCCTCGACTTGCCCTCTCTCTCTCTCTCTCGCCCTCCTTCCTTCATTCCAACCCAATCTCCCTTTTCCTTCCACCCTCCCTTCGCCGCCCTCTCACACTCTCACACCTACTGTATTTTCTCACCGTGTGTATGTGAGTGTTTGCCTGCCTGCCTTCCTTGTGTGTGTGTGAGTGTGTGGATGCGAGCGGGCTTGCCTGTCTGCATGTTTTGTCTGTCTGTCTGTCTGCCTGCCTGCCTGCGTGTGTGTGTGTGTGTGTGTGTGTGTGTGTGTGTGTGTGTGTGTGTGTGTGTGTGTGTGTGTGTGTGTGTGTGTGTGTGTGTGTGTGTGTGTGTGTGTGTGTGTGTGTGTGTGTGTGTGTGTGTGTGTGTGTGTGTGTGTGTGTGTGTGTGTGTGTGTGTGTGTGCTACCACCCCAGGGATGGTGTCCATTCCAGTTAGTCTTTCATTTCCCCTAGCAGCTCGGTACAATAACACTCTGACACCTCCTTATTTATCTGACTGTGGATGGCGGGGCCTCAGACTTTACTTTGGACTCTTGGGGGGCCCAATGGAGACAGGAGCCACAAGACATTAGGGGTGGTAGACGGTAGTCTACGCTGGAGTCATGGGACCCATGTGGGACTCCCTCTCAGTCCCTCCTCTCAGAATTACACCCGTGGCACTTAGAGCACCCCGGCACCACTGGCACCAGCATCGGCGCCCGGGGTCCGTGAGAGAATCCGCCAACTGGTGGCGGTCGTCAGCCGAGTCAATGGCCGGGGTCGCCCCCCCCTGAGCGGCTGGCATATGGCGGATTGGGGGAGACTGAGGAGAGACTGGGGGAGACGGAGGGAGATCCAGGCGAGACCCCTTTGGTGTGGCACACACACACACACAGGAGCCCTGGAGCCACTCAGGCTAGGCCCCATTCGCCGCGGGAGACGCTGTGTTGAAAAGCCGAGAGAGATAGAAAGCGAGAGAGTGGGAGAGATAGAGAGAGAAATAGAGGGTGAGATAGGGGAGCGAGGGAGAGAGAGAGAGACAACTCAAATCCCCTCCTGAGAATGCCCAATCGCACATCCCCATGGCGACTCACTGCTGTCTCTGCTCATCAAAATTTGGGAGATTTATCCCCACCCCTCTCCCCCCAACACACACACACACACACACACACATACTGAACAGGTGGCAGGCCTTGCTCTGCTCAGCAGGGCCCTTCAAAGGTTAAACATACAGAGGAGCGCGGGGCTCTTTCTTTGGCCTTCTCCCTAGAGGGAGAGAGAGAGAGAGAGAGTGGGATGGAGAGAGAGAGAGGGAGGGAGGGAGGGAAGGAGAAAGAGAGAGAGAGAGATTCTCAGCTAATGTTAAAAGGGCCTGGGCTAACTCTGCTCTATGTCTTGGCCATGTCTTTCTTGTCACCATGCTGTCACCATCACCATGCTGTACTGATGGCTTCTCTCTCTCTCTCTCTCTCTCTCTCTCTCTCTCTCTCTCTCTCTCTCTCTCTCTCTCTCTCTCTCTCTCTCTCTCTCTCTCTCTCTCTCTCTCTCTCTCTCTCTCTCTCTCTCTCTCTCTCTCTCTCTCTCTCTCTCTCTCTCTCTCTCTCTCTCTCTCTCTCTCTCTCTCTCTCTCTCTCTCTCTCTCTCTCTCTCTCTCTCTCTCTCTCTCTCTCTCTCTCTCTCTCTCTCTCTCTCTCTCTCTCTCTCTCTCTCTCTCTCTCTCTCTCTCTCTCTCTCTCTCTCTCTCTCTCTCTCTCTCTCTCTCTCTCTCTCTCTCTCTCTCTCTCTCTCTCTCTCTGCGCTTGGCTCTTGGCTCTTGTACTAATGCTGCCAAGCTAGGGGTGGACAACTGTTCGATCAGATCTGGGATCAGTTTGGCTTAGGGCATAGAATACATGATAAAATCTTACAATGCCACATGATCACACAAAACACAGGGTCCTATAATGACTCTATGCGTTGGCAGTCGTGGAAATGCATCCCTTTACTACCCATTGCATGCTGTCAAGGTCTACAACAAATCTTACGAATTGCATCTTCCCAAACCTAAGATCTTATCTAAGCTCATAGTTATTTTTCTCTTCAGGTTTTAGATTTCAAATCTGGCAATGGGCTGCCCCACGCTCTCTGCATACTGTATCCACCAGAATATAATCTATGATGACGATGCTGATGGTGTGTGTGTGTGTGTTTGTGTCGAATAAAATAAAATGGAAGTTTATTGGTCGCGTACACAGTTTAGCAGATGTTATAGCGGGCGCAGCGAAATGCTTATGTTACTAGCTCCTAACAGTGCAGTAAAATGTCAAACAAGTACGCACATTTTTGTATTTTTGTACAACCTTGTTATTTTTTGGTGCTACGTTGTATTGATTACCGCATTGTTGGGTTTGATGCTTGCAAGAAAGGCCTTTCACTGTACTTTTGCACGTGACATTAAAAACTTGAAATTTAAAATAGCACTGTAACAGTAATCCAAATACAATCTAGACAAGCTATACTAAGAATGATCTATACAGAAGTATATATATTACAGTGAGCTGTCAAGAATCCAGTATATAAATACATATGCGGTGTGTGTAAACAGTGTAACGAAAACGCAGTGTACAGTAGTAGAACTCATAGAATGAGCTATGTTGAAAATACACATATTTAATAACACAGTACAGAACCCCATGGCAAAATGGATAGAATTGCGGTAATTTAGCTTCGGAATATAAATACACTATATATAGAAAATGATTATATACAAATTAGTGGATTTGGCTATTTCAGCCACACCCGTTGCTGACAGGTTTATAAAATCGAGCACAGAGGCATGCAATCTCCATAGACAAACATTGGCAGTAGAATGGCCCGTACTGAAGAGCTCAGTGACTTTCAACATTGCACCGTCATAGGATGCCACCTTTCCAACAAGTCAGTACCTAAAATGTCTGCCCTGCTAGAGCCCTGGCCTCAACCCCATCGAACACCTTTGGGATGAATCAGAACACCGACTGCCATCCAGGCCTAATCGCCCAACATCAGTGCCCGACCTCACTAATACTCTTGTGGCTGAATGGAAGCAAGTCCCTACAGCAATGTTCCAACATCTAGTGGAAAGCCTTCCCAGAAGAGTGGAGACTGTTATAGCAGCACAGGGGGACCAACTCCATATTAATGCCCATGATTTTGGAATGAGATGTTCGACACGCAGGTGTCCACATACTTTGTATATATGTATGTGAATGGTGTGTATAGACACTATGGACAATATGGGAATAGCAAAGGTGTGTAAACCAGTAGTTATAGGATGAGCTATGACTAGAATACAGTATATACATATAAAGTGTGTGTGTGTGTGTGTGTGTGTGTGTGTGTGTGTGTGTGTGTGTGTGTGTGTGTGGGTGTGTGTGCACGTGTGTGCGTGTGTGTGTGTGTGTGTGTGTGTGTGTGTGTGTGTGTGTGTGTGTGTGTGTGTGTGTGTGTGTGTGTGTGTGTGCGCGTGCGTCCTTGTGTCTGCACGTAAACATGTGTATGTGGTGTCTGTGTGTTTTGTCTGCAGTTTGTTGTGTTGCCACGCCAACCCCTGTGTGTCTGTGGCTGTGGGTCAGAGGGTTAGTGTGGCTCTGCGTTGCCTATAAGCAGATAAGAGCCAGCGGGGGAAACTATGTGAATCCTAGTAACACTGCCCTCTCCCTCCCTATCTCCCTCCCTCCCTATCCAGCCTGCCTGCCTCCAGTCTGTCTGGTGCCAAGAGTCAGATTTCAGAATTTCCTTCTACAAGCCACATTTAGAGTCAGCCAGGAGAGTCCACACATCCCCTTGCCCCTCTCACTCATTTTCACTCTTTCTCTCTCTCTGGCTCTCTTTCTCTCTCTGTCTCTCTCGCTCTATCTCTCTCTGGCTTTCATTTTTGCTCTCTCGCTCTCCTGCCCTTTCTGGCTGTTTCTACCTTGCTCTCTCTCTCGCTCTACCTTTGTTTCCCCCTTTCTCTGTCAGTAGTTGAGCTACACTTGTTTCTTGGAAACCATACACAAAATGTATCATTTTACCAAATATTTAGGAAGAGATCATCCTTTCATGGAGACTGTGAAGGAAGAAACCACATGGAAAAAGTGTTAAGCAAGTTAGGTCCAAAAAACACTGACTTTCACCAAGTCAAATATATTTATTGTGTTAGAGGTTTCATGATGCTTGTATCTAAACAAAAGTAGATCATTTAACCTCCCTGGTACCAGTGGGACAATAGCATCCCACCACGACAACAGCAATTGCAGGGCGCCAAATTCAAAACAACAGAAATCCCATAATTAAAATTCCTCAAACATACAAGTATTATACACCATTTTAAATATAAACTTCTTGTAAATCCAACCACAGTGTCCGATTTCAAAAAGGCTTTTTTGTGTTTTGTTCGATAAAGTTAATCTTTATGTCCAAAAACCTCAGTTGAAATTGGCACGTTATGTACAGTAATCATTATCTCAAACAAACATGCGGTGAAATTTCAGAGAGCCACATCAAATTACAGAAATAATCATCATAAAAATTGATGAAAAATACAAGTTTTATACATAGGATTAAAGATAACCGTCTTGTTAATCCAGCCGCTGTCAGATTTCAAAAAGGCTTGACGGCGAAAGCACACCATGCGATTATGTTAGGTCAGCGCCTAGCCGCAGAAAACCATACAGCCATTTTCCAACCAAGGAGAGGTGTCACAAAAGTCAGAAATAGCGTTAAAATGTATCACTTACCTTTGATGATCTTCATCTGGTGGCACTCCCAGGTCTCCATGTTAGACAATAAATGTCCCTCTTTATGTCCAAAAACCTCAGTTTTGCTGGTGCGTTTAGTTCAGTAATCCAAAGGCACAAAGTGCGCTCTCAACATCCAGACGAAAAGTCGAAAAAGTACAATAAAATTTCGTAGAAACATGTCAAACGATGTTTAAAATCAATCCTCAGGTTGTTTTTGTCATAAATAATAAATAATATTTCAACTGGACAAAAGCTTCGTCAATAGAAAAGTTGAAACAAGAAATGCTCACTCCCGATCACGCGCTGGACTAATTTCTGGAAATGTCCACTGTCCACTCATTGAAAGTGCTGTATCTCCCTCATTTTTCAGAGTAAAAGCCTGAAACAATACCTGTAGAAGAAGCCATAGCGATCGTGAACGGAGTCCTAAGTCTTTGTATGGTGGATAGGCTTTCAATGGAAAAACAGCCTTTCAAAATAATAGTACTTCCTGAATGGATTTTCCTCAGGTTTTCGCCTGACATATCAGTTCTGTTATACTCACATACATTATTTTTAACAGTTTTGGAAACTTTAGAGTGTTTTCTATCCAAATCTACCAATTATATGCATATCCTAGCTTCTGGGCCTGAGTAGCAGGCAGTTTAATTTGGGCACGCTTTTCATCCAAAATTCCGAAATTCCTACCCTAGTGAAGTTAAGAGTGTTTTATACATCAGTTGGGCTCTCTGTAAGCTTCAATATGAGGTCATAAACCTAGCATGAAAGTGCACCCTTATAGCTGCGTGGGCTAATATAGTCAAAATGTATGCCTTGGGGTAAGTTGAGCCAATGGCCATGGGGTAAGGTGAACCAAAGCATGAGCCAATGGCAAGTTGAACAAAATGAAGTGTTTTCTTCCCATGTGTAATTCAAGGCATTATCGCAGGTTTATGAGGTAACAACAGGGCCTGGCCTATGTTACAAAGTGTTTGTTCGGTGTTAAGCTTGTGTTAAAATATGATTCAAATGATTAAAAGACAAAAAGTGATTGTGATTCTGTTGAATTGTATTTGGGAAATTATGACAGACATGGTTTTAAGAAGTTAGTGGTAATATTTCATTCGGTACAGAAATTTGTCGGCGGCTTAACTTACCCTGTCCCGTGGCTCAAGTTGTGCCAAGAGACCACTTTTTTTGGACAAGCTATGTTTTCAAAACTGTAATGTGTACATGAATACTGATTACAGGATACATTCTGAAATATATGTAGATACAGTTGAAATCTGAAGTTTACATACACTTAGGTTGTAGTCATTAAAACTCATTTTTCAACCACTCCACAAGTTTCTTGTTAATAACCTCTTATGTAAGGTGGCAGTATTTTCATGTCCAGATGAAAAGCGTGCCCATAGTAAACTGCCCGTTACTCAGGCCCAGAAGCTAGAATATGCATAATTAGTAGATTTGGATAGAAAATACTCTAAAGTTTCTCAAGCAAAAACCTGAGAAAAATCCAACCAGGAAGTGGGGAATCAGTTTGTAGTTTTTCAAGTGATTGCCTATCCAATATACAGTGTCTATGGGGTCAGATTGCCCTTCCTACGGCTTCCACTAGAGGTCAACAGTCTTTAGAACGTTGTTTCAGGCTTCTACTATGAAAGGAGAGCGAATAAGAGCTGTTTGAATCAGGGGTCTGGCAGAAAGCCTTTAGTTTAGTCACGCGTGCGGCCGTGAGCACAAGCTCCGTTCCCTTTCATTTCTAATGACAAAGAAATTGTCCGGTTGGAATATTATTGAAGATTTATGATAAAAACATCCTAAAGATTGATTCTGTACATCGTTTGACATGTTTCTACAAACTGTAATGGAACTTTTTTGACTTTTCGTCTGGACTTAGTGCCCGCGCCTTGTGCATTTGGATTACTGGACTAAACGCGCAAACTTTATCGAGCAAAACAAACATTTATTGTGGAACTGGGATTCCTGGGAGTCCTATCCGATGAAGATCATCAAAGGTAAGTGAATATTTATAATGATATTTCTGACTTTTGTTGACTCCACAACATGGCGGGTATCTGTATGGCTGAGCGCTGTACTCAGATTATCGCAAGGTGTGCTTTTGCCGTAAAGTTTTTTGAAATCTGACACAGCGGTTGCATTAAGGAGAAGTATATCTTTAATTCTATGCATAACACTTGTATCTTTCATCAACGTTTATGATGAGTATTCCTGTAAATTGATGTGGCTCTCTGCAAAATCACCGGATGTTTTGGAGGCAAAACATTACTGAACATAACGCGCCAATTTAAACTGAGGTTTTTGGATATAAATATGAACTTTATCGAACAAAACATACATGTATTGTGTAACATGAAGTCCTATGAGTGTCATCTGATGAAGATCATCTAAGGTTAGTGATTAATTTTATCTCTATTTCTGCTTTTTGTGACTCCTCTCTTTGGCTGGAAAATGGCTGTGTTTTTTGTGACTAGGCGCTGACCTAACATAATCGCATGGTATGCTTTCGTCGTAAAGTCTTTTTGAAATCGGACACTGTGGTGGGATTAACAACAAGTTTATCTTTAAAATGGTGTATAATACTTGTATGTTTGAGGAATTCTAATTATGAGATTTCTGTTGTTTGAATTTGGTGCCCTGCACTTTCACTGGCTGTTGTCAAATCGATCCTGTTAACGGGATTTCAGCCGTAAGAAGTTTTAACGAACTATAGTTTTGGCAAGTCGGTTAGGACATCTACTTTGTGGATGACACAAGTAATTTTTCCAACAATTGTTTACAGACAGATTATTTCACTTATAATTCACTGTATCACAATTCCAGTGGGTCAGAAGTTTACATACACTAAGTTGACTGTGCCTTTAAACAGCTTGGAAAATTCCAGAATATTATGTCATGGCTTTAGAAGCTTCTGATAGGCTAATTGACATATTTGAGTCAATTGGAGGTGTACCTGTGGATGTATTTCAAGGCCTACCTTCAAACTCAGTGCCTCTTTGCTTGACATCATGGGAAAATCAAAAGAAATCAGCCAAGACCTCAGAAGTTTTTTGTAGAACTCCACAAGGTTACTCTTTTGGAGCATGCCTGAAGGTACCACGTTCATCTGTAATAATAATAGTACACAAGTATAAACACCATGGGACCACGCAGCCTTCATACCGCTCAGGAAGGAGACACGTTCTGTCTCATAGAGATGAATGTACTTTGGTGCAAAAAGTGCAAATCAATCCCAGAACAACAGCAAAGGACCTTGTGAAGATGCTGGAGGAAACAGGTACAAAGTATCTATATCCACAGTAAAACTAGTTCTATATCAACATAACCTGAAAGGCCGCTCAGCAAGGAAGAAGCCACTGCTCCAAAACCGCCATACAAAAGCCAGACTATGGTTTGCAACTGCACATGGGGACAAAGATTGTACTTTTTGGAGAAATATCCTCTGGTCTGATGAAACAAAAATAGAACTGTTTGGCCATAATGACCATCGTTATGTTTGGAGCAAAAGGGGGAGGCTTGCAAGCCGAAGAGCACCATCCCAACTGTGAAGCACGGGGGTAGCAGCATCATGTTGTTTGGGTGCTTTGCTGCAGGAGGGACTGGTGCACTTCACAAAATAGATGGCATCATGAGCAGGAAAATTATGTGGATATATTGAAGCAACATCTCAAGACATCAGTCAGGAAGTTAAAGCTTGGTCGCAAATGGGTCTTTCAAATGGACAATGACCCCAAGCATACTTCCAAAGTTGTGGCAAAATGGCCTAAGGACAACAAAGTCAAGGTATTGGAGTGGCCATCACAAAACCCTGATCTCAATCCTATAGAAAATTTGTGGGCAGAACTGAAAAAGCGTGTGCGAGCAAGGAAGCCTACAAACCTGACTCAGTTACACCAGCTCTGTCACGAGGAATGGGCCAAATTTCACCCAACTTATTGTGGGAAGCTTGTGGAAGGCTACCCGAAATGTTTGACCCAAGTTAAACAATTTAAAGGCAATGCTACCAAATACTAATTAGGTGTATGTAAACTTCTGACCCACTGGGAATGTGATGAAAGAAATAAAAGCTGAAATAAATCCTTCTCTCTACTATTATTCTGACATTTCACATTCTTAAAATAAAGTGGTGATCCTAACTGACCTAAGACAGGGAATTTTTTGGGATTAAATGTCAGGAATTGTGAAAAACTGAGTTTAAATGTATTTGGCTAAGGTGTATGTAAACTTCCGACTTCAACTGTATCTTTGATCGAAAAAATACTATGTTTCCCAGAGTGATGCTGAATGTAAAAAATGGTTCAACTTAACCTACTCTCCCTTACCGTCCTGCCTAAATGTGTATCTCTCTCTGTCTCTCTCTCACTCACACACACTGAAACACACACACACACAGACACACTGAAACACAAACACACTGAAACACACACACACACACACACACACACACACACACACACACACACACACACACACACACACACACACACACACACACACACACACTGAAACACAAATCTGTTCATACTCTTTTCCCTTGCCTTGTCCTTCTCGGCAATACCATATCATCCTTCACCTTCTGTCAAATGAATACTATGATAATTGTAGAAGTGACCCCTAACCACTGATACAGGCTCTTATGGTTTTTAATTTCCCCAGGGGTTAAGGTTGGGATAGGGTAGGGTAATCTGATCCTAGATCTGTGGATAAGGGCTATGGATATCCATATGTTGTGTATGTTGTTCATGTGACAGAAGGATACACATAGACATGCAGAAATTTGGAGATACACATTACAGTGCACACACACACTGACCCCAGCCTCCCCTTCCCGCCGTACGGCCCAGTAGAGATTTATGGAGGCCTGTGGCGGCAGACTGGCCTGGTGTGGAGGGGCCAGCTTGTCAGCACATAGCTGACCTGGGAGCACGACAGACACACACACAGAAACGCACGGGTGCACACGCATGCGCACGAACACATGCACACTCACACACACACACATGCACAGGTGTACACACACTCACAGGCATACACACATAAATACACACACATATAAACACAAATACAAAGGAACCTGCAGTGAGAAATGTGGAGAAAGTCCGTAAGAGAGATAGAAGGGAGGGGGAAGGATGAACAACTCCTCAGTTGACCAATGTCCTGATATAATCACCCTGTTTATCAGTAGTTGATGTGTAATCGTCACCCTGTTTCTCAGTAGTTGATGTGTTATCGTCACCCTGTTTCTCAGTGGTTGATGTGTTATCGTCCCCCTGTTTCTCAGTAGTTGATGTGCTATCGTCACCCTGTTTCTCTGTAGTCGATGTGTTATCGTCACCCGGTTTCTCAGTAGTTGATGTGCTTGCACGCACGCACGCACGCACGCACGCACGCACGCACGCACGCACGCACGCACGCACGCACGCACGCACGCACGCACGCACGCACGCACGCACGCACGCACGCACGCACGCACGCACGCACGCACGCACGCACACACACACACACACACACACACACACACACACACACACACACACACACACACACACACACACACACACACACACACACACACACACACACAGCTCCCCTGTTATGCAGTAGGCATCCATGTGTTATCGGACTAAGGCAGGGCCTTGTAATTCCACTCCCCAGGTCGGAGCTCCAATGGGAACTGACAGGGAGAGAGGGAGGGATGAAAGGAAAAGTTGATAGGGGAGAGGAGGTTGGATGGAGGGGGGAGGAGGGGGATGAAGGGAGAGAGTTAATAGAGGAGAGGGAGAGAAAGGAGGGGAGTAGAGAAGAGGTGGTAAAGGAGAGGAGGAGGGATGGAGGGAGAGAGGAGAGGAGAGAGAGGGGTGTGGTGTTGGGGGCTACAGCAGAGAGGTGTGTGTGCGTGTGTGTGTGGTGGATTTTTAGCTGTGCTATTTGATGTGGGCTTGGTGAGGGGCCAAGCATAAACCCAGGATTCTGTGCGGCTTTTGTTCCCAGCGGGACTGTTTCCTGCTCGCTGCGTGTTAAAAGGCAGGAATGGGGCGTGTAATGTACCTTACGTGGCTATTACAGCATATGTTCTACCCTCTTGTAACATTCCCAAGATGAAGGGTTCTCTAACCTTTGCCGGGGTGTCACTGATACATGTTTTAGACACATTGGATTCCAGTCCTGATGGAATATACTGTATGTATTTGATTACATAAAATGACATATAGAGGCATTAAAATGAATAAAGGCCATTTTTGTTAGATCGTATTTGATCATCTTTGTCCTAGACCTGTCATTGGCACGTATAGATCCTGAGTTTAGTTGCTGGCTTTAGGATGTATGATCATCTTTGTCATATTGAATTCCAGTCCTGATTAACTGTATATCGGTATACAGTCAGGATCAAAGGTATTGGCACCCTTGATAACAATGAGCAAAAAGGACTGTATAAGATACATTATACAAATACTGACTTATAAAGCTGTAACGATCGTCGTCATATTCCTCCTCCTCGGATGAGGAGGAGCATGGATCAGACCAACACGCAGCGAGGTATGTTGACATAATGATTTATTAGACAAAAACGACGAAACACGAAATAACACTTTAGAAATACAAAATAACAAAACGAACTAAACAGACCTAAACTTACGAACTTACATGAAACGAAGAACACACGAACAGGAACAGACAAACCGAAACAGTCCCGTGTGGTAACATGTACTGACACGGAAGACAACCACCCACAACAATCAATGTGAACACACCTACCTTAATATGGCTCTCAATTAGAGGAAATGAAAACCACCTGCCTCTAATTGAGAGCCATACCAGGCAACCCATTAACCCAACATAGAAAACACATAACATAGACTACCCACCCAAACTCACGCCCTGACCAATAAACACATACCAAACAACAGAAAACAGGTCAGGAACGTGACAGAACCCCCCCCCCTCAAGGTGCGAACTCCGGGCGCACCCCTAAAACTCAAGGGGAGGGTCTGGGTGGGCATCTGTCCGCGGTGGCGGCTCCGGCGGTGGACGAGGACACCACTCCACCACTGTCTTTGTCCCCCTCCTTAGCGTCCTTTGAGTGGCGACCCTCGCCCCCGACCATGGTCCAGGAACCTTCACTAAGGCCCCTCCTACATAAAGGAGACAACTCAGGAACGAGAGGTAGCTCAGGCCAGAGAGGTAGCTCAGGACAGAGAGGTAGCTCAGGACAGAGAGGTAGCTCAGGACAGAGAGGTAGCTCAGGACAGAGGGACAACTCTGTACTAATGGCAGCTCCGGACTGGGTGGCAGCTCCGGACTGGGTGGCAGCTCCGGACTGGGTGGCAGCTCCGGACTGTAGGGCAGCTCATGACTGTAGGGCAGCTCATGACTGTAGGGCAGCTCATGACTGTAGGGCAGCTCATGACTGTAAGGCAGCTCATGACTGTAAGGCAGCTCATGACTGTAAGGCAGCTCATGACTGGAGGGCAGCTCATGACTGGAGGGCAGCTCATGCCTGGAGGGCAGCTCATGACTGTAGGGCAGCTCATGACTGTATGGCAGCTCATGACTGTAGGGCAGCTCATGACTGTAGGACAGCTCTGGCAGCTCCTGACTGGCTGGCGGTTCTGGCAGCTCCTGACTGGCTGGCGGCTCTGGCAGCTCCTGACTGGCTGGCGGCTCTGGCAGCTCCTGACTGGCTGGCGGCTCTGGCAGCTCCTGACTGGCTGGCGGCTCTGGCAGCTCCTGACTGGCTGGCGGCTCTGGCAGCTCCTGACTGGCTGGCGGCTCTGGCAGCTCCTGACTGGCTGGCGGCTCTGGCGGCTCCTGACTGGCTGGCGGCTCTGGCGGCTCCTGACTGACGGACGGCTCTAGCGGCTCCTGACTGACGGACGGCTCTAATGGCTCGGGACAGACGGGCGGCTCTAATGGCTCGTGGCAGACGGACGGCTCAGAAGGCGCTGGGCAGACGGATGGCTCAGAAGGCGCTGGGCAGACGGATGGCTCAGAAGGCGCTGGGCAGACGGATGGCTCAGAAGGCGCTGGGCAGACGGATGGCTCAGAAGGCGCTGGGCAGACGGATGGCTCAGACGGCGCTGGGCAGACGGATGGTTCAGACGGCGCTGGGCAGACAGATGGCTCAGACGGCGCTGGGCAGACAGATGGCTCAGACGGCGCTGGGCAGACGGATTGCTCAGACGGCGCTGGGCAGACGGATGGCTCAGACGGCGCTGGGCAGACGCGCAGTACAGGCGGCATTGGGCAGACGGCCGACTCTGACCCGCTGAGGCGCACAGTAGGCCTGGTGCGTGGTGCCGGAACTGGTGGTACCGGACTGGAGAGACGCACCTCAAGGCTAGTGCGGGGAGCAGGAACAGGGCACACTGGACTCTCGATGCGCACTATAGGCCTGGTGCGTGGTACCGGCACTGGTGGTACCGGGCTGAGGTCACGCACCTCATGGCGAGTGCGGGGAGAAGGAACAGTGCGTACAGGGCTCTGAGGACGCACATGAGGCTTGGTGCGTGGTGCCGGAACTGGAGGCACTGGGCTGGAGACACGCACCACAGGGAGAGTGCGTGGAGGAGGAACAGTGCGTACAGGGCTCTGAGGACGCACATGAGGCTTGGTGCGTGGTGCAGGCACTGGTGGTACTGAGCTGGGGCGGGAAGGTGGCGCCGGATATACCGGACCGTGTAGGCGTACTGGCTCCCTTGAGCACTGAACCTGCCCAACCTTACCTGGTTGTATGCTCCCCGTCGCCTGACCAGTGCGGGGAGGTGGAATAACCCGCACCGGGCTATGTAGGCGAACCGGGGACACCATGCGTAAGGCTGGTGCCATGTAAGCCGGCCCAAGGAGACGTACTGGTGGCCAGATATGTAGAGCCGGCTTCATGGCACTTGGCTCAATGCTCAATCTAGCCCTACCAGTGCGGGGAGGTGGAATAACCCGCACCGGGCTATGCACACGTACAGGAGACACCGTGCGCTCTACTGCGTAACACGGTGTCTGCCCGTACTCCCGCTCTCCACGGTTAGCCTGGGAAGTGGGCGCAGGTCTCCTACCTGCCCTAGACCCACTACCTCTTAGCCCCCCCCCAATACATTTTTGGGTTGTACTTGCGGGCTTTTCGGGCTTCCGTGCTAGACGCGTCCCCTCATAACGCCGGTTCCTCTCTCCGGTTTCCTCCGCTCTCCGAGCTGCCTCCAGCTGTTCCCATGGGCGGCGATTCACTCCAACTTTAGCCCATGGTCCTTTTCCTTCCATGATTTCCTCCCAAGACCAGAAATCCTGCTTCGTGCGCTGTCCGTTAACCCGCTGCTTGATCCGGGTTTGGTGGGTGGTTCTGTAACGATCGTCGTCATATTCCTCCTCCTCGGATGAGGAGGAGCATGGATCAGACCAACACGCAGCGAGGTATGTTGACATAATGATTTATTAGACAAAAACGACGAAACACGAAATAACACTTTAGAAATACAAAATAACAAAACGAACTAAACAGACCTAAACTTACGAACTTACATGAAACGAAGAACACACGAACAGGAACAGACAAACCGAAACAGTCCCGTGTGGTAACATGTACTGACACGGAAGACAACCACCCACAACAATCAATGTGAACACACCTACCTTAATATGGCTCTCAATTAGAGGAAATGAAAACCACCTGCCTCTAATTGAGAGCCATACCAGGCAACCCATTAACCCAACATAGAAAACACATAACATAGACTACCCACCCAAACTCACGCCCTGACCAATAAACACATACCAAACAACAGAAAACAGGTCAGGAACGTGACAAAAGCATGTTCAGTTTTATTTTATTTGTTTATTATATTATTTTATACTAATACAATTGCTCTGATTTTGTTTATTAACAGGTAATAAAAAAAATCTGAAATAGATAGAGGTCAATGTTATTACTACTCCTGTTTTCAGTACTCCAGCACACTCCCCTTGCGAGGATAACAACATTGAGCCTTTTTCGAAAATGTTTGAGATTGTTGAACACATTGGGAGGTATCTCAGGCAACTCCTCCGTACAGAATCTTTCCAGATTCTTGATATCCTTCGTCTGCGCTTATAGACTGCCCTCTTCAATTCAAACCACAGGTTTTCAACGGGGTTCAAGTCCGAAGACTGGGATGGCCATTGTAAAATGTAGATTTTGTGGTCAATTAAATTTCTTTGTGGTTTTGATGTTTGCTTGGGGTTATTGTCTTGCTGGAAGATTTACTTGCGGCCAAGTGTCAGCCTCCTGGATGAGCCAACCAGGTTTTTGGCTAAAATGTCCTGGTACTTGGTCAAATTCACAAGGGTCCCAGGATCATTTTGTTAAACAAAATCTATTTCTCTGAGTAATTGTATTAGTATAAAATCAAATAATTTTCAAAATGTTGGACCATAGCTCTGTATTGTATTATTAATTTTAAAAAGTATTTTTTTGCTCATCTTTATCAAGGCTGCCAATATTTTTGAGCCTGACTGTATACAACATGTATTTGATCATCTTTGTTCTACATCTGTCATTGTCCTGTTGTACATGGGGGTTTTCCATGTCCCTGCTGGGTGCTGGTCTTTACCAGAAGTGGACTGACGAGGTCAGGGTTCTTCTTTGTTCTCTAAAGTGGACTGGTATGGGCTAATTCTATTCCCCCCCCCCCCCCCCCCCCCCCATTCCCAACTTTGACAAATTGGGTGTTGAGAGGGGCCGTGTTAGCATGCTGTGGCTTTCAATGCTGCATGGCTATCGTTTGCTCTTTCGTTCTTTCGCTCTCTCTCTCTGTCCTTCTCCATCTCTCTCTCTCTCTCTGTCTCGCCCTCATTGCTCAAAACCCCCACCCACCCCCAATTTCCTCTCTGTTTCTCCATCTATCTCTCCCTCTTTCCTCTTCCCCCTTTCTCTCTCTGGTGTTGGGGACATTAGGGAGTCTCTGGGGAAGTAGTAACTGTCATTGAGGAGTGACTTTCGGACAAGTCCACGTGACAGGCGGGCGGTATCCGTTGATCTTTGAAAGCCGCCCCCCGCCCCCGCCTTAATGTCGTCAAAGAGTGATGGGCTGTTCTGGCGGTTGACAGAAAATGTCTGTTCCATCTCAAACAATAAACAACAATAAGCCTGCTGGAAATTCCTCTACTACCTCCTCTTTGAAATGGATACTCGGAGCATTACAAATATATCTCTGTTTTATCTCTGCATCCCGGCCCTGCCTCATGGAAAAATGATTCCAAATACCTGCTGCGTTTATCTGCCCCTGGAATAGGTTAGCCCAGGGAACATGAGGAAGCCTAAAATAAGGGCCTCTATTATGGGACAGAACATAGACGGAGGAGAGAGGGAGAGGTGAGAGTGGGGATGGGATGGGTGTATTTTGGTGTGTCGCCCTGCCTGTGAAAGGGGTTGACGCGGGGCTGATTGCCGGCTCCGCCGACCGTAGCCTTTATGTTGGAGATGTGTGGGCACCGCCGCCACTGTCAGCTGTTGTTCCGTGTGTGTGTGTGTGTGTGTGTGTGTGTGTGTGTGTGTGTGTGTGTGTGTGTGTGTGTGTGTGTGTGTGTGTGTGTGTGTGTGTGTGTGTGTGTGTGTGTGTGTGTGTGTGTGTGTGTGTGTGTGTGTGTGTGTGTTCATCTTGAGTACAGAAACACTGTAACTCACTTCAGTCCTCTATTAATTATCTATTAACACGACTAATTGTCTATCTAGAACTTGAAGAGCATTGAAAATTGACTTCATACTTATTTTACCACAGGCTCAATGTGTGTCGTGCATTCGGTCCATGACACACATTGATTTAATAGGTGATTCACTATTGACTAAGCAGAGAGGGAGGCTCTGACATTTTTCACAATTTCTCTTTCTTCCTTCCTTTCTCTCTTTCTCTCTTTCTTACGTGGGATCGGGCGACGGAATACGTCATCGTCGCCTCTGCGTCCCGTTGACATTTCCGTCAACGGCTAAGTGTGTGTTAGCACGACAGCCCAGGTTCCCCCAGAAACACACAGTCATTCACATAGTTCCCGTGGCAGTGGAGAGGGCAGGATAGCTGGCATGCCACAGATGCCAAGATAGGAAGGAATGAGAAGGAATGACCTCACCTCAGCCTCTCATTAGAAAGAGGTGCCACGTTGAGAGGGCAGGACTGGGAGACTGGCAGTGGGACAGCGATGGGCAGTTGGAAGTGCCAATGATGACTCATATGTTACCTATCATAATGACCGTGAAATGATGCCAATGCAATACCCACCTTGTTGGCTGGCACATTGGCATGGAATTCAATAACCGTGTCCTGACCACCTGACCAGGAAAAACTCCTGGTCCAAGTTAAAGGGCCCAGCGGTCCAAGTTATTAGGGCCCAGCGATTTTCCTGGTCTACCTCATGAAACCCCCAAAAAGATGCAAGAGACAGGTCTTGGTTCTATACAAATATGCATAGATAATAAACAGCAGTGTAAAAACAGGAGAGGGGGGTTGTAAATAGTTCAGCAGTCTTATGGCTTGGGGGTAGAAGCTGTTAAGGAGCCTTTTGGTCCTAGACTTGGCGCTCCGGTACCCCTTCCCGTGCGGTTGCAGAGAGAACAGTCTATGATTTGGGTGATTGGAGGCTTTGACAATTTTCAAATCAAATTGTATTGGTCACACTCATGGTTAGCAGATGTTATTGCGAGTGTAGTGAAATGCTTGTGCTTCTAGTTTAGACAGTGCAGCAGTATCTAACAAGTGAACTAACAATTCCACAACTACTACCTAATACACACAAATCTATGTAACGGAATGGAATAAGAATATATACATAGAAATAAACTCAGAAAAAAAAGAAAGATCCCTTTTTCAGGACCGTCTTTCAAAGATAATTCGTAAAAAATCCAAATAACTTCAAAGATCTTCATTGTAAAGGGTTTAAACACTGTTTCCCATGCTTGTTCAATGAACCATAAACAATTAATGAACATGCACCTGTGGAACTGTCGTTAAGACGCTAACAGCTTACAGGCGGTAAGCAATTAAGGTCACAGTTATGAAAACTTAGGACACTAAAGAGGCCTTTCTACTGACTCTGAATAACACCAAAAGAAAGATGCCCAGGGTCCCTGCTCATCTGTGTGAACGTGCCTTAGGCATGCTGCAAGGAGGCATGAGGACTGCAGATGTGGTCAGGGCAATAAATTGCAATGTCCGTACTGTGAGACGCCTAAGACAGCGCTACAGGGAGACAGGACGGACAGCTGATCGTCCTCGCAGTGGCAGACCACGTGTAACAACACCTGCACAGGATCGGTACATCCGAACATCACACCTGTGGGACAAGTACAGGATGGCAACAACAACTGCCCGAGTTACACCGGGAATGCACAATCCCTCCATCAGCGCTCAGACTGTCCGCAATAGGCTGAGAGAGGCTGGACTAAGGGCTTGTAGGCCTCGTGTAAGGCAGGTCCTCACCAGACATCACCGGCAACAACGGTGGGCACAAACCCGGTGGGCACAAACCCACCGTCGCTGGACCAGACAGGACTGGCAAAAAGTGCTCTTCACTGACGGGTCACGGTTTTGTCTCACCAGGGGTGATGGTCGGATTTGCGTTTATCGTCGAAGGAATGAGCGTTACACCGAGGCCTGTACTCTGGGGTGGGATTGATTTGGAGGTGGAGGGTCCGTCATGGTCTGGGGCGGTGTGTCACAGCATCATCGGACTGAGCTTGTTGTCATTGCAGGCAATCTCAACGCTGAGCGTTACAGGGAAGACATCCCCTCCCTCATGTGGTACCCTTCCTGCAGGCTCATCCTGACATGACCCTCCAGCATGACAATGCCACCAGCCATACAGCTCATTGTGTGTGTGATTTCCTGCAAGACAGGAATGTCAGTGTTCTGCCATGGCCAGTGAAGAGCCCGGATCTCAATCCCATTGAGCACATCTGGGACCTGTTGGATTGGAGGGTGAGGGCTAGGGCCATTCCCCCCAGAAATGTCTGGGAACTTGCAGGTGCCTTGGTGGAAGAGTGGGGTAACATCTCACAGCAAGAACTGGCAAATCTGGTGCAGTCCATCAGGAGGAGATGCACTGCAGTACTTAATGCAGCTGGTGGCCACACCAGATACTGACTGTTAGTTTTGATTTTGATCCCCCCTTTGTTCAGGGACACATTATTCCATTTATGTTAGTCACATGTCTGTGGAACTTGTTCAGTTTATGGCTCAGTTGACAGTGATAGAGCGTTTCTTTTTTTGTTGAGTTTATATGGATGATCAATGACCGAGCGGCATAGACAAGATGCAATAGATGGTATAAAATACAGTAGATACATACAGTATGAGATGAGTAATGCAAGATATGTAAACATTATTAAAGTGGCATTATTAAAGTGACTAGTGATCCATTTATTAAAGTGGCCAATGATTTTAAGTCTGTATGTAGGCAGCAGCCTCTCTGTGTTAGTGATGGCTATTTAACAGTCTGATGGCCTTGAGATAGAAGGTATTTTTCAGTTTCTCGGTCCCAGCTTTGATGTACCTGTACTGAACTCGCCTTCTGGATGGTAGAGGGGTGAACAGGCAGTGGTTTGGGGGGTTGTTGTCCTTAATGATCTTTTTGGCCTTCCTGTGACATCGGGTGCTGTAGGTGTCCTGGAGGGCAGGTAGTTTGCTCCCCGGTGATGCGTTGTGCAGACCGCACCACCCTCTGGAGAGCCCTGCGGTTGTGGGCGGTGCAGTTGCCATCCCAGGTGATACAGCCGGACAGGATGCTCTCAATTGGGCATCTGTAAAGGTTTGTGAGGGTTTTAGGTGATAAGCAAAATTTCTTAAGCCTCCTGAGGTTGAAGAGGCGCTGTTGCGCCTTCTTCCCCACACTGTCTGTGTGGGTGGACCATTTCAGTTTGTCCGTGATGTGTACGCCGAGGAACTTAAAACTTTCCATCTTCTCCACTGCTGTACCGTCGATGTGGATAGGGGGGTGCTCCCTCTGCTGTTTCCTGAAGTCTACAATCATCTCCTTTGTTTTGTTGACGTTGAGTGAGAGGTTGTTTTCCTGACACCACACTCTGAGTGCTCTCACCTACTCCCTATAGGCTGTCTCTTTGTTGTTGGTAACCAAGCCTACTACTGTGTTGTGTTGTCTGCAAACTTGCTGATTGAGTTGGAGGCGTGCATGAATACGCAGTCATGGGTGAACAGGGAGTACAGGAGGGGGCTGAGCACGCACCCTTGTGGGGGCCCCAGTGTTGCGGATCAGTGAAGTGGAGATGTTGTTTCCTGCGGCCCGTCAGGAAGTCCTGGACCCAATTGTGTGCAGTGTGATGGCGATTGCATCTTCTGTGGACCTATTGGGGTGGGACGCAAATGGAAGTGGGTCTAGGGTGACAGGTAAGGTGGAGGTGATATGATTCTTGGGCCTTCCTCTGACACTGTCTAGTATATATGTCCTGGAAGCTTGGCCCCAGTGATGTACTGGGCTGTACGCACTACCCTCTATAGCGCCTTACGGTCAGATGCCAAGCAGTTGCCATACCAGGTGATGATGCAACTGGTCAGGATGCTCTTGATGATGCAGCTGTAGAACTTTTTGAGGATCTGGTAACCCATGCCAAATCTTTTCAGTCTCCTGAGGGGGAAAGGTGTTGTCGTGCCCTCTTCACAACTGTCTTGGTGTGTTTGGACCATGATAGTTCATTGGTGATGTGGACACCAAAGTACTTGAAACCATCGACCCCGCTCCACTACAGCCCCGTCAATGTCAATGGGTGGGGTGTTCGGCCCTCCTTTTCCTGTAGTCCACGATCTGCTCCTTTGTCTTGCTCACATTGAGGGAGAGGTTGTTGTCCTGGCACCACACTGCCAGATCTCTGGCCTCCTCCCTATAGGCTGTCTCATCGTTGTCGGTGATCAAGCCTACCACTGTTGTGTCGTTAGCAAACGTAATTACTTTATAAGTAAATGAATTAAGGTAAGTGGTATTCTGTTCAGCTAAAATAGTGTACAAACCTTTAGTCAATGGCAATGTGATTGCATTTGGTCCCGTTTAGCTCAGTTGGTAGCGCATGGCACTTGCAACACTTGGGTTGTGGGTTCAATTCCCACGGGGGACCAGTACGAAAATGTCTGCACTCTCTGGATAATAGCGTCTGCTAAATGACGTAAATTTGACATGATCACTTAGTACAGACTTTTCAAAATGACTGCACCTGGGATATGAACTCGCAATGTCCCCTACACCTTCCTTACCTACTGTATAATACATCTCTGCACTTAACAGAAGAGTGCCATCTGCACTGCTATTTTAGTTACCCGTTAATCTGACTATGCTCTCGCTGATTTTATTTACTTATCTCATCTATTTGAGTTTGAGTTTTCAGTGTAGCTGTCTGTTGTTGATATTATTCTGTTTTAATGTTACTTCTGAATCACGTGGGTAAATTAAATTGTTTTTCTTCGGTGCATTCTTCACAGAGCTGAGATTTACTATGAAGTGCAAAGTGTAGGAATAGGCCGACAGGTGAAGTCATTCATTGATGCAGACGTGGTGGCGTAGCAGGAAGACCGGTATGCCGAGGACAAGTTGAACAATAATTACCGGATGAATAAACATAAACAATATAATCATGTACGTCAAAGTGTGTCAAATATGTCAGTTAAAATCACTGTTTGTTAAAAGCACTGTTTGTGTGGGTGTCCTTAGCATTGCCAAAAGACAAAGAGCTGTGGCTGGATCAGTGGTTCACCAGTTAGGGCCTTGATGGGCTTGGCTTGTAATGAAACTATGGTGTGCGGGCCCTGGGTAAAAAGTTTTTGTTGGGGGGAGAACGTTTCTTTGCGACCATCAGGTGACATCCCCGGGACAAACCAGGAACTGGACAAAAACCTCGAGGGGACCATGACACAACATCCCAAGGACGTTCAGAGGACATTCAGGGGACCATGACACAACATTCCAAGAAAGTCCTATAAACGTCCTCGGAGACGTCCTCTGGACAAACCGGGGACTAAACAAAACCTCCAGGGGACCATGACACAACGTCCGGAAGACTTTAGGCAACCATTTTGTGATGTTCCGTGGACTTCCTAACGACTCATTGTTGTTTGCAGGGTAATGTGTTTCGGCTGTATTTTCTTAGTCTTTAACATAGTCTCCATGTTAAGGACATTCTAAACAAGACATTATAAAGATATTAACAAGCAATGTACTGTTTATTATCACAGTATCTAAGGTAACATAGGTAATGTTTGGTACATTCTTCAAAAGTGTTAGCAACCACAGTCCTAGTCAGTGGTGTAAAGTACTTAAGGAAAAAGTATTTTTGGGGGGTATCTGTACTTTACTATTTATATTTTTGACAACTTATACTTTTACTTCACTACATTCCTAAAGAAAATGATGTACTTTTTACTCCATACATTTTTCCTGACACCCAAAAGTACTCGTTACATTTTGAATGCTTAGCAGGACAGAAACATTTTCCAATTCACACACTTATCAAGTGAACATCCCTGGTCATCCCTACTGCCTCTGATCTGATCTTCATTTGTAAATGATGTGTTTACAAAGTGTTGGAGTGTTGGAGTGTGCTATCTGTAAAAAAATATATAAAAAAATGTGGCTGCTTAACTTAATATAAGGAACTTACTTTTTTTTTTTTTTTTTAAGATTTATACTTGTACTTTTACTTTTGATGCTTAAGTATATTTTAGCAATTACATTTACTTTGATGCTTAAGTATATTTAAGACCAAATACTTTTAGACTTTTACTCAAGTAGTATTTTACTTGTGACTTTCATTTTTGACTTTCATTTTTACTTGAGTCATTTTCTATTAAGGTATCTTTACTTTTACTCAAGTATGACAATTGGGTACATTTCCCACCACTGGTGTAAGTGATTCAAAAATACCAGAAGTACAACAAACACTCACCCCATGCACACTGTGGTTCCAGTGGCTCAGTGGGTAAGTCCTAGCAACACCAGGCTTTTTGGGTTTGATTCCCTCATGGTCCACAAATACTGAATACACTATAGTTACCACTATAAACTCTGAGTCACTTTGGATAAAAGCATCTGCTAAAATAGCATACTAAGACCGATACAATTGATACTAATACTCACCAAAACCTTTCGCCCTCCTCTGCCCCTATCCAACCCCTCCCCCGTCTCCCCACAGGGCCGACTCAGCCAAGATGAACCAGCGAGAGATGCGAGAGCCTCATCCTCCTCCCATCCGGAACAAGTCCACCAGTCTGTCATCCCCCAGTGCCGCCCGACGCCTTTACAGGAACCTGTCAGGGAAGTTCCGTGTGGGCAACCTGCCTGGCCTGGAGGACAGTGTGGTATCGGGACGAGGCGATAAGGAGCGCCTCCGCAAGTCCACTATGGTGAGGGACACAGGGTCAATACAGGTTCAACACTGGCTCAACTCAGGGTCAATACAGGTTAAACACAGGGTCAATACAGGTTAAACACTGGCTCAACTCAGGGTCAATACAGGGTCAATACAGGTTAAACACAGGCTCAACACAGGGTCAATACAGGTTAAACACAGGCTCAACTCAGGGTCAATACAGGTTAAACACAGGCTCAACACAGGGTCAATACAGGTTAAACACAGGCTCAACACAGAATCAACATAACCTCAATACAGAATCAGCACAGGCTCAATACAGAATCAACACAGATTCAATGCTGAATCAACACAGGCTCAATACAGAATCAACACAGACTCAATACAGAATAAACACTGGCTCAATACAGAATCAACACAGGCTCAATACAGAATCAACACAGATTCAATGCTGAATCAACACAGGCTCAATACAGAATCAACACAGACTCAATACAGAATAAACACTGGCTCAATACAGAATCAACACAGACTCAATACAGAATAAACACAGGCTCAATACAGAATCAACAGAGGATCAATAGAGAATCAACACAGACTCAATACAGAATAAAAATCGGCTCAATACAGAATCCACACAGGCTCAGTACAGAATCCACATAGGCTCAATACAGAATCAAAACAGGCTCAATACAGAATCAACACATGCTCAATACAGAATCAACGCAGACTCAATACAGAATCAACGCAGACTCAATACAGATGCAACACAGGCTCAATACTGAATCAACGCAGACACAACACAGACTCAATACAGACACAACACAAGCCCCTAACACCTCATTAAACATGTGTTGATGTGTGTTAGTTCCAGAGTAACGAGGCGCTGTTCGAGGCGGTGGAGCACCAAGAGATGGACCTGGTGCAGTTACTCCTGTCCCAGTACAGTATGGAGGAGCTGGACCTCAACACCCCTAACAGTGAGGGCCTGCTGCCCCTGGACATCGCAGTCATGACCAACAACGTACCCATGGCCAGGCTGCTGCTCCGCGCCGGAGCCAAGGAAAGCCCCCACTGTGGGTACCTGTTCTGGCTGGCTGGTTGGCTGGCTTACTGGCTGACTGGCAGACTAGCTGTTTTCGTTCTGTCTGACTTTCTGTCTGTTCATCTGCTTGCCTGTCTGCCCACTTGCGCGCCTGCTCCTTAGCTTATAGCGTCATAACAGTTGTTTATTGAAGAAAATATGGAGCATGCTCCTTCCTCATGTACCACAGTATGAGTACAATAGGTCCTTTTGGTACATACCTAGGATCAGCTTACCCTCCCCAAATCCTAACTCTTAGAATGCAAAACTGACTTTAGATCAGCGTCTAAAAGTAACTTAATCCTCACTCCGGCAAGCGCGGCCGTCGTCATGGAAACCGCACCCGCTGCCACGGCAACCAGAGCAGCTGTCACAGTAAGCAGAACAACCAACCTCTCACGACGCACCAAACAACAGCGCGCTCCTACACTAGAGAGCATGTCAAAGTTGACTGTTGTTGTCTCTCAGTCTGGCAGCGAGAGAAGAAAGAGTGATAGCCGAAAAACATAACGGTGCTAAAGGGGGCGTCGCTATGGCATTATGATGCAATATTAGTCATCTTCACAAGGTTCTGCCGCCTGTGATCTAGCAGCCTCCACCGTCTCACCCTCTGCTAATGATTAGGCCTCGCCGAGCGTTCCCAGACTATTTGTGTTTGCGCTCCCTTTCCAGAACCTATCCAGACGTTTTATAAAGGTATCACCAAATTGAAAACACTTGAATGGAAAGTGGTGTTTACTGAAGTTTGCTCTTTGATTGCTCTCCGGAGCCCAAACAACACGTGAAGAAAAAAAGAGGGGGAACGAGAAAGAGGGAGGGAGGAGGAGAGAAATAAAGGGCTCTCCCGTCAAACCCCAACCAGGATACCGCGTCGGCGTTTTTATAAGAGCGTTCTAATCAAAGTCCATCTGAGGAGAATTGAGATCAAAGACAATGCAGTGCTTTCGTTAGGCTTTGAACGAAAGCTCCGAAAAGCCATTGATTCTGCTGCGGGAGACTTCAGAGAGTCTGTCTGCGGCTCCCTGAGACAGAGACGTACTGAGACATACTGTAGACGTACTGTCTCAGACACAGACGTAGAGAGACAGACATAGGCATTCATAGACACCATATAGACTCATAGTGGTCGTCCCCTGTGGCTCAGATGGTACAAGAAACGAAACGAAACACAGTGAGACATACTGAGACATGCATGAACACAGTTAAGTGAGACACGGTGACACGTTGAAGTTCACTCAAGACCCACTTTGAGTCAGGGAGACTGGGCTAGGTAGTAAGAGAGGCGGATCTATAATAACGTAGTTATACCTCTGTCTTACAGCACCCGACAAACAGTTTTCTCATCATTTTGGGTGTCCCCTTGAAATCCTTGCACCACAGAGGAACCAAACCCCGCCTGTCCACACTTAGTTTCATGACCCCATTTTCTCTGTCATTTTAACTCTAAATGATGTCACCCTTAAAGAGTGACTGCGCAGTTAAATGGGATTTAATGAGGAATTTGCGTTAGTGCCTCTGACAAACAGAGACATTAAAAAGGCTTGAGGGTTTTACCAGTGGATTATGGGAAAAGAGGGGGAGGTTTTCTTAGAATGAAAGGATACCTGCACGATGCTTTATTCGCCCAAAAGTGATGCTATTATTTCCAAGAGCACGGCTGGTAATGTGTCGATCGTTGCCTTAGTGTGTAATCCAAATTACAACTGTGTGTGTTTGTGCCCTGCAGTTGTGAGCCTGGAGGGCCGTGCGGTGCACCTGGCCACGTTGGTCCGTGAGGCCGAGCAGCGTGTGGGGGACTTGCAGGCCCAGGTGCGGAGTGAGTTCCCCGGGGAGCGGGAGGCGTCGGACCATGAGAGGCAACTCAAGGCCTGGGAGTGGAGGCACCGGCTCTTCAGACGCATGCAGACGGGCTTTGAGCATGCCAGTTAGTAGACACACACACACACGGACACACACGCCATAACACACATAATACACACACAGGGGGCACTGCTTTGTGCCACTTAATTGTAAAATATGCTGTGTGTGTGTGTGTGTGTGTGTGTGTGTGTGTGTGTGTGTGTGTGTGTGTGTGTGTGTGTGTGTGTGTGTGTGTGTGTGTGTGTGTGTGTGTGTGTGTGTGTGTGTGTGTGTGTGTGTGTGTGCGTGCGTGCGTGCGTGCGTGCGTGCGTGCGTGCGTGCGTGCGTGCGTGCGTGCGTGCGTGCGTGCGTGCGTGCGTGCGTGCGTGCGTGCGTGCGTGCGTGCGTGCGTGCGTGCGTGCGTGCGTGCGTGCGTGCGTGCGTGCGTGCGTGCGTGCGTGCGTGCGTGCGTGCGTGCGTGCGTGCGTGCGTTAGATATTTTGGAGCCAGAGATCATGTGCTAGGCTCCACTTGAAGTACAGTTGGGGCCCAGATCTTTCCAGCGTCGCCTTGATTTCCATTTTTTTTTTGTCTTTTTTTTTGGTGGCATTCTGTCTGGGCTGAGCTGTTAATAGGTTCCACGTTGTGATGGCTGGGACAGAGCGGGGTGTGTGTGTGTGTGTGTGTATACACCCAAGCGTGTGTGTTCATGCTTATATGTGTGAGCACATGCATGTGTGAGTAGGCCTATGTGTGCGTGTGTGTGTTCGTGTGTGTGCGCTCGCGTCTGGGGTGTGTGTGTAGTGCGTCTATGTTCCCTCTTTAACTTTTTATAGGCATTTCTTGACACGCGTGGTGGTAGGTAGACAGACAGCCCCTTTACACCCTACTCAATCTGGACTTTGATGCATAGAGGAGTTCTTCATTACTTTACATACTCCATGCTTTTATGACCAGACACATTTTGTAGGCTTTTCTCAGGCACTCAAACACAGTAGTGAAATTCTTCAGATAGTGGAAGGTGCGTGTTATGATTATGAATAAAGAAAAAAAGACGTCTTTGGCTGATTGAACATTGTATGTAACTGTGTTACTGCAAGTCGACTGAGGAATGATTGTAAAGTGCGATATCAATTTAGTTGATCTCGATTTAACCACAACCGTCCACACAGCAACACTTTACCCTGTTTTCCGGGGAGTGCTGTGTATGTGACATATTCTATTTCTGACTTTTTGTCAGCCCTGATTGACTGTCACTGACTCACTGAATAACATTGTTGAAGCCCTAAAAAGCCAACAATACCGGATAATATGAAGATGTTTGTCCGTCCACAGGCCCTCCGGATGTTCCCAGCTCTGTCCGTCTGTCTGTCCTTAGCAGCTCCAGTCTGAGGGTGGACTTCCAGGAGCCTCTCAGTGTCAACTCTGCAGTAGTCACCAAGTACAAAGGTCAGCACCCGTTACATGCTACTTGCAATGCTTACTAATAAGACATGAAGTCATGTTTATTATTCTATAGAGACTGGGAGGAAAGTAGGTACGAAATGCACTAATGTAACTGTGTGTGTGCGCTCCACAGTGAGTTGGAGCGGTTCCCCTTCCCTCAGTCCTCTGTTGGGTGAGGCGCTAGTAGAGGACACCAGTCTACTGCAGTGCAACATTACCGACCTCACACGCGTGAGTATATATTCATGTTCAGTAGGGCACACCATACCAAAACGCTTTGCAACAAAAAAGAGCATTCTACACTCTAATTGGACAAGTTTAGTTAGCACCTTTTTTTTAACCAGGTAAGTTGACAGAGAACACATTCTCATTTACAGCAGCAACCTGGGGAACAGTTACAGGGGAGATGAATGAGCCAATTGTAAGCTGGGGATGGTTAGGTAACCGTGATGGTATAAGGGCCAGATGGGGAATACAGCCAGGGTTAACACCCCTACTCTTGTGCCATGCAATCTTTAGTGACCACAGAGAGTCAGGACATCCGTTTAACGTCCCATCCGAAAGACAGCACCCTACACAGGGCAATGTCCCCAATCACTGTCCTGGGATATTTTTTTTTTTGGGGGGGGGGGGGGACCAGAGGAATAAATGCCTCCTACTGGCCCTCCAACACCACTTCCAGTAGCATCTGGTCTCCCATCCAGGGACCAGCCAGGACCAACCCCACTTAGCTTCAGAAGCAAGCCAGCAGTGGGATGCAGGGTGGTATGCTGTTGGCATACCTGGTTCACTCAGTTTTTTCCCTACTGAATACAACACAGGGCTATTCCAAAGCACTGATGGTTTTCTCCCCCAGCTATCAATGAATAATTTCATTTCCATCAAATCTTACATCCAAGTTAAATACCTCAGCTAGAGAGGCAAACACACACACACACACACACACACACACACACACACACACACACACACACACACACACACACACACACACACACACACACACACACACACACAGGCCCATCACATCAGAGTGATGCTCAATCAGAATGTCAAAATGTCACCATGTCTCAGTCAGATCGACACTTTCCCATGTGTCTGAAAAGCACATTTCCACTGCTTCCACCTCAGGCCTTATAAAGGCTGCCAGTGATGGCATACAGCTACACTTTCCCCATTTACGGGTGAGAAAGCAACACACAAAAACACAACAGTTAGCTTTCCAACAGCTGGTAGCTTTGACCGATAAAAACATTTGGAAGGCCACTATTCCACATGAAGGGCCATGATAGGAATCACATATGTGTCTGAGCCACTCGGTTAGATGTCACATTGTTAAGGCCTTTTATCATGTGATACTTCTGTACTCCAAAAATTCAGTTTCCTTTCTAGTCCCTAGTCATCTGAGCACACACTCTATAAACACACACTCACACGCACGTAACACACACACATTTAAATTAGGGCAGAAAGAGTTCTGTAAAAAATAAACTGCTCAAACACATTTCATTGTTTAAAATCTCAGCTCCCGTCATTGCATAAGGGAGCACAGCCAGACACACACACACACACGCACGCACGCAATACATAACCTGATTTATGGTTTTCATTTTAGACGGGCACATAGACAGACAGACGCTCCGGGGACATTATTGTGCAGGAGAAATCCCCCGGTGCATATAGGTCCTCTAGGCTCTGTCGCCATGCCGCCCACACACACACAGACAGTATGAGGACATGCAGGGACAAACATTACCGCCCAATGTAAATGCTATGAAAGAGAATACATAATTTGTCAACTGCATCACTATTAGAGACACATTATCGCAAATAATTCAAAAGACCCTTTAATAGTAATAATATTTCATTTCTTTTGTTTCATTTATTTCATTTTATTATTTCATAGCGCATTGTGCTAATGCCATCTCTTTGTGTTGTTCTGTGGCAGGGAGATTATTACTATTTCCAGGTGTCTGCCTTCAACATGAAGGGATGGGGTCCTGCCCAGAACTCCACCCCATCCTGCGCCTCCCCTTCCAGTAAGTCCACCTCTCTATCCCCTCATCTGTGCGTCCGTTTGTGCGTGCGTTGGGCTGTTCTCATTGAACCCGCATCAAGCGTGTCGTCTGAGCCGAATTTCCAACGCCAACGTCATTTACATTTACATTTACATTTAAGTCATTTAAGTCATTTCAGCGTTGCTTAACTCCCTCTTACCAACTTCCATGGTATTGGGTGGTTAGGTGGTTGGTGGTTGGCAGCTAGACCCCCCTGGTCAGAAGCAGGGTGCCGGACCCCCGTCTAATGCCGGACGTCAGTGTGTGTAACCTTAGCTGTGTGTTTGGACTAATGAGATCAGCCAATGGGTGGTGTGAAGTCATCCAAGTCAACAGCTGGTCAGAACACCTCTGCCTCTCTCCTTCTCTCTATTTCTCTCCTTCCCTCTCAGTCTTTCAAAGTCTGTCTCTCTTCCTCTTCCTGTCTCTCCCCTGTCTCTTTCTCACTCTCTCGATCTCTTGATCTTTCGATCTCTCTCTTCCTCCCCTCTCTCTCTCCCAGTAAGGACACGAGGAGAGGACGCCAAATTAGATTATTGAGATGTACCCCGACCCGCAGTCGTTTCCACATTCCGAGTGGGATTCCCGACATCGTGGTGTGGGATGAGTTTTAGAGCTCGTGCGTTAAAAACCTCAAAGTGCGTCAACTGCTGTTGACTTTTCCTTTCAACACCTGACCAAACTGAATGTCCCTGGTGGGAGAGAGAGCGAAAGGAAACTGCAGTGTATGACAGCAGAATAGACAGCGTGTACTCCTGCGTTTAGAACACGTTCAATATGTATGTGCTGTTGTGTACGTCACATACGTGTTTTATTTTTGTCTGCACTTGTTTGTGTGTGTTCATTGTAAGCATGTTTGTGTGTTTCTGTACTTGTGTAAAAAGGTGTAAACACATACAAACGTACCAATGTGTGTATGAATTTGCCGGTGCAAGTCTGTATAGTGTGTAGAGCATGTCTGTATCTCTGCCTGTATATATGAGGGAGAAAGAGAGAGAGAGAGAGAGAGAAAGTGAGAGAGAGAGAGAGTCAGCCTGGGCTTTCCCTCTCTCTCCCCCCAACCACCCCCTTCCCACCTCTCCCCCCTCCCTTCGAGCTAATTTCGATGGTTGCGTGTTTGTGTTTTCCATTTGGGCTACCACTGGAAATATTTGCATGTCTGTGAGAGCTGGGGCCGTAAAGGCCCAACAGTGGGGCCCTTATACGAGGACCTCTCTCTCCGACAGGGCCATTAAAGAGGCTAGTTGTCCAGTCAGGACAGGAACCTTTCCGGGAATAGAGCTCACGGTGTTTCACCCAGCCTCCAGGGGCCCACGGGGGATAACCAAGACGCCGCTGTTGCTGCCGTCTTATCACCAGCACATCATCCTCCCTCCCTCCTTCCTTTTCTACTCCTCCGCGGGCCACTGCTGCCACACTCTCTCTATCTAGAGGGAGAGTCTATACTAAACTGTTTACCCCTTGTGTATACAGTGGGACTGAGGGAGGGATGTGTAGTGTGTCTGTCTGTGCAGGGGGGTGTACAGTGTGTTTGTGTACTGTAGGTGTGTGTGTGTGTGTGTGTGTGTGTGTGTGTGTGTGTGTGTGTGTGTGTGTGTGTGTGTGTGTGTGTGTGTGTGTGTGTGTGTGTGTGTGTGTGTGTGTGTGTGTATGCAGTATGTGGGCGGGGTGAGGCGTGTGGCGTGTTGCACTCCTGCATCTCTCAGTCGCCGTGTGTGCGCGTATGTATAGGGGGGAGAGGGAGGGACAGGTCTGCACACACTGAGTGCTCTCAGTCGGCTCGCTCCAAGTGGCAGCAGCAGCACACACTGGAGCTGTCTCTCCCTCTTAGCCAACCACAGCTTTCTCACACTGAGGTGGCACTGACACACACCATGTTTTTTTTTGCCCCAGTATTTCCATGTAATGCAGGTTTATGATATTGATAGTTCACTGGCACAGTTTGCGGTGTATGTGCCTTGCTCAAGGGCACAATGGCTGTAGGTGGCACCACATGTGTGTTTATTGTTCATTGTTTCTGTATGTATCTGCAGGTTGGAGGGAGATTGACGGCCGCTCACCTCGCCAGCGGGGACAGAAGGAGGCGCTAGACCAGCTACTGGGACAGATTAAAGAGACGCACCGCCACTGTGTGTGCCACGGTATAAAGAGTCTCCCCGTCTTCTCTTCTCGGCTACCTCAACATGTAGTATAAGTCATCTCTGCTACTTATACAGGATCAGACCTTTCTGAATCCTCCGTAAATGTTAAGGTTAGACTGGGGCTGTAGTAATCTGATCCTAGGTCTGTGGTTAAGGGAAACTTGAGTCCTGAACACTTTGTGCCACACTGAAATGAACCCCCATCTTTTCATAAGTAAGCAGTTTTCCCTAACTGAATAATGTTCCTTGGTCTCTCACTTGGAGTGGGAGCATATGCAATGGCAAATATATCTTGGAGATCTCACTCAATGCTTCACTGTGCTTTGGGTATGCTTCTTGTTCAATGGCTCCTTTTGCTTTTGTTTCCAAAATACCTCTTACAGTAAATTGGCTCGATAATTGAATGTTAAGGCCTGAAAACATAGAAGATTTTCTCTGGTGGTTGTGAATCCAGTTTCACAACAAAACAGTCAGTCAGTCAGTCAGCTCAGCCCTATATTGAAATTGTAGGATATGTAGTATATGCATATACTGTATAGTAAACTATTACTATGTATAAACGTATATACCTACTGTATATAGCATAATAGCATAATGACGTAACATGTCACATATAGTAATCAGGGGAGTAGCAGTGTATACTGTGCCTACTATACACACATATAGCATAATGATATAATGTATGTAGCATGTCATGTATAATCATCAGTAATAATCTATATAATAGTCAGCATTCAGTCCCCTGGCCAGGCTTTTCCAGTTCACGCACGGTAGCCGAGGTCGTCTGTCCCAGGTCATGTTTGTTGTTCTTGTAGAGACGGAGCCTTGACTCTAGTTTGAGGGCTATAAATTAACACTGACTGGCTGCAGCCTGGTCCCCCTACAGGCCTCCAGGACCCCTGTCTGCCCCCCTCCCCCCTCCCAAAACTGCCCACCCGCACCCCCCTTCTCCAAACACTATTAATTAAACTGTGAAAGGGGCCTTGACTAACACAGGCACCCCAGCGGACGGCTATACCTGTCTGTCTTACTCAGTGTCAGGGCGGTAAGAGGGCTGTTGGAAAGGGGGGGCTCTAGTAAGGGGGGGGCGAGGTGAACTGCAGCTCGTTTTCTTGTTATTCCACCATGACTCGTCTCATGAAAATAAAATGTGTTCATTTCTCCTGAATAGGGGATTTATTGACTTAAGTGGGCTGAGCCGGAGTGAGATTGCCTCAGGGCTTCTGTGTAGGGGGGACCCCGCAGGTTCTAATGAATTGTAAAGCACATTATCTCACTTGCCCCACCCCCCCAGGCCCACTAAAAATAAACATGTCCCCTCAGAGAGAACTGACCTCCCTGTCAGTGAAAGACGAAGGGTTACCCCCTCCACCTCCTCCTCCTGTAACCCCCTGCCCCACCCTCCGTCCCCCCAGTACGTCTTTTTAGGTCTCTATATCTATATACGGCAGGCTCTGACACCTCCTGTCTGTCCAGGTAAACACACACACACACACACACACACACACACACACACACACACACACACACACACACACACACACACACACACACACACACACACACACACACACACACACACACACACACACACCCAGCCCCCCTTTGTGACTGCACTTAGAATGGCTGGTTTTCTCTGGCCCTATAGTCTGCTTCAGAGTGTGTGTGAATGTGTCAACTGACCTAACCTGAATAGGACACATGAAATTACCGACACATTCCACTACACTACTGTGCATACACCTAAGCTGTGGGACACAGGATGCAGTATCCATTCCTAACAGTGATGCACCGAAGAAAATTCTTACTGTAAATTCTTACTGAGACTTTGGCTTGGTACAGTAGTTCTATTAATCACTGTCTTGACCCTCTCATCCTTTCAGAGCAGTGCAAAGCCCCTCCACACGTGAGGAAACATTCCGTATCCAAAAGCCTGCGCCACCTCTTCCAGCCTACCAGCAAATTTGTCAAAAGCTTGAAACGGTATTTAAGCATTTTACACCTTCTTATATCTCCTGCCTTCCATCTTCACTTTCATGAGAGTATTTATTTTCACACCTACAGTACCAGTCAAAAGTTTGGATACACCTACTCATTTAAAGGTTTTTCTTTATTTGTACTATTTTCTACATATGTATAATAATAGTGAAGATATCAAAACTATGAAATAACACATATGGAATCATGTAGTAACCAAAACAGTATTTAACAAATCAAATTTTTGAGATTTTTCAAAGTAGCCACCCTTTGCCTTGATGATAGCTTTGAACACTCTTGGCATTCTCTCAACCAGCTTCATGAGGTAGTCACCTGGAATGCATTTCAATTAACAGGTGTGCCTTGTTAAAAGTTCATTTGTGGATTTTTTTTCCTTCTTAATGCGTATGAGCCAATCAGTTGTGTTGTGACAAGGTAGGGTTGGTATACAGAAGATAGCCCTATTTGGTAAAAGACCAAGTCCATATTATGGCAAGAACATCTCAAATAAGCAAAGAGAAATGGCAGTCCATCATTACTTTATTATTATTATTTTTATTTTTTTCACTTTTATTTAACCAGGTAGGCCAGTTGAGAACAAGTTCTCATTTACAATTGCGACCTGGCCAAGATAAAGAAAAGCAGTGCGACACAAACAACAACACAGAGTTACACATGGGATAAACAAACGTACAGTCAATAACACAATAGAAAAATCTATATACAGTGTGTGCAAATGTAGAAAGGCAATAAATTGGCCATAGTGGCAAAATATTTACAATTTAGCATTAACACTGGAGTGATAGATGTGCAGATGATGATGTGCAAGTAGAGATACTGGGGTGCAAAAGAGCAACAAAAAAACAAAAAACAATATGGGGATGAGGTAGTTGGGTGGGCTATTTACAGATGGGCTGTGTACAGGTGCAGTGGTCGGTAAGCTGCTCTGACAGCTGATGCTCATAGTTAGTGAGGGAGATATAAGTCTCCAGCTTCATTGACTTTTACAATTTGTTCCAGTCATTGGCAGCAGAGAACTGGAAGGAAAGGCGGCCAAAGAGGTGTTGGCTTTGGGGATGACCAGTGAAATATACCTGCTGGAGCGCATGCTACGGGTGGGTGGTGCTATGGTGACCAGTGAGCTGAGATAAGGCGGGGCTTTACCTAGCAAAGACTTATAGATGACCTGGAGCCAGTGGGTTTGGCGACGAATATGAAGCGAGGGCCAGCCAACGAGAGCATACAGGTCGCAGTGGTGCGTAGTATATGGGGCTTTGGTGACTAAACGGATGGCACTGTGATAGACTACATCCAATTTGCTGAGTAGAGTGTTGGAGGCTATTTTCTAAATGACACCGCCGAAGTCAAGGATCGGTAGGATAGTCAGTTTTACAAAGGTATGTTTCGCAACGTGAGTGAAGGAGGCTTTGTTGCGAAATATGAAGCCGATTCTAGATTAAATTTTGGATTGGAGGTGCTTAACGTGAGTCTGGAAGGAGAGTTTACAGTCAAACCAGACACCTAGGTATTTGTAGTTGTCCACATATTCTAAGTCAGAACCGTCCAGAGTAGTGATGCTGGTCGGGCGGGCAGCGATCGGTTGAAGAGCATGCATTTAGTTTTTCTAGCATTTAAGGGCAGTTGGAGGCCACGGAAGGAGTGTTTTATGGCATTGGAGCTCGTTTGGAGGTTTGTTAACACAGTGTCCAAAGAAGGGCCAGATGTATACAGAATGGTGTCGTCTGCGTAGAGGTGGATCAGAGAATGACCAGCAGCAAGAGCGACATCATTGATATATACAGAGAAAAGAGTCGGCCCGAGAATTGAAACCCTGTGGCACCCCCATAGAGACTGCCACAGGCCCTCCGATTTGAAACACTGAACTCTATCTGAGAAGTAGTTGGTGAACCAGGCGAGGAAGTCATTTGAGATACCAAGGCTATTGAGTCTGCCGATAAGAATATGGTGATTGACAGAGTTGAAAACCTTGGTCAAGTCGATGAAGACGGCTGCACGGTACTGTCTTTTATCAATGGCGGTTATGATATTGTTTAGGACCTTGAGCGTGGCTGAGGTGCACCCATAACCAGCTCGGAAGCCGGATTGCATAGTGGAGAAGGTAGGGTGGGATTCTAAATGGTCGGTGATCTGTTTGTTAACTTGGCTTTAGGTCTGTAACAGTTTGGGTCTAGAGTGTCTCCCCTTTGAAGAGGGGGATGACCGCGGCAGCTTTCTAATCTTTAGGGATCTCAGACGATACAAAAGAGAGGTTGAACAGGCTAGTAATAGGGGTTGCAATAATTGCGGCGGATAATTTTTAGAAAGAGAGGGTCCAGATTGTCTAGCCCGGCTGATTTGTAGGGGTCCAGATTTTGCAGCTCTTTCAGAACATCATCTATCTGGATTTGGGTGAAGGAGAAGCGGGGGGGGGGGGGGGGGGGGGGGGGGGGGGGCTTGGGCAAGTTGCTGCGGGGGATGCAGAGCTGTTGGTAGGAGTAGCCAGGTGGAAAGCATTATCGTAGATTTATCGGTGGTGACAGTGTTTCCTAGCCTCAGTGCAGTGGGCAGCTGGGAGGAGGTGCTCTTATTCTCCATTGACTTTACAGTGTCTCAAAACTTTTGGGAATTAGTGCTACAGGATGCAAATTTTTATTTGAAAAAGCTAGCCTTTGTTTTCCTGACTGACTGTGTATATTGGTTCCTGACTTCCCTGAAAAGCTGCATGTCGCGGGGGCTATTCGATGCTAATGCAGTACGCCACAGGATGTTTTTGTGCTGGTCAAGGGCAGTCAAGTCTGGAGTGAACCAGGGGCTATATCTGTTCTTAGTTCAAATGTTTTGAATGGGGCATGCTTATTTAAGATGGTGAGGAAAGCACTTTTAAAGAACAACCAGGCATCCTCTACTGACAGGATGAGGTCAATATCCTTCCAGGATACCCGGGCCAGGTCGATTAGAAAGGCCTGCTCGCTGAAGTATTTTAGGGAGCGTTTGGCAGTGATGAGGGGTGGTTGTTTGACCGTGGACCCATTACGGACGCAGGCAATGAGGCAGTGATTGCTGAGATCCTGGTTGAAGACCGCAGAGGTGTATTTGGAGGGCAAGTTGGTCAGGATGATATCTATGAGGGTGCCCATGTTTACAGATTTAGGGTTGTACCTCGTAGGTTCCTTGATCATTTGTGTGAGATTGAGGGCATCTAGCTTAGATTGTAGGATGGCCGGGGTGTTAAGCATATCCTAGTTTAGGTCACCTAACTGTACGAACTCTGAAGATAGAGTTTAAGACAGTGGTTCCCAAACTTTTTATAGTCCCGTACCCGTTCAAATGTTCAACCTCCAGCTGCGTACCTCCTCTAGCACCGGGGTCAGCGCACTCTCAAATGTTGTTTTTTGACATCATTGTAAGCCTGTCACTCACACACTATACAATGCATTTATTAAACATAAGAATGAGTGTCACTTTTTGTCACAACCCGGCTCGTGGAAAGTGACAAAGAGCTCTTATAGGACCAGGGCACAAATAATAAGATAATAATAATCAATAATTTTGCTCCTTATTTAACCATCTTACATATAAAATCTTATTTGTTCATCGAAAATTGCGAATAACTCACCATAGGTTAATGAGAAGGGTGTGCTTGAAAGGATGCACATAACTCTGCAATGTTGGGTTGTATTGGAGAGAGTCTGTCTTAAATCATTTTCCACACACAGTCTGTGCCTGTATTTAGTTTTCATGCTAGTGAGGGCCGAGAATCCACTCTCACATCGGTATGTGGTTGCAAAGGTCATCAGTGTCTTAACAGCGCGATTTGCCAAGGCAGGATACTCTGAGCACAGCACAATCCAGAAATCTGGCAGTGGCTTCTGATTAAATTCAATTTTCACACAACCACTTGTTGAAATTTCGATGAGCCTCTCTTGTTCAGATATTGGTAAGTGGACTGGAGGCAGGGCATGAAAGGGATAACCTGCTTAATTGCGCACCCAACTCACTCAGGTGCTTTGCTATATCACATTTGACATTGTCTGTAAACTTGAGTTCATTTGCACACAAAAAATCATACAATGAAAGACC
Source organism: Salvelinus namaycush (assembly GCF_016432855.1). Taxonomy (NCBI): domain Eukaryota; kingdom Metazoa; phylum Chordata; class Actinopteri; order Salmoniformes; family Salmonidae; genus Salvelinus; species Salvelinus namaycush. The sequence goes on from NC_052310.1 coordinate 18,713,178, forward strand.
TGTGTGTTATCCTTGTTAATGCGGACAGAGAAGAGCTCCAACTTCTTAATCATAGCCTCAATTTTGTCCCACACATTGAATATAGTTGCGGAGAGTCCCTGTAATCCTAGATTCAGATCATTCAGGTGAGAAAAGAAATCACCCAGATAGGCCAGTCGTGTGAGAAACTCGTCATCATGCAAGCGGTCAGACAAGTGAAAATGATGGTCAGTAAAGAAAACTTTAAGCTCGTCTCTCAATAATAAAAAAACTTTTCAATACTTTGCCCCTTGATAACCAGCGCACTTCTGTATGTTGTAAAAGCGTTACATGGTCGCTGCCCATATCAATTCAAACTTTATTTGTCACTTGCGCCGAATACAACAAGTGTAGACTTTACCGTGAAATGCTTACTTACAAGCCCTTAACCAACAGTGCAGTCCAAGAAGAAGAAAATATTTACCATGTAGACTAAAATAAAAAAGTACAAATAAAAAGTAACACAATAAGAATAACAATAACGAGGCTATATACAGGGGGCACCGGTACCGAGTCAGTGTGCTAGTTAAGGTAATCTGTATATGTAGGTGGGGGCGAAGTGACTATGCATAGGTAACAAACAAACAGCGAGTAGCAGCAGTGTACAAAAGGGGGGGGTCAATGTAAATTGTCCGGTGGCGATTTTATCAATTTTTCAGCAGTCTTATGGCTTGGGGGTAGAAGCTGTTGAGGAGCCTTTTGGTCCTAGACTTGGCGCTCCGGTACCGCTTGCTGTGCGGTAGCAGAGAAAATAGTCTATAACTTGGGTGACTGGAGTCTCTGACAATTTTATGGGCTTTCCTCTGACACCGCCTATTAAATAGGTCCTGGATGGCAGGAAGCTTGGCCCCAGTGATGTACTGGGCCGTTCGCACTACCCTCTGTAGCGCCTTACGGTCAGATGCCGAGCAGTTGCCATACCAGGCGGTGATGCAACCGGTCAGGATGCTCTCGATGGTGCAGCTGTAGAACCTTTTGAGGCTCTGGGGACCCATGCCAAATCTTTTCAGTCTCCTGAGGGGGAAAAGGTTTTGTCGTGCCCTCTTCACGACTGTTTTGGTGTGTTTGGTATGTTTGGACCATGATAGTTTGTTGGTCATGTGGAAATTCTCGAACCGCTCCACTACAGCCCTGTCGATGTTAATGGGGGCCTGTTCATAACATTGCATAGTGCAGAAAATACACGAGAGTTCAGGGGCCTTCCTTTAACAAAGTTAACCATTTTCACTGTAGTGTCCAAAACGTCTTTCAAGCTGTCAGGCATTCACTTGGCAGCAAGAGCCTCTCGGTGGATGCTGCAGTGTACCCAAGTGGCGTCGGGAGCAACTGCTTGCACGCTCATTACCACTCCACTATGTCTCCCTGTCATGGCTTTTGCGCCGTCAGTACGGATACCAACACATCTTGACCATCAAAGTCCATTTGATGTCACAAAGCTGTCCAGTTCTTTAAAAATGTCCTCTCCTGTTGTCCAGGCTTCCAGTGGTTTGCAGAAGAGGATGTATTTCTTAATTGACCCCCCATAAATGTAACGGGCATATACCAGGAGCTATGCCAGGCCCGCCACGTCTGTTGATTCATCCAGCTGTAATGCATAGAATTCACTGGCTTGTATGCGCAGCAGTAATTGTTTCAACATATCTCCTGCCATGTCACTGACGAAGGCATTGTCTGTATTGTTTTTTGGGGCCTTTTCCCCCAGCATTGTCCCAAAACTCACCCAAATGTATAGCCCCGTTGGAAAATATAAATGGACTTTTTGAAAATGTGAATTGCATTTTTATTTGGCGTACCCCTGACAGCATTGTGCGTACACCTGGGGGGAATACCAGCTTTAAGACATTAAGGTCAGTCAATGCAGAACATTTCAAGAACGTTGAAAGTTTCTTCAAGTGCAGTCGCAAAAACCATCAAGCGCTATGATGAAACTGGCTCTCATGAGGACCGCCACAGGAAAGGAAGACCCAGAGTTACCTCTGCTGCAGAGGATACGTTCGTTAGAGTTACCAGCCTCAGAAATTGCAGCCCAAATAAGTGCTGAACAGAGTTCAGACACAAGTAACAGACACATCTCAACATCAGCTGTTCAGAGGAGACTGCGTGAATCAGGCCTTCATGGTCAAATTTCTTCAAATAAACCACTACTAAAGGACACCAATAAAAAGAAGAGACTTGCTTGGGCCAAGAAACCGGAGCAATGGACATTAGACCGGTGGAAATTTGTCCTTTGGTCTGATGAGTCCAAATTTGATATTTTAGGTTTCAACCGCCGTGTCTTTGTAAGATGCAGAGTAGGAGAACAGAAACAGGAAGCATGGAGGAGGAGGTGTGATTGTGTGGGGGTGCTTTGCTGGTGACACTGTCTGTGATTTATTTAGAATTCAAGGCGCACTTAATCAGCATGGCTACCACATCATTCTGCATCGATACACCATCCCATCCCATCCCATCCAACAGGACAGTGACCTAAAACACACCTCCAGGATGTGTAAGGGCTATTTGAACAAGAAGGAGAGTGATGGAGTGCTGCGTCACATGACCTGGCCTCCACAATCACCCGACCTCAACCCAATTGAGATGGTGTAACGGCTGTTTTCCTGCTCTTCGTCTGAAGAGGAGGAGTAGGGATCGGACCAAAACGCAGCGGTTGATGAATACATGAAGATTTATTAAAGCAAGACTAAACACGAAGATCACTTGATAACTACAAAACAATAAACGATGTGAACAAACCTGAACTAGAGAACATATAACATGAACGCACGAACAGGAAGGCACACACGAAAATGAAAGAAAGAACGAAACAAAACGAAACAGTACCGTGTGGTGCGACATACACAGACACAGCAACAATCACCCACAAACAAACAGTGTGAACAGCCTACCTAAATATGGTTCTCAATCAGAGGAAACGTAAAACACCTGCCCCTGATTGAGAACCATATCAGGCTAATTAACCATGAACCCAACATAGAAACACATAACATAGAATGCCCACCCCAACTCACGCCCTGACCATACTAAACAAAGACAAAATAAAGGAAATCAGGTCAGGGACGTGACAGAACCCCCCCCCCCCCTCAAGGTGCGAACTCCGGGCGCACCACCTAAAACTTTAGGGGAGGGTCTGGGTGGGCATCTGTCCACGGTGGCGGCTCTGGCTCTGGACGTTGTCCCCACCCCACCATAGTCAATCCCCGCTTTCGTAGCCTCCTCCAAATGGCCACCCTCCAAATTAACCCCACTAGATTAACGGGCAGCACCGGACTAAGGGGCAACACCGGACTGAGGGGCAACACCGGACTGAGGGGCAGCTCCGGAATGAGGGGCAGCTCCGGACTGAGGGGCAGCTCCGGACTGAGGGGCTGCTCATGGCTGGCTGACGGCTCTGGCTGCTCATGGCTGGCTGGCGGCTCTGGCTGCTCCTGTCTGACGGAAGGCTCTGGCTGCTCCTGTCTGGCGGAAGGCTCTGACTGCTCCTGTCTGGCGGAAGGCTCTAGCGGCTCCTGTCTGGCGGAAGGCTCTAGCGGCTCCTGTCTGGCGGACGGCTCTAGCGGCTCCTGTCTGGCGGACGGCTCTAGCGGCTCCTGTCTGGCGGACGGCTCTGAAGGCTCAGGACAGACGGGCGGCTTTGAAGACTCAGTACAGACGGGCGGCTTTGCAGGCTCAGTACAGACGGGCGGCTTTGAAGGCTCAGTACAGACGGGCGGCTTTGAAGGCTCAGGACAGACGGGCAGTTCAGGCGGCGCTTGGCAGACGGACAGCTCAGACGGCGTTGGGCAGACGGGCAGTTTTGGCGCCGCTGGGCAGGCGGCAGACTCTGGCCGGCTGAGGCGCAATGTAGGCCTGGTGCGTGGTGCCGGAACTAGAGGTACCGGGCTAAGGACACGCACCTTCAGGCTAGTGCGGGGAGCAGCAACAGGGCGCACAGGACTCTGGAGAAGCACAGGAGGCTTGGTGCGTGGTGCCGGAACTGGAGGTACCGGGCTAAGGACAAGCACCTTCAGGCTAGTGCGGGGAGCAGCAACAGGGCTACAGGACTCTGGAGGCGCACAGGAGGCTTGGTGCGTGGTGCCGGAACTGGTGGTACCGGGCTGGAGACACGCACCATAGGGCTAGTGCGTGGAGGAGGAACAGGGCTCTGGAGACGCACAGGAGGCTTGGTGCGTGGTGCCGGAACTGGTGGTACCGGGCTGGAGACACGCACCATAGGGCTAGTGCGTGGAGGAGGAACAGGGCTCTGGAGACGCACAGGAAGCCTTGTGCATGGTGTTGGCACTGGTGGTACTGGGCTGGGGCGGGGAGGTGGCGCCGGATATACCGGACCGTGCAGGCGTACTGGCTCCCTTGAGCACCAAGCCTGCCCAACCTTACCTGGTTGTATGCTCCCCGTAGCCCGACCAGTGCGGGGAGGTGGAATAACCCGCACTGGGCTGTGTTGGCGAACCGGGGACACCATGCGTAAGGCTGGTGCCATGTATGCCGGCCCGAGGAGACGCACTGGAGACCAGACGCGTTGAGCCAGCTTCATGGCACCTGGCTCAATGCCCAATCTAGCCCTGCCAGTGCGGGGAGGTGGAATAACCCGCACCGGGCTAAGCACACGTACAGGAGGCACCGTGCGCTTTACCGCATAACACGGTGTCTGCCCGTACTCTCGCTCTCCACGGTAAGCACGGGGAGTTGGCGCAGGTCTCCTACCTGACTTTGCCACACTCCGTTGTAGCCCCCCCCCCCAAGAAATTTTTGGGCTTGACTCACAGGCTTCCAGCCTCGCTTCCGTGCTGCCTCCTCATACCACCGCCTCTCGGCTTTAGCTGCCTCCAGCTCTTCACGAGGGCGGCGATATTCTCCAGGTTGTGCCCAGGGTCCCTTACCGTCCAGAATTTCCTCCCATGTCCAGAAATCCTGCGATCGCTGCTGCTGCTTTTTCCCACGCTGCTTGGTCCTTGGTCGGTGGGTGATTCTGTAACGGTTGCTTTCCTCCTCTTCGTCTGAAGAGGAGGAGTAGGGATCGGACCAAAACGCAGCGGTTGATGAATACATGAAGATTTATTAAAGCAAGACTAAACACGAAGATCACTTGATAACTACAAAACAATAAACGATGTGAACAAACCTGAACTAGAGAACATATAACATGAACGCACGAACAGGAAGGCACACACGAAAATGAAAGAAAGAACGAAACAAAACGAAACAGTACCGTGTGGTGCGACATACACAGACACAGCAACAATCACCCACAAACAAACAGTGTGAACAGCCTACCTAAATATGGTTCTCAATCAGAGGAAACGTAAAACACCTGCCCCTGATTGAGAACCATATCAGGCTAATTAACCATGAACCCAACATAGAAACACATAACATAGAATGCCCACCCCAACTCACGCCCTGACCATACTAAACAAAGACAAAATAAAGGAAATCAGGTCAGGAACGTGACAGATGGTTTGGGATGAGTTGGACCGCAGAGTGAAGGAAAAGCAGTCAACAAGTGCTCAGCATATGTGGGAACTCCTTCAAGACTGTTGGAAAAGCAAAGAGTGGCTACTTTGAACAATCTAAAATCTAAAATATATTTTGGTTTGTTTAACACTTTTTTGGTTACTACAGGATTCCATGTGTGTTATTTCATAGTTTTGATGTCTTCAGTATTATTCTACAATGTATAAAATAGTAAAAATAATGAAAAACCCTTGAATGAGTAGGTGTGTCCAAACTTTTGACTGGTACTGTATAAATGCTACGAATGCCACAAAATATAATCTCAAATGCCATTCTACCTATAGGCTATTGTGAGAATTAATAGTTCAAGGAGACCTTCATTGTGCTGTTGAGAATGAGTGACTTTGGAGAATTGATCAAAACTAGCTGACTCTGATTTGTCTCTATGGTCCTCCAGAGGTCTCTACTTGACGTCTATATTCTACCGAGATGACAATGTACTCGTGACGCCTGAGGACCAGATCCCCATCGTAGAGATAGATGACTCCTACTCCAGCTCACTGATGCAGGACTTCCTATGGTTCACTAAGGTAACATACGGACTAGCTCCATACCTAACCATTCGCATTTTACAGTTTCCACTGGTATTTACCTGGTAGAAACTTAGGTGGTAACAGTTGGTACATTCTGGGACTTACAGTACTTCAAAGAATTCTACAAAATTGCTAACATGCTAACAACGTGGTACTCAAAGTTGCTTGCTTTAATGAGTCCTAAAGAAATAAACATGAATTGATTATTACTGTGTTATTACCATTTTATCCTAATTGCTTGTGTGTTTCTCCGTCCCCAGGTGTCCTACCTATGGGAGGAGATTCCGTGGCTGCAGCAGTGTCTCAGCCCCTCCCAGTCTTCCTGCTCCTGCACCCTCCAGACACGCCTCAAGATGCTACAGGCCGTATCCCAACTACAGGCACGTCCTTACCCATCAATACTGTTACAAACATGACATAACACCTTAATACATAACACCTTAAATGGTGCGGGAGATATCCTAGCGGTTAAGAGCGTTAAGCCAGTAACCGAAAGGTCACCGGTTCGAATCGCCGAGCCGACAAGGTAAAAAATTTGCCGATGTTCCATTGAGCAAGGCACTTAACCCTAATTGCTCCTGTAAGTCGCTCTGGATAAAAGCGTCTGCTAAATGACTAAAACTGTAAATGTTAGTAACACCCTTATAACCACTCATGGTCATGTATCACTTGTTACCACTGATAACATGGTCAAAACCATACAATCTTGATTAAAAAAACAACTCCTCTCCAAAACCATGACATATTGATCAAATATTGGTCAGAACCATCACATGTTAGTTGAAACCATCAGATTCTGGTCAAAACCATGTGTCTTTGAAAAGTTTTTTGGGGGGATGTTTTTGCAGGGAATGCTGGGAACTCAGGACCTGGGTCAGGTTTACTTTGAGCCAATCAAAGACAAGCATGGCAACGCTCTGCTGGTGTTGCTGAAGGACATGAACGTGTGTCCCAGTCTGGACGGGGTGAAGTGGACACATCTGTGTAAGCTTCAGCTTCAACGCAAGTCCATCTCGTCCCCCGAGGAGCCCACGGCCCTGGACACGCTGCTCATCACCCTCCACGTATGTCCCAGCCCACTACAACCTCTGGCGTTTAGAGCTTAGCAATGTAACGTTAGTGACAACGAGACCCTTTTCCTTAAACATTACAGAATCCCCAGAGAATAAGGTGAGGTAATTTGAAATAGCTAATTGGATTGAGTTTGAATCTGAGGAAAATTACGCAAGCTTTAGGTATTCATTTGAACAGCGTACAAATTAGCATGTTCAAAAGAGGCTAAGGCTGCATTCATACCAAACCAAAACCACAATGTAGATTAAACAGTTCCCTATACTTACCCTTCACCACATTGTATGTGTTTATTTTAATTGTACACACGGCAATCCGCTGCCTGTCATGCCAATGTGCATGTCACTTGTATCTAAGTAGTCTATCAAGCTAGTCCAGTTGACTCACAGTCACGGCAGACATTTAGTCACAGCAGAACAGCAAAACAGCTCCTGTAATCTCCTGTACGCTCAAATTCCCTGAAACACCATTAATTTAAATAAGAGTCTTTCAGACATACAACGCAATTTTAAAATATTCAGACCCCTTGACTTTCTCCACATTTTGTTACGTTACAGCCTTATTCTAAAATGGATTAAATAAAACATTTTCCTCATCAATCTACACACAATACTCCCTAATGACAAAGTGAAACAGGTTTTTAAATATTTTTGTAAATTTATTACAAATAAAAAACAGAAAGGCCTTATTTATATAAGTATTCAGACCCTTTACTATGAGACTCGAAATTGAGCTTACTGTAGGTACATCCTGTTTCCATTGATCATCCTTGAGACGTTTCTACAACTTGATTGAAGTCCACCTGTGGTAAATTCAATTCGATTGGACATGATTTGGAAAGGCACACACCTGTCTAAATAGGGTCCAACAGTCGACAGTGCATGTCAGAGCAAAAACCAAGCCATGAGGTTGAAGGAATTGTCCGTAGAGCTCCGAGCCAGGATTGTTACGAGGCACAGATCTGGGGAAGGGTACCAAAAAATGTATGCAGCCTTGAAGGTCCCCAAGAACACAGTGGCCTCCATCATTATCATATGGAAGAAATTTGGAACCACCAAGACACTTCCTGGAGCTGCCCGCCCGGCCAAATTGATCATTAGGGGGAGAAGGGCCTTGGTCAGGGTGGTGACCAAGAACCCATTGGTCACTCTGATAGAGCTCCAGAGTTCCTCTGTGGAGATGGGAGAACCTTCCAGAAGGACAACCATCTCTGTAGCAATCCACCAATCAGGCCTTTATGGTAGAGTGGCCAAACAGAAGCCACTCCTCAGTTTGCCAAAAGGCAACTAAAGGACTCTCAGACCATGTGAAACAAGATTCTCTGGTCTAATAAAACCAAGATTGAACTCTTTGGTCTGAATGCCAAGCATCACATATGGAGGAAACCTGGCACCATCCCTACAGTGAAGCATGGTGGTGTCAGCATCATGCTGTGGGGATGTTTTTCAGTGGCAGGGACTGGGAGACTAGTCAGGATCGAGGGAAAGATGAACGGACCACAGAGAGTGTACAGAGAGATCCTTGATGAAAACCTGCTTTAGAGCACTCAGGACCTCAGTCTGGGACGAAGGTTTACCTTCCAATAGGACAATGAGACTAAGCACACAGCCAGGACAACACAGAAGTGGCTTTGGGACAAGTCTGGCCCACCCAGAGCCCAGACTTGAACCCGATCGAATATATCTGGAGAGACCTGAAAATAGCTAAATAGCTCTGCAGCGACGCTCCCCATCCAACCTGACAGAGCTTGAGAGGATCTTCAAAGAAGAATGGGAGAAACTCCCCAAATAAAGGTGTGCCAAACGTGTAGTGTCATACCCAAGAAGACTCAAAGCTGTAATTGCTGCCAAAGGTGATTCAACAAAGTACTGAGTAAAGGGTCTGGAATACTTATGTAAATGTTGTTTTTTAGTTTTTTCTATTTAATACATTTGCAAACATTTAAAAAAGTGCTTTGTCATTATGGGGTATAGTGTGTAGATTGATGAGGGAAAAATACAATTTAATCAATGTTAGTATAAGGCTGTAACGTAACATAATGTGGAAAAAAGTCAAGGGGTCTGAATACTTTCCGAATGCACTGTACAGTACAAACATACGTTCTCATTAAGTAGTTCTCAGAATCTGTTGTAGACGTACCAATTTCAAATCAATAGGTTTACCAAACAATTATCAATTAAGAGCAGTTGGCTTTAGCAATAGTAAAATGTATTTTAACAAATGTGAAGACAATCATATAAAAGGGATGTGACCATTGCATTGTGAAAAGCAATTACTTTATATGAACATGTATTGCAATCTGAAACGTGAATTTCTAGATGAAACTCTGATTAATACGTTTCGTGAAAAAGTGACTGTGTGATTTTGTGTGTTGTCCTTAGTCAACTGAAATTGTGCTTAGAGTTTTGAAGCAACTGCCGTTTTAAGGATCTGTTTTGAATTTTGTACTAAGCATTGTGAAAATGTACCACATGCTTGTGAAAATGCACCAAAGCGATAGAAAGAAACTGTAAATATAGTTTATGATGCCAAATATGAACAGATTATATGATTGAAAACATATGAAATGCATTATTATTTCACATTAACCAACAAAAAAATACAAAAGACCACAGACTGGAGCAAGCTGATCCTCAAAGCCCTCAAAGCAACAACATCATCTAAATAAATGACATCAAAATAAACCATTTCAAAGGCCATCCCAGACGTCAACAACGGCTGTCTCATGCCTTTCCCGTCTGGTTCCCATCGTCTCTTTCAGGAGAAGCTGGCGTACCACAGACGGAGCAGGAAGCTCCTCTCCCCAGGCCTGTACCTGGGCTACCTGAAGCTGTGTAGCTCTGTGGACCAGATCAGAGCCCTGGTGCCTCAGAAGCTACCCAACGTCCTCTGTCATGCTAAGATACGAGACAACTGTAATGTGTCTAGGTGAAGTACCTGGATACCAGCCACCGGGGTTTATCAGTGAATTCATTGATTTCATGTTATGGTGTTGTTATTGAAATACTAGCCATTGTCGGTAATATATTTGTAACTGTGTGTGTTTGCGTGTGTGTGTGTGTATCAGGGAGGAGTGGCAGTGGCTGCAGGCCCTCAGTTCTCTGGAGGAGTCTCTGGAGATGGACCAGGATGTGCAGAGCGCTCCACACCGCCTCCTACAGGACCTACGCAGCGCTGCCAAGGACCTCATGGCCCACATGAACATCCCTGTCAGCCAGGTCAGCACTCATCCATCCACCCATCCATCCATCCACCCACCCACCCAGCCATCCATCCATCTATCAACTCATCCATCCATCTATCAACTCACCCATTCCATCCGTCCGTCACTGCAGACGTACTGTAGGTTGGGTGGAATGCAGTTATGCCAGCGCTTCCAAAGGTTTCTTATGGGAATGGGTGGCTTGTAGATCCCGAGCCTTCCAAAACAGAAGCAACGACAGCAACAACCCAAAGATGACCAGAGCAACAGCCTATAGTTGTACTGTAGCTGTAATACATTTCAAGCATCCTTCCATCCATTACTATCCATCGCATGGCATCGATGTCCTCGTTGTGACGCAGTATGCTGTCCCGTTGTCCCAGGTGCAGGACTTCCGTATCTACGCCCAGGAGGTGTTGGAATTTGGGGACAAGGTGTCCTTCCTGCTACTGCTGCCCCCCTCAGACGACGTGTGTACGGCCCCCGGCCAGAGCAACCCCTACTCCCCCCGGTCAGGCTTCCTCACCCTGCCTCTGCAGATCTTTGAGCTGGGTCAGTACTGCTCTGTCTAGTGGGACGTCCTTATGTCTTCCAATTACTGTTATTTATTCGACTACAGTCATTCAGTTGACATCCGATTGATTGGCCTATTGTGACTTTAAATTGTTTGTGCGGTTGACTCAAATGAATTCATGCTTGAGACTGTTGGGAGAGTGTGCACTAAACCCTAAGCAATTACAAGTATTAAAAAGTGAAACATATCTGAAGTGCATAAAGTCAACTGCATAAAGTACATTTGGGAAAACGGTGTTTTTCTATCAGCTATTTAGTATTTTTTTAAATCTAGATAATAAGTCTGTCCTGTGCCCTTTTCTATCCTGGCCCCCCCTCTACAGTTCACTTTGATGCCTACTGCCCCAGCTTCATAGGGCAGTACTGCCGTGTGTCTGCCCTGCTGGAGCTGGAGTCGCTCATGTCCCAGCAGACCCTGAGGGAGGCCTTCTCTGAGACGGAGCTCCACGCCGCCAAGCAGAAACACCAGCAGGTCCAGGAGCACATGCAGGTAGGCGGGAGTCATAGCTTAGCTAACCGTAACCTAGATATCCTGATCTGGATGTTGTTTCCAATTGCTCCATAATAGTGGAAACTACAGTCATATCAGAGCTAAGCAAGCATCACACAAGGAGCTAAAAGACCACCTGGAGCTCATTTGTAGCACATGGTGTTTCAAAGAGCACAAAAAGTAAACAATATTGCATTTGAAAGAGCACAAAAAGTTAACAATGTATTTTTCCTGCATGTTTCCCCCTATTACAGCAAATGGAGGAAGTGTGGCGGGAGGCGCGGTGGATCATGGACGCCCTGCAGTATGCCCGCTACAAGCAGCCCACCGGGGCCATTTCCCTGGCCTGGATCATCCACTTCTCCATGGACGCAGTGCCCGACACGCCCCGCTCCACCTCCTCCCAGCCAGACTACCTTCCCTCACCCATGCCCTCCCCCGAACCCAGCCGCAAGCACTCTTGTAAGACCCCGAGAACCTATCTTATAGGGGGCAGAGATAGGGCAAGGGGTTTTTACTCCTGATCACACAGTCTTGTGGTGTACGGTCCATTTTACTAGAAAATAAATGATTATTTGTGTATGTGTGGCTTATATAAAGGGGAATGGTTGTGTGTGTTTTACCCACAGGGGAATGATTGTGTGTGGTTGACCTAAAGATGAATAATTGTGTTTTTTGTTTCTCCCTCACAGTAGACTTCCACGGTCTCTCAGATGAAGAGGGTTCCTCTGAGGTCTTCCTCACCACTGACAGCGACTACGACTCTAGCCGTGCCCAGAGCCCCCGCGAGTTGGACCTTCTGCCCCCCTCGCCCCTCTCCTCCTCCGGCGGCGGTGTGGGAGGAGGGGGTGGAGGGGGTTCAGGGACAGGAGCGCTGAGAGACTCCACCCCAGACGTGCTCCAGGCTTCGGAGCCCCAGACAGGCCCTACCGGCGAACAGCGGCTGAGCGGAGGGGGGCCCGGTGGGGAGAGGCGGAGGGGCAGGGGGGGTCCCATGGAGCTCTTCGACAGCGACTTCATCCTACCCAGCAGGCAGATCGAACTACTGAGGATCACGGAGAAGAGGCAGGCCTTCTGTGTGAGAACCAGTAGTCTTGAATTCCCCTCTTCCTCTGGTGGTCATACTGCACACTCACCCTCACCATCCTCCTCCCCCCACCGCCGCTGGCACCGACCCTCCTCTGTGGACCGCTGCTGCCCTGCTGAGCGATGCCTGCCGCACCCCCAGCCCCCCGCTCGCACCCTGTCAGAGGACAGCGGCACCCAGAGGCTCTCAGGTTCCCCCTCGCCCGGTGCCCACAGGAAAGGCTGGCACGCCACGCTCCGGGTGTACCCGCAGTACCGAACCGGGCTACCCAAGGAAACCAGTGTCAAGGTATGTGGAACTTGGCTTGAGGATGTCCGGGTTCAATGAATTGTTGTTCATGTTTGGGTAACTCTTTAATTTGGGTATCCAATTATAAAACTGTCATAACTCTGCCCCAGTTGTAACATTGAAACCCCTTTTAACCATTCACATTCTGCTTAATCTGATTGCCTCTGTTCCTCTTTCTCTTCCACTCTCTATCCCTCCCCTCATCTCTCTGTCTCTCTCTCTCCCTCCCTCCCAGCTGCGGGTGACCCCAGGCACGTCGGCCAGGGAGATGGTCCAGCTGGTGGTGCAGGAGATGAACGCGGTGTCGCGCCGGCTCCTCAGTGGTAGCAGTAGCAGTAGTAATGGAGGGGGAGCGGAGGGGGAGAAGTGTCTGTACAGCCCTGAGCAGCTGGAGCACTTTGGACTGGTGCTGGTGGTGGACGGCAGGGAGAAGTGGCTCCAGGATGACTTCTGTCCCCTGGAGCTGCAGAACCCCTGGCTCCGGGGCAAGCTGTGTGTCCGCATCAAGGAGTACTCGCCCCTGGCACTGCAGTACAGCAGGGCGACTACTGTCTGAAACTAAGAGGTGGGGAAGGATTCGGGGGCGGGGGACTTTAGGTCTGGACTACTAGATGGAAGTTCCTCCTTCAGGAATGTTGGAACATGAACTTTTAACGTTTTACATGGGCCAAAGCAAGGCAGCCTACCTGGGATGAACTTCCACTGGAATTTTCTCAAATTTTCTCCCTCTCTTTCTCTCTTTCAAACTTTTTCCCTCTTCGGTTGTTTTTACCGTCCAGCTACTGTAGCTACAGAGCATAGTCGGTGGTTTTATGTTTGTTTGTTTGTTGTTAACTGAAATGCTGCTGTGAGACTCTGTTTCCATGAAGTCTCTTCCCACCCCATGTAAACTACACCTTCTTCCTCAATGCTCAGCTGGACATCAAATGTACAAAAGGAAATGGAAAACTGTTGTTATTATATTATTTGCATCACCAAACGTCAAAGCCCAAAAAAGGGATGTGACGTGAGGAAGATTAATGAATGAATGCTACCGCGCTTTGGCATGGGGCGTGATTGACAGCAACACATTTGCCAGAACGCGGCCAGAACGCCACGGTATCGTCATCTGCAGCCACATGCGGGTGCACAAGCCTTTTCCTATGAACTTTTCCTATGAACGCTCTCTCTCTCTCTCTCTCTTGCTCTCTCTCTCTCTCGCTCTCATTCCAAGAGGCTGTTGGCTGCAACCCTGCAGCCGGCCTTCCCGACGTTCCCAGGATGTGGGCCCTGGACTCTTCCCAGAGGGCCCAGCGCGAGGGAAGGGGGCTGGCGTCTCCCAGCTCGGGACAGAATCTGGAATCTGCCCTGCGGTTTGACCTCTAAGTTTGTCACTCTGTCAGACTCGCCTCCCCTGGCCACTGTTGTAACTTTGGGAAGGAGAGAGCCAGGAGTACAGAGGATTACACACAAGAGGGAAGGAGGGAGGGAGGGAGGCTGCAATGTCTTTGGGATTCTGGCACTTACTTTCTGGTGTTTCTTTTTCGTCCTGAGTGCAGGAGAAAATACTTTGTACATGATGACTCCCGCCAATCTGTGGTGAAGTCATAAAACAAACCATCATCTCATCCAACTTAGCCATCGAAAAGGCATAGAAAGCAGATTTGGATTTTTGAAAGACAAAACCCAAACAGGAACAAAGAAAGAGAAGCAATACTTTACTTCCACGTGTTTTTTTCTCGTTTGTTTCTTTGTGATTCGAGACGATTGTACACCTTCCAGAATTCGTCAAAAGTCTGGGCCATGCTAGCCATGTGCTAACCGATAGCCAGTGCAGTGTTATCCAGGCCGCTGGTACTCCAGTCCGACCATTAAGAGGTGTTTGTCTCCTCATTGGGGGTCTATTCGTCTGTACAGTGCTGTAAGTACTCCAATGGAAATAGGATTGGCCAAGTTGCTCTTCAACATGACGCTATAGGCTCCTTCCGCTCACAGTAACTGCAGGCTTTGGTTTTAGTCTAGCACTCGTCTTCGTGTTCATTAGGTAGAAAGGCAGAACCTTCAATGCACTCCTTCTTTGGACTTAAATAGCATTTGAAAAGGTTCAAACAGAAGGCATTTCAACCACGTATGAAAGACCCTGGTTGAATATGATGTCTGAAATGAAAGCCTGCACTTACTGTAACTTTGTGGGTCCAGAAAAGTTTAAACCTGTTCTTGAACCTTCTACCCTGTTCTAGTCTTTCCTTAGACGTGGTTGTGTTCTCCGAGCCTGATATAAGTGTTTACAGAGTTTAGTTTCCTTTATCCTCCCCAAAAATGTGTGTTTACATATAACTACAACAACAAAAAAAGTCTTAAAAGAGCAACTGATGTGAAGTTGTAATTGAAAAGTATTGGTTCTACTGATGGTTTGAACTCTTCTGTTTGCGCTTAGATGTATCTTTAATTCACATCGTTAAAGACATTTTTTTTTTTTACAAGGGCAAACTGCGAAAAACAACAACAACAATATAGAGAAAAACTGGACTGAATGTATCTACTGTTAGACGTCGGGCTGCTGGGTCTGTCAAGAGTATAGAAGTCAGAGGTCAATTCTGAAGGGTGGAGGGGCAGAGGGTAAAGGGGGTTTGTGTCTCCCTTACCAGCCAAAGGAGAAGGAAAGCTCCATCTTGGACCCTTGGCAGATCCACTGAGCATAGTCATGAAGTCATTTTTTTAAAATCTATTTTTATTGAACAATAAATTAATATTATCAAATAAAACTGTTGTTTTGAGGGTTTCTTGTTTTTAACCGATCGCCACGGAGGATTGCAGGAAGTAGACATGGTTGCACGTTTGACCCGCTCAAAGTTCGGAGAGGCTTTTAAAAAAATGTGATGTCTGTCCTTTTTAACACATCCTGTCTTCGAGATGAACCCTTTGGAGGTGTTCGAGATATCGTGGAGTTTCGGTGGTGTTCTCCAAGAAATCTCACCATGTTTCAGACTAGGCATGTTGGAGGTTTGAAGGGCATCCTGTATTAATTAAGGCATCCACTCGCAAACCAGCTCCAACTAGAAGGAGAATCCGTGAGGAAATCTAATTTCAGATACAAAACGTGTGCCCTGCCAAACGTCAACGGAGCATATGAAATTAAACTGGAGCAGTCTTGTGGCATGATATGAAGAAGACTGAGTGACAAATATAACTCACTTGGTCCTACATATGCTATATAGCAATGACCTCATCGATATGAGCTGGCTAACCGATGAAAAAGGAATGGTAGGCAGCTGCACTGGCATTTCTATCTTGAAACTGTCTAAAGTCTGTAGCGTTTGACTTAAAGCTGACAGGTATGATGCATTACGATGCAGCTAAAATGTCATTGTACGAAATGTCAGACGGTATCATCATGATATCATAATGAGTTATCATCGGTCCTTTTGAGTCTGTGGAACAAGAGTCCACATATTATGATGATATGAGTTGGTCTATTATCTTCGTGATCAAATATCAAGCATTTACATGCAGTAGAGGAATTCATACGTAACGCCTAGATTTCATGGTAACTCGACTGTATGATTTCTGTATAGCTGCATGTTTTTGGACACATCCCCCTCATGTACACACACACACACACACACACACTGACACACAAAAGTGATAATATATAGATGTGCAAATGAAAATGCGCATGCATACAAACACACAGATTCACACCTTCATGCCTTTACGCACACCCACACACACACACAGCATGACACACTTAAAACACACACACACACACAAGCACTCTGCACTTTTAGGAGAAGTCCTTTACTGTTTATTGACAGTAACTTAAGAATTGTCCTGGAATTCTGACACCTTCTAATTTTAAACCTGAGGAGTCCGGGAAGACCCATGCTAATTTTAGGCCCTGGCATATCTGGACATACTTTAAAGAAAACATTCCGAAAAGTCCATGAATAGTGTCGATTCACACTCATAAAAGAAATTGAAGGGGATTCACTTGATCGTTTTCTTTCGTCAGGACTTCCTGGAGCTGAAAATGATGATTCGGAGGCAGACGCCCGTGAAGTCCTGATGCTGGGCCATTCTAGCCTGTGTGTGTGGGTGTCTGCATGAGTGCGTTCGTGTCCCGATCAAGGTCTCTGTCCTTAGTGAAGGGGTGGTACCCCCTGCCTTAGTCCCCTCCCCTTCAGTCTTGGACTTGACCCCCTCTAAGGTGAGGATAGCAGCCCCAGGGTGTAGTGATCAGGTGACCTTACAAATGACCTTACACACTCTTCACGCATACACACTATTTTGGAATATAAAACAAATCCATCCTTCTGTAACTCAAGTGTTTTCTATTAAAGGAAACTCAGAATACACGAAATGTATGAGAATACAGGACGTACATGCTGTCATATATTATATAATATGTAACAAGTCAAATTTGTTTTGACAGGAGGTCTGTTGTGCCGGTGACAGACCAGAATCCCTCTTTCCTCTCATGCCATTCCATTCCTTCATTCTGTGATCACCTGTTCCCCCCCCCCCCCCCCCCCCCCCAGTTCCAGCCCATACATCCACACACACACACAACACAGCTAGTATTAGCAGCAGCAGCAGTGCGGTGGGTGGAAAAACAGGGCTGCAGTGCTTAGATTACTGCAACACTCAGCTCTCTTTCCCCAGGGCCAATAAACCTTTAAAGCACCTATAAAACACTTGGCAAAGGGCTTTTTGAAGTTTTTATGAAGATCTGCTTTATTGTTCCCCAGAGATGAGCCCCGCACCACTGGCGCCTCGGAGCTTTCTGGAAGTGCCAGTGAATTCAGAGGAAGGGAGGGATCGAGGGAGAGAGGGAGGAAGGCAGGGAGACCCATAGAGGAGAGGGTGTGTGTGTATGTGTGTGTGTGTGTGGACCAAAGCATCAAACTTGGCCTTCATTAGCCAATGCAGAGTGCCGGGAGAGTCTCCCGGCGCCAATTTAATTGGCTTTAATCGGCTTAATCTACTAAACAATCATATCCCACCGCACCTTCCCCCTAACCCTCCCCCGTACGCTAGAACACCACAGGCACAGAGCCACATCTCACAGTCGTATGAATTGGAAAAATGTAAGGATGACAAATATATTACTCGGTAGGTCACTCTCATAGAATTCTATGGTCACTCCCACTATGGCCAACTTTGAGTGGTTGCTATCCCAGGCCTATATGCACTGTGCACAATAGCCTGGGAACGAGGTTAGATTCATAGCAAAAGTTGCTACTATTGACATGATATTGTATAGGAGTAGTGACCCTAGTAGTGGTCATAATAGTAAGGTTAGGTGCTTTTTTGTGGAGAAATGGTATTACCCTAGGAGCAGAATATCATTGTTATATAGTAAATAACACCATGGTCAAAATATTGTGTGTGTGTGTGTGTGTGTGTGTGTGTGTGTGTGTGTGTGTGTGTGTGTGTGTGTGTGTGTGTGTGTGTGTGTGTGTGTGTGTGTGTGTGTGTGTGTGTGTAGACTCGTTGACTGAGGCCAGTAGTGGCAGAGAGTCAGTGCTTGTTTTTGAAGTAGGGGCTCTGTTGTTCACATGGAGCTCAATGAATGGAGCCGGACCCCCCTCAATCTGTCTGATCCATCGGCACCGGCCTTCCCTCCCAAATCCCGGCTCCGCCGCCACCGCCACTCCTCAAAGTAACAGTTGGCAAACGGACGCACATTAAACAGCCTCTCCAACCGGCCAGCGGCCTTCTCACATCCAGCACTTGTTGTTGGGAAAGAGGAGAGGCTGAGAAAGAGCAAAAGCGAGAGAGAGAGAGAGAGAGAGAGAGAGAGGGGAGGGAAGGAATGAACACAGCCCAATTCCAATTGCAAAAACTTTTTACAACACACACACACACACACACTCTTTCTTTCTCACACACACGGCTAATAAACGGAGCAGGAACAGTCACGATTCACTGGCCGTGACATTAGACATTGCTGGTGACTTTGACCGTGTCTTTGACCTGAACAGGACCCGTCTGATTTTGATGGTTTTACCAAAAGTGCGGGATAGCCCTCATTGAGACAGTTTCCATTTTCTATTTATTAATTCTACCTTTATTCTACCAGGTAGTCCCATTGAGGTCAAAATACATTTAAGGGATTTCTTAATTCTATTGAGTATAAAACTGAAATGTTTTGCCCAAAAGAATAAAGATGAGTGCACGCATTTGTTTGTGGCGTTAGTTTTGGAAGGAATACATTTTGTATAAGCTCGTTCATCTGTGGCTATTTGTTAGATACAATATATTTTTTGGGGGACATTGAGCGAATGATCAGTGTCACCGATTTGTCATCAGTGGCTGTGTTTCAAACAGTTCGGAACTGTTGTTCATCACATCAGTGGCAGCTTTCACGTTTTAAATCCTCCTGTCTTGAGACGAGAAAGGAAACAGCAGTTTTGCTCCAAACTGATCTTTGTGTGCATGCCAAGATGCCTGCCCGATTGGTTGGATAGGAACCGTCGTCAGCGACAACAACAACAGCAACAATTTAGGAAAGGGCTGTGTTTTTCTCGTTCTACTTGTTTTGCTTCGGTTGTCGTAGCGTCGTCTCAAAAGCGACCTCAAAAGCAATTCCAATTTTGTCTTCCTCTCAGACACTGAGGATCAGATCATGTTAGCCTCTAACATCAAAGGCTCCAGAAAATGTACTCGATTCAAAGGGGGTTTGAAAAACACAGCAGATTAGGGGTTTGTGCGTAGGGGGGGGGGGGGGGGGGGGGGTTGGCAGTGTTTGTGTGCGTTGGAAGTTCTAAGATGTTGTGCCCCCCTCCTTGACATAGAAGGAAGGTTATGGCTGGAGAGAAAGAAATAGACAGCTGGAGAGAGATGGAGCAAGATTTTTGAAAAAGAGACATTGACACACAGACAGTAGGAGTGTGTAGTGAGGTTTATAGACGGATGCATAGAGGAAAAGGGAGGAAATTATACTAGGAGGGGTATGAGGGGTATATACTCTATGTGAGTACTTTGGGAAAATGAGGAAATTCAGAAAAATAGAACAGGTAGCTGAGAGAACAGACAGAAGAGGGAAAGCTGAGAGAGACAGAAAGAGGGAGAATGTAATTAACAGATAAGACCAAAAGTGAGAGGAGATGGGAGAAGTTGGCGTTAGGAGGCCAGAGGACGAGCCAGAGCAGCTGAAAAGGGCTGGTGTGTTGCAGTCAGGCAGCAGTGTTGCTGTGTGACTGATTTGGGGGTTTACTGGTGCCCCCCTCCCTGCCTATCTCCTTAAGCCCCCCCCCCCCCCCCCCCCCCAACCCCCTTTGTTAAGGGGATGATGTCATGGCTTCTGAAAAACATGGGGGTCGAGGACGGGGCCGAGAGGGGATTCCTCTGGTTCCTTTTTAAGTTTAGCAGGGGAGAGTTGTTTCCCTGACCAGTGGAGACAAGCAGAGGGACAGAGGGCTCAGTGCAGGACCCCTACAGGAGCAGTCACATTAGGCCAAGCCATCAAAGCCTGCCGCGCGCCATAGACACACACATAAGCACAGAGACGTGCACACACACGCACATTCACTCAAACAACAATGTTCAACACTTAACTAAAATATACTCATACAGAGATAGAGATATAGCGCAAAATAGCATGAGATCACATACAGGTAACTGCCAAAATAAAGGAAACACCAACATAAAGTGTTTTAATAGGGCGTTGGGCACCACGAGCCGCCAGAACAGCTTCAATGCGCCTTGGCATAGATTCTGCAAGTGTCTGAAACTCTATTGGAGGGATGCGACACCATTCTTCCATGGAAAATTTCATAATTTGGTGTTTTGTCGATAGTGGTGGAAAAAGGTGTCTCAGGCGCCGCTCCAGAATCTCCCATAAGTGTTCAATTGGGTTGATCTGGTGACTGAGACGGCCATGGCATATGGTTTACATCGTTTTCATGCTCATCAAACCATTCACTGACCACTTGTATCCTGTTGATGGGGCATTGTCATCCTATGGAGGCATATCCATGGTAGCCAAAATAATGGCTAAAATAACGGCCTGCCCAGCATTTTTATACATGATCCTAAGCATTATGGGATGTTAATTGCTTAATTAACTCTGGAGCCACACCTGTGTGGGGAAGCATCTGCTTTCAATATACTTTGTATCCCTCATTTACGCAAGTGTTTCCATTATTTTGGCAGTGACTTGAATATAGACATACACACATTCACTTACTCACTCGTGGAAAAAAACACACACACACACACACACACACACACACACACACACACACACACACACACACACTTCAATCGTGCCCCCCTGGCCCTTTGATTGTATAAAGCATGTGATCGCTATGACAGATACACAAAATGACCACTCTTACCCTGAGATACACTGTCATTCATACACACACACACACACACACACACACACACACACACACACACACACACACACATACCGGCAGATTCACTCATCCCACCCATTCACTCTCACACACACACACATACACACACACTCACTTCAATCGTGCCCCCCTGGCCCTGTTATTGTTTTCAAAATATGATTGCTTTGACGCGTAGAGTAATGATCTGAGAGGAGCTGGCGCGAGTGGCAGGCCCCTCTATTGTTCTAAGTCAGTGTGGTGCTGTGTCCATATCTATAGAAACCAAGCCAGACCGGGAAGGCATGCTTTCATCTCAGCAATCGGCTCACACTGGGTCACACACACACATACACACACACACATGCAGAGTCGCGGGCACACACACAGTCACTCTCTCATTTGAACAGATGAGAGTATGTCTACCTGCACAAACACAGCATTACACGTACTTATTTGGCCTCGTACATTCCATGCAACATCTTTCAAGATTTGTCTTTTAAAGAGCTAATTTCAATTAAGACCAATGGCTGCCATTTATTCAATTGAATGATACTGTCAACCAAAGGGAAACCCACAATAATTGAGACCTCACAGAAATCTGTGTTATCGCTTTGTAATTTAATCTGTAAAATGTTTCTTTGCTTGTTTCTTGAAAAACACTTGGCTAAATAGGCTGTTGTGTGTGTGTGTGTGTGTGTGTGTGTGTGTGTGTGTGTGTGTGTGTGTGTGTGTGTGTGTGTGTGTGTGTGTGTGTGTGTGTGTGTGTGTGTGTGTCTACAGAAAGAATCACAGACAGTCACAGAAGCAGTATTTTGTCACTCACCCGTCAGCTCAACTGAAAGAATTACCATGTGTGTATGTGTTGAGCAGCCTTCCGAAAGGCTGCCCTTGTTTGGCCACTCAAAATATTTGCCCAGGATTAAGTGGGGGACCTCACGTCTTGGTCACAGGCAGACTAACTAGAGGCCAAACTGGTCCCAGAGGACAACACAGGATCACAATGTTAAGCGTAAATATTCACAGTGTCTCCAGACATTCCTATCTGGATATCACACACACACACACACACACACACACACACACACACACACACACACACACACACACACACACACACACACACACACACACACACACACACACACACACACACACACACACACACACACACACACACACACACACACACACACACACCTGGTCCATGTATCAGACCAGACTTTATCTCCATTTTCAACAGATACTGTAGATCCGTCCATGCTGTGTACCTCTGGCCCTCAGGATTAGTGTCAGACCCCACTGCTTAGAATGCTGTATGTGTGTGTGTGTGTGTGTGTGTTGCAGGGAGGAGGGTTATAGGGGCCACAGGGGGCTGGCCCCAGCGTGGAGACAGAGTGGATAGCAGAGACAGACAGACAGGCGAGGTAAACAGGCTCTGGAGCCAGGAGAAGATGAGAGGATCATGGATAAATGCACTCCCATCACACACACACACACAAATACACACAAATACACACAGAGGAACAGTAATGTGACTCAATGACTTACTCCAGTAAGTGACAGTTTATGCTCACCAGAAGGTACAGTATGCTCATCAACAGAGGTCACTATTATTCAAGTCACAAGCAAGTCTCAAGTCACAAGGTCCGAGTCTCAAGTCGAGTCCCAAGTAGAACGGGTCTAGTCTCGAGTCAAATCCAAGTCGTGCATTCTAAGAGCAAGTCGAGTCACAAGTCTTTCAAGTCAAGTTTCAAATTGAGTAAAAAAAATCTATACTTGTTCAAATACAAATTGAGACCTTGGAACTATAGGGTTCCAGCTGACATTTTTGTCAAAAATTACTTAGTCACATATAATAGATCTTTAGACGGTACTTCATATGTCCGTGAAGTTATATTTTTGAAAAAGTAAATACGTTTTTTTTTTTTTATATATATATGAAAACGTACAAAATTCTAAATGCATAAATCCATTTGAACATGGCACTATAAGGTTCTGTGTGCTATCCAATCACAAGCATGAACAAATACAGACGGACCAATCAGAACATGTCTTTGCCATCTCCCTCTAAGTATGGTCTAGGCTAGTCTAGCAAGCAATAAAGGCACGCAAGCAGAACAACAACAGTCAGAAATCTCAAAGTAAATATCACATTGTTGTTCAGTGATGACAGTCATTCGTCTGATGATCATAATACATTTCTTAATGTATTTGATGGTGTTCGGACTCTATTTTGGGAAAATAGTGTTATTCTGTCATTTATGTATTCAAATTGCTAGTTTTCTTTAAAAACGGAACATGCCTAGTTCAGAAGTTTCAGTTAGAACATAGCTGAACCCAGATTGACATCTCAGAGTCATAAGGTTCTACGTGCTATTGCACCCCCCTAAAAAAACAAATGTACAAATGTCAAGATTTTGATACTCTATACTCTGTACTAGGTACCTTTAAGATGAGGACCTTAATAGGTTATGAAAAATGAATTCACTACAAAACAGTTCTGAGACCTGGGAGGTGAAAACCGACGCTTAATATCTCAGAAGTATGCTTCCGGCAGATAGAACCTTATAGTCCCAAAGTCATGAAAATCTTTGTCTATATATCGAGGCTACCAGACAGCCCTGTTCATCATTTTGTCTACAACACATTTTGATTATGTAATAATACATTTTAAGAAACAAATTCAAAATGCAACCTTCTTAACTCAATCATCAATTTCACATTTTTTTGGGGGGGAGCTGCATATTTACTTATGTCAATCCTCTCTCCCTACAATATCGACGTGCACCCGATTCTATAGATGTACAGCAAATCAGCAATCTGTTCGCTAGCTCAGTTGTACACGTGCGCACAGGTGATGCATTTTCTAAACGCAAGATAGAGAAGTAAACTGCGTTTTACACCTGCATTTTGAACTGAAAGTTCATGTTAGCAGTCAATATCAACTAGGGATATCATGTCACATGTTCACTTCTCTGGAGACCAGAGCAAGCGGGATCATAAGGCCTACCTGTAGGCAGCGGGGGTTGCAGGGTCGGATAGCCTTTAGGCATATAGACAGTACCACTGAGGTATATAATTATAACTCACCCAAACTATAGGCCTATCTGAAATATGAAAATGATCAATGAAATCACCAGGTAGCCTATTGTTCTGGCAAAGATGTGTCCGTAGCAAATTGCTAAACTGAATTTTATATTGATAACATTAACGTAGGTAGGATACTCTGTTTATGCCAGGGAAAAGAGGAGAAACTTCAACAAGTGCTTTCTGGGCTGCGTTTCAAACTCAAAGTAGACAGCCCTCGGTCCTAAACCCTCAGCCCTTGAATGACGTTTTACATCGCCACATCCAAGTGTATCTTAAATGTCCCTTGCCCAAGCGAGGGAGAGTAATGATCGGAGAGGCAACGTCCTTGGTGGAAATCTGGAAGTTGAGCTTAAAAACAACCAACCTAAAGCTATTCATGTACGTAGTAAGCTAGCGTATCTAGCTATCGCATTCAGTCAGGTGGCTAGCTATATTCGTTTTAGCAAGCTAGCTTCCCACTTTTTTCTGGCATGCCCGAAAATGCAGCCTTGTTGATTAAATTTGACTCTTCGCGGCCACCAGAGTTTGACGTGTGACTACAGTTTGTACTGAATTGTGGGTCATATCAACCCCGCAAGTGACCAAAGTTGTTCACTCGCTCCCTCGAGCTAAATCGAGGTTCGAGGGGGCAATGTAAGTGAATTGGACCTCCGCTTAAGATGGCAATCAAACTGCATCCGTTTTCGACGGGATTCCCCCGAGGGAAAGTGGCTAGCTTCAGGGCTGAGGGGGTAAAAATAACGTGTTTGGACAGCAGCCCTGGTCACTAATCTGGATACTGTATGTGCGCCAGCCTTTGCACGCCAACGTTGATGACTGGTCATTGGTCAACAGTCAAGGCGGGAAATGTTTTGGTTCTGAAGCACAGATTACAAGCATTTGGTGCAATGCCGTAGGCCTATGTTAGCGACCAGATCGAATAAGCAAAGGTATAAATATAAAATAGAAATGGTAGGCTACTAAAATATTTTTCCCATTGAGTTTCACACTAGCGACTGGCTACTGTAGCTCACGGCCTGTACTTGATTGACAGTTTGCTGGTCCAATCAGAGGCCGAGTGTGTGTTTCACTAGCTTGAGGCTCTAAGTTATGAACCAAATATGGTTCATCAAATTTGTGAATCCAGTCAGACTCGCGACCAAGTCATGTGACTCGAGTCCACACCTCTGGTTATATACATAGGCTTATAATGGCTATGCAAAGACTTTGACTGAAACATGGATATACTGGCTTGCATATCACTCACTGATGCAGAAACACAGCAAAACATATTTGGTTCTGTTGTTCACTATTGGACACACGCACACAGCGAGAGAGAGAGAAAGAGCAGAGCCAGCTGTCCTGTTAGCACCTGTGTGTGAGCGGGCCGGGCCAGGCATGGTGTCTCGGGGAGAGAGACGGGGAGACAGAGGAGCGAGAGGAGAGGGAAGGTCACCGCATGCCAGAGACAGAGTGACGATACTTAAACTGGGCTCCTCGCCTGTGACCTGGGTGTAATTACAGCACACACACACTGGAACCAGACAGCCTGGGAAAGGGTGTCCAGCTCCTGCTCTCTGTCCCTGTCTCTCTGTCCTCTCTTTTGAAGGGTTCTCTGTTCTCTCTCTGTCACTTGTCATGGTTTGGCACTGTACACGGCTCCAAGCATTTTGGAATATATGCTGTGTGGTTATTTCACTGGTCACTTCTGGTGTTGCTGCGTTACACACACAAACACAGACAGTGAAAGACAGGATATGACAGCAATGTATCTCCCTCTCTCTGATATTCCCACTGTTCTGTCATAAACTAATAAATGCTTATGGTATCTGGACTGACCCCCCCCCCCCCAAAAAATAGGGGATTTTCCTTAAAGATATATATTTCTCACTATGAGGTTGAAATAATACTCTGAAATTGTGAAATGATGATAATGCCCTTTTAGTGTAAGAGCTTTTTGAAATGCCTAGAATTTCATCCTGTTCAGATGTGATGGAGTTTTTGTCCCAGAGCATAGTATCACAATCGGATTATTCTGACCTTTTTTTTGTGGTCTTTTCAAAGAAATACAGATTCAAATTTTGACACACTCAACAATTTACACCAAGCCCGATGCGATATCCCCTCTTTTACGAAAAATGTGCATAACGTCACCAACGCTGCTGTGGTCATTCATATGTTATTCGACTGGACACAGTAGGCTAATAATGAGAAACAAATCGTTTATACTACGGGAAAAATCATATGCTACTGAAAATATTAGTATATGAAAGGAGCTTGGCTACTTTCATTCAGTTGCACCCCATTTAATAAGAGAGGAAAAGCAAATTCCTACACATGTAACAAACAGTATTGCTTACGTCCCTCTCCTTGCGCCGACCTGGGCTTGAACCAGGGACCTTCTTCACATATCGACAACAGTCGCCCTCAGAGTATCGTTACCTGTCACTCCACAATAGCAGTGGCCCTTGCACAGCAAGGGAAACAACTACTTCAAGGTCTCAGAGCGAGTGACGTCACCGATTGAAACGCTACCAGCGTGCACCGCTAACTAGCTAGCCATTTCACACAGGTTACAAATGCCTAAAAGGGCTGCCATCTTGCTAGTTCCGGTTTTACTTGGACTACTCCGCCTGCGCACTAGTGCTGCAGCAGCCGAGCATGAGCGCAGGAAGCTTTTGGGCGTTCTGCCAGTGTCGCTGGGGACAGGGATCTGCGTGGCTGTGACAAGTTGGGGGAGGGGAAATCTGCATTTGCACCACCACCAGTGGGAGGGGGGAAATCTGCAGGCATCACGGTGACCACAACCACTCTAAACATGCAAGGTGATTATGTGTATGCAGTTGTATGCAAGTAACTCATTGAGGACTAAATCCTACCTGCTCTAGCTAGCTGTACATGTGCACCTCAGGACCTAGCAGTTGTATATTTTCTATTCAACACAACACAATCACAACAAGACATACCACTTGTTACGAAATGAAAAGTTGGCGAAAAAAGTTTCTGCATAAGTTATGCAGTTATGATTTTCCTTGTTGGAAATTCTAACGGTGTCCCAATTTAATCAGTCCATGAATCAGCAAAGTTGCCTTGTATTTAGAGATGATAGAAAGCGTTTGATAAAAGCTTCATAGTGTAACATTCCAACTCGTGGATCCTATAAGACGCTCACGACATTATGTATTTACAGAGCCACTGACATTGTGAGGTATGTCGAACCAATATTAGGAGTGATATACTGTTTGCTGTGACATTATGGGGTCCATCCTTTCTAACCCCTGCCAAGATATCTTTACCTGTCTTAGTTCTGTCCTGCTATTAAAAAACAATCAGCAAGTGCTGCATCAGAGCAAGAATGACAAGATAAAGAACCCCTTACAGAAGAGTAAGGTTGTGCATCCTGAGTAAATGATATTCTAATATAAGTACGCTAATGTAAATAGTTCAATAAAGCTTTCTACTTGTACTGGTTGCCTACTTGTTTTCTTTCTTGTTCTACACAAATACCATCAAGACCTCCAGTGGTGTCAGGTAGCATACCGACTGCGGCTGGTCCACTGTCTATCAGTTCACCTCAGCTTGTAAGAGAATGGAGTTTGACTTTCAACATTGGAAGAGGTACTCCACTATACACGACTGCAGGATACTGATTAGCGATTGGTCGGAGAGTTACAACGCAATCTACCATAATAGAGACAAACATTCCACAGCTAATCTTTTCATATGTAATAACTGATAACTATATTATGAGCAGATATTAAACAATGAAACTGTTTGAACCTCAGAATATCCCCCCACTAAACTGTGCCAGCTTCTAATAAATACACACAAAATGTTCAAATACAATAGCTAAACGCTTTGCGCATTAAAGCGTTAATCGTTTAAGTTGGGTAGCAAATGGGTCAAATCAAGCACCGATAGAGCAACTTCTGTTGTCCCCTCCAGAGATTGGACAGTTTGACGAGCTGAGCTGGTGATCCCTCTTCTCTGCATCTGGGGGCATAGTGTCCATCAACAGGGCATGGATATCATCAGCCTGAGGAAGAAGGTGGTGTTCAGAGGGAGAGTTACTGGGTGATGAGGGGTTTCACCAGGCATGCGTGTAAAAAAATATATTGGATGGCAATTATAGTGAGCAGACTACGTCATTGTAAGTCAGACACTTAGTTGTTTAAGTCAGACACTTAGATATGTCTAGCATTATGAGCAAAAACATATGAGAGCACTCTTGCTTATGTCGAGAATCATCAGAGAATACTGAAGACTTCATTTGAATTCGATCAAGAGGGCCGCAATGTCCACGTGCTGTAGAGGAGAGAAGTGACCGAGGAGAGGGCAGGAGAGACAGAGGAGAGGAGTGATTTAACCTCATCATGACTTGCCCAAAGACTGATGACATCCAAGCTGTTCCATATCTAGGCTTTCCACAAGGTCACTTTCATCACAGCGTGGGTGTTTTGACAGAAACCGCTAGTCCAAATCAGAGTTATATTTGACATTTTAGTCAGTTAGCAGACGTTCATATCCAGACCAACTGACAGTTAGTGCATTCATCTTAAGATATCACAGGCATAGAAAGCAAGGAGGATTATTTAAGATACTGTTTGAAGAGGTAGGGTTTCAGATGTTTTCAGAAGATGGGCAGGGACTCTGCTGTCCTAGCTTCGAGAGGAAGCTGGTTCCACCATTGGGCGTTCCAAGATAGGGAAGGGCTTGGACTGGGCTGAGCGGAAGCCATGAGACCTGAGGTGGCAGAATGGAGTGCTCGGGTTGGGGTGTAGGGTTTGAGCATAGCCTGAAGGTAGGGAGGGGCAGTTCCTCTTGCTGTTCCATGGGTAAGCACCATGGTCTTGTAGTGGATGTGAGCTTCGATTGTAAGCCAGTGGAGTGTGAAGAGGAACGGGGTGACATGAGAGAACTTGGGAAGGTTGAAAACCAGGCGGGCTGCTGCGTTCTGGATGAGTTGCAGGGGTTTGGTGGCACAAGTGGGGAGCCCAGCCAACAGTGAGTTGCAGTAGTCCAGACGGGAGAGGACAAGTGCCTGGATTAGGACCTGCGCCGCTTCCTATTTGAGGTAGGGTCATACTCTACGGATGTCGTAGAGCATGAACCCGCAGGAGCATGTCAGTGCTTTGATGTTTGCAGAGAACAACAGGGTGTTGTCCAGGGTTGAGGCAAGGTTCTTTGCACTCTGAGAGAGCGACACTGGAGTTGTCAACCGTGATGGAGAGGTCTTTGAGTGGGCAGGCCTTCCCCGGGAGGAATAGCAGCTCCGTCTTGTTGAGCTTGAGGTGGTAGGCCGACATCCAAGTTGAGATATCTGCCAGGCATGCAGAGATGTGTGTCGCCACCTGGGTGTCAGAAGGGGGGGAAGGAGAAAAGTAGCAGCAATAATAGGAGAGACCATGTGAGGATGTGACGGAGCCGAGTGACTTGGTGTATAGAGAGAAGAGGAGAGGGCCTAGAATCGAGCCCTGGGGGACACCAGTAGTGAGAGTATGTGGTGCAGATACAGATCCTCTCCAAATCACCTGGTAGGAGCGGTAGGATGAAATCCAAAAGTCTGTATAGCCTGTGACGCCTAGACCTGAGATGGAGGAGAGGAGGATCTAAGGGTTCACATTGTCGAAGGCAGCAGATAGATCTAGGAGGATGAGAACAGAGGAGAGAGAGTCAGCTTTGGCAGAGTGGAGAGCCTCCGTGACACAAGATCGCTCTGATAGAGATAACGAGAAAGTTGATCACCGCACGCTCCAGTGTTTTGAAAATAAAATAAAGAAGTTTAGATTTATAGTTTTTGACGTCAGATGAGTCGAATGTTGGTTTCTTGAGGAGGCGAGCAACTCGAGCCATTTTGAAGTCAGAGGGGATGCAGCCAGTGGTCAGGGAGGAGTTGATGAGGGAAGTGAAGAATGGGAGAAGGTCTCCAGAGAATAGGCTGAGTGAATGAGTAGTGGATGTCGTCAACCTTTTTTTCAAAGTGGTTGACAAAGTCGTCCGCAGAGAGGGAGGAGGGAGGAGGACGGAGTGGTGGATTAAGGAGGGAGGAGAATGTGGAAAAGAGTTTCCTAGGATTAGAGGCAGAAGCTTGAAATGTAGACTGGTAGAAAGTGGCCTTAGCAGCGGATACAGAGGAGGAGAAGGTAGAGAGGACGGAGTGAAAAGATGATAGGTCCTCCGGAAGTTTAGTTTTCCTTCATTTTCGCTCAGCTGCCCGCAGCCTTGTTCTGTAAGCTCGCAATGAGTCACTCAGCCACTGAGCAGGAGGGGAGGGCCGAGCCGGTCGGGAGGAAAAGGGACAGTGCGAGTCATAAGATGTGGAAAGGGAGGAGAGGAGGGTCAAAGAGGCGGAATCAGGAGACAGAATTTAGCAGAAGGGTAATGATAGGATAGAAGAGGAGAGAGAGAGTGAAGATTGCGACGGCGCATGACCATCTGGGTAGGGGCTGAGTGATTATGGTTGGAGGAAAGAGAGACAGAAAAGGAAACGAAGTAGTGATCAGAGACCTGGAGGGAGGTTTCAGTGAGATTAGTGGGTGAGCAGCCTCTAGTAAAGACGAGGTCAAACATTTTGCTTGCCTTGTGAGTTGGAGGAGATTGGGAAAGAATGAGGTCAAAAGAGACAAGGAGGGGAAAAAGAGAGTTGGAAAGAAATTAAGCGAAGGCAGATGTCGGGAGGTTGAAGTCGCCAAGTACGAAGAGCGGTGAGCTATAATCAGGAAATGAGCTTATCAAGGTGTCAAATCTCATTGAGGAACTCTCCAAGGGCACCTGGTGGGCAATAGATGACAATAATGTTAAGCTTGAGTGGACAAGTGACAGTGACAGCATGGAATTCAAATGAGAGGATGGACAGGTGACAGAGAGGAAAAGGTGAGAAAGGAGAAAATCTCCACTTAGGAGAAATGAGTAGACCTGTGCAACCACCGCGACGACCAGATGCTCTCAGACTATGAGAGAAAACGTAATCAGATGAAGAAAGAGCAGCTGGTGTAGCAGTGTTCTCTGGGGTGATCCATGTCTCCGTCAGGGCCAAAAAGTCAAGGGACTGAAGGGCAGCAAATGCTGAGATGAAGTCAATGTTCGTGACCGCCAATCGGCTGTTCCAAATGCTACCAGTGACCCAGAATTCCACATGAGATGTGCGCACAGAGGACACTAAATTAGAAGGTTTCAGTCAAGGGGTTGGGGGCATCTGTGAAGCCTACAGGGAGAGGTGCGAACAGATATAGAAAACACACACACATAGTTGGCAAAGCTACAAAAGAGCAAAATGAGATAATCTGTAAATAACATTTACATTTACATTTAAGTCATTTAGCAGACGCTCTTATCCAGAGCGACTTACAAATTGGTGCATTCACCTTATGATATCCAGTGGAACAACCACTTTACAATAGTGCATCTAAATCTTTTAAGGGGGGGGGGGGTTAGAAGGATTACTTTATCCTATCCTAGGTATTCCTTAAAGAGGTGGGGTTTCAGGTGTCTCCGGAAGGTGGTGATTGACTCCGCTGACCTGGCGTCGTGAGGGAGTTTGTTCCACCATTGGGGTGCCAGAGCAGCGAACAGTTTTGACTGGGCTGAGCGGGAACTGTACTTCCTCAGAGGTAGGGAGGCGAGCAGGCAGAGGTGGATGAACGCAGTGCCCTTGTTTGGGTGTAGGGCCTGATCAGAGCCTGAAGGTACGGAGGTGCCGTTCCCCTCACAGCTCCGTAGGCAAGCACCATGGTCTTGTAGCGGATGCGAGCTTCAACTGGAAGCCAGTGGAGAGAGCGGAGGAGCGGGGTGACGTGAGAGAACTTGGGAAGGTTGAACACCAGACGGGCTGCGGCGTTCTGGATGAGTTGTAGGGGTTTAATGGCACAGGCAGGGAGCCCAGCCAACAGCGAGTTGCAGTAATCCAGACGGGAGATGACAAGTGCCTGGATTAGGACCTGCGCCGCTTCCTGTGTAGGCAGGGTCGTACTCTGCGAATGTTGTAGAGCATGAACCTACAGGAACGGGTCGCCGCCTTGATGTTAGTTGAGAACGACAGGGTGTTGTCCAGGATCACGCCAAGGTTCTTAGCACTCTGGGAGGAGGACACAATGGAGTTGTCAACCGTGATGGCGAGATCATGGAACGGGCAGTCCTTCCCCGGGAGGAAGAGCAGCTCCGTCTTGCCGAGGTTCAGCTTGAGGTGGTGATCCGTCATCCACACTGATATGTCTGCCAGACATGCAGAGATGCGATTCGCCACCTGGTTATCAGAAGGGGGAAAGGAGAAGATTAATTGTGTGTCGTCTGCATAGCAATGATAGGAGAGACCATGTGAGGATATGACAGAGCCAAGTGACTTGGTGTATAGCGAGAATAGGAGAGGGCCTAGAACAGAGCCCTGGGGGACACCAGTGGTGAGAGCACGTGGTGCGGAGACAGATTCTCGCCACGCCACCTGGTAGGAGCGACCTGTCAGGTAGGACGCAATCCAAGCGTGGGCCGCGCCGGAGATGCCCAACTCGGAGAGGGTGGAGAGGAGGATCTGATGGTTCACAGTATCAAAGGCAGCCGATAGGTCTAGAAGGATGAGAGCAGAGGAGAGAGAGTTAGCTTTAGCAGTGCGGAGCGCCTCCGTGACACAGAGAAGAGCAGTCTCAGTTGAATGACTAGTCTTGAAACCTGACTGATTTGGATCAAGAAGGTCATTCTGAGAGAGATAGCAGGAGAGCTGGCCAAGGACGGCACGTTCAAGAGTTTTGGAGAGAAAAGAAAGAAGGGATACTGGTCTGTAGTTGTTGACATCGGAGGGATCGAGTGTAGGTTTTTTCAGAAGGGGTGCAACTCTCGCTCTCTTGAAGACGGAAGGGACGTAGCCAGCGGTCAAGGATGAGTTGATGAGCGAGGTGAGGTAAGGGAGGAGGTCTCCGGAAATGGTCTGGAGAAGAGAGGAGGGGATAGGGTCAAGCGGGCAGGTTGTTGGGCGGCCGGCCGTCACAAGACGCGAGATTTCATCTGGAGAGAGAGGGGAGAAAGAGGTCAAAGCACAGGGTAGGGCAGTGTGAGCAGAACCAGCGGTGTCGTTTGACTTAGCAAACGAGGATCGGATGTCGTCGACCTTCTTTTCAAAATGGTTGACGAAGTCATCCGCAGAGAGGGAGGAGGGGGGGGGGAGGGGGAGGAGGATTCAGGAGGGAGGAGAAGGTGGCAAAGAGCTTCCTAGGGTTAGAGGCAGATGCTTGGAATTTAGAGTGGTAGAAAGTGGCTTTAGCAGCAGAGACAGAAGAGGAAAATGTAGAGAGGAGGGAGTGAAAGGATGCCAGGTCCGCAGAGAGGCGAGTTTTCCTCCAATTCCGCTCGGCTGCCCGGGGCCCTGTTCTGTGAGCTCGCAATGAGTCGTCGAGCCACGGAGCAGGAGGGGAGGACCGAGCCGGCCTGGAGGATAGGGGACATAGAGAGTCAAAGGATGCAGAAAGGGAGGAGAGGAGGGTTGAGGAGGCAGAATCAGGAGATAGGTTGGAGAAGGTTTGAGCAGAGGGAAGACTAGGTATATACAGAGGGAATAACTAGGTAAGATACTCAAGTGAGAGAGTAGTGTGAAGCCCTCCTCTCTTTACTTCCTCAAATAACTCAAGAGGAACAACTCGGCAGAACCGTCTTTGTTTCGGTGTCGGACTTAGTTTTGCGACAAAACCACCACTGGCACGACCGGCGCTTACAACATGTACAAAAATGTCCATGAATTGTAATCCGGATAATAATTCACATTTCCTGTTGCTAGCTAGAACGTGGATTCACGTGGGCTTTATAACATTAGATAGCTAGATAGCTAACTTAGTCCCGCCAGAGTCATGCCATCTGCTAGGTTGCCTTACTGACAGTATTTGAATGAATGCCACTTAATAAATATTATCCTCACAACTATGTTATCAAAAATGGTGTGTTTATAGCAATAATAACAATTAGCAAACATGAATGACAAGCAAACAACCATGAGCCCTGTCAAGATGCCTTGTCAAGATGCTCAAGCTAGCTGATGCTAGCTAGCTGCACGTTAGCTTCCAATACAACGCAAATTGTCCATCAATTTAAATGCATTATGAAAAAAGAAATAATAACTAAATCATAATAACAAAAAATCAATCACCAACTTACGTGTAGAGTTTAGACCGCTTTGCATGTTTGGTGAAGTTGAAAGCTGAACACGATGGCATCTTCAGGTTCTTGCTGCGTCTTTTTCTTCTTGATTCTGTTATTCTAGTGCAAAGAATTCCCTCGGCTCCTTGACCTACATTACGCACAAGCAGGTCCCGGTCACGCGTGTGTGAGTTTTCCCTTCAGAATGTGCATGTGACATACTGTAAGCTCGCTCAAGTCACAGCATTCATTTAAAATGTCAATAACTTTGGCTATGAGTGATGGAGAAAAAAATCGGCCTCTAAGACAATTACTTGAAAAATGCATTGGATGTTTGGTTTACAATGTTGATGACTGAAGTGTCTTATTTACATTTTTAAAACGTGATTTCTCTATGGGGTCGTCAATGGGTATTGTCTTTCTAGGCCGTACTTCAGTTCAACTGCAGTACCGAAAATGCCCTCTGAGCACAGTGGAAAGTGTCAATTCATATTGAAGTGTAATGACTCGAACATGTTAGAATCACCTTTGGCAGCGATTACAGCAGGGAATGTTTGTGGGTAAGTCTCTAAGAGCTTTCCACACCTGGATTGTGCAACATTTGCCCATATTTCTTTTCCAAATTCTTCAAGCTCTGTCAAATTGGTTGTTGATCATTGCTAAACAACCTTTTTCAGGTCGTGCCATAGATTTTCTGCAATATTACTTTAGTGCCTTGTTGCAAACAGGATGCATGTTTTGGAATATTTGTATTCTGTACAGGCTGCCTTCTGTTCCACTCTGTCAATTAGGTTAATATTGTGGAGTAACTACAATGTTGTTGATCCATCCTCAATTTTCTCCTATCACAGCCATTAAACTCTGTAACTGTTTTAAAGTCACCATATCTTTGTAGTGACTGGGTGTTTTGATCAGGGGTTGGAACCGGTTCAGGGAACAGAACCAAAAGCTGGAAAATAACTACATTTTCCAACGAACAGAAACGGAACCTGGAACGAAAGTGATCCACACTGTTGCTGAACAGAACAGTCCTTTTAAAAGCATGGGAAGCAGTCAATAACGTTATTTTACGTTCCAGTCATTTTGTTTGTCCAACAACAAAACGCAACAAAGCGACTATGTAAAGACCTCACTCTGTCACTCAGAAACGTATTTCCGTGTCAGCCCGCTAGCTGAAAATCTTTACCTGTGCGTGTTCAGGCTACCTGCCACTCTAAAGTATAGGCTACTGTACTGACATTACAAGCTTGATTCAGAAGATAGAGAGATTTCTTGATAGCTAGAGAAGAATGGGATTAACTTTTTCAGTGCTAGTTAAGGATACTATAGGCCTAGTTATCACGTTTCACGTTGGATTTATTAACTACAAAAAGGTAAGACTTGTTTTTAAATCTGGAACTGTTTCACGTTGGATTTATTAACTACAAAAAAGCTAATACATGTTCATACATGCCCAGAGAGCTCCTACTTTTAAGGGGTAAGCGGGTTGTCTCTCTCCCTCTCTCTCTCTCTCTCTCCCTCTCTCTCTCTCTCTCTCTCTCTCTCCCTCTCTCTCCCTCTCTCTCTCTCTCTCTCTCTCTCTCTCTCTCTCTCTCTCTGTCTCTCTCATGCTATTTTTTTCTAATTACACATATACCATATCCTTCTTCATATTCCGTTGTCCTCTTGCTCTGTACACTTCCCTCTCTCCATTTTTCTTTCTCTCGCCATCACTCTCTCTCATTCCCCAGTCTGACAGAGCGAGGCAGACGCTCGTATTTACTCATGGCTCCAGGGGCTTGTGGCTCTCGATTAGCAAACCAGTGCGAGTCAACAGTTGGTACATCCCCAGGACAAACTATCATACCCCTCACCCCTCTCCGATACATACACACATACATACACACCGCTGCTGGTCTGCCGCCCCCCAGTCCCGTTCTCTACCAGACAGGCAGCCGAGGGTGGGGGGGGGGGGGGGGGGGGGGGTGTTGTGTGCACTCGCACCCTAGCGATACATTTCCCAAAGCCTTCTCCGGGGGCCGTCACCCTATTACCCTCCAGCGTGTTCTCCAAACATACCAGGGGGCAAAGGGCACGTTGTCTGTTTGACAACATGCACGGCGCGGGGTTGTTCAGGTAGTTTGAGTTTTGCCTTTCGGACTCAAAGACACCCCAGTGCACTTCAGCCACATTGAGTGTCCATTGAACTCTCCAGTTAGACATGGAAACTCAAAGGGACACATACGCTACGGGGGAGCGAGAACAGAGGGCACGTCATCCATCAGTGGGTGGTTGTTGGTGAGTGGTTTGGTGGCGGGCTGTGGTTCTATTCCGGTACTGGACTCGAGCCACTCTGGGATAAGACATACCGTCCCTTGCCATGGTTTCTTATGACACCCGTAATGTCATGTCTATGACAGCCCTATGGCAGCCTTTTGAAGGTCTTATGACACCTCACACACCGAGTAGAGTGAGTGGCAGCAACACTGAGCATGGTTAGATTGTAAGGATGTGCGCGCAGGGCTGCAGGTCTCAATACTGCAGGACAGTTTTTTTTCTCTTTCTCGGCTGCAGTGCCACCGTGGAGAAAGTAACAGCGACCCTATTGTGAGCAGTGGGAATTGGCAGGCCCCAAATGACATCACTGCGCCGTAGGGAAGAACAGAGAGAATGTTTTTTCCTGTTGTTTTCCGGAAGGCAGTGATCAATTTAATTCCACCCTCATCACTCCTTCTCTAAGGGGTGAAAAAAAGAGAGGGAGAGAATA
Organism: Salvelinus namaycush; assembly: GCF_016432855.1. Classification (NCBI taxonomy): domain Eukaryota; kingdom Metazoa; phylum Chordata; class Actinopteri; order Salmoniformes; family Salmonidae; genus Salvelinus; species Salvelinus namaycush. The sequence goes on from NC_052310.1 coordinate 18,750,206, forward strand.
GAAAGACGATGGGGCACTTCTCTCGCTCGTTCCCGAAACGGGCCGGGTCACGCACCAAATAAAAAAACACTGAAAAGGGAAAGGGCCGAGGCTGTTGAGACTGTTGGGGATTCTTTCTCTTTTATTTAAATTTTCAGAGACATGAATAAGGGTAATTATGCTGGAATGTAATGAGGTCACTCTACCTCCCCAATTAAAAGTTGCCAGGGATGTTTACGGAAGAATGGTGGCAATTTCAGCAACCACCCCCCAGTCTGCTGATTCACAGCATAGAGTACAGGGAGTCCTTTGGATCCCCTCCCGTCATTGCTCCGCCCCTCCTTTCCAAGAACATTGTCCATGTGTCAGTCAGGGCGAGGACTCAGTGTGCCCACCGGGCAGATAGACAGACAGACAGACAGTCCATAGAGAGTGTGTAGACCCACCGCTAAGACCTTGCTTTTCCAGGCAGCCATTGTCTAAGGATGCCCAGAGTCATCATGACCACAGAGGATGACCTCTCACATCCCTCCCCTTTCTCCATTCTCCATGTGTGTGACTCAGACAATACGTGCCTAAATATGAGTGTGTATGAATACAATATACAAACACAAGCATGTGGGTGTTAGCAAGGATGTTTCCACTTTCAGTCGCATTAGTGCAGAGTCCCCAAGAATCCCTAAGAGGCCTAGTTCAAAGTCAAATCCGGCAGTCACATCACAAACGCATCGAGCTGTTCACAATACGATCACAATGAATCATAGCCTGTGATAAAGCACTGTGTTTCTTCGTCCCAAATGGAATGTCATATAGAAGCCGGGAACTTGTCTGACGTTCAGATTGACTTCAGATTGCCTCGAGCAGACCTGCATTCAAATACTTTGAGCATTTGATCTAGCCTGTCTGGAGTGCCTGGTGGGTGGGGGTTTGGAGTTTTGGAACAATTCTATTGATCCATTAAGTCAGGCAGGCTCAATTAAGCAGATCAAGTATTTTAAATTCTTTTCTTTTTCTTTGGCGTAGAGTGGGCCTTCCCAATAACGAGGTGGACCAATTTCATAAAGAGCTCAGGCAACAATTTATGATTTCTTTTTTGTTGTCGTCAGGGGAAGAAAAGTCACTTTGATGCTGTTTACTGGCTAGTTTTGCACCAAAAAAATCCCGAAGAATAAAAAGACAAAGCTTCAAAAGTATCCTGTTAACGGGACACAGATTTTTGTCATGCTTCCCGACCCATCTGCTTCAACTTAGGGCTATGAAGCTGGAGGAGTGAGGGGTGGGATGTGAGGGCTGGTGTTGGGGGCTGTAGAGGGATGTAATATTTAGAGAGGACAGTGGAGGAATGTTTTGGAATGAGAAGGAGGATGAGGAGGGGTGTGTGTGTGTGGGGTTGGGGCCTACTATGTTAGGTGTTGAAGAGTATTTCCAAACAGCAACAGGCAAGCCACATTACTCAAATCTCTGTATAATCTAAAATAGCCCCTCTCTTTAGTCCCGTGGGGAATCAGAACAGATTGGGAAGTCTGACATTTTTGGGGGGGGTCAACACAGTTACCCCTGGTGATGCTCTTTGTCTTAGTGAAGTATTGATGCCCCCCTTTTCCGTGTCCTTTTCTCTCTTCTCCTTTATTTCCCCCTCTGTCTCCTACCCCCTCTGTCTTCTGCACCATTCTAACAGTCCCCTAAGGACCCTAGGACCCTAGTCAGCCAGTCTGGCTGGGGCTGCCCCTGGTGGTGCCTGTGCTGGTTAAGCTCCCAGTGGGCCTTCCTTGGGAAGCAGTCTGTTTGTAAAAAGCGGGGGGCCCTGCGCTCGTAGCCACAGGGAAGGGGGCTCGCTATCTGTGCTCGGGCCGACCCCCTAATGCACCCTTGCCGTGCGCCCTATTGAGGCCTAAGGAAGCGTGAAAAATCGCTTCAAAAACCAAAGTGCTAAGTCTCCTTGTTATACAAGGACAATTTTCGGCACCGACCCCACCCTTCCAGCCCTCACTCTGTGTGCCCCCCCCCACCCCACCCCTCTCTCACACACTTCGTCAGGCTCGGCGGACTTCGTTAAAGTGAGCCAGGGCCCTTTATCGCATTATTTAATTGGCCATTCCACAGCAAACTGCTACTGCCGTGTTCCCCTGTTGCTCGCTGCCCCCCCCCTTCCTCCCTCATCCTGCCTCCCCCCAACTCCACCCCTCCTCCTTTCCCTCTCCTGACTGTCCTCCCCCACCCGCCCTCTTCCTCCCTCATCCTGCCTCCCCCCAACCCCACCCCTCCTCCTTTCCCTCTCCTGACTGTCCTCCCCCACCCGCCCTCTTCCTCCCTCATCCTGCCTCCCCCCAACCCCACCCCTCCTCCTTTCCCTCTCCTGACTGTCCTCCCCCGCCCCCCCCCCTCTTCCTCCCTCATCCTGCCTCCCCCCAACCCAACCCCACCCCTCCTCCTTTCCCTCCCTCCCTCCCTCTCCTGACTGACCCCCCCCCCCCCCATGCATCCCCCCCCCCCCGCGCCCCCCACCCAGTCCCCTCCAGTCCTCTCTCTAGGTAATTAGCCGGGGGGGGGCTTGGTGCTGGGCTGGGCTGGCCGGCATAAAGGGGATGGGACGATGGGAAGCGGCGTTCGCTGGGCTCCCCTGTCCTCCCCTGTGCTGTCCTCCCTCCCCTCTACTCCCCCGGACTCCCCTGGACTCCCTGCGGGGCCGCTGCTGGACAATAGCAGCTGTGTAAACCCCCCCCCCCAAACTCCCCATTACACTCTTATTAGCATAATTTAATGCAGGGGCCCCCCAGGGGTGTATCCTCCCTGTTCACCCACGACTCCGTGGCTTTGCATGACAGCAACTCCATCATCAAGTTTGCTGACGACACAGCGATTGTAGGCCTGATAACCAGCAACGACAAGTCAGCCTATAGGGAGGAGGCAAGTGAAATGGCATTGTGGTGCCAGGACAACAACCTCTCTCTCAACGTCAGCAAAACAGACGAGTTGATTGTTGACTTCAGGAAGCAGAGGAGGGGACACGCCCCGATCCACGTCAATGGGACTGCAGTAGAGCGAGTCAGCAGTTTTACGTTTTTCGGGCTTCCACATCACCTATGACTTAACATGGACAACAACACCACAACTCTTGTCAAGAGGGCACAACAGCTTCTCTACTTCCTAAGGCAGCTGAATAAATTCGGCATGCCACCCATGTCCTACCGCTGCACCATCGAAAGCGTCCTGACCAGTTGCATCACGGCCTGGTATTGGAATTGCTCAGTCCACGACAGCAAGGCCCTCCAGCGAGTGGTGAAGTCGATGGCCCAGTTCATCACTGGGGCTGTGTTCCCACCCATCCAGGACATCTACTTGAAACGGTGCCTGAGGAAGGTCCCGCAGCATCATAAAGGACCCCACACACGCCAGCCACGAGCTGTTCACTCCCTTATCGTTGGGCAGACGGTATAGGTCTGATACCAACAGGCTCAGAGACAGTTTCTATCTACAAGCCATCAGACTACTGAACAATTGAACTGGACTGACCACCTGCACTGACTCTCCGCACTGTAGTGTAGGAGAGTTGAAATGGTTATTCCAGCAAACATCAAATGACTAGAATAGTACACATAGCAGAACATGACATTCAGGTTAAGGGTCAGTGGACCAAGCCCGCGAACAGAAATATTCCAAGTTCAGACAGAACGGGGAATCAGATCGCTATGATCGTCAGGAACGTTACGTTTGGTTTATATTTTCATTTCTACTGCCTTGTACTGCCTGTTGATGTTTCGGAGGCAACTACAGTAGCTGGACGATATTATCATCTTTGGTTTTTATTTATTTCATTGAATACATTTTATTTCATCTGGGTGCTTACGTCGCCTGCTAGCATCCTGGTACTACCAATGATCGCTGATGCTATGTTTTGGCACTCCTCAGAAAAGCAGAATTCTACAGTATTTCATTTAACTGTTTCAAGGACAAAATTTTTTTTATTTAAGTATTTATTTTGTTGTAGTGGGGGACAGTAACATTAGTACTTTCTAAAAATTATATATTTTGAATTGTTATTTTTAGCGCACATATTATAATGTAAACGTATGCAATAAGGTGTCTATAATAGAATAAACGTGGCAAAAACAAATGTAGACATTAGTAAATGCATTTCTATAGCTTCCAAAATATGTTTTACAATTGTGGGGGAGTGCCAAGATGGAGGCAGGGTTGCTTCAAAACAGCGCCCCCTGACAGTCATCTAGTGTATATATAAATTGTTGGGTACTACCCGTAGCTCCCGTTCTCCTTAGGTAGTGAAGGTTATTTATAATAAAGGTTACATGGAGAAAATGGATGGCCCTCCCTTCAGCAAACTATATTTTACCTAAACTCTCCCTGAATGCTTGAAAAAATACAAGTGACCCTCCCCTATACCCAAAATAATAATTAAAACATAAAGTGGATAGCAGAGAACATCCTTACCATTTACCCTCACTTCTTGGACAGACCAGGGCCCTCATTTATCAATGTTGCGTACAAACAGAAATGTTCGTAAACCATACGTGCGATCATTTCTAAGCAAAGTGTGGGATTTATCCATTTGTACTTATACTTGAGAATGTGCGTAAACTAAAGTACACCTCTGACCATGCGTACGCACAGCACCTTGTGGTAGAAAAGTCAAACTGCTAATGAAATACCATCCACCAAATGGAGAAAGAATTGACCAAATCATAAACTATGCAGAAAAAATATAATACATGAATAGTTTATTCATGTATTTATTTTATAAACACTTAGGCTACTAATAGTTTTCTCAGGGTGCTATCGAATTCATAAACATGAAATCATTTAAGCCTAATTGAATAATAAAGTCAATTAGAAAGACAGTGGAATGTAAGGTTGGAGGCAATTTAGTTAAACCAGTTAAATAATATAAAAGGTAATACTGAGGCATTGTGACTTGTCCAAAAAGGGCAAATCTTGCATTGCTGGAGGATCTGTCACAAGCTGCATTACGCAGGGAGCGTGTTTTCAATGAGCGTGCAGATTGTTTTGCTTCCACTTTGGTGATCAAAAGTTATATTTCTGCGTCCGGAAAGTTTTTTCTTTGTCTTCTTGGATTTCTCCATGTTGGCAGACAGAAATTAGAGAAATTTCTTGCAGCTTTAAAGGGAAGGTTTGTGACCATAAATGGTCATTTCGGGCTGTTCTTTATGTAAATGAGAGTTCACGTGCACTAGCAGTGTTTTATAACGTGTCTGATTTATCTAGGGAAAATACTAACAGGTGTGTGTGAATCAAGCGTACGAGCAACTGATAAATACCAACTTTCAAAATGTTCTTCGTACGAGTTAATTTAGAAGCTTTTCTACGCGACATTGATAAATGAGGGCCCAGAGCCTTAGATATGCAGCTTTAGAAACTACTCTTCATCCTGTAAGCATTAAATGGCAACGCATGAATTTTTATAGAAGACAGGGCTGCGGGCCAGAAGGTTGTGGGTTTACAGACCACCTTGGACAAGAGATCTCCTTTACAGTAAAAACATTGCATGAATATATAATCGTGTTTGCATGTCAGAAAACAATTGCCTTTTATAAACATGTCATGCAATTGTATGTCATTTTACATATTAGGATAATATTTTTTAATAACAAACAAATTAACGAAATTACAGGCTAACACGGAACCCAAACCGGCTGCACGCGTGCGCCATCGTGTGCCATCATGCATACATTTATTTTGTCCCCCCACACCAAACGCGATCACGACACGTAGGTTAAAATATCAAAACAAACTCTGAACCAATTACATTCATTTGGGGTCAGGTCGAAAAGCATTATACATTTATGGCAATTTAGCTAGCTAGCTTGCACTTGAAACCAAATTGTTTCTAGTTCTCTCCTCCTTCTAGGCTTTTTCTTCTCTTGACCATATATTGCGATTGGCAACTTTCATAAATTAGGTGCATTACCGCCACTGACCTTGTTCGTGTTTCAGTCACCCACGAGTACCTGCTTCTATAAACCAATGAGGAGATGGGAGAGGCAGGACTTGCAGTGCAATCTGCGTCACAAATGGAACTGACTTCTATTTTAGCCCTTGGCAAAGTAAGACGCTCGTTGGCGAGCGCGAGCAGTGTGGGTGCAATGTTTGAATAATATAGATTTCTACATTTATTTTGCAACGCGAGCGCACGAGACCCGAGCGGTGTAGTCAGGGTATAAGAATGGACAGAGAGATTTAGGCCTATGCGTTCATTTCATCATATTTCTCCAACACCAAATCAATGTGTCTTGTTTGCAATGAAACTGTCCCTGTTTGCAAATAATTAAATCTGAGACATCATTAGGAATCTGAGCATGCAAGATAGTGCTTTTTTTTGGACTAGGCCTAATCAAAAAACATTTTCTGAAGAATTCTTTGACTCTCCTCTTGAACTGCCGCTGTCGGCCTACACAGCACAGCATTGGTTAGGCAGTGCAAAAAAAGGTTTTGATCAGCAAGAGCAGAGCAGGCTGAGGGTTGTAATATCCTTCGCAGTGTGTAATGCAGCCTTGTTTTGTTCACGCCATCCCACCAGCTATCTTAGAAATATAGCTTTGCTCTATGCTTCTCCTAGCATGCACTTTGTAGCCTATAGCTCATTTGATTGAGATCACACTAAATGTGACCAGTTTCATAAAATTTGGCGTATGATGCATGTCGCATGTCACTACTTCACAGGAGAGGCATTTCTGCCTTTTTTTGGCAGAAATGCCATCTTGAACATGTGAACTTTCATATACATTAATAACAAACTTGTATGTCATCTGTAATTATGAATAAAATTCTTAATTTACAAGCCTAGTTGGTTTAGCCACGGAAAAAGAGAGGGACCTTCCCGCTAGCCATGATTGGCTGAGATAATGGATGGGCTGGACATGCCGAGAGGTGAGAGCTGTCTATTACATGAGCTGCTCAGTGTGTGTAGATAATCCTTACTATCGCAGCTTTTTTGAAAGATATATCCATGGAGAACTGCAAAAGACATACTGCTCTCAACAACATTGCTGCCCTGAATTTAGCAAGTGCTATTGACAAAGAATAGTGGGGAAAAGTTGTGATGGACTACTTTCTGGAGGATGATCGTGCCATACTGACGCTCTCTGACTCTGAAAATGGATCATATGATGAAGAAATCCCTGATTTAGGTAAAAACATTTTCATTGAAGCAGACATTATAGTCTTCTGAAGACAGTGATTGGGAAGAAACTGAGATTATCAGTGTTGTTGTCACGGAAGAAATTGACCGAGTTTTGAAATCAGTGGAATGCCTTGTGGAAGGGGAGTATGAGAACGAAATGAAGAGATTAAGAAAATTTGGACGTTTGCGGAGGGAGTCGAAAAGAAAACACAGAACACCTGTCATGAAACACCTGTCTCCGGATTACATCTTCAAACTAAGGGCAACCATGGCATCCGTGACAGAGAGGGAGAAAGATCTGACGATTCTTTTGGCATTGAACAAGGTCAGTGTGAACCGGAGTGACTTGACACAACAGTCTAAGCAAGCTGTACAAACAAAACACAAACAACAAAGGGCTTCTTCCTTAGTGAAAGGGGTTCCAGTCTGCCGTGAAGCATTCATCCATGTATACAGGTAAGAGTCTCACTAGCTGGCTCGCTAGCTACGTGTATGATCTGTGTAGTAATATTATTAATATCTCAGAAAGCCATTTGCATTGCTAGTTATAGGTTTCTACTAGCTAGCTAACATTGAACCTAGTTGGTTAGCTTCAGCTACCTGCAGATTTATACTACATCATTGCATGCATGGCGGCTAGCTATGACAATCCGTTTGTATTGCTACTCTATGGGATTACGGTTCATTGTTGAGCAAGCTAGCTAGCTAGCAACATGTCTAAACAAACGACTCCGCTTCGCCAGATGATTACATGACCCATCAAGTTAGCCAGGTGTGTCTGGAGCAGATTACGGCCATCTATTGTATTTCATGAAAATGTGAACAGGTCTAGACAATACTACTTCCAACACTTTAAGATGCTCTGATGAAGGTCAACTGACCGAAAGCTCAGCCACAATCACATGGCCTCACATTTGAATCCTTAAAGAGATGGGCAGGGCTAAGGCTTGAGAGGGTGTGAACGCTGCTGAATGGGTGTGAACAAATAAGGGCACTCAAGTAGGTGTACCAAAAAATGTAAGTACCATTTTCTTAAAAGTGAAATAAAAAGTAGAATTACTTTCCCATTGTTCCTCAACTGCAGTGCATTGTATACTATGTTGAAGCTCTGAGTCAGTACATTTATCCAATGTAGAAAACACTGTTTCAAATTTTGGAACATAAGATCGAAAGAGCAGTGATGTAAAGTACAACTTAAGTAGTTTTGGGGGGTATCTGTACTTTACTATTTATATTTTTATCAACTTTTACTTTTACTTCACTACATTCCCAAAGAAAATTATGTACTTTATACTCCATATATTTTCCCTGACACATAAAAGTACTAGTTACATTTTGACTGCTTAGCAGGACACTGGCATCTCTACTGCCTCTGATCTGACGGACTCACTAAACACAAATGCTTTTTTTGTAAATGATGTCTGAGTGTTGGAGTGTACCCCTGGCGACCTGCAAAAAAATTAAAAACAAGACAATGTCTGGTTTGCTTTATATAAGGAATTTTAAAGGATTTATACTTTTACTTTTGATACTTAAGTATATTTTAGCAATTCCATTTACTTTTGATACTTAAGTATATTTAAAACCAAATACTTTTCGACTTTTACTCAAGTAGTATTTTACTGGATGACTTTCACTTTTACTTGAGTCATTTTCTATTAAGGTATCTTTACTTTTACTCATGTATGACAATTAGGTACTTTTTCCACCACTGCGAAAGAGGTGTTCGGTCACAAATAGCCTATAGGCGCACTTGATATTGTGTGCCCAGCAGAGAATTAGAGATCAGGGGTGGCATCCGGCACACATCTATATATAGCCTAATAAGAATCTAATTCTAAAACACTGAGAAATATTGAAATTGTATCAATGACATGGACTAGATGTTAAAAACACCAAACGCTCCCATTGACTGAAATTGAAAAAGCATGACCCTCCCCCATTCTGTACCTTTAGATCCATCCCATTGTCCGTGAAAACACAGAGAAAGGTATGTGTTGAAAATCACTCCTGTGTAGAAGTCCATAACCTTAATAAATAAGCATCCCAAGGTTAACGATATAGGCATTGCTATAAGAGAGTGTGAGACAATTGAAATATGTAACTTTCAGGGTTTTATCATTGTTATTGATAGAGTTTTACAGAGTACTAAAAACTATTGCTGTTGCTAGCTAGCATGTCTTTCTGTGCTGCAGATGGCTAGCATTATGGGACATTATGGGAGATGTAGTTTAAGTTCTCTAAGGTCTGAATGGGATAAATGTGATTTCACATTGTAGCTTGTTTGTAATAATACAGTGTTTTTGTACATGAGTTGTTGTACTTGAGTACTGTCAACACTGAAAGCACCTAGCAATGCATTCGAGATGTGAGACAGGATATGTTTAACTTTTCTTCATAATCTTCTATAGAACAACTTGTCAGATGGTGAATTGAAGACTGATGTGTTCCTGTCCCGTCTTTTCATAATATCATTGCAGGTATAGTGTGGCAGGTAGCCGAGCGGTTAAAAGCGCTGGGCCAGTAACTGAAAGGGCGCTGGTTCGAATCCCTGCGCTGGCAAGGTGGAAAAGCCTGCCGTTCTGCCCTCGAGCAAGGCAGTTAAACAACAACTGCTCCCCAGACCCGGATGACGTCGATTAAGGCAGCCCCCCCGCACCTCTCTGATTCAGAGGGGTTGGGTTTAATGCCAAAGACACATTTCAGTTGAATACATTCAGTTGAGCAACTGACTAGGTATTCCCTTTCCCCTCTATTGTCTTAAGAATGACTATTAAACAGTCTTTTGTATGGAAGATGGTTTATTATTTTCTTCTATACATAATGGCTGTATGAACAAATGTGATAGTGTCCATGAAAGATGGTGCGTTGAAAACGGGTGTGCTTCTGTCTTTCCATAATATAATTGGAGATATACATAAAAGCTCTGAGAGACAGCCGTGGTGTCACTCTTCATTTCTTGGTGGTTCCGTGGTGCATATGAAGAGTGCCACCGATATAGCAAACATACGCTCACTCCCGCACACACCCACACAGACATACACACATCCACGCACACACTCTCTCTCTCTCTCTCTGTCACACACACGGTAGCATTGATAAGATAATTAGGGTTAATTGGCAAAAAACATGAATCACAGTATCCTATCAATCAAATTCTCTAACCAATTGTCTTTAAATGGAGAAGGTGATACGGAGACGGTAAGTTAGTAAACAAAGACTTGTTATCACGTTGTAATGGAATGAACATGGACGCACACTCTCTCCCCATTGATAAGAATGGTGAGGCAAACTGTCCTGGGATTCCTGCACGCTGGATCAACGCCCCCTAGTGACCACTATAAGAGCAAGTACCCTATCACAACCACACACATCAGTCCGTCTCTTCCACTGTACTGTGTACAGAGCACAGTGTACAGAGCACAGTTACAACAGTCAAATTATGGAAATTATAATAGATTCTACAACTGATAAATTGATCAAATAGCCTCAACCAAAAGTATGTGTTATGACTATATGCGTCAAAGAGGTCAAGTGCTGAACACTACTCCAAAATATGGAACATTTGATTGACCAAGCATAAAATGTGTCTAGAAACTTCTAATTAGCTGTTAATGACAAGAGACTGTGTTGATAGTAAGTTACTGTCAGTTGCATCAACATTCGTTTATAGAAGCCTGATTATGCATAATTAGGCCTACCCATTAAATAATTTTCTCCATATCAGTTGCGTTATTGACAGCTCCATATATTCAACTGAAAACAACCTTTGGGGCTCAAACATGATCCTCTCATCAGTGCGGTTAGTCAGCATGGGAAAGGTAACGTTTAGTAAGGCTATCCATGACCATTTATAGCTTTAATTGCGCGCTTATTTTGTGACCCCAAAGTTCAAACAGCGAATTCCTGTGTGCGGACAGAGGTCCTCGTGAACAAAGGTGGAATGTGATGCTCGTTTTCCGTTACAACCCCTCGGACACGCTACTAAACGTTTCCCACCATTCTCATGGGAATGTTATAAACTGGGAAACTAGCTACCTCAATTAAATATTGACAGCGTATTGTTACCTCGAGTGCGTTGCAGTAAGATAGTAATTGCGCACAAGTTACGAAATATGAGGAGAGACAGGCAGATTGCAATGTAATGAGAGCATTGCTACTGTAGCTGTAGTGCTATATTATGACTATTTTATTTTGGGGAGAAAGCAAAAGATCTGGCTACATCACAGTTTAGGATATAATGTATCTGTCAGTGATACATCGGTTTCTTTAGGACCCTGTGGATAGTGTGATTGTGGCCGATATTTTCCACATTCTGTGAGGGGAGGGGGCCGAGGGGTGCTGTCAATCATAGTGAAAGTGGCAGTGGTGGGCAGGACCCGCTGACACTTTGTACCGTCGGAGGGGGATATTTAACTTGGGTTTGAGCACCGCTCGCAACAGTCACACTCATACACAGTGTGTCTAAGCAAAGAGACGCTCAGCGCCAAGTCTCAGACCTCCTAAAGAAGGAGCAAGTAAGTAGGCGCTACTGTAGCAGCTATCAAAGGAGTAAAGATTCTCCCCCAGGAATTACTGCAAACACTGACCGGGCAAAAGACTGCAGAACTTGGGCTGATTCGACCATGCAACCGCGCTGGGACTTGTAGCTCTTTTTGATATCAATAGCGAAATCATCAATGTCATTGAGGTGAAAAGGGAAATCAAACTGAACTGAACTTAAACTGGCATGTTAGCTTTTGCGTTTGATATGCATTTTATTCGTGTCAGTTTATATTAAGTTGTGAAGTTGTTTTCGTTTTAAATTTTGGTGCGCAAAACCACTGTGCGTCCTGGAGGGGTATTTGTAGGGGTAAAGCTACATTTTGGTTTGGATAGACCTTTTCATCCGGACCGGGAAATGGTGTGGGAGGTGTGGGAGAGAGACTACAGTGGTGCGTTTTGCCAAAGAGAGGACATCTGACTACACGTGGACAATTTCAGTGAGGTCCCAACAGAACGTTGGAATATCGTACTGGGACTGAATAAAGTCACACGACACCTCTCATCCCATGGATTCTAAACTCGCGTTTGGACTTTCTTAAAAAAGGGGGTGCTAGGACAAGTTGAAAGAAGCCACGTTCATAAAAGTCGTCTGTAAAAATAACATTGACCAAGACAGCCCTAGTTGCCGGGCCCATGACATTTAAAACTTGGTGAAGTACTCTTTTGTGCGCCCTTCTCTCTCTGGGCGTTCTGGATCTATTTTGTCTCTGAGGAGAACGCGGATCTTTAGAAACACTTTATTCCACGCAACTCTCGCCTCAGCCACTGTCATCCAGTCTAGACAATTTGTCGTGGCTTTGAGTGTCCCTGGCGTAACCATGACAACAACAAGAACCCCAAAGTGAATTTGAGAAAAAGAGTGAAACGGGAGAGTGGGTGAATAGAGTTTTTCCATTTTGTTTTGTGCCCTTTTGGTTAAGCCTAAACTTTGTTCTTTTTTTGTTGTTGAGAAGAGGCACTCCGCGTTCTACAAGATTGCATCAGCAGGCAAACATAAGAGGCAGATTGCTAAGGTTCCCTAAAAAGAAACTCCACTCCATGTCATTCAAACCCGACGTGGTCTATTAAAAAGGATCGTCTTGCTCCTGCCTCTACTTCGACTATTTATGAAGCCCCCGGGCTACTCATTTCAAAGTGCACAGTAGCGGTGAAAATAACTCAATATTTAATACACCCTGGGAGCCATCACGCAAAGTTAAATATGGGCTTCTCACAGACGCTACTCGTTTATGTACTTGTGTCCATTCACCTTGGAGTTTCTCAACATTATCTACGCCTGCGCCCCTCGCCCAGCGAGCACCTTCCGGTGCCAGACCTCAAGGAGGACCCAGACCCGGAATACGACCCCCGGGAACAGGACTTGGCCGAGAGGACTCTGCGGAAAAAGCTCGGCAGCAACTTTGATCCCAATTTCATGTCAATCAGCTCGCCCATGCTGGTGAACCTCTCCGTGCAAGAAACCCAGATGAAACTTCAAGGACCCATGCCCAACGAGGTTAAAAAGCTGGATCTCTCAGAGACCCCCTACGGGAAGCGGGTAAAAGTGGGCAAGAAAGCCCGCAGGAAATTTCTGCAGTGGCTGTGGACGTATACGTACTGTCCGGTGGTGTATACCTGGAAGGATTTGGGCTTGAGGTTCTGGCCACGCTACATCAAGGAGGGAAACTGCTTCAATGAGCGCTCTTGTTCCTTCCCCGAGGGGATGTTTTGCAAACCTGTCAAGTCAATCACCAAGACTTTCCTCCGGTGGTATTGTCAAGGGTTTTTAAGACAGAAATATTGTACGTGGATACCGGTGCAATACCCAATAATCTCGGAGTGCAAGTGCTCTTGCTGAGTTTCAATGGAAGTAGTAGGGTCGGGGAAGTGGACTGGAAATATACGGTTTCTATTGCACTGTAAACTCTGGACAGAGGTGGGCACCATAGCGAATCTATTTTTTTATATAGCATTTTAATTGAAATGCCAACATTGTACATATTTAAGAAAAATGCAGCTATTTTTTTTTAATGAACAGGACCATATTTTATTTCATCCCTGAAACGTGTTTTTGGGGGAACACAAGCACTTCAGAAAGAAGAGCTTTTATTTTTTATGAAAAATTTAAGATGGAATGCATATACAACTTCTCCAAGAAGTTCACTTTTTTCAACTGAACATTGATGCTGACTGTTAATTCACTGCAATGCTGCCTAGAGTTTTTGTATGATATTAATATCAATAATAATTCAATTGAAAGTTGAGGATAAAGATATATATAAGGCGTGAACTCAGCTTTTGGAATACATAGTATTGTAGAAATAAACAAATCTGTATGTTTTATTTATTATTTTAACGATTGTGAGTATAGAACATAAGGAAAGAAAATAGCAGAGTATACCAGAAATTATGGGAGATGTCTACTTGAATATTTCTAAAAAATAAAATAAAAAGTAAACATATCAGTGTAAATGTTATGGTTACACGTTTTAGCAATAAAGTCTATCTTTTCAACATGTATTAGTGTCAAACAAGTTGCTTATAAAGTGTGCCCCTGTCCAAGGGGGGCGTGTATGGTCGTGGAGTGGAATGGAGTTGCTAAATGCACAGTAAGTCCGAGCTGAAATGAATCGGGATGGGGGACGTTTCTGACGCTCCACGCTGTCACTGTGATTTTAGAAACGGGTGATTTACTATGTTGTGTAATGCGCAACACATACTTAAAACTTCTCGACGGAATTGGCATTCATTGTTTGAGCCAGCGGAGAAGAGAGGCCATGCGTATCCATCCCATCTCTTACGCAAACGCTCATTTCTCGCATCCAAGGTCTTAACACAACAGTAACATATGATTAAGACATTTCAAACAGTGTCCGATGATGACATGGCGGGTTATACGCAAGCCAGTGTCGTCTGGGTCTGTGCTATTCACTGGAAGCACTGCTGCACAAATACTTACTGAGGTAGAGCAGGCAGGCGCCTTTTCAAGCCTTATGACAGCATGCGAAAAAAACAAAGACCATAAAACAATGGTCAACTGTTTTTGACGTTACCAGACTATTAATTGGAGAACGTCTGAGCTGCCTGCAAATTAAAGAGATATGGTCAATTACTCCATGAAATCAAAGCAACGACTCATTTAGCCTACTCCAAGTAGGGGTTTTATGGTGTTTATATTATTATTTAAATACAATCAACAACTTAAATAGTCGCCATTAACCAATGTTTAGAACATTATAAAATGTTCTTAAACTGGAGCTCTATTATTTCCCACAACACACCATCTTGTGCGCGTTAAAGTGATTTGTGTCTGCGGGCTGAGTTGGATTTGACACTTGCCGCACGGTTATTGTGACAGATATACTGAAGGGATTTTGTAAGGAGAGGAGAGCGGCAATATGCCAGCGGAGGAGGGGGGCTGCTTTCCTTACTGTCAGCTTCTTTCTTGATGTCTCAGGGTTTTAGAAACTGCGTCTCTGACTCGGCGGCGCCACTCAGCCGCCCCCTCTCGACTGCGCAGAATGAAGCACTTTGGGAAACAGTAACCCTTTCAGGCTCTGCCCAGAGTGTATTTTAGAAGCGTGTGAAAGGCTATACGCCACCATGGCTCCCACGAGCTAGGTGCACACCTTTTAGAACAGCCCTGTCAGGCAATCTGGCGTTGTTGGTTTGGATTTCTCTGTGCCATATAGTTTCCTTGCTATTTCATATAATTGATCTCTAGAATGTATATTCCTCCACAATTGTAAGGTGTGAATCTTATAGAAAAGTAAGCCCCCGAAGACAAATTATATATAATAAACTTGGAGGTGATATGAAAAACACAAATTACGCACGTATGTTATAGTTCATTTTAAAAACACATATTACGCACGGATTTTGTGTTAACCATTTGATGTCTGAAATCTTGCTATTCAGTCATTATAATTCCAACAGTCATGAACAGTTGGATCTGAGTGTCATATTAAAGCTTTAACCAAGGGATACAGCACATTGTCTCTCCATGTTTCCCTAGAAGGCACGTTTCGTGTTTGTGGAACAAACGTGGTAGCCAACCACGAACAACAAAGGGGTTATATATGGGCACCTTACATTGGGTCTAGCCTAAACTACATCACCAAAACAGGTAATGCACTTAGCATATGAGTTCACAATGCATCTTGCTGTATATAGAGCGGTTGTATCGGCCTAGTCTAGGTTCAACAACCACATACTGTATCTAAATGAACTGAAGGCTACCCATGAAGTATGTTATTGAACATAACACTCTATAAATAGACCTAAATATCTTAGCTAAAGTTCCGTTGAAATCCTAATGGCTGACAGGAGGAACCAGACGTCCAAGACGTGATTGACACATTAGAGTGATGATGCATGAAAGTGAAAGGGGTCCCGAACAACATTACAAGTATGCCTTATCATGTGCACTGTGACATGTCAATGGAGTAGGGCCGTGGGCTATTGATGGGCTGAAGGGGTCGTTTGAGTCATTCCCTATTTTTGCATCTGCAAACTGCTTATTAATGAACATGTTACACCTGTCTTAGAAGCATACTGTAGCTAGGCCAGTGTTTTGATACCATTTAGGCATACAGTGGCTTCAGAAAGTATTCACACCCCTTTACTTTTTCCACATTGTTGTCTTACAACCCGAATTCCAAATGGATTACCCCTTAATGTCAAAGTGGAAATATGTTTTTCGAAATTGATACAAATTAATACAAAATAAAAAGCTGAAATGTCTTGAGTCAATAAGTATTCAACCACTTTGATATGGCCAGCCTAAATAAGTTCAGGAGTAAAAATGTGCTTAAACATATGATTTTTGAATGACTACCTCATGTGAATTTCAAACACAGATTCAACCACAAAGACCAGGGAGGTTTTCCAATGCCTTGCAAAGAAGGGCACCTATTGGTAGATGGGTAAAAAAAAGAAGCAGATATTAAATATCCCTTTAAGCGTGGTGAAGTTATTAATTACACTTTGGATGGTGTTTCAATACACCCAGTCACTACAAAGATGCAAGCGTCCTTCCTAACTTAGTTTCTGGAGAGGAAGGAAACTGCTCAAAGATTTCACCATGAGGCCATTGGTGACTATAAAACAGTTACGGAGTTTAATGGCTGTGATGGGAGAAAACTGAGGATGGATCAACAACATTGTAGTTACTCCGCAGTATTAACCTAATTGACAGAGTGAAAAGAAGAAAGCCTGTACAGAATAATAATATTCCAAAACCTGCATCCTGTTTACAACAAGGCACTAAAGTAATACTGAACAAAAAAATTGTCCTGAATACAAAGTGTTATGTTTGGGGCAAATCCAATACAACACATTACAGACTACCACTTTTCATATTTTCAAGCATAGTGGAGGCTGCATCATGTTATGGGTATGCTTGTAATCGTTAAGGACTGGGGAGTTTTCAGGATAAAAATAAATGTAATAGAGTTAAGCACAGGCAAAATCGTAGAGGAAAACCTGGTTCAGTCTGCTTTCCACTAGACACTGGGATATTAATTCACCTTTCAGCAGGACAATAACCTAAAACACAAGGCCAAATCTACACTGGAGTTGCCTACCAAGAAGACAGTGAATGAGTGGCAGAGTTGCAGTTTTGACTTAAATCTCCTTGAAAATCTATGTAAAGACCTGAAAATGGTTGTCAAGCAATGATCAACAACCAAACTGACAGAGCTTGAAGAATTTTGAAAAATATTATGGGCAAATGTTGCACAATCCATGTGTGGAAAGCGCTTAGACTTACTCAGAAAGAATCACCCCTGTAATCGCTGCCAAAGGTGATTTCAACATTGTATTGAGGGGGTTTGAATACTTATCTAATCAAGATAAACTGAGTGTACAAAACATTAAGAACACATTCCTAACATTGATTTGCACCCCCCCCCCCCCCCCCCCCCACACACACACACACACACACACACACACACACACACAAGGTGTGCTGGCCCATGTTGACTCCAATGCTTTCCACAGTTGTGTCAAGTTGGCTGGATGTCCTTTGGGTAGTGGGCCATTCTTGATTCACACAGGAAACTGTTGAGCGTGAAAAACCCAGCAGCATTGCTGCTCTTGACACAAACCGGTGTGCCTGGCACCTACTACCATACCATGTTCAAAGGCACTTAAATCTTTTGTCTTGCCCATTCACCCTCTGAATGGCATACATGCACAATCCATGTCTCAATTGTCTCAAGGCTTAAAAATCATTCTTTAACATGTCTCCGCCCCTTCATCTACACTAATTGAAGTGGATTTAACAAGTGACATCAATTATGGATCATAGCCTTCACCTGGATTCACCTGGTCAGTCTATGTCACGGAAAGAGCAGGTGTTTAAAATGTTATGCACACTCTGTGTATATGAGTGTTTAATTCTTCCCCCCCAAAATCTCAAAATGTTAGAATTTTTCTTCCATTTTGACATTAAAGAGTATTTCGTCTAAATCGTTGACAAAAAATTACAATAAAATACATCATAATCCCACTTTTTATCACAAATGTGGAATAAGTCAAAGGGTGTGATTACACTGTAGGTAGTTAGAGGTTAGCTATAGTGCTCGTCTGGCTGATTGAGTCACCACAGAAGTTCATGAATGAAACACGTTCCTTGGTAAGTATTAACCTTTTACCACTATTGATCAGTAGGGGCAATGGTACAGTTGTCCATTATATTGGATTCTGCCTGAGATGTTGGTGTCTAGTTCCCATGGACTATAAAACACTATCAATGAAGTATCGCCATTGAGCATGCTTTTTAGTCCAACAGTAGGAAACCGGCTAGGTTTTTAGTCCAGGAAACATTCAGTGCCCGTACTCATAAAGCGTCTCAGAGTAAGAGTGCCGATCTAGGATCAGGTCACTCCTATCCATACAACTATATTCATTATGATCGAAATGGCAAAACTGATCGTGCATCAGCGCTACTCTGAGACACTTTGTGAAACGGGCCCAGAATCTTATGACTGAAAATAATGTGACTGAAAAACATTTCCCAGTCTCTCACTCTCTCTTAGAATTCATATACAGGCAATTTAATCATTTTGGTCCAGGGATCGTTAAGTGGACAACTATGATAACGATAAGAACAGCTAAATGATGAGGCTCATCATCGGATGAGCTCAATTAACATGATGAGTTATAGCTGCAGTCCGCAGTGATGGGGACACACTCTCCCTGGTCTCTAGTGTGGCTGTGGCTGGAGACAGGGAGCAAGACAGAGACAGGGTCTGTAACCCCCAAACCCATGGGTGTAGATGCTTGTGAGTCAGCAGTCCTGAGGTTGTTGATGATGACAGGGTATTAGATGGAGAGAAGAGGGAAGGAAATATGGAGGGGAAATAATGGGAAGGGGGGAGGAGATGCTGTCACAAGAGCTGATACCAAACACACCGCCGCCGCCGTCCGCGGGTTCGAGTGGAATTCCTCCCTGACTGCGACTCACAGGCTGTGGTGTTTTGTCTGGCAGGGGTATGTGTGTAATATGTGTGTTTTAGTTAGTGTAATGTATGTGTGTGTTTAAGTTTACGATGTGTGCGTGTGGAATGTGTGTGTGCATGGGGTGAGATCCGGGTATAGGTACAGTGTATGTGTGTGCTTTAATTGTGTGTGTTGGGAAGTGTGTGTGGTATCACAGTGTGTGTGGGTGTGTGTGTGTGTGTGTCTGTGTTTGTGTGTATTCCTGGTTGTACAGGTTTTACAGATATTTTACTGACTTCCGGGTAGTCTATGGATGATTCTCAAAATGGGGTCACTAACCACGTTTCCATCCACAGTTAAAGTCATACCATATAAAAAAAAAAGTCACAACAGCTGTGATGTAAACAAGAGGTTTTGGTACAATTTTATAAATGCAGACAGATAATTTGGTCATTCGTTCATGGTGGGATCTTTTTGTGTTGGTAAAATGTATTATGCGAGAAATGGTGGTGGAAACGACTTTATGCGCAAATATTGATATAATAACCATCATATCGAAGGAAACTTGGAGTCATGCGAAGATATGGTGTGTGGTCCTCCCACTATGACTCTGGAAACCATGCAGTTTATTAGGCTACAGATGAAATAACTTATGATGAAGCTTCACAGGGTGGTGAAAGTAAATACCAATAAATATCGAGGGTCTGATTCTGGTGACATGATGATCGATGCTTGACTTCCGTTTGATAAATAAAAAATTATTGGTTTCATAACCTCGTCATGTAGACGAGCCTACATAAGACCTGGTTTGCAAACTACCTCTCTGATAGCCTGGTTTGCTAACTACCTCTCTCAAAGAGTGCAGTGTGTAAAGTCAGAACATCCGCTGTCTCAGCCACTGCCTGTCACCAAGGGAGTACCCCAAGGCTTAATCCTAGGCACCCCACTCTTCTCAATTTATATCAACAACATAGCTCAGTCAGTAGGACGCTCTTTCATCTATTTATATGGATATGATACAAATCAAATTTGATATGCTTGGGGGTAGAAGCTGTTAAGGAGCCTTTTAGACCAAACAATCCGGTACCGCTTGCCGTGTAGTAGCATGAGAGAGCAGTATATGACTTGGGTGACTGGAGTCTTTTACAATTTTTTGGGCCTTCCTCTGACACCGCCTAGTATATAGGTTCTGGATGGCAGGAAGCTTGACCCTAGTGATGTACCGGGCCGTACACACTACCCTCTATAGCGCCTTACGGTCAGATGCCGAGCAGTTGCCATACCAGGTGATGATGCAACCGGTCAGGATGCAGCTGTAGAACTTTTTGAGGATCTGGGGACCCATGCCAAATCTTTTCAATCTCCTGATGGGGAAAAGGTGTTGTCGTGCTCTCTTCAGAACTGTCTTGGTGTGTTTAGACCATGATAGTTTGTTGGTGATGTGGACACCAAGGAACTTGAAACCATCGACACGCTCCACTACAGCCCCGTCGATGTCAATGGGGGCGTGTTCGGCCCTCCTTTTCCTGTAGTCCACGATCTGCTCCTTTGTCTTGCTCACGTTGAGGGAGAGGTTGTTGTCCTGGCACCACACTGCCAGGCCTCTGACCTCCTCCCTATAAGCTGTCTCAATGTTGTTGGTGATCAGGCCTACAACTGTTGTGTCGTCAGAAAACGTAATGATGGTGTAGGAGTTGTGCTTGGCCACGCAGTTGTGGGTGAACAGGGAGTACAGGAGGGGACTAACCAAGCAACCCTGAGGGGCCCCAGTGTTGAGGATCAGCGTGGCAGATGTGTTGTTGCCTACCCTTACCACCTGGGGGCGGCCCGTCAGAAAGTCCAGGATCCAGTTGCAGAGGGAGGTGTTTAGTCCCAGGGTCCTTAGCTTAGTGATGAGCTTTGTGGGCATTATGGCGTTGAACGCTGAGCTGTAGTCAATGAACAGCATTCTCACATAGGTGTTCCTTTTGTCCAGGTGGGAAAGGGCAGTGTGTAGTGCGATTGAGATTTTGTCATCTGTGGATCTGTTGGGGTGGTATGCGAATTGGAGTGGGTCTAGGGTTTCTGGCATGATGGTGTTGATGTGAGCCGTGATCAGCCTTTCAAAGCACTTCATGGCTACGGACGTGAGTGCTACGGGGCTGTAATCCTTTGGGCAGGTTACCTTCGCTATCTTGGGCACAGGGACTATGGTGGTCTGTTTGAAACATGTAGGTATTACAGACTCGGCAAGGGAAAGGTTGAAAATGTCAGTGAAGACACTTGCCAGTTGGTCAGCGCATGCTTTGAGTACACGTCCTGGTAATCCGTCTGGCCCCGCGACTTTGTGAATGTTGACCTGTTTACATTGGCTATGGAGAGCGGGATCACACAGTCGTCCAGGAACAGCTGGTGCTCTCATGCATGCTTCAGTGTTGCTTGCCTCAAAGCAAGCATAAAAGGCATTTGGCTCGTCTGGTAGGCTCAGAACAGGGCAGCACGGCTGGCCCTTGGATGTACACAGAGAACTAACATTAATAATATGCATGTCAATCTCTCCTGGCTCAAAGTGGAGGAGCGATTGACTTCATCACTACTTGTATTTGTGAGAGGTACTGACATGTTGAACGCACCGAGCGGTCTGTTTGAACTACTGGCACACAGCTCGGACATCCATGCATACACCACAAGACATTCCACCAGAGGTTTCTTCACAGTCCCCAAATCCAGAACAGACTATGGGAGGCGCACAACACTATAAAGAGCCATGACTACATGGAACTATATTCCACATCAAGTAACTCCAGCAAGCAGTAAAATTTGATTTAAAAAACAGATAAAAATACACCTTATGGAACAGTGGAGACTGTGAAGCAACACAAACATAGGCACAGTCACATGCATACAAACACACGATTACATACGCACTGTACACACACGTACACATGGATTTTGTGTTGTAGATATGTGGTAGTAGAGTAGGGGCCTGAGGGCACATGCTTAATATGTTTTTAAATCTGTTGTGAATGTATCGTAATGTTTTAAAAAATTTGAGAACTGCCTTAATGTTGCCTTGGCAGCAGCTAATGGGGATACATGATAAATACAAAAACAAATACTAACAATTTGCAAATATCCATCTCTTGATTAAGACTCAATAATGTTTCCATCTACAGTATGTCCCAAATGGCACCCTATTCCCTATATTGTGCACTACTTTTGAACAGAGTTGTATGGGTCCTGGTCGAAAGTTGTACACTATAAAGGGAAGAGGGTGTCATTTGGGACAGACCCTGTACTCTCATGTCCTCAAACTGCAAACTTCTCTTACATTACCAAGCCATTGAGGCCTAGCAGAGGAAGTCCCATAAAAATAAAAAAAACTCACACGTGAGCTGCTTTTTACGTTGTGATCTTATATACATTTTAATCAGATACTTAGAGCCAGAGTCAGATTTCCCCAGTCACGCTCTGTGGCTTCTCTATTTAAACTCTTGTTTAGATGTAGGCTAACAGATAGTGTAAGCCAAAAGGAAAGGGCTAAAAATAGCCGTCGAGTCTTGAGCCGTGCGAAACGCCGTTCCGCCTGGGAATAGGGCATACACCGTGCTCTGTTACCATGGTTACTCCTTTCTTTTCCATATCCAGGATTGGCTTCAATTACTGTTCTTTTTGCTATCCATGCCACGACAAAATGTCAAAATGTAGCCTTTATCGTGGTTTTGTCCAATAATGGCTTAAAATGTGTATAAAAGTTAATGGCGCATTGGGTGTCTAGTGAATCCAGTGGCTGTCTGGTATTTTAGTGGTATTTGTGTCAGTGTTATAGGCCTAACATACACACACCCAAAAATAGACATTTGGTTCCCCATCAAATCATAAACAAATTGACACTGTCTAAAAATGGAGTCTCACGTTTTTGAACTGTGAAGCAACAGACGATGCAGGACCTATCAAACAGGCAAGCACGAAGTCACACACATGCACACACACACACACACACAATGTCTGATGTTAGATAACCTCATCATTTCAACACCAACACTAACCACCAGCACACAAACACACAAAGTGTTCTTCTGTTTATCTCAGGATTCGATTTAATCACAACAAACTTAAATCTAACAACAAACATACTTCAAAGTATTTACACCCCTTGACTTTCTCCATATTTTGTTGTGTTACAAGGTGGGATTAAAATGGATTGAATTGACATTGTCTGTAATGTCAAAGTGTAAGAAAAATTCTAACATTTGCACAAAAAAAATTTAAAAAAAAAATATATGTATTATGTGATTTCATAAGCTAATGTTTACTCCTGAACTTATTTAGGCATAACATAACAAAGGGGTTGAATACTTATTGACTCAAGACATTTCAGATTTTCATTTTTAATTAATTTGTCAACATTTCTAAAAACATAATTCCACTTTGACATTATGGGGTATTGTGTGTAGGCCAGTGACACAAAATGTAAATGTAATCCATTTTAAAATCAGGCTGTAACACAACAACATTTGGAAAAAGTCCTGGGGTGTAAATACTTTTTGAAGGCACTGTAGGTGGGTCGTTCCACGAAAAGAGTGCCTTTTGCGTCCCTTTGATATTTTAAGTAGAAATTGTGCACCAATATTGAGTTTTAGAAGCCTGTTTTATTAAATGAAGTGTCATTTAATAGACCACATGGAGAATTAAGTAAATCTGCTAAACTGACGAAATTCAGCATTTTGACATGTCCCTCCGCCATCCCTGTGTCACTTCTAGGAAGATTTCAACCCACTTAAACCCCCAAAAATGTAGACCGTTTACTCTACCGACTATTTTGTGAGAAGACCAATTTTCGGGATGTCTCAACGTCTGACAAACACAGATCTAGCTCTGTCACATTTCACCGTAGTTGCAGAAGAGCGACATAGGCCGATGCGGTGGATTGAGACGCATCCCATGCAAAAAATATCTGTAGCTTAAATTGACAGATTTTTATGGGGATTTTTTTTGTGTGATGCTAATTCGATTCCCACGCGGGCGCGGACATCGACCGTACGGGGTGAATATAACAGGCTTTTAAAATTCAATATTGGTGCACAATTTCTACTTAAAATATCAAAAGGGCACACTTGTCGTGGAAAAACCCACGTAGTGACTTCAGAAAGTATTCATTTTGTTGCTTTGACAAAGTCATTTCTGAAGAAGATTATTTATTTCATGTGATTAGTGATTCATTTTCATCTGTCCCCCATTTTAAGGTCAACCCTGTTATGTGAACTGAACTCTCGATTTTAATATGGCGTAACTTTTCCTACTTAATATATATATATATATAGATAGATATAGATATATATATAAACATGATATATAAACATACATAAGCATATATTGATACACTGAACATCTAATAGTCCAATCATAGTGTAAAAGAAGGTTCTACTCTTTTTGACAATTGTTTGGTGTTTTGTGGTGGAAAACTGAGTGTGTCTGGGCTGAGTATAACACGTCAACCCTTTTACCCATAGATAGACGGATCCACTCGTGTAGAAAACCCATCTTTCACAAGCCCCGTAATATGGACTAGGCACAAGCTTCATATTGGTAGAAAGAGGGGATTGAGCTGCAACCACTGCAAGAAACTGTAAATCCCTAGTTTAAACACACGGGGGATCTATTGAATATTCAAAATTAGGTCACGTATGATGCGCAGGCGTGTCAGTCGACTAAGGGGCCAGAAATGTTTCAGCAATAAAACATATTTTGTGACGCTTGCATTCAATTGCACACAACACACTACCATTCCCCCTGTAATGAGGGGGTGAACGGCAGATTTAAGATGAAACGGCCAACCCTGTCACTTTATTTGGCACTTAATATGCACTGACTATAGTATTGCTTTTATTTCACCTCTTGAGATGTGAAAACAGGTTTTTTACTAAGTTGAACGTGTGCTCTTTATGACAGAATGCGAAAATGAGATGAAATCCATAGTTTTACTTCTTAAAAGACACAGAATTGGTGGAATGACCCAGGTACTTTGGTAAGCACATCAAAGTTGTTCCCCTACTCAAGTCCATCATGATTGCGCCAGCCCCAGGGGCAGATAGATATACACACTTCAGTCTTCCCCCCCCATTAGATTCTATATTTTCCATATCCATCTCTCGGCTCCCGATTGCAGTGAAGTGAAGATGTCTCGTCCTCCCCTCCCTACTCCACCCTCCATCCCACAGCCGTCTCCCAGTGCCCCTATGTGCGCATTGTTGGCGTGCCGAGAAAGTTTAACTTCGCCACAGTGTGTATTTACAGAACCTAATAGGTTTGGAGGCCATGATGGCGCCTCGCTCTGAAACGTGTACACCCCCCAAACTACAAATCAAACCTCTCGATGGTGGAGTTTTGCAATCACACGTGGGTGTACGCTACAGCAAAGAGCACATATTTCACGATAGGATGAATCATGACTCAATTATGATTGTATGAAATCATAAATAACATTCTAGAAGAAGTCATGTGTGTAAGAATGGGTACATGCCTATGTAAGTATGCAGGGTCTGTACATAGATGGATGTGTTTATTACAATATGTGCAAGTGTATGAGGAAGTGTGTGTGTTTATTCCAGTGTATGGGTGTGTGTATGAGAAAGTGTGTGTGTGTGTGTGTGTGTGTGTGTGTGTGTGTGTGTGTGTGCGTGCGTGCGTGCGTGCGTGCGTGTGTGCACGTGCATGTGTGTATACCCACTTATATGTCTCTATAGAACCATCCTCATCCCCCTCGTCCTCCTCCTCTCTGAAAAGCTCTGAAAGCGAACGAGTGTGACGGGGGAGAAACACTCAGTCCATTGTTTTATTTTCTTCCTTGGACAAAAAGAGAGGGGGGACCAAACAGGTGAAAATAACTAGCTCTATTATGCCCAGGCATGACTTGGGCCACTGAACCTGACGTTCTGACGCCTGCCTGTCTGTCGTATTCAACAGAGGTGGTCTATTCAGAGCATGGGGACGCGGGGACACACTGCAGGGGGGGGGTGTGTGTGAGTGTGTGTGTAAGGGAGGAGAAGGGGGGGGGGGGGCACTGAGCTGAACACAGGGGCTAGGGGCTGGAGAATGCCTGGTGACAGGTCACCAAAAACAGAGCGGGACGGCACACAATAGGGCCAGGACATTCCTGACATAACCCCGGCACACCGGAGAGGAAGTGGCAGGGATTTATTGGTGTCAACGGCCCCGCTGAGAAAGGGCCCCCGTGCCCCCTTTTGTCCCCCCCTTACCCCACCTGACAGAGCTGAATCGAGACATCCACACACACACACACACACACACACACACACACACACACACACACACACACACACACACACACACACACACACACACACACACACACACACACACACACACACACACGTCCCTCTCTCCCTGGGAAGAAAGCACCAATTAGGAGATGGGCATATAGGGCCACAGGGGTTTGGAGTGGAAGGAAGGGGGAGGACGTGTGTGTGTGTGTTTGTGTGAATAGAATGAATGTGTCAAGGGAGACCCGAAGGGGAGGCTTTTCAATTCAATGTGCACAAGTTTGACCCCATGGGAACATTGCTATGAACCTGTGTGTCTGTGAGCATTACAACTCATCGGCTGCATTTACACAGGCAGTACAATTCTGATATTTTTTCCACTAATTGGTCTTTTGACCAATCACATCAGATCTTTTCACATCAGTTCCTTTTCAGCAGACCAGTTATCTAGGCCTAGGACCCCTAAACTTAGCGAGCACATCAATTTAGCAAGCTAGTTAATCAGTTTCGAAACACTGTGCTATAGATGCATCTTGTTAATTGTGGGCCAATTAATCTGGTATTTACAGTGCTTTCAGAAAGTATTCACACCCCTTGACTTTTATAGCCCAACATTTTGTGTCACTGGCCTACACACAATACCCCATAATGTCAAAGTGGAATTATGTTTCTATACATTTTTACAAATTAATAAAAAATGAAAAGCTGAAATGTCTCGAGTCAATAAGTATTCAACCCCTTTGTTATGGCAAGCCTAAATAAGTTCAGGAGTGAAAATTTGCTTAAGAAGTCACATAAGTTGCATGGACTCAATCTGTGTGCAATAATAATGTTTAACATGATTTTGATATGACTACCTCATCTCTGTACCTCACACATACAAGTACCCTCAGTCGAGCAGTGAATTTCAAACACAGATTAGTGGGACTATCATTTCTTTTTTAACAGGACAATGACACAACACACATCCAGGGTGTGTAAGGGCTATATGACCAAGAAGGAGAGGGATGGTGTGCTGCATCAGATGACCTGGCCTCCACAATCACCCGACCTCAACCCAATTGAGATGGTTTGGGATGAGTTGGACCACAGAGTGAAGGAAAAGCAGCCAACAAGTGCTCAACATATGTGGAAACTCCTTCAAGACGGTTGGAAATGCATTCCAGGTGAAGCTGGTTGAGAGAATGCCAAGAGTGTGCAAAGCTGTCATCAAGGCAAAGGGTGGCTACTTTGAAGAATCTCAAATCTCAAATATATTTTGATTTGTTTTACACTTTTTTGGTTACTACAGGATTCCATATGTGTTATTTCATAGTTTTGATGTCTTCACTATTATTCTACAATGTATAAAATAGTAAAAATAAAGAAAAACCCAATGAGTAGGTGTGTCCAAACTTTTGACTAGTACTGTATATATATATTTTTTATGATTTGATGAAAAATGTTTTTTGGCCTTACTGCTATTAGCCCATACAAATGCATTGAATAACAGATTCACTACATGGAACAACAGATAGTCCACCCTCAAAAATCAAAAGGAAGCTTGTTCTGAAGTGTCTGTCTTATATCTGAGAGATGTAAGAAAGATCAGGAAATATATATATATATATATATTAAAACATGAATTTAACCCCTTATTTTTGCCACAAAATGGTCTCCATATGTACAGTAACTCCATTCCGTACCTCCATTTTACAACTGATATCGGGGGGCCTTCAGACGAGTCTTGTGAGGCCTGTGGGAACAAAACAACCGACATGTACGTGTTCGTGAGAATCTCAGATTTCCACAGAGGGGTCATATTAATCTTTAGACCAAACTGTTCAGACTGAAGTTGGCAGATCGGCTGTAGAGACTTCAGACGAGTGGGGGTCGTAGAGCAAAACGGAGAACATCATGTTCGTGAGAGTCTCATCTTTCCATTGTTTCCATACTGTGTCCAGTGCAGAACCAATGCGTGTTAGCAGATAACCATAGACTTCCAGTCATTGCGCTAGCACTAGTTACCATTGGCTTTCAAAACTACCTCTAACTTCCTTCATACTGGACTCAGAGACATGAAAATGGTATCCATGAGTTCATCTGACTCTGGGGAAGTAGATAAAGGGCCTCATTGCCAAAATCCCGAAGTATCCCTTTAATGGTTGTGATAGGAGAAAACTGAGGATGGATCAAAAACATTCTAGTTGCGCCACAATACAGTTGAAGTCGGAGGTTTACATACACCTTAGCCAAATACATGTAAACTCAGTTTTTCACAATTACTGACATTTAATCAGAGTAAAAATTCCCTGTCTTAGGTCAGTTAAGATCACCACTTTATTTTAAGAATGTGAAATGTCAGAATAATAGTTGAGAGAATGATTTATTTCAGCTTTTATTTCTTTCATCACATTCCCAGTGGGTGAGAAGTTTACATACACTCAATTAGTATTTGGTAGCATTGCTTTTAAATTGTTTAACTTGGGTCAAACGTTTCGGGTAGCCTTCCACAAGCTTCCCACAATAAGTTGGGTGAATTTTGGCCCATTCCTCCTGACAGAGCTGGTGTAACTGAGTCAGGTTTGTAGGCCTCCTTGCTCGCACACGCTTTTTCAGTTCTGCCCACAAATTTTCTATGGGATTGAGGTCAGGGCTTTGTGATGGCCACTCCAATACCTTGACTTTGTTGTCCTTAGGCCATTTTGACACAACTTTTGAAGTATGCTTGGTGTCATTGTCCATTTGGAAGACCCATTTGCGACCATGCTTTAACTTCCTGACTGATGTCTTGTGATGTTGCTTCAATATATCCACATAATTTTCCTACCTCATGATGCCATCTATTTTGTGAAGTGCACCAGTCCCTCCTGCAGCAAAGCACCCCCACAACATGATGCTGCCACCCCCGTGTGTCACGGTTGGGATGGTGCTCTTCGGCTTGCAAGCCTCCCCCTTTTTCCCCCAAACATAACGATGGTCATTATGGCCAAACAGTTCTATTTTTGTTTCATCAGACCAGAGGACATTTCTCCAAAAAGTATGATATTTGTCCCCATGTGCAGTTGCAAACCGTAGTCTGGCTTTTTTATGGCGGTTTTAGAGCAGTGGCTTCTTCCTTGCTGAGCTGCTTTTCAGGTTATGTCGATATAGAACTTGTTTTACTGTGGATATAGATACTTTTGTACCTGTTTCCTTCAGCATCTTCACAAAGTCCTTTGCTGTTGTTCTGGGATTGATTTGCACTTTTCGCACCAAAGTACGTTCATCTCTAGGAGACTTATCTCCTTCCTAAGCGGTATGACGGCTGCATGGTCCCATGGTGTTTATACTTGCGTACTATTGTTTGTACAGATGAACGTGGTACCTTCAGGCATTTGGAAATTGCTCCCAAGGATGAACCAGACTTGTGGAGTTCTAAAATTATTTTTCCTGAGGTCTTGGCTGATTTCTTTTGATTGTCCCATGATGTCAAGCAAAGAGGCACTGAGTTTGAAGGTAGGCCTTGAAATACAATACATCCACAGGTACACCTCCAATTGACTCAAATTATGTCATTTAGCCTATCAGAAGCTTCTAAAGCCATGACATCATTTTCTGGAGTTTTCCAAGCTGTTTAAAGGCACAGTCCACTTAGTGTATGTAAACTTCTGACCCACTGGAATTGTGATACAGTGAATTATAAGTGAAATAATCTGTCTGTAAACAATTTTTTGAAAAATTACTTGTGTCATTCACAAAGTAGCCGACTTTCCAAAACTATAGTTTGTTAACAAGAAATTTACGGAGTCGTTGAAAAATGAGTTTTAATGACTCCAACCTAGGTGTATGTAAACTTCCGACTTCAACTGTATTAACCTAAATGACAGAGAAGGAAGCTTGTACAGAATAAAATATTCCAGAACATGCATCCTGTAAAACTGCAAAAAATGTGGCAAAGAAGTTAACTTTAAGTCCTGAATACAATGTTTGGAGCAAATCCAACACATCACAGATTACCACACTTCATATTTTGAAGCATGGTGGTGGCTGCATCATGTTATGGGTATGCTTGTCATTGGCGAAGACTAGGGAGTCGTTTTTTAAAATTAAAATAAACGGCATAGAGCTAAGCACAGGCAAATTCCTAGAGGAAAACCTGGCTCAATCTGCTTTTCAACAGACAATGGGAGACAAATTCACCTTTCAGCAGGACAATAACCTAAAACACAAGGCCAAAATACACTGGAGTTGCTTACCAAGACGACGTTGAATGTTCCTGAGTAGATTGTTGACAAAAAAATGAAAAATAAATCAATTGTAATCCCACCTTCTGACACAACAAAATGTGGAAAAAGTCAAGGGGTGTGAATACTTTCTGAAGGCACTGTAAGTCCTCAAATGTAGGCAAGCAAAAGAGGAAAACGATATGAATTATATGACGATATAAGTGACCATACACTTTCGCAGAGTTCAACGCGTAAGGTCAGTGTTTGTGTGATTGGAAGGGTAAGCCAGATAAAAGCCACAAGGTTGACTAAGAAAACTTCTCAGATATATAAGCCTTGTAACACCCACTATCACCTAGAAGTTTAATCCTTGAATTTAACAGAAATAACATCCATTTGTTATTTGGAGAGAGGGTATTGAATTCCACTGTAATTCCACTCACCCTTAACACCCACCACGGGCTCCACGAAGGGACAAAAGGGGGCTTAGGCCCCTCAGTTGAAACTTGTGGCCGCTCAGTTTTAGGTCCCTATATAAAAATAGCCAAAAAATTCCAATTATTGAGAGACCTGTTGGTGCAAAATCTGTATCTCCGCTGCTCTGTGTCAGCACAATGGACAAAGCGTGCCGCGGTGTGTGTAAGGGGGCTATTGGAAGCCACTGGGGTGGTTAGGTTTGACTCCTTTGTTTTTCCATAAAAAGCCATCTTTCATATGCTAAGTGAATAGTGTGATACGGCTCCGCCTGTAATATTTTATTTTGATTTGTAAGGGCAGGGTGAAGTTTACGGTTGAAGCTGCTTCACGCAACTCTGCCTCACGCCCCACCGCTACAGAGTTTAGTTTGCTTCTTAGCTAGCTGTAAAAAGCGTTAGTGTTATTAGCCTCAGCCTATTTAGCTAGATCGAACCAGCTAATCTGCCACTGCCACGATGGATATCAGAAATTGGCTTTGCCAATGTACCCGAACAAAGCCAAAAGGAGAGCGATGAGCAGCAGCATCAAACCACAGAGGCCGCGGTCAAGCCGGGCAGCGAAGATGCTGCCAAGTTCCAGCTAGCTCCACGTGCAGAGCCTACCCACCCTTCCACATGCACCGCCAGGATAATGTCTACACAGCAGCCCCCTCCACCTCTGACTGTTCCTGATGATCTTGGAACAGAGGGGCCAGCACAGGTTAGCCTAGCATCCTACCTTAGCCTTGGGCTTTCTGTCCAGAAACGTTCATTTAATAGCAACTTGTTCTTTAAATTAGCTACATGTCAGTTATATGTAGCTAATTCTTTACATTAGCTACATATCATCATAAAAATCAATACATTTTATTTTGTTTTTCTTGGTAGCCAATTGGTTTTCGTGGTTGTAAATGGAACTGTATGTATTGTAAACGTGTTTATGGCAGGCAGGCATTGCTTAGTTGATTACGTAGTGTAACGACCCTGGGTTTATAAGCGCGGAAATCAACTCTGCCGCACGAGCAAGCTTTTGCGGTACGGTCGATAGCGCTAGAAGGTCGAGGGTTCGAGACCTGCTCCCTGCCTGTTTCATTACAGTAGGTTGAATTTGATCCACATATAAGTGTACTGTGCGATATCACAACGTGTTGCTGTACTCATGGGAGGCAGGGTTTTCCATGTTTGAAGCAGGGCCTATGGGCCTATTTGTTTGTCAAGACAGCTGCGCATGGCTGCATCTCACTGTAGTAGGCTATGTTTTGGTTATTTGGATCTTCATTTGCCTTTAGTTTACTGTGTTTGTTTACTGTTCATTTATTCAGCCTAATATAGATTGTGTCATGCCTTTATTTATCTGACATTTTGTTTACTAAGCCTACTACCTGATATCGCTGTTTTATTTTGTTCACATTCACTCGCAATTATGTCGGTATTCTAAGCCAAACTGATATTCAGTATTTTTTGTTGCATGCATGAATAACTAGGATACTATTTTGGTAAAACAGCTGTGTGTACCACTGCATTCACGTAGGTGAATAACCCTATCTATCTTGTAGCCTATATTCATTACCAAAACGGCCTTGCTTTGGTGTGTAGGTCGCTGTCCATTGTGCTGATAAGAGCGCAGCGGAAATTTCGCGCCAACCTGTCACTTCAAAAGCACAATCAATGGTCTTGGAGTCTCTGCATTTGAACTTGATGTTTATTGTGGTATACCGTGATATAACCAGAATTCAATGTAATTCCAATGCAAGAACCCCCCAAAATGCTTCCCCCTCAACGATTTCAACTGCCCCCCTTAGTTACTTTGTCCTGGCGCCGGGTCTAACCCACCACCCATTGTGTAGCAAGGTTGAACTCCCCTTCTGTCAATAGAAAGCAATAGTAGTTACTAGGAAACATCAATAGGGGTCAAAATACACAGGCTTACAACTGGTTCAGTGATGTGTTCGAGACTTTCATTATGACCACTTGGTTGTAGACTCCAAATTCCCACCAAATAAAGTAAACTGAACATTTTACTAAAACAGGATAAGTAATCATGTCTATTTCATGTATTTTTCAGGTTATTCTTATTGAGATAACATCTATTTTACAAGAGATACTATATGTTTTTATTGACAGTAGAAGTTGTTGTCATGTTTTGTCTTTTGATTATCATGTCTTGTCCCTGTGCTTCCCTTCCATTTGTCTCCCTCTGCTGGTCTTAGTAGGTTCTTTCCCTCTCTCTTCCCCTCCCTCTCTTCCTCTCTCGCTCTCTCTCTATCGTTCCGTTCCTGCTCCCAGCTGTTCCTCATTCTCCTAACTACCTCATTTAATCTTTCACACCTGTCCCCTATTTTGCCCTCTGATTAGAGTTCCTATTTCTCCCTCTGTTTTCCGCTTCTGTCCTTGTCGGATCTTTGTTTGATGTTTGCTGTTCCGTGTCCTGGTTCCGCCCTGTCGTGTTTTTGCCTTCATCAGATGCTGCGTGTGAGCAGGTGTCATCTAAGATATATCCAGGAGTACCGTTTTGTTTAAGTTTGGAATAAAGACTCTGTTTTTGTTAAGTCGCTTTTGGGTCCTCATTCATCTGCATAACAGAAAGATCCGACCAGTATGGACCCAGCGACTACGGATTCTCGCAACACTGCCATCGAGATCCAGGGAGCAATGCTCGGCAGACACGAGCAGGAATTGTCTGCTGCTCGTCATGCCGTTGAGACCCTGGCCGCTCAGGTTTCCAACCTCTCAGGACAGTTTCAGAGTCTTCGTCTCGTGCCACCTGTTACTTCCTGGTCTTCCGAGTCTTCGGAACCTAGGGTTAATAACCCACCATGTTACTCTGGGCAACCCACTGAGTGCCGCTCCTTTCTGACCCAGTGTGATATTGTGTTTTCTCTCCAGCCCAACACATACTCACGAGAGAGAGCTCGGATCGCCTACGTCATATCACTCCTTACTGGTCGGGCTCGGGAGTGGGGCACAGCTATCTGGGAGGCAAGGGCTGAGTGTACTAACGATTATCAGAGCTTTAAAGAGGAGATGATACGGGTTTTTGATCGTTCAGTTTTTGGGAAGGAGGCTTCCAGGGTCCTGGCTTCCCTATGTCAAGGTGATCGATCCATAACGGATTACTCTATAGAGTTTCGCACTCTTGCTGCATCCAGTGACTGGAACGAGCCGGCGTTGCTCGCTCGTTTTCTGGAGGGACTTCACGCTGAGGTTAAGGATGAGATTCTCTCCCGGGAGGTTCCTTCCAGCATGGACTCTTTGATTGCACTCGCCATCCGCATAGAACGACGGGTAGATCTTCGTCACCGAGCTCGTGGAAGAGAGCTCGCGTTAACGGTGTTTCCCCTCTCCGCATCTCAACCATCTTCTCCCATCAGCTCAGAGACTGAGCCCATGCAGCTGGGAGGTATTCGCATCTCGACTAAGGAGAGGGAACGGAGAATCACCAACCGCCTTTGTCTCTATTGCGGTTCTGCTGGACATTTTGTCATGTCATGTCCAGTAAAAGGCCAGAGCTCATCAGTAAGCGGAGGGCTACTGGTGAGCGCTACTACTCAGGTCTCTCCATCAAGATCCTGTACTACCTTGTCGGTCCATCTACGCTGGACCGGTTCGGCTGCTTCCTGCAGTGCCTTGATAGACTCTGGGGCTGAGGGTTGTTTTATGGACGAAGCATGGGCTCGGAAACATGACATTCCTCTCAGACAGTTAGGGAAGCCCACGCCCATGTTCGCCTTAGATGGTAGTCTTCTCCCCAGTATCAGATGTGAGACACTACCTTTAACCCTCACAGTATCTGGTAACCACAGTGAGACCATTTCCTTTTTGATTTTTCGTTCACCTTTTACACCTGTTGTTTTGGGTCATCCCTGGCTAGTATGTCATAATCCTTCTATTAATTGGTCTAGTAATTCTATCCTATCCTGGAACGTTTCTTGTCATGTGAAGTGTTTAATGTCTGCTATCCCTCCTGTGTCTTCTGTCCCCTCTACTCAGGAGGAACCTGGTGACTTGACAGGAGTGCCGGAGGAATATCATGATCTGCGCACGGTCTTCAGTCGGTCCAGAGCCAGCTCCCTTCCTCCTCACCGGTCGTATGATTGTTGTATTGATCTCCTTCCGGGGACCACTCCCCCTCGGGGTAGACTTTACTCTCTGTCGGCTCCCGAACGTAAGGCTCTCGAGGATTATCTGTCTGTTTCTCTCAACGCCGGTACCGTGGTGCCTTCTTCCTCTCCCGCCGGAGCGGGGTTTTTCTTTGTTAAGAAGAAGGACGGTACTCTGCGCCCCTGTGTGGATTATCGAGGGCTGAATGACATAACGGTTAAGAATCGTTATCCGCTTCCCCTTATGTCGTCAGCCTTCGAGATGCTGCAGGGAGCCAGGTTCTTTACTAAGTTGGACCTTCGTAACGCTTACCATCTCGTGCGCATCAGAGAGGGGGACGAGTGGAAAACGGCGTTTAACACTCCGTTAGGGCATTTTGAATACCGGGTTCTGCCGTTCGGTCTCTCTAATGCTCCAGCGGTCTTTCAGGCATTAGTCAATGATGTACTGAGAGACATGCTGAACATCTTTGTTTTCGTTTACCTTGACGATATCCTGATTTTTTCACCGTCACTCGAGATTCATGTTCAGCACGTTCGACGTGTACTCCAGCGCCTTTTAGAGAATTGTCTCTACGTGAAGGCTGAGAAGTGCGCCTTTCATGTCTCCTCTGTCACTTTTCTTGGTTCTGTTATTTCCGCTGAAGGCATTCGGATGGATCCCGCTAAGGTCCAGGCTGTCAGCGATTGGCCCGTCCCTAAGTCACGTGTCGAGTTGCAGCGCTTTCTCGGTTTCGCTAATTTCTATCGGCGTTTCATTCGTAATTTCGGTCAAGTGGCTGCCCCTCTCACAGCTCTGACTTCTGTCAAGACTTGCTTTAAGTGGTCCGGTTCCGCCCAGGGAGCTTTTGATCTCCTCAAGAAGCGTTTTACATCCGCTCCTATCCTTGTTACTCCTGACGTCACTAAACAATTTATTGTCGAGGTTGACGCTTCAGAGGTGGGCGTGGGAGCCATTCTGTCCCAGCGCTTCCAGTCTGACGATAAGGTTCATCCTTGCGCTTACTTTTCTCATCGCCTGTCGCCATCGGAACGCAACTATGATGTGGGTAACCGCGAACTGCTCGCTATCCGCTTAGCCATAGGCGAATGGCGACAGTGGTTGGAGGGGGCGACCGTTCCTTTTGTCGTTTGGACTGACCATAAGAACCTTGAGTACATCCGTTCTGCCAAACGACTTAATGCACGTCAAGCTCGTTGGGCGTTGTTTTTCGCTCGTTTCGAGTTCGTGATTTCCTATCGCCCGGGGAATAAGAACACCAAGCCTGATGCCTTATCCCGTCTCTTTAGTTCTTCTGTGGTTTCTACCGACCCCGAGGGGATTCTCCCTGAAGGGCGTGTTGTCGGGTTGACTGTCTGGGGAATTGAGAGACAGGTAAAGCAAGCGCTCACTCACACTGCGTCGCCGCGCGCTTGTCCTAGTAACCTTCTGTTTGTTCCTGTCCCTACTCGTCTGGCTGTTCTTCAGTGGGCTCATTCTGCCAAGTTAGCTGGCCACCCCGGTGTTCGGGGTACGCTTGCTTCTATTCGCCAGCGGTTTTGGTGGCCTACTCAGGAGCGGGACACGCGCCGTTTCGTGGCTGCTTGTTCGGACTGCGCGCAGACTAAGTCAGGTAACTCTCCTCCTGCCGGTCGTCTCAGACCGCTTCCCATTCCTTCTCGACCATGGTCTCACATCGCCTTAGACTTTATTACCGGTCTGCCTTCGTCTGCGGGGAAGACTGTGATTCTTACGGTTATCGATAGGTTCTCTAAGGCGGCACATTTCATTCCCCTCGCTAAGCTTCCTTCCGCTAAGGAGACGGCACAAATCATCATTGAGAATGTGTTCAGAATTCATGGCCTCCCGTTAGACGCCGTTTCAGACAGAGGTCCGCAATTCACGTCACAGTTTTGGAGGGAGTTCTGTCGTTTGATCGGTGCTTCCGTCAGTCTCTCTTCCGGGTTTCATCCCCAGTCTAACGGTCAAGCAGAAAGGGCCAATCAGTCGATTGGTCGCATTTTACGCAGCCTTTCGTTTCGAAACCCTGCGTCTTGGGCAGAACAGCTCCCCTGGGCTGAGTACGCTCACAACTCGCTTCCTTCGTCTGCTACAGGGCTATCTCCGTTTCAGAGTAGTCTTGGTTACCAGCCTCCTCTGTTCTCGTCCCAGCTCGCCGAGTCCAGCGTTCCCTCCGCTCAGGCTTTTGTCCAACGTTGTGAGCGCACTTGGAGGAGGGTCAGGTCTGCACTTTGCCGTTACAGGGCGCAGACTGTGAGAGCCGCCAATAAACGTAGGATTAAGAGTCCTAGGTATTGTCGCGGTCAGAGAGTGTGGCTTTCCACTCGTAACCTTCCCCTTACGACAGCTTCTCGCAAGTTGACTCCGCGGTTCATTGGTCCGTTCCGTGTCTCTCAGGTCGTCAATCCTGTCGCTGTGCGACTGCTTCTTCCGCGACATCTTCGTCGCGTCCACCCTGTCTTCCATGTCTCTTGTGTCAAGCCTTTTCTTCGCGCTCCCGTTCGTCTTCCCTCCCCCCCTCCCGTCCTTGTCGAGGGCGCACCTATTTACAAGGTACGGAAGATCATGGACATGCGTTCTCGGGGACGTGGTCACCAGTACTTAGTGGATTGGGAGGGTTACGGTCCTGAGGAGAGGAGTTGGGTTCCATCTCGGGACGTGCTGGACCGTTCGTTGATTAATGATTTCCTCCGTTGCCGCCAGGGTTCCTCCTCGAGTGCGCCAGGAGGCGCTCGGTGAGTGGGGGGGTACTGTCATGTTTTGTCTTTTGATTATCATGTCTTGTCCCTGTGCTTCCCTTCCATTTGTCTCCCTCTGCTGGTCTTAGTAGGTTCTTTCCCTCTCTCTTCCCCTCCCTCTCTTCCTCTCTCGCTCTCTCTCTATCGTTCCGTTCCTGCTCCCAGCTGTTCCTCATTCTCCTAACTACCTCATTTAATCTTTCACACCTGTCCCCTATTTTGCCCTCTGATTAGAGTTCCTATTTCTCCCTCTGTTTTCCGCTTCTGTCCTTGTCGGATCTTTGTTTGATGTTTGCTGTTCCGTGTCCTGGTTCCGCCCTGTCGTGTTTTTGCCTTCATCAGATGCTGCGTGTGAGCAGGTGTCATCTAAGATATATCCAGGAGTACCGTTTTGTTTAAGTTTGGAATAAAGACTCTGTTTTTGTTAAGTCGCTTTTGGGTCCTCATTCATCTGCATAACAGTTGTAGCAACAGAATGAGCAATGCAACAGGTGACAGAGATAGAAAATGTACCATAAGCACAGGCATAGGTACAGTGCTTCAATCTTTCAACCCCATAACCTTGGTTAGAATTTGGAGAGGCAACTGATCTTAGACCAGTGCTTTGAGACTAATTTTCCCACCAAGTCAGTTTGTTGTTGTACAGAAAGACCAATGAGGGGCTGAATTGCCTGGAGCAACAGTGCCCCCTGGCGTAAACATCGACACACTTCCCCTTCCATCGTTCCCTGTGCGCCGGGTAGAAGTTTTCTGCAAGTGCAAATCCAGGATCAGCTTACCCTCCCCATAGTCTAACCTTCACCAATAGGGAGGATATTGCAAAACTAACCTTAGATCAGTATCTAGATTTAAGTTTGTCCTGCTCCGTATACATGAAAGGGGAATGTTCCCCTTTGATCATTCAAACGGACAGCTCAACATCCCTAAATTATCTACTGGCATTATGCATCTATGTCCAGAAATGGTTGAACTCCACTTCACTCTACTTTGAATTGACACCCATTGCAGCATTAGCATAAATCCAGGGGCTTGTTCAGTAAGGTGCCATGTATTCTACCCCCTCAATTCGCTACAGTTTAGAGATGACATAATTTCCTATTCTATAGGATGTAGAATCATATATGTTCTATACAGATTATCCAAACATTCTGTAACGTTGCCCCATCCTCAACAAACTCCTGGTAACACAGTATGCATTTCAGGTGACAATGTGCATGGTATTTTCAGTCATGATGAATGCTGTGGTAGCAGCATTACAAAGGACCACTCATCATCCACTTCAAACCAGATCTTGTTCATAGTATATACACTGCCACAGACCGATTACATCCAACCGAAGCAGACACAAACATACAAGGCATTCCAACATCAGTGAGCGGCATTTCTAACTCACTGTATTCCAAAGGAATCCGTTCCGATTGTAAGCCTTGGGTGGCATTTTTCTTGCCATACATCAGCCAACTAACCACACGATTGTGCCAAATCCTGAGCCAATGAATATCAAAGTGGAATTAACAGAACGTGATCATTCGTTTTTCTAGCACTCTCTCGGTGCCTTCAGAACACACATTGAGTTCAAATGGGAACTCCCAAGCACTTCCAGATGGAAACACTTTGGGATAATGATGCTGGATTCCACACAAATGAAGGGGCTAAATACCACCAGAGTGGTACCTGAGTGAGCTTGCAGGCTGCTCCCTCCACTGTGTGTGCCACACACACACACACAAAACCCAGTAACATTGCTGTTATTGGCACCTACTATCATACTCTGTTCAAGGGCACTTAAATATGTTGTCTTGCCCGTTCACCCTCAATGGCACACACACACAATCCATGTCTCAATTGTCTCAAGGCTTCAAAATCCATCTTTAACCTGTTTCCTCCCCTTTACACACACAGCTAAATATTGGTCTGTGAGCTCCTGAAAAAAGGCCCTAGTTTTGGCCTCACTGTAGCCTCCCCTGCAAGACCATTTGCTTTAGCTTTAGCCTTGCAAATAGACACCGCTCCAGTCTTTTTACAGTGCATCCTCTCTTCTCTCCTTCCTTAGTAATCACTAATATGCCCAGGTTTGATGGGTGAGGCAACAGGGTGAAAGCCTGGCCCTCGCCGACGAGACAATTATATTTTAGATCAGTGATCTCCAGAAAGAAAGAAAGAAGACTCCTCTCTGCAAATGGCCCTCGGGATTTAACCTCTAACCTACAAGAGCCTTTAGCTTTAGTCTTAACCTCCCTTTGGTCTACACCAGCACTAGCCACTGGGCACAGACGTCAATTCAACGTCTACTCCATGTTGGTTCAACATCATTTCCTTGAAATGACGTGGAAAACGACGTTGATTCAACCAGTATGTGCCCAGTGGGTAGCAGGTAGCCTGACTCTAAACCTCTCTTACTCAGGCTTGTGAAGGAATCCGGATGAACAGTTCCGCTTGAGTGTCTGGGAACATCACTAGAGAGACAATAACACGTGTAAGAGCATGCTCGATAGTGAATTATTGTGGCACTGATTGTGTGGAAAACACAATCAGTGCCACAATCCCTCTCTCTGTCCACGGTGGCTAAAAGGCACGCATGTCGTCACTAAGGTGCATGTTAAAGTGGTGTATGGTGTGTGTGCGTGCGTGGGTGTACGTGCACCTTATCACCACTATCATGACTCATCGCTTTCCCGCTCTTAACACGTCAGCAAGCCTTTGAACTGGCCCTCTTTTGCCCGTGAGTGAGTGAGTGTGTGTGAGAGGATGTATACAAAAATGCCAGTGTGATGCCTTGACATAAAAATGAGTCAAGCGGAGAAAGTAAACAGGGTCGGCTCCCAGAGAGGCTCGGGTATAAACAGTAGGTGTGTTTAGAAGAGAGTTTATTTTATAATGGATCTCTATCCTGTTTGAAGTGCCTTTATGTGCGCACGATTGGTTGATCGTTGTTGCCAACAGCCCCCAATTATCACCGTGTTGGAATTTATTTTATCTCCTCGCTTTATAAAAGGCAGACTCAGCAAAATGACGCTGTAACAAGCAGCACCGCAGATATTGAGATGAACGAGGCGCAAGACTTCGCTCTCACACAGTATCTGCCCACGTGCACTGGTTCGCTTCACACTGTTACAGCATGGTACAGTAGCCACAGGACTAAAACAGCGGAGAAGTTGAGCCTCACACTTTAACAACAACATTATGCCCTGAATCTATCCTACCATGCCCAGAAATCTGCTCCTTTATTCTCTGTCACCAACGCACTAGCTGACCAGTTTTGATAGCCTTTAGCCGTACCTTCATCCTACTCCTCCTCTGTTCCTCGGGTGATGTGGAGGTTAACCCAGGCCCTGCGTGTCCCCAGGCGCTCATTTGTTGACTTCTGTAACCGTAAAAGCCTTGGTTTCATGCATGTTAACATCAGAAGCCTCCTCCCTAAGTTTGTTTTACTCACTGCTTTAGCACACTCTGCCAACCCTGATGTCATTGCCGTGTCTGAATCCTGGTTTAGGAAGGCCACCAAAAATTCTGAGATTTCCATCCCCAACTACAACATTTTCCATCTAGATAGAACTGCCAAAAGGGGAGGAGTTGCAATCTACTGCAGAGATAGCCTGCAAAGTTCTGTCATACTTTCCAGGTCTATGCCCAAACAGTTCGAGCTTCCAATTTTAATAATTAATCTCTCCAGAAATAAGTCTCTCACTGTTGCCTCCTGTTATAGACCCCCCTCAGCTCCCAGCTGTGCCCTGGACACCATATGTGAATTGATTGTTCCCCATCTATCTTCAGAGTTCGTTCTGTTAGGTGACCTAAACTGGGATATGCTTAACACCCCGGCAGTCCTATAATCTAAGCTAGATGCACTCAATCTCAGACAAATGATCAAGGAACCCACCAGGTACAACCCTAAATCCGGAAACATGGGCACCCTCATAGATATTATCCTGGCCACCTTGCCCTCCAAATACACATCTGCTGTTTTCAATCAGGATCTCAGCGATCACTGCCTCATTACCTGCATCCGCTATGGGTCCGTGGTCAAACGACCACCCCTCATCACTGTCAAACGCTCCCTAAAACACTTCTGCGAACAGGCCTTTCTAATCGACCTGGCCCAGGTATCCTGGAAGGATATTGACCTCATCCCCAGTA
This sequence comes from Salvelinus namaycush, assembly GCF_016432855.1. Taxonomy (NCBI): domain Eukaryota; kingdom Metazoa; phylum Chordata; class Actinopteri; order Salmoniformes; family Salmonidae; genus Salvelinus; species Salvelinus namaycush. The sequence continues at coordinate 18,792,188 of NC_052310.1, forward strand.
GAGGATGCCTGGTTGTTCTTTAAAAGTGCTTTCCTCACCATCTTAAATAAGCATGCCTCATTCAAAAAATTTAGAACTAAGAACAGATATAACCCTTGGTTCACTCCAGACCTGACCGCCCTCGACCAGCACAAAAACATCCTGTGGCGGACTGCACTAGCATCGAATAGTCCCCGCGATATGCAACTTTTCAGGGAAGTCAGGAACCAATACATGCAGTCAGTTAGGATAGCAAAGGCTAGCTTTTTCAAACAGAAATTTGCATCCTGTAGCTCTAACTCCAAAAAGTTTTGGGACACTGTAAAGTCCATGGAGAATAAGACCACCACCACCCAGCTGCCTTTCTAAAGTCTTCGAAAACTAAGTTAATAAACAGATCACTAACCATTTCAAATCCCACCGTACCTTCTCCGCTGTGCAATCTGGTTTCCGAGGTAAGGCGGGTGCACCTCAGCCATGCTCAAGGTACTAAACGATATCATAACCACCATCGATAAAAGACAGTACTGTGCAGCCGTCTTCATCGACCTGGCCAAGGCTTTCGACTCGGTCAATCACCGTATTCTTATCGGCAGACTCAACAGCCTTGGTTTCTCAAATGACTGCCTTGCCTGGTTCACCAACTACTTCTCAGATAGAGTTCAGTGTCAAATCGGAAGACCTGTTGTCCGGACCTCTGGCAGTCGCTATGGGGTACCACAGGGTTCAATTATCAGGGTTCAATTCTCTTTTCTCTGTATATATCAACGATGTCGCTCTTGCTGATCCACCTCTAGGCAGACGACACCATTCTGTATACATCTGGCCCTTCTTTGGACACTGTGTTAACAAACCTCCAAATGAGCTTCAATGCCATACAACACTCCTTCCATGGCCCCCAACTGCTCTTAAACGCTAGTAAAACTAAATGCATGCTTTTCAACCGTTCGCTGCCCGCACCTGCCCGACTAGCATCACTACTCTGGACGGTTCTGACTTAGAATATGTGGACAACTACAAATACCTAGGTGTCTGGCTAGACTGTAAACTCTCCTTCCAGACTCATATTAAACATCTCCAATCCAAAATTAAATCTAGAATCGGCTTCCTATTTCGCAACAAAGCCTCCTTCACTCACGCCACCAAACATACCCTCGTAAAACTGACTCGTAAAACTGACTATCCTACCGATATTCGACTTTGGCCTCCAACACTCTACTCAGCAAACTGGATGCAGTTTATCACAGTGCCATCCATTTTGTCACCAAAGCCCCATATACCACCCACCACTGCGATCTGTATGCTCTCGTAGGCTGGCCCTCGCTACATATTCGTCGCCAGACCCACTGGCTCCAGGTCATCTATAAGTCTTTGCTAGGTGAAGCTCTGCCTTATCTCAGCTCACTGGTCACGATAACATCACTCACCCGTAGCACGCGCTCCAGCAGGTATATCTCACTGGTCATCCCCAAAGCCAACACCTGCTTTGGCTGCTTTTCCTTCCAGTTCTCTGCTGCCAATGACTAGAACGAATTGCAAAAATCGCTGAAGTTGGAGACTTATATCTCCCTCACTAACTTTAAGCATCAGCTATCTGAGCAGCTAAACGATCGCTGCAGCTGTACATATCCCATCTGTAAATAGCCCATCCAATCTACCTACCTCATCCCCATATTGTTTTTATTTACTTTTCTGCTCTTTTGCACACCAGTATTTCTACTTGCACATCATCATCTGCACATATATCACTCTAGCGTTAATTTTCTAAAATTGTAATTACTTCGCTACTATGGCCTATTTATTGCCTTACCTCCTCACGCCATTTGCACACACTGTATAAAAACTTATTTATTTATTTTCTATTGTGTTATTGACTGTACATTTGTTTATTCCATGTGTAACTCTGTGTTGTTGTTTGTGTCGCACTGTAAATGAGAACTTGTTCTCAACTGGCCTACCTGGATAAATAAATGTGGGGGGGGGGGAAATATATATATATATATTCTTAATTGTTGTGTAAATTGACCCACTATGCGGTTTACTTTATGCATCTACATCATACCACTGAGCCTACCTTTAATTTCACCCTCCTTTCTCCTTAGAATGCATATGTGGAGAGCGTATGGAAATTGCATGCTTAGCCTAAACCCATAAGCTTACATTCAAGACTGCATAACTTTTAACATTTGAAATGAAATAGCACTAGTCCAGAAATATTCGCATGGCTTTGTGAATCCTAACCAGTTACTGGTGTCACTGTTTTTTATTAACGCGACGAAGTAGGCCTACTTTGCAAAGGGCCAGCTGGCATGACGTGAGCTTGTTACAATCTTATGATCCACAGCGAGCAAAGAGAAGTAAGTAAGTAAGTGTAAGTAGGTTAACGGTATTGAAATGCCATTAACCTGCTGTTCATACACACCCAGTGAGTAATGGGTACTCACCAAGGGTACTCACCCAGCCACCCAATTCATAGGCTGTTCTCTCTGCTACCGCACGGCAAGTGGTACTGATGCACCATGTCTGGAACCAACAGGACCTTGAACAGCTTCTACCTCCAAGCCATAAGACTGTTATATATACACTCTCAACAAAAATATGCCTGATGCGGAGGTCCTCGGCTGGCGTGGTTACACGTGGTCTGCGGTTGTGAAGCCGGTTGGACATACTACCAAATGATCTAAAACGACATTGGAGGCAGCTTATGGTAGAGAAATGAACATTCAATTCTCTGGCAACAGCTCTGGTGGACATTACTGCAGTCAGCATGCCAGTTCCACACTCCCTCAAAACTTGAGACATATGTGACATTGTGTTGTGTGACAAAACAGCATATTTTAAAGTGGCCTTTTACTGTCCCCAGCACAAGGTGGCCCTGTGAAATAATCATGCTGTTTAAATCAGCTTCTTGATATGCCACACCCGTCAGGTGGATGGGACCAACACTTTACATGTTGCGTTTATATTTTTGTTCAGTGTAGTTACCTGATATCTGAGTTATAGTGACTAACAAAATCAATGGGGGCCCCCCTCGAGGTCAGGGCCCCCGGGCAAGGGCGGTATTCAGCCCTGATTACTGCAAGTTTAGATAACAGGCTAGACTAATTTACCAATCTAGTGGGTTGGGAATTGTCTGAGCTGATAAACTCCAGATCTGATGATGCTCTTGCACTTTGGGCCAAACAAACATGAGCAACACAATTAGTGGGATCACTCTCTGGGGCTGACTCTTCCTGCACAGGGCTGATGGATGACATTTCTAATGCTGCATAATGATTTCCAGAGGATAGTTCCTTTAGAAATGGATTAGTCTCTTAGTCACACAGATTATTCACACTACACTGGGAAACATAATCCCTTAATTTTGCACTTTAAAATATCCTTGATTTTCCCCTTAATGGTTGCATTTTGGAATTAAGGGAAATTAAGGTGGAATGTGCATGCTAGAAGCTGTTTTTAAGGGGTAAAACCCTTAATACCATTTCAGTTCCCCTGAATTTGTGCCTTAACTTGTCCTTAATTGATCAAATGTGCAAAATCAGGTTTTTTAAACGATCGCACCTTACAACATCCCTTAAACAGGGTTTACAGGGTATTTAAGGGTTAAAATGCCACGGAAACCATAGGTATTAATGTATGTTTTGCTCCTTAGACTCTGTAAACCCTGATCTCCATTTTTATGGAATGGTCTGCCTACCCATGTGAGAGACGCAGACTCGGTCTCAACCTTTAAGTCTTTATTGAAGACTCATCTCTTCAGTAGGTACTATGATTGAGTGTAGTCTGGCCCAGGAGTGTGAAGGTGAACGGAAAGGCTCTGGAGCAACGAACCGCCCTTGCTGTCTCTGCCTGGCCGGTTCCCCTCTCTCCACTGGGATTCTCTGCCTCTAACCCTATTACAGGGGCTGAGTCACTGGCTTACTGGTGCTCTTTCATGCCGTCCCTAGGAGGGGTGCGTCACTTGAGTGGGTTGAGTCACTGACGTGATCTTCCTGTCTGGGTTGGCGGCCCCCCTTGGGTTGTGCCGTGGCGGAGATCTTTGTGGGCTATACTCGGCCTTGTCTCAGGATGGTAAGTTGGTGGTTGAAGATATCCCTCTAGTGGTGTGGGGGCTGTGCCTTGGCAAAGTGGGTGGGGTTATATCCTTCCTGTTTGGCCCTGTCCGGGGGTATCATCAAATGGGGCCACAGTGTCTCCTGACCCCTCCTGTCTCAGCCTCCAGTATTTATGCTGCATTAGTTTGTGTCGGGGGGCTAGGGTCAGTTTGTTATATCTGGAGTACTTCTGTCTTATCCGGTGTCCTGTGTGAATTTAAATATGCTCTCTCTAATTCTCTCTTTCTTTCTCTCTCTCGGCGGACCTGAGCCCTAGGACCATGCCTCAGGACGACCTGACATGATGACTCCTTGCTGTCCCCAGTCCACCTGGCCGTGCTGCTGCTCCAGTTTCAACTGTTCTGCCTGCGGCTATGGAACCCTGACCTGTTCACCGGATGTGCTACCTGTCCCAGACCTGCTGTTCTCAACTCTCTAGAGACCGCAGGAGCAGTAGAGATACTCTTAATGATCGGCTATGAAAAGCCAACTGACATTTACTCCTGAGGTGCTGCACCCTCGACAACTACTGTGATTATTATTATTTGACCATACTGATCATTAATGAACATTTGAACTTCTTGGCCATGTTCTGTTATAATCTCCACCCGGCACAGCCAGAAGAGGACTGGCCACCCCTCATAGCCTGGTTCCTCTCTAGGTTTCTTCCTAGGTTTTGGCCTTTATAGGGAGTTTTTCCTAGCCACCGTGCTTCTACACCTGCATTGCTTGCTGTTTGGGGTTTTAGGCTGGGTTTCTGTACAGCACTTTGAGATATCAGCTGATGTACGAAGGGCTATATAAATACATTTGATTTGAAATCAATTTGATTAAGCGCTGTTGTACAGGGTTTTCAGGGGTTTAACCCCTTACAAATCATGCATATTTCACCTTAATTTCCTTAATTGAAACCATTAAAGAGGAAAAAATCAAGGCTATTTTAAAATGCAATATGGGTATGTACACATGCGTAAGTTTTCCAAGTACTGTAAGGTGCTCTGAATTCAAATACATGGAATGACCCTGGAGAAACACCAAACTCAATTCACTTTAAAGAAGTTAAAAAACAGTCATACTCTATCATTTAGATTCTAAGAAAATGAAAGACAGTCTCAAATTGAATTCATCAGAATTTATTTAGCCTTTAGCCTATTTAATTATTTTTTATTTTGCGGCTTCCCTGAAATGGGCTTAAATTCTCTCTCTGACCTCACCCCCTCTCTCTCTCTCTCTCTCAGTTTTCACCTCTATCTCTGCACTACTCTCTTCCCCCTCTCTCTATCCCCTCACTCTCATCTTCCATTCTCTCTCTCTACTCTCGTCTTTCCCTCCCTCCCTCCCCCTCCTCTCTCTCCCTCTCCTCCTTCTCTCTTCCACTCCCTATCCTCTTCTTTCAGGGCGCACACAAGTGCTTTTCCACCACAGATACTGGCCCTCCTTTAAAACTGACACATAACACAGATGAAGCGGTTGCATTAAAATATGTAGTCTTGTTCACATTGCTTTACAACTGTTAGATGTATAATGAAATGTAATTATTTTAATAACCCCAAAAAGTGCTGACTTGGTCTTGACAAATGGCAGTCGATACTGTATATTGTATAAGATAAGGGTAGGTAAAGGTCTGGGTACCAAACTTCCTTCATATTTACTCCTGAAACCTGGGGTGACATTAATTAGCCTCAGCTTTGTGGTGTTGTCTTTAGCTGTGTATGAAACAAAAGGAAAATGTACTGGAAATGATTTTAACAGGTTGCTTAAAGTAGACCCAGTGTTTATTCCAAACTTATTCGGTAGCGGCGGTCCGCCAATGCTATATATGCGCCGCCACAGCATAAAAAATATTTTATAGGCTACATCTTGAAATGAGATTTGCTCCATTATTTTCCTATCGTTCATTTCCAAGAGAAAGGCTCATATGTATTATTAAAACGAAGAGATTGTAAGCTTTCCAAAAGCGTCTCAGTTTTCTTTCAACTTCCAACAATGAATGAAATACGACCTGTTAAAGTCACCAAGGTCTGTGCACTGTGCGCAGAGAAAAGCGTTTCTCATGTTCATTGGCAGATATGCGGTTCAATGAGAGAACGCCTGCTTTTCTCTACTCTTGAATGCATTGGGGGTTTTTTCTCTCACATTTGTTTATGAAAACTGCCTCCACTGCAACAAAGAAATCCTGGAGGAAACACTGAGTAGACCTGCGCAGTAGATGTTTGTTCATCTAAGCAGAAGAAACTAAATGTGAAAAAGACCACTTACTTTTAGTGATGATGCCCCATCCCATAATTCTCCCATATGTTTTCAAGATTTTGGCAGTTCTGTTAAGATTAACATACATTTCAGAACAATTTAAGTGGAAATTGATTAAAACACTAACACATTGTTTAACAAAGCAATAACTCTTTATTACCATAAAGAGGGTATGCTATATCATGAATAACCAATTACTATTTTTTTATTTTAGAAAAAATTACCCCGTTTTCTCCCCAATTTTGTGGTATCCATTTGGTAGTTACAGTCTTGTCTTATCGCTGCAACTCCCGTACGAACTCGGGAGAGGCGAAGGTCGAGAGCCGTGCGTCCTCCGAAACACAACCAACCAAGCCGCACTGCTTCTTGACACAATGCCCACTTAACCCAGCCGCACCAATATGTCAGGGGAAACACCGTGCCCCTGGCGACAGTGTCAGCATGCACTGCGCCTGGCCCGCCACAGGAGTCGCTAGTGCGCCGATGGGACGAGCTTCAAGTTCCTCGGCGTACACATCACTGAAAAACTGAAATGGTCCACCCACACAGACAGTGTGGTGAAGAAGGCGCAAAAGCGCCTCTTCAACCTCAGGAGGCTGAAGAAGTTTGGCTTGGCACCTAAAATGCTCACAAACTTTTACAGATGCACAAATGAGAGCATCCTATTGGGCTGTATCACCGTCTGGTACGGCAACTGCACAGCCCGCAACCGCAGAGCTTTCCAGAGAGTGGTGCCCAACACATCACCGGGGGCAAACTACCTGTCCTCCAGGACACCTACAGCACCCGATGTCATAGGAAGGCCAAAAAGATCATCAAGGAAAACAACCACCCGAGCCACTGCCTGTTCACCCCATTATCATCCAGAAGGCAAGGTCAGTACAGGTGCATCAAAGCTGGGACTGAGAGACTGAAAAACAGCTTCTATCTCAAGGCCATCAGACTGTTAAATAGTCATCACTAGCACATTAGAGACTGCTGCCTATATACATAGACTTGAAATCACTGGCCACTTTAATAAATGGAACACTAGTCACTTTAATAATGTTCACATATTTTGCAATACTCATTTCATTTGTGTATATACTGTATTCTATTCTACTGTATCTTAGTCTATGCCGCTCTGACATTGCTCGTCCATATATTTATATATTCTTAATTCCATTCCTTTACTTAGATTTGTGTGTATTGTGTGTATTGTTGTGAAATTGTTAGATATTACTGCATTGTTGGGGCTAGAAACACAAGCATTTCGCTACACCCACAATAACATCTGATAAACATGTGTATGTGACCAATAAAATTAGATTTAGGCCACTTTCTAGAGCTCTGACCTGAAGATCACTGATGTCATGATTTTAACTTGTTTTTTTCCAGAGTTTCAAGTTGTCTTGAAAGCGCCACAAATCCAGAGAATGACAGATTTTGATGACATTTCAAAAGTGCTGAACAAATAGTTATATTGACTACGTCTGTCCTAGCTCGCTCAATAATGTCTTAATAGAAATTTCCTCTTATTCGCTCGTTTGTAGATCTCAATTGTCAGTAGAGCAAGTCCGCCATATCAGCTATGTTTTTTTAAAGGCTGTAAATTAGGCTGAATGAACTGTTTCGCTGCCAGACAAGGCTCCGCTGATAGACAGGTGTAGCAGTGGTAAGGTGTTGGGACTGCTTTTGGGACTCTGCTGTTGGGGCAGCTTTATGTAGTGGGCACCGTTTGTCACCGTTATAGTGCAATTAATGTATTGTTTAGTGTTGTGTAGTAGCTTTGCTGGCATGCATCTAAAATATTTGTATTTTTTTTTGCCTACCAAGATTAACATGCTAAAATCGCCACTGAATGTGCGATGCCATAATTAGTCGAAAGGATTGTATTTTTAAGAAGCGCAATGTGTTCTTTAATCGGCACTTAATCTGAAAAGGATAAACAAAAACAATCTAAATTAATGTATAGTTAAGGGCATGCTCCATATATCTCTTAAACTATCCTTAAACCCCAAAAGCAAGAGAGCGATCAAACATTTTGTAGTAAGGCATTATTAAGGATACATTTCCTGATATCCTTGATATGCCCATAAATGGAAAAATAAAGGGCACTGAGGGAAATTTAAGAGGCCAATTGTTTAAGGACGACTTAATTCATTTTAAGGGGTCTTGGCATGTTTGACGGGAAAGTTAAATTATATGTAATACTAATTTAAGGCTGTCCTTTTCCCTAGTGCTACCTAAATATTTTAGCGGGAGTTTGGCATTTCTCTCTCACCTCCAAATGTAGGCTTAAATCTATAACAGGCCTAACGTTATCAACTGTCCATAATATGTTTCCAATCCTGTTTTGTGTTATTGTCAATACAGATTGACGAGCGGGAAAATGATCTTCTCGCTCTTTTATGAGCACGCCCCATATCGTCAGTTGTGTCCACACCTGACATCGATTCACTAATTAGACAAGATGCAGGACAAATGTTGCTATTCTTTCAGTATTTATTGTCAAGAGTGAGTTAGGTGGGTATAAGGTCTCCAATTTGTCTGTGTATTTTGCGTTGTTGGTAGCCTATTTTGTTTACTTTTGAGTTTGCTTTCGAGTTTAGTTGCATTTAGGGGACTATTAGCGGTTGCGTTTTGAATGGCCTACAGTTGCATGTGCGACGCGCGGTCAGAAGAGGGCGCACTCTACCCACTTACATGTAGGTGTGGAAATTCCCTCAGAGGAAGGTACCTTCGGCTCTTGCGCTCAGCAGCGGAGATGCCAAAAATGAAGCTAGGCAAAAGCCGGAGGCTGACATTTTCTTAAAGGTGTCCGCCGCAGGGAACCCAACGCTGTAGAACGGAGCTTTGGAAAAATCCCTGGAGCTTGTTTTTGAGACAAAATCAGTAATCCAAGTGCAGCAACACAAAGGACTGCAGAGCGCTCCCCGCTTGGATTCACTGTGACAGCAAGTGAGTGTGTTGCCTGTTCTTCCTCTTGCTTTCATTCTTCCTTTGATGTAGCCTAATCTGTCACCACTTGTAATTAGAGTGATAATCTACCTAGATTAGTGCCTGCCTAGTTTAGTTCCTTTGTCCAGGACAAATGGGACAGTTACAGTGGGATGGAGATGTTTGAGTGGTCCATGTTTCATGCTGTGTGCATGCATTGGTTCATAGGCCTATTTACAGTACTCAAATGTTACTGCTTGCTAAATGGTTACTGCATGGAGACCAGGCTAAACTATATGCATGTAGGCTAAACTACACCATGGAGCACTGTTTAGTAGCCAATTTCATATTCAATGTATGACTGCTTGGTTTAAAAAAAAACATTGGCATGATCACCCATGTAATCCAATTGCTGTTCCATCATAAGGTAATGATTGAGGTTTACAGATTGATGGGTCAGGGTTAAATGCTTTCAAATGATTACTGCCCTCTACTGATATCATTAACAAACTAAGCAGATTTAAAACGACATCATTTTGACAATAACACCATCCAATAAGATTGTAAATCTTTCTAAGCAACCTATTCCTTCACACATACGCAGCAATGTATAATATTATTATGACAGAGATGAAGTCAACTTAGTGAGTGGAAAAAGTAGAAGGGCCTATTTATTGATCAAGGTTTTGCAGATGTGTGTATTTAAAACAAAGGATTTATAACACGTAGAGATGAAGGGTCCTATATAACAAATATACAGCTTTAAGTTGAAAATGTATTCATAACTGTATTAACCGTGTTCCATGTTGATGATAGGGAAAATATTCCGATTATATAACTGCCAAAAAGGTTGAGGGGAGAGACGCCATAGAAGAGAGGATAATGTGAAGGAAGGGTAGAGGGAAGCAAGGAAAGTAAAAGGAGAAGAAGGGAGAGGGAGGACTGAACAGAGGAGATGAATAGCAATACTGGAGAGGAAGAGGAATGAGAAAAGGTTGAAGACAAGGGAGGAAAGAAAAATACAATTTTAAATACTTTCAGGTTATATGGCAATTGGTTATAAGACAATAGAGGGGAGTTTATTAATGTGTTCACCTATTGTTAACAACACTACATGACCAAAAGTATGTGGACACCTGCTCGTCGAACATCTCATTCCAAAAATCATAGGCAATAATATGGAGTTGGTCTCTCCTTTGCTCCTATAACAGCTTCCTCTGGCAAGGCTTTCCACTAGATGTTGAGGGACATGCTTCCATTCAGTCACAAGAGCATTAGTGAGGTCAGGCACTTATGTTGGGCGATTAGGCCTGTCTCGAAGTTAGCGTTCCATTTCAACCCAAAGGTATTTGATGGGGTTGAGGTCAGGGCTCTGTGCAGGCCAGTCAAGTTCTTCCACACCATCTCGACAAACCATTTCTGTATGGACCTCGCTTTGTGCACGGGAGCACTGTTATGCTGAAACGGGAAAAGGCCTCAAGGGCTCAAATTTGGAAGCACAAAATTGTGTAGAATGTCATTGTATGCTGTAGCGTTAAGATTTCCCTTGACTGGAACTAAGGGGCCTAGCCCAAACCATGAAAAACAGGCCCATACCATTATTCCTCATCCATCAAACTTTACAGTTGGCACTATGCATTCGGGGAGATAGCATTCTCCTGGCATCCGCCAAACCCAGATTCGTCCGTCGGACTGCCAGATGGTGAAGCGTGATTCATCGCTCCAGAGAACGCGTTTCCACTGCTCTAGAGTCCAATGGCAGCGAGCTTTACTCCACTCCAGCCGACGCTTGGCATTGCGCATGGTGATCTTAGGCTTGTGTACGGCTGCTCGGCCATGGAAACCCATTTCATGAAGCTTCTGACGAACAATTCTTGTGCTGACGTTGCTTCCAGAGGCAGTTTGGAACTCGGTAGTGAGTGTTGCAACCTAGGGCAGACCATTTTTTATGCGCTTCAGCACTTGGCGGTCCCTTTCTGTGAGCTTGTGTGGCCTACCACTTCGCGGCTGAGCCGTTGTTGCTCCTAGATGTTTCTACTTCACAATAACAGCACTTACAGTTGACCGGGGCAGCTCTAGCAGGGCAGAAATTTGACCAACTGACTTGTTGGAAAGGTGTCATCCTATGACGGTGACACGTTGAAAGTCACAGAGGTCTTCAGTAAGGCCATTCTTCTGCCAATGTTTGTCTATGGAGATTGCATGGCTGTGTGCTCGATTTTATACACATGTCAGCAATGGGGGTGGCTGAAATAGCCAAATCCACTAATTTGAAGGGGTGTCCACATAGTTTTGTATATAGAGTGTATTAGCCTCTCACACCGAGAAGAGGAGATAGGACTCAGGAAAGTAGGGGAGGAGAGGAAGATGAGACTGGGATAAACTCAGGCACAGAGCCTGGAAAAATAGGAACGAAGAGACACTTTTGCTGCCCTCTGTATTTGTTATTTACTTCTCCTCCACCCCCCTAAACCTGTCCACTGCACACTATTCCATTATTATCTGTTGACTATTTCTTTCTGTCATTCAGGTCAACAGTGTGAAAATAATTCTCTCTGTACTCTACTTTATATTTCAGTATTTTCTGTTGCCTATCTCCTTTATCGTGTGAGAAGCTGTCCAAGAGTAGACCTAAGACAAACAGACAGATGTGAGCACACACACACACACACACACACACACACACACACACACACACACACACACACACACACACACACACACACACACACACACACACACACACACACACTGCGCTCTCTCTTTAAATCATGCTCAAACTTTATAATGTAAGATTTTTCAGGGCTAAGAACCATATTAGAGAATATTAAAAGATCCATTGTTTTGGTTCAAAAAATTCTAAAAGAACAAATGAATCAGTTGTTGTATAGCCTGGTACTGTTACCCCCAGTGGATGGTGCAGTAAATACACTAAGAATGTTGATCAGCTTACAATGGAGTCAGGAGGCACTAAGGATTTGAAAGAACCGCATGGGGTGCAGGGGCACGAAATAACGGTGTGTGTAATTATTCATTGCTACACCTGCAATAACACACCGGACCGAATATGCGTGCACTGTAAATGAAAGGTTTAGAATATAAACCAAACATGATAGTCCCGTCGAGAGTTGTTAAATTAATGGCGCAAATATTCTCCGTTTACCAACTCTGTTTTTATGCACAAACGCACAGTGACATTATGAACGTTTAGCCTACTCACGCTGACAAAGCATATGCCACATAATCTATGGCCTATTAACAAATTAACAACGAGGAATTATGAATGATGGGGGTCTTTATTGATGCAATGCTGTTATACTTACCCCTCGCCATAGTGGCGCATGAGGGACACTGTGGGCCTGAAGGGACCTCTCTGAAAATGAGAATGCATAGACCTGCAGAAAATGCCTCCAATCTCTAAACGTCCTCACAATAGGCCTGTTCTTGGATCCTCAACCAAAGACCGGCGCTGCAAGCAAAATATAATACCCGTTTATTTAATTAGGTGCCCCCTTGTCTGTCATAATACGCATGTCCTATATGTGGCTGTTTTGGAGCGTTGGCGTCCACTAATATGACCAAGCTGGTTCTGGCTATTATTATAATTAATACGTTATAACAATCGCATCTGCCTCTAGTTTCTGCGAGCCCTCGAGCCCCCTCAACTGAGTTTCAACAAGTTCAATGTTTTGTGTTCTCATTACGACCGCCATATGGTTGCCAGCGAAAACACCAAGCATCGGGCATTCATTTTAGCACGCTCACAGTAACACAAGCATTATAGCAACTGAGGTATAGACCTATAATGGTTGTAAAATGATACGCGTTGGTTTGTTTAGTTATAGCTAGCTCTTCGTTTGACAACACTTACAAAGGTTGATATGGTTAGTGTATTTTTTATACTTAAGTTATTTACTCCACATTATTGTGAGGCAAAGATGCACATCGCCTTATTACTTCAAATATGACTCTCTCTCTCTCTCTCTCTCTGCGGTCGCGACTGTGATCCAAGACGCTCTTGCGCGCAAGGTTAAGAAAATCTGGAATTGATTTTAATGGGGAGTAGCCTATCCCTCGCTTGCTTTTCAACCTATGGATGTATTGGTCTCTTTTCACTTGGTCTGAACGGAGCGGGCGAGTGCAGTGTCTCACCTCTGTACTGTGGCCCCCTTGCCTTGCTCATGATATCTGTCGCTTTTGGAGAATACTGAACGTGCCTCTGTTTCTAAACAGCTTTGTATAATGTACCGTCCTCAAAACGCTCGAGACTGAGCAGACGGGACTTGTCCATTGCATTTGGGAAGAAGATTTTCTTCTGACAGATGCACATTTATTTTTGATTGTTTTGGACCTGAAACGTTGGACTGTGTTGTCGTTTTAAGAATCGCCAATACACCGCTCTTGGGTAAGTTTGATGTCCATTTTACGCATTTAACACGTGAGTTTACGAAGTCAATTTCAGTAATTTCCAGTAGCCTATGTTTGTCTGTCTTCATATGCTCCATTATTTAGCTCACATTCATGAAGTTTTATCAAATGTATTTCACTGTGGGATTTTTTTATTTCTTCTTATATATTATAAGGCTGATCCACTATGCGTAAAGCACTGTTAATTACGCAGTTGTCTAATTAATATCTTTATTTGCTCCTTATGAATTCAATTCACATTATTTAATTATTGCAATACGGTTTATAGTTATTTGTAGGTAGACGTTATTTGTAGGTAAAAAGTTAAGGTAGACGTTATTATGTCACGCTTGAAATGATGGGTAAAATATCCACCCTATAATTTGTTCAGATGAATACTTATTAGTATTGTTTATGGTAATACAAGTATAGTGTAGTGATATTACGGTTAGTCGTTTTTGTAGGAAACCTCTGGGCGCACTGAAATGGAGAGGCAAGGCGGACAGGTGGGCGATCAAAGAGCGCGGTGAGCGAGATCTAGCGCGCGGTGTGAACTCTCCTTAGTTTACAGCTGCCCCGTGGGTCGAGGGAAAGAACGAGAAAAACAGCCTAAACGGAGAATTTAATATAGGTTGCAAGAAGTAGGTAGAGTCCATGTGTTTTAATATCAGTCCAATCTAGGCTAAATAGAGATGCCAAACCAAGCAGCACTCCTCGTATCCCGCATTCGAATGTAGCCTACACCGTATGCCAAGTCTCCCAATGCTTTTGTCAATTCTAATATTTTCCCTTTACTTTGACGCCACCGCATTCGTATAGAAAAACACGAGAATGGAAGATTAGGAAGTTATATTTTTCTGTCTTTAAGCTTATAGGAACATGCTACTTGGGATCCTTGGGACGTCCATACCCCATTGTAGTTGACATTTGAAATGGTTAAGGTTAGGTACGGATTATGGTTAAAGTTAGGGTAAGGGTAAATTAAGGTTAGGGTTAGGGTTTAGGGTAGGGACATCCCAAGGATTCCGCTTAACCAATGCTGATACCAACACGTTTAAACCCCACCAGTAATGAAATGAATTGAAGGATAACATTGTTGAGAGATACAAGTCAGAACTAAATATTTTCTATGTGATTATATGAATCCAAGTTTGCAAAAAAATTCTTGACGAAAATAATTGGCAAGTTTTCTTGTCTTGGCAAGCCTGATTTGGCTGATATGGCACTGAGCATGAGTCCTATGAAACTATTCACCTCGCAATTATAATTAGGAGGCCCGTCTTTTTCTCAACACTCACATCCTATAGCCTATAGGCTACATATTACAGACCAGCAGTAAAAAGCAGACAAGTTGCAAGGAGAAAGAGTTACACCACAACTGCAATAGATTCCTTATCTTAAATGCTTCGATTGAGCTAAGGTATGCCCCTATTAGAGATTAAAGGGTGTCAGCCACTTGACCCACTTATCCTCATTCTCCTGGCAAATTGCTGGAAGCCATCCAGAAAGATGGTGTTGTTGATACACCCTTAAGTTGTTCACTCAGATAAAGAAAACGTTGATATGGTTTTAACTGTGGAATGTGGCAAACCTTATGAGCAGGATTGTCTGGTCAAATGCAACAACTGCACGGTTGTTCATATAGGAATGTCTGTGCTTGTTTTTGCGAATTAATCATAGTCATTTAATTGCATCATGTTATGATCCATCAATAACACACAGTCAAAGGTTGAGCCAGGAGTCACCAGGGCTCAGGCACACGGGTGTGTAAGCTAATCCACAGGAACTCACTCCAGCAGGTTTCTAAACTCCTTCTGGTGGTGGTGTGTGTGTGTGTGTGTGTGTGTGTGTGTGTGTGTGTGTGTGTGTGTGTGTGTGTGTGTGTGTGTGTGTGTGTGTGTGTGTGTGTGTGTGTGTGTGTGTGTGTGTGTGTGTGTGTGTGTGTGTGTGTGTGTGTGTGTGTTGTTGTAACGTAAGCAGATCATTTTCTCTGTGCTTTTCAAGGCAGGATTCCTTGGGACTCTTGGCTCCGTCCACCTGAACGAGTAAAGTCAACACATCCAATATATTTTTCTTCTCTGGTTTGAACAGCTTGAAGGGGGGAAAGAATGCTGCTGGTTCTTTTCCCCCCGCTTGTTTTTTCTTCTTTCGGTGGGCCTGAGACAGCTGTTGGTTTGCAGAGATCAACATTTGTCATCCTTAACAAACGAAACAAGCTGATTGGAGTGTTAAGCTAAGTCCACACACTTGACTCAACTTTGACCCTTTATGGAAGAACAGCCAGTGAGCCCGACTATCGCAGATTCATCTGATTCATATCTGAACCTATTCATCATCTTTGGCTTTAGCACCAAAAGGGGAATGCCCATGTAGTTCTCTTTCCCCCAAATCTACTGCATTATTTTTATGCTGTGTCTAATGGTTTGGCATAGGCCTTCAAAAGTGGCTTTTCACAAGGAATCAGAATGGGCCTACCTCTGCTCTTCCTCAGTTCTAACTGTTGGCACTCTGCACACAGAAATGTAACTCTTTACTAGGGAGATGGAGTGTGGGGATAGATAGATAGACTGGTGGCAGTGTGATGAGTGACCATCCTTAGCACCCAACCACACCACATCTCCCTTTCACCTTTTACATTGGAGGTGGGAGGGAAGACAAAACACTGTCTCTTCTGTCTTTTATAAGTGTGTGTTGGTGTCGGTGCAAGCCGGACGCCCCTGTTTAACTGCTGCTCGTCATTCGTCAGTGTGACGCCTCGCGCGCCCCTTCCCGTGGGATGATCCCGGGCCGAGATTCCGAAGCTCCATCCCACCACTCCCAACTCCCTGCCAAGTCCGCATGTGTCAGCAGCACACATTTCCTCCAGATGCAGAAGGGTGTGTGAGGTCTGTGCGTGTGCGTTTGTGCTCAGGTTGTTTTGACCACCCTGCTATCTAAACCATTTTAAGGTTGAACTCTTGTTTTATCTCAATTATCAATAAAGAAAATGCCATTAGTGTACGCATGCAGGTGTTTTAGTTCTATCTGAAGGAATCCAATACTTCCTTTGGTCTGGGGTGAGTTGTTGTCGACTCACTCGCTGTCGACAGGCACCGCATGTCTGGCCTTCCCAAAGGTATGACAACCACATGTGTTCGCCCCATAGCCCCAGCTCCAACTCATCTCAATGACAGCCAGTCAGCATGTGGGCACAGGGGGTTAGGGGGACACAGGGAAACAGGGCCAGTAAAATAGCAGGTGACTGTCATAAACAGAGCCTGGCTATCTTCTCTTTTCCTCTGGCCCCCGGGGGGCTGCCATGGCAACATGAAGGAGCAGACCAGCTCGGTGGACCGGGAGGGCCTCTCTCCCTCTCTCTCTCTCCCCTCCCGGCCATAACTCACCGCTGTGCAGTGTACCATTACCCTGCTCCAGCCTGGAAAATGGACATCACCATCGAGCTCTGTGTGGAAAGGGAGGGAGAGAATGGGAGGAGTAGAAGGAGAGAGGTGGAGAGCGAGGGATAAGGGGAAGGGTGGGTTGTCTGATGATTCAGCCCCTGCCTTCAAAAACCCTGGCACCCCTGATAATGTATGGGTCTCCGTGTGTGTGAATGAGACCGCATGTGTTTGTCTGAGTGTGTGTGGTGTGCATGTCCGTGCCTATGTGTGAATGAGAGCGTTTGTGTGTGAGTGTGTGTGGTGTGTGTGTGCGTATGTATGTGAGCGCTAAGAGCATTTTGAACACTTAATAAAATTATTTGTGGCATCCCCCGTCAGTTCAAAGTGGCCCAGCTAGCTCTGGCTGTGGGGAAGTCTCTTGTACAATGGAAAAAGCTTTTTTCCTGTTGGAGGGCTCGGGGAGAAACCGCAAGCCTGCCTACCGCAGAGCCAACCATCAAAGGGCTTTGAAGCACACACCTCAACCCCCCCTCTACAAACCACTTCCCACTCCCTCTGATCCAGGAACAGCTCACCTGGCACTTCTGACCACCACGTCTGACAGAACCATGGTTACGCCCCCCCACATGGGAAATCGAAAACTCCTCGTAGCGTCAATGAAAAGCCATGTATGAAAGACATCTAAGGTGGTTCCTCAATCCTCACTTAAAGCCTGTCATCCGGACCCAGTATGTTGGAATAGGCCTTACACATGGAGTTGTCACTGATGTCTCCATATTGTGAGATCTTCATTTAGAAGATCCGGACGGGAAGTCTCCTGTCTTCTCTCTGACGTCTCACACAGCAGTGGGTGTCATCCGTCCCATCTTGAGAACACATGTAGGGGGAAATATATTTCTTTTTTTTAAAGCGGATCACAGCTTGACACAGGCTATAAATGCTTTTGGCGAAGGCCAAACCGCCAGCACATTATGAAATGAACAAGCCTCTATCTCCTCATTAGCCAAGGTATATTTCTCCCTGATTCCCGTATAAAACATGTTTCATATGAAAGGTATGTGTTCTATGAAACTCAGGGATGAGCTCAAGCTCTTATTCTTTCCCAGACTCCACAGTTAAAATCTCCATGTCCTCAAACCAAGATGGGGTGGGGGGATTTGTAGGCCTATTTTAGGATGGCAACAATTTATAGTTTGGAAAGGCAGTATTAAATTGTATCGCTCTCTTTCTCGGTCTCTCTCGGTTTCTCTCTCTCTCTCTCTCTCTGGTTACAGTTGTTCTATCATTCTCTTGTTCTCTGACCCCCCCCTCCCACACACACACACTATCTCTTTTCCAATCTCAATAAGCTCAAAGGAGGAAGCCACTTTAAACCTAGTGTGTGTGAGTCTGTTAGGAGCAGGATGAAAGGTCAGGTTTGTGTCCTCTAAGTCTAACCCCCCTATGGTATGGGTTATGATTGGGTGGCTGTAAACTGATCCTAGATCAGTGATAATGTACTTGTACCCGGAGCAGTGAGTCATGTATGAGGTCAGAGACTCGAGGCCTAAAACCTCCTCTCGGGATCTCTCCATGGTACTGAACCACGACATCACGGAGTCAGTTAGGCCACTCTATAGGCTCCCGCACATGACTTCAGAGTAAATGAGGTAGATCAGCATCTAGGGTCAACCGCATCCCCACGTCAGGTTGATTTAAGGTCAGTGATGCCTTGTTCCCCCTAATGGTGAAGGTTAGGATTGGAAAGGGAATGAGGATCCTAGATCTTTGCATCTGGGCATCTTATGGCTTCCACTCGTTTGGCTGGGTGTTTGTGTATGTTGTTTCTATTTACCTGATGTTTGCTAGTGTGTTTGTTGGAGTTCGTTGTTCCTAAGCAAGTGTTAGTACAGTACTTTGCCTGTCTGTCCATCTTGATGTGAACAAATTAACCTTTTTCTGACACTGTTTCACCCATGAGTCGACCTTGCGCCATGTTCGCAGTCTCACATCCCTCCCTTTCCACACCACAGACTCTTACTCACAGACCAAAAACACCAAATTCACAGAATGAACAGAAAATACCCCTAACTTGTGATATCAGCATTTTTTGCCTCCCTTTGTAGTGGAGTGTAACACAGAGAACCCCAAGCTTAGTACAGCTTCCTGTCTGGATCTATGCGAAGTAGCCTGACCTGCCTCCTCTCCTCTACTCTTCGTAGTTCTGGATCAGGTTCTGTTTTAATAACTACTGGAGAGTAGGCTGGGCCGCAGCGGCTGCATTCCTCTCCTGGGCGTTCTCGCTCTCTTAGAATGGAGAGCGAAAGAGAGAAACTGCTCTCTGCCCCTGAAAGCCACCTTCTGTGGCACACTGTGTGTCTCTTTGTGTCTGAGATAGTCCCCCAGCGCTGGACTCTATGGGGGAGGTTCCCTCCCTTTACAGTTTTGTCATTTAGCAGATGCTCTTATCCAGAGCGACTTACAGTAGTTAGTGCATACATTTTCAAATGTGTTCGTTTTCTCTCTCTCTCTTTCTCTTCTGCTTCAGAGCAGGCGTGAGACTTTTCAAAATTTGTCAGTGACCCCCCCCCTGCTAATGACACCCTCAGCTGTGAAAGTTGACCCCCTCTTGCCCCTGTTCCTCTCCTGCTCTCTTGTTCACTTGTTCCTTCATCGGATTTGGTTTGTGCCACTAATACCCTATTGCCTGTGGACTGTCAATCACGTGTATTTACCCTGTGCGTGTGTGTGTGGTGTGTGTGTGTGTAGGGGATTTGCTCAGTCAATCAACCCCACCCATTTAAATGCATACGCTGCATCTCCCATAATTATGACTGGACTCTGATAGACAGTGTACAGTAGTGCCCTCTTGTTCACATTTAAAAAGTCCTCCACAGTTGCCACAGCTGCTAACAGGCCAATCAGGGATTACTGTACACTGGGCCCAGTGACAGAGAGCCATTGGGGCACCGGGCCTAGACTCCTCCCAGGGTCATCTGAGTGGAGGAGCCCCAAGGAGATCCATTCAGCCTCGTGGTGAGAGGGCCACCTCCCCAGCACACTGCCCCAGCATGGGAGTCCCTGACTGGGCTACGAGGTGGATCAGCTGTCCCTCTCCCCCTGCACCCCTCTAGTTCTCCCTCCCCCCCGGTCCCCCACGCCCAAGCCAAATAAAGCCTCTCAGCACCTCCTGTTTTCCTAATCCGTGAACTCTGACAGAGGAGCCGCGCTTGAAAGAGACACAACTCAACATGGGATGATCTCCTGGTGACGGGAAAGCTGAAAAAACGCTCTCCGGAATTTCGCAGCCAGGACCACCCTATTCCTCTCTCTCCTATCGCCCCCCCCCCCCCCCCCCCCCTTATTGTTGATTGAACCTCTTAGGCAAAACCTATTGGATCAGTTCCAATCACATAAACACCCTGATATTCCTTGTGACATTGCAGGACCTTGCAGAACCAGAATCAGCAAGCGGCTGATAACTTGTCATGTGTTCCATGCACATAAAGCCATATATCAACCTGGGGAAATAAATTGGTTAACCTCTCGGGACTCAGAAGCAGTAAAGCATCTTGTCACGTGCAGTGTTAGATTGCAAGCACTGGCCATTTCAGTCCTTCCTGAATGACTAGGCACTTTAGCCAAGTGGGTGGAAATACAGTAATAAAAAAAGGCGATTAGATTTCAATTGAATCTGTAGGCCTAGCACATGACATGCGGCGCGCTCCACTTGTAAGAAGTAGCCTCTTTTTGGTAGTTAGTCGTAGTTAGAGCCAAATAGCAAAGCGTTTCTGTGTGGTATTCCCTACTCCTCACAGACATTCACACTGCTGTTGCTACTTCAACCACATTTAATTAGATACAGTGTCTGCCCCTGTCGAGAAGAACTTGTGGCTTGTGAAAAACTCTGTCAATGCTGAGAGCAGCAGATCATTTCTTGCTGAAGCTCAAACTTACCCGAGTGTTTCGGGGAAGTCAGCCTATGTCTCCGCTGACGTCTCGGCTGAGAAGTTTGCGGAATTGGCACACACACTTGTCAAAATTCTACACAGAACAAGCAAGTTGAACAATGTCGGTCAGTGATGTTTCCATACCAAGGACATAGTCTTGTTCAAAGCTAGACTAGAGTGGCTATGTAGCGGTTAGCTTGAGTTGTTAGCTGTAGTGTATGCTTTTACTGTTAGCTTATGTTTTGAAAAGCTAACACAGAGTTGCTAGGTTTGTTTATTTATTTATTTTTATTTAACCTTTATTTAACTAGGCAAGTCAGTTAAGAACAAATTCTTATTTACAATGACGGCCTACCACAGCCAAACCCGGACGAAGCTGGGCCAATTGTGCGCCGCCCTATGGGACTCCCAATCACGGCCGGTTGTGATAGAGCCTAGCTAGCTAGTGAGTGTTCTTTTCAGGGGGAACTGTTGAGGTGGAATTAGAGCGGCAATGGCACTGTTCCTCCTCTGTTTAACCTATGCGTCTCATCTGCCAGACGTGCTTGACAGCACCAGACCGCTGGAAGAATCTCCCGGCAGGCCGAGCAGAACTGTGTGTGGACCACACCATATTTAGTCATCCACAGGCCGCCACAGACCAACGATGTCGTCCTCCACTTTAATCTGTCTCCCCCTGTCTCTCCCTCCTTTTTTTTTATCTCCCTCCCTCTACTCCCTCTTTCCATCTCTGTCACTTCCCCCTCTCCCTCGCTTTCCTTCTCTCCATCTCTGTCCTCACTCGCTCTCCCTTTTAGACATCTCTGCCTTATCACTGTCAC
The DNA here is from genome assembly GCF_016432855.1 of Salvelinus namaycush. NCBI lineage: Eukaryota > Metazoa > Chordata > Actinopteri > Salmoniformes > Salmonidae > Salvelinus > Salvelinus namaycush. The sequence continues at coordinate 18,813,967 of NC_052310.1, forward strand.
TCGTTCTCTTTCCATCTCTCTCTCTCCCCCCTCTCTCCCTTCCTCCTTCTCTCTGCCTCTTTTGGTTATTTGTTTTGCTCTATCACTCTCAGACACTTTTCACCCCACTTTGTACCTCTCTGCCTTTCCAACCATGCTCCCTCTCTCTCACTGTCCGTCTCTGTAATAGTCACTGCAGCCCCCCTCCCTCTCTCTCTCTCTGTCCCTCCATCTCTCACCTCTCCCTCTCTCCGACGGGCGCGGCGCTGACGGAAGCTGGACGGCGATGCTAATGAGTTGCTAATTCCATCAGCGGTCTCCTCCTGTGGGCCTGACCTGGCTGCCTGGTCTGGCTGCCAGGCTTTGATGATGGAGTGCCTCCAATGATGTACTCCCGCCTGCTCACCCACTTTAGCCTTTCCCCTCAGACATGTCCCATTGATCATAGTCTTCCGCCGGCACTCCTTGCCAAATCATTTATGAACCAGCCTCGTTCCATTCCTACTCTCCATTTTTCATTACATGGAATTTTATTTGATGTGAGGTGGACAGGTTTTTTTTAGGAGCTCGGATGGCTGTGAGAGCATTCCATTCTGAACTTCAATTTGGCCTTAAGTACTGTTTAATGTTTGGGAAGCGAAATAGTTGGTTTGTTTATTTGTGTGTCGCCTTTCTAGGTCCGAAGACTGTTCGCGAGAAAGTCAAATCATAGTTTACTTTGTTCCCATAGAACATTGTTAGGGAGATATATGTAACCACTCTCCCAGAAATGCACAAGAATGCATGTTTTGCGGCCAAGTTAAAATAAATAGATAAAGAAGTTGGAACAGAAATGTCAATGGTTTTCTATCTTGCTATCTCTATCTCTTTACATTTTGATGATCCTCTTTCCGTTCTTACCACACACACGCACACGCACACACACACACCTCCAGCCAGAGGAGAGGCCAAATGGTAGAGGCTTAAGCAGTTGAGTAGAAAAGAGCGCCCCTATTTACCGGACGACTGGGCTCTTTCTCCAGTGTTCTGAGAGTTGCTAGCTTTGGAACCCCTAAAAAAGAAAAGAACAGAACTTTTGTTTTTTGACTCATTTTAACTCGCTCCGTCTGCCTTCCTCCTCGACTGAAGTGCAAGGCAGATGCAGGCTTTTGTTTAGCCAAGGAGGGGAGGGATGCCGAATAAGAGGAGTGAGAGGAGGAGAAGGGGGGGAGAAAGGAGGGGCAACGGTTTCATTGTAGCTTAATAAATTCCTTGCAAAGACGATCGGGGCGCCTTCTCAACCTCTCGGCTGTCTGTCTCAAATGGGGTCCTTCCAGGCTTGACACCCCGGCAAATAAGGGGGGGATTAGGGAGGAAAAGCCCCGGGCTGTATACATCTCTTTTCTCCCTCCCTTTCTCGCTCTACCCTACATCTTTCTCTCATTCCCTCTCTCTCTCGCTCCTTCTCTCCCTCTTTTCCTCTTTGGAAACGAGAGGCCCCTGTCTGGTGTGGAGCCCATTTGAATGATCTCATCCAGGTACACTGACAGTCTGAGATTTATAGAGACCTTTCAGCCCAAACCAATGGCTTTGTTACAGCCAGCTCTGCCAATGGAGCCTTCCAGGAATCTGCCTATGTAAAGAACACATTGTTGCCATCGTAGCCCACATATAGCTACAGTACCTCGGTACATGTCCAATGTTTTATGTTCAAATGGCATATAGTGTTGCACTTGCCTAGTGGGGAAATAAATACTATATTGTGTTCAACACTGTGTACAGCTAGTTATTTGTCTTTAGTTCCTCTTTAGGTCAGTGTTCTTTTACCGTTGAATTGGGGAGTTGGCTAAGGTCACGTGCGGCTGACGGCTCTGCCCGTATATTTTGAACGGGGGATTATGGGGTGACTTCTGCCGCGCGCGCTCCCGAAGCACGACCTGAATGCCTCGCCACGACCTGAATGGAGGTGCTGAAGAGTGGCGCCATTGAAATTCAGGACTCGGTCGCTGCGGCCCCGGCCCCAAACATCTAAGATCTCTCTTTATATGGTCACTCTCTTTCTCTCTCTTACTCACTCGTTCTCTTCTCCTCCCCCCCCCTCCCATCTCTCCCACTACCTCTTTTACAGGCTTTTAGTTAATGAAAACACTCCATTACTCATTATAAGGCCCTGAGGTGTTTTGAAATGTCACAAACATGATATTTAGCTCATATGAGCAAGCTTACGGATATAGTAGGGTTGAATTGACGACAGTAAGATGACTGGAAGTGTTTTGGACGATTGGACGTGTCCACAATCGCATGAGAATATCTACATGACTGAACTGTGAATATCTTCATCAGTAAGCAGAGGTCAAAAAAGTTGTTTGTTGCTTTGAATCCTTTTATGACAAGCTCTGGCACTTATCTCTCCCTCTCTCTTTTCTTTCTCTTGTTTCTGTTTCACAGGACAGGCTGCGGGGGTCACGGTCACCCTAAAGGAAGGGTCTCCTTCCACTCCCCCTCTCACACCTACACACACACACTCCCTCAGGCACACACACACACGCAGGATGAGGGAAGCCTGGAGGTGCCTGCTGGGGCTTTGCCTCCTGGCATGCTCCGCCTCTCCCGCCTCCCCTAACGGTGCTGCCAATCCCTTCGCTGGGCAGCAGACACCCCCAGACCCATGCTATGATGACGCGGGCGCTGCCCGCCGCTGTATTCCCGAGTTCATCAACGCCGCCTTTGGCAAGGAGGTGGCCGTGTCCAGCGTGTGCGGCCGGCCGACGCCATCCCGCTCTTGTAGTGTGGTGGAGCGCGGTGATGAGCGGCCCTCAGTGCGCACCTGCCAGATCTGCGACGCGGCAGACCCGCGGCGTGCCCATCCGCCCTCCTACCTCACTGACCTCAACTCGGCCCACAACCTCACCTGCTGGCAATCGGAGAACCTGCACACCTCGCCGCACAACGTCACCCTCACCCTGTCGCTGGGCAAGAAGTTTGAGATTACCTACGTCAGCCTGCAGTTCTGCTCGCCCCGCCCTGAGTCACTGGCCATCTACAAGAGCATGGACTATGGCAAGAGCTGGACGCCTTACCAGTACTACTCGTCCCAGTGTCGGCGCATGTACAACCGGCCCAACAAGGCGGCCATCACCAAGCAGAACGAGCAGGAGGGCCTGTGCACCGATGGTCACACCGACCTCTACCCCCTATCCGGGGGGCTCATTGCCTTCAGCACTCTGGACGGGCGGCCCTCCGGGAAGGACTTTGACAACAGCCCTGTGCTCCAGGACTGGGTGACAGTCACTGACATCCGCGTAGTTTTCAGCCGGCCCCAGCTGCCACGTGAGCTAGGGGCAGGAGGAGTGGGGATAGGCGGGGGTGGCCGGATTGACGAAGACCCAATGGTACCGTCCACGTCTCTGCCGGCATACTTCTACGCGGTGGGGGACTTCCAGGTGGGCGGGAGGTGTAAGTGCAACGGGCACGCCTCACGCTGCCTCAAAGACAAGGAGGGCAAGCTGGTGTGCGACTGCAAGCACAACACGGAGGGGCCCGAGTGCGACCGCTGCAAGCCCTTCCACTACGACCGGCCATGGCAAAGGGCCAGCGCCCGCGAGGCCAACGAGTGTCTACGTGAGTCACAGCTCTAATCAGCATTTTCTATCAGTTTTGATTCTGTTCTTTTCAATTTTGCGAATTTCCTTCTTTTTTTTTACTCTCTTTGCATTTGCATTGTTGAATGTGTAGATTCATTAATTCAATCACACCTCATAACTAGAAATGGATGATTTAATATGGCAATGTTAGACAATTCATGCACACACACACACACACACACACAGATTCTTGAAATATTTGTGTCAGCATGGATTGGAATTCTTCAGTACTCATGCAGTTTTTGAACAGAGGAAGGTGCTTGATGATCTGTGTAGTGGATTTACCCTGTATTTGTGTCCTGCAACTTTGTTTTTTTGAACAGTACAAATCACTCATTATAGAAATATCTGGTCCGTGAGAATACTCATCAATTCAATGGCCACCATGTTGAAAGGACCATGACATTTTTTGAACAGGGTCTACTCCGTTACTTATCTTTCTATATTCAGGCACCCTCTCTATCTCTCCAACTCTCTCTCTCTCTCTCTCTCTCTCTCTCTCTCTCTCTCTCTCTCTCTCACCCTCTCTCCCTCTCTCCCCGCCCTACCCTTGAGTGAAGGAGGTATTCTCTTCCAGTGACAAGCTCCTGAATGCGTCTCAGAATTCCTAATGAGGGAATGTGCGGGATGGGGATTGAGCCCTGTTGCACACCCACCCATCAGTGGGCTTGTGAGGCGGGACGGGCTCAACACAAACACACGTCTGTCTGGGATTCTGTGTCTCTCTCTCTCTCACTCTCGCCTCCTTCTCCACATTATCCTCCCAAACGCCTGTGAATAATGAGCAAATTGTTGAATTACAGGTGGCAGTTCCTTTATGCGACAAGTAGCATACCATTTTCCCCCCTTTAAATATAGACAAAACATGGGTAACGTTAACTTATATTTGAAAACTGCACATGGTGGTGTTTCTGGGTGGATTCAGCTTAAAACCGAATTAGTCATTTTCGGTATTATTAATTATAATCCCCCATTTTCTCTCTAATTTCAACAGCTCTTTCCCTGAAGCTATATTAAAGAGTTTGATTAATGCTCAATCTGAGGTTGCTGTAATGGTCTCAGCATTGCAGGTAAAGTTAAAATAAGATTTTGACTATAGTAAGGCTAGATCTGTGTGCTGCCTGAATACACAGGATGACTTGCTGTTGACACAGTTGAAGATGAGGGTGGAATGTTCCGGTGGCCAATGCCAAATGCAACCCATCCCCAACCCTACATTGCCCAACAGATTTACAGTACACCGAAACGCAGCAGCAGTATTTGTGATTTCTGTTTTATTAGCTCTATATACAGGACTCCTGAACACTCAACCCAACTTGATGTTTTCTGGGCTCCCCTCTGAAGTAAACACACCCCCTCACGAACAAGTCTAAACAGCGAATGACAACAGCTCGAGTTGTTGGCACACCACGGCAGCTAAGTCATCCAAGAATGTAATTTGGCAGTGATTGACATTACTTCAAGACATGTATTCAAAAAAGAACCATCCAGACACACTCTGAAAGCTTGGCAAGTGAAATTGCAGTAATTTTAACAGATTACCTTTTTATGGGATTACTGCGTTGTATGATAAAGTGAACATAGATTTTTTTAATATGTCAAATACTGCGTGTCAGTAGTGATACTTTAAAAAACGGGCGGAGGTGGAACCCAATTCAGGTCAATTCTGCTTGTCATAAAAATGTGTAGCCATTGGAAAATAACACCGTATTAGAAGCCACTGTACCACTTTTAATCTTCCCTGTAACTAAATACAATTACAGGCGAGTAAAGAAAAAAACAGGAGTAAAACATTGAAAAACAGTGTATATTTTTCTAACATGTTGTAATTGCCAGCGCTGCTGGCCTGAAATCATATTTAGCGTTGAGCTGTGCCAGATCTGCTTAAAAGAGAGTGACAGGGCCAGAGGAACATAGCTGGGGCCATTGCAGTGCTGGTCCAAGGAGCGGGTCTGTTTCTATTTCCCCCCTCACTCTGTCCCCTGACAACCTCCCCCAGACCCTCAGACCCTCAACCCTGTGCCCTTATAGTCACACCCGCCTCATACCCCAGCACCCTCCATTCCTACCCTTGATTATGTTCTCTAACTTCCCCCAAATCTCCACCCCTCACGCTCTCACTGTCTCGCTTTCTCTGCGCCCCGTTGTCCAGCTCCTTCTCCTACACTCTTACTCGCTTGACTTACTCTCAACCTTTACCACCGCCCCCACACCCGACTCTATCCCGTAACTCCCTCGCTCTTCCCCTCTCCTGTTATGTGTCCCGTGGCTGTTTGGGAAACGTTCCACCTACTTCCCGTAGATCCCTCCTCAGTGGGATTGATATGTCACCTCCGTCCATTACTCTTGGACTAAATGCCATGTGCGCCGCGGCCAACACTGATGACCTAATCCCAGCGCTGATACAGGGCAGTAAAAACCTAAACGCATGTTGCACGCTATACCTGATCACAGATCAGAGGGGACGCCAAACCCACGGTCCCTTCCAACATGTCCCTAATTACAATGTTCCAAAAGGCCCTTTAGGGCTCATTCTAGAATGAGTGCTGGTTCCAAAATGTCCTCAAAAGTGTGCTGGACTACGTTTTTTTTTTAAACGTCCCCACGGCACACTGAAGCTCATTCTTAAGAGTGTCCCCTCCCTTTGTTAGGCCTCGGCTGGTTTTTTCTTTCTGGCGCTGCAGAAAGCAGCGGGCCGCACAAACGAGCCCTGTAGGACACCACCGCGTCAGCAGCAGCAGCCGTCTGTGGCGCCGGGCCGAGGTGTGTGTATTCAGTCTGGGAGAGGGTGTGAGATTGGCACGCTTTGGAGAGGCCGGGGTCCCCAGGTGTGTCACCGGAGCCCTTCTCTGGGCCGTGGGTCGCAGGGCTATGGGGCTCCGGGAGTGTTTTTGGGGGGGCTGAGGTCATGATCCCCTGTGGGGTGATGACAAGGTTAAGCTGACGGGGAGATTGCCCTGGGGGGGGGGGGGGTTGACTACCATTAAATAAATATATGTTTTATTATATTCTAACAAAAATATGCACTGAGTATACCAAACATTAAGAACACCTTCCTAATATTGAGTTGCAGCCAACAAGTGACAACGATAAGGGATCATAGCTTTCACCTGGATTCACCTGGTCAGTCTGTCATGGAAAGAGACTGTTCTTAATGTTTTGTGTACTCATTGTATATTATATTGTATATTATATTCAACAACAAAAAATGTCTTCCATTCATTCCATTTGAAACCAGCACAGCTGTGTTGCTGACGAGAAAACACGACTTAGTCCACATGTTTTTGTAACATGTGCATCGTGCCCCATTTAGCGTTTTTACCTTCTTGACTTAATCATTATCATTCATTGAGATTATTAAAAGATACTTTGAATCCCCTTCCCAGTTCTGACCTGAATCGAGAGCTTGTATGGTGGTGTGAGCCAAGCCGAGCTGTCTCTCTAGTCCTGTTTGATTGTTCACGGGTCTCGCTAATGTTTGACATGCGCTTCGCCGAGATTACTGTCTGGGTTTTTGGCAGGCCCAGGAACCGTCTGCAGACACAAACCAGCACACACACGCTCCCCGCCCGCCCCGCCGCCCCTCCATGAATCCTGCCCACAGACACGAGTTTACAAACCCAGAGCCATAGCAGTTTGCAATCGAAGCCAAAATAGGAGAGTTTGAGATGGCCTGTTTTCTAAAGGAGATGTCATGGAAAAATAGTCTGCTTGGTCTCATTCAGAGCCAAAAGATAAAATGCGGTCGAGAACAGGTGAATAACAAGTGTTAGATTACTTACTGCGATAGGATGGTGCGTTGGTGTGACGGTGGTGATGGTGTTATGGTTATGGCATGCTGGTAGTACAGAGTTACAGAGCTATATCATTACTGAGATGATATGGTGGTATGAGAGCCTGACTGGCACGTTATGGTGTGACGCAACGGCTTGTAACGAAGTTGACTGTTTAATTTGACTTTGATCACAATGTTTTTGTCGGACAGAACAGTTAACAAGTACGGTGATGGCTTTTGACTGTCAGACTACATAACTATATATTTTATTACTGTGTGGCCATACAGTCCTGGCTCTGCCAGTGTCAGCCCTGCTCGGCCCTACCCTGCCCAGGTCTGCTCTTTGGCCAGCCAGCCTGTTCTCTCATGCTATTCCTTCTCATTAGTGTAGACTAGAGTCTACAGACCATGCCGGATTCTGCTAGGCTCAGCCCTCTGTAATCCAGAAGTCCACACTGGGAATCACAGTACAGGCCAGACCCCACCAGCTCTAATGGACCCGACAGGCCATGACTGGATACTTAGAGCATGAAGCAAATGAACTGAGCATAAAGCACATGACTTCAACAATGTGCCTAGCATTTGTCTGAAAGCAGCTGAGATAATGAGAGTGCATCACATATTTGAACAGTACGTACAGTATGCATCACAGGAGGTTGGTGGCACCTTAATTGGGGAGGACGGGCTTGTGGTAATGACTGGAGCGGAATCAATGGAATGGTATCCAATACATTTTTTTTTTTTTTTTAATTAAATTTAGCCTTTATTTAACTAGGCAAGTCAGTTAAGAACAAATTCTTATTTACAATGACGGCCTACCCCGGCCAAACCCAGACAACGCTGGGCCAATTGTGCGCCGCCCTATGTGACTCCCAATCACGGCCGGATGTGATGCAGCACGGATCAAACACATGGTTTGTAGGTGTTTGATGCCATTCCATTTGCTCCGTTCCGGGCCCTTATTATGAGCCATTCTCCCCTCAGCAGCCTCCACTGATACATCCATTGTTCTGGACAGACTAAATCCATGTAGTCTGTCCAGAACAATTCCTCTTTGAATTATTGAACGTCTTATATCATACATATACAATGATCTATTCTAGATCAATATTAGATCACGTCTGCCATGCTAATGAGGCAAGCTTGATTTGGAAATAGGAATTCTATAGGGAGAGAAGGGAGAGATGGAGGAGAGACTTTTTTGAAGTTCCATTGCCAGACTCCTTCTGCCTTTGAGGGGGCTCAGTATTTTTAGTAGACCTCTGTTTTTTTGGAAACTATTAGCAAGAATTAGGGGGGCGTTGACAGATGGGTTGCTGGAGAAAGCAGGGCGGTCCAGGAGGGTGTGTGTGTGTGTGTGAGTGTCTGGTTGGGCTCTACCTCTGGCAGACCCAGACCCAGCGCGCACACATCACATCGTCTGGGACAGAGCTGTAAGACCTAAGCACACAGATCTGTGTGGAACTCTGGAAACACTGAAGGACACAGTAGCCCCAAATGCCAAAAAAAATCCAACTCTCTTTTCCTTTTTTCTCTCTCTCTCTCTCTATCTGTTTCTCATTCTCTCTCTCTCACCCATCTCACTCCCTCTATCTCTGTTTCTCATTCTCTCTCTCTCACCCATCTCACTCCCTCTATCTCTGTTTCTCATTCTCTCTCTCACACCCATCTCACTCCCTCTATCTCTGTTTCTCATTCTCTCTCTCTCACTCATCTCACTCCCTCTATCTCTGTTTCTCATTCTCTCTCTCTCACCCATCTCACTCCCTCTATCTCTGTTTCTCATTCTCTCTCTCTCTCACCCATCTCACTCCCTCTATCTCTGTTTCTCATTCTCTCTCTCTCACCCATCTCACTCCCTCTATCTCTGTTTCTCATTCTCTCTCTCTCACCCATCTCACTCCCTCTATCTCTGTTTCTCATTCTCTCTCTCACCCATCTCACTCCCTCTATCTCTCTCTCTCTCTCTCTCTCTCTCTCTCTCTCTCTCTCTCTCTCTCACTCCCTCTATCTCTCTCTCTCTCACTCCCTCTATCTCTCTCTCTCTCTCTCTCACCCATCTCTCTCTCTCTCTCTCTCTCTCTCTCTCTCTCTCTCTCTCTCTCTCTCTCTCTCACCCATCTCTCTCTCTCACCCATCTCGCTCTCTCTCTCTCTCTCTCACCCATCTCTCTCTCTCTCTCTCTCTCTCACCCATCTCTCTCTCTCTCTCTCTCTCTCTCTCTCTCTCTCTCTCTCTCTCTCTCTCTGTCTGACATGGGGCAGATGGTTACACGATGCTGATTATAATTTCAAAGCAACATCTTTTCACAGCCATGCCCCCCCCGCCCCCCCATCCTTCCACAGCTTCTAGCAAGGGCAGTGAGAGGTCACCTCTCCTCTCCTTCTCCACAACATATTCATCACACCACATTTAGGAACCAGATCATAAAATTACTTCATTCTCACACACGCACACATCGGTTCGGGTTGCAAGGTCATATAGAATTTGAATAACATAACGCATTAAATTGAATAACTTATGTGTGTGTGTCAGAAGCACAGACACTGTTGGCTTTCCTTGAGTGCCTCGACCTGTGTTGTTACATGTATGTTGCCATGTTCCTGCTTTCACTAATTGACTGCAAACCCCTCCTCTGCTGTCGCCCAGGGCTCGCCGGGACCCGACACTTCAATTACTTACAGCGTGACACCCAAATGAGTTGGGCCGGGGGAGGGGGGGGGGGGGGGGGGGGGGGGGGGGGGGGTCGAAAACGAAACCTCCTGTGCTTTCAAATAAATTACACGGGCGAGGAATGTTGTTCTAAAATCAACAGCCCTATGAAATGGTGCCTTTAGGGTGGTTAGCGTGAGCCAGGATCAGGGCTAAGGCTTGTGTGTACGCATGTGCATCATGATTGGGCCATCATGCAAGGGCTTGGTTTTCCTTATCGTTAGTGATACATTTTTTGGAGACGTATGTCAATATCGCAGTTTCTTGGTTTGTTTAGTAGTTTTCGTCTTGTTTTTACAGCTTTGGCTAAGCCAATAGGATTGGTTTCCATTGTTGATTGGCTGTGTCTGATTCATTTCAGTTTGCTTAGTGTTTCTTTTTCTATTTAGCCACCCATTTGGGTTGTCTGGCAGCACGAAAAGACACTAAAACACAGAAAAACATTGTTTTAAGACCAAAATATCCACAACATTAGCAGAGTAATGTTGGAATCCTGGGAACCTTCTGTAAATGCCTGCGTCGTAATGCAGCGTTTCCCCTATATTAATTTAGCAGCGGTGGGCCGCCACTCCCCAAAATACATTTTTTAGGATGATAAAACGTTTTCAGTGTGAACTTAAACAACTAAAACCAGGTATGTAGAGAAGATAATGGAGTAATATAGTTTTAAATAAGAGAACTAACCACCACCAGAATAAAAACTAGACTGTCAGGGAGAATTAGAAATTTAAAAAATGTCATGGCGTGGGTCCCCAATGATTTTGTTATAATGTTTGAGCCACTCCGATAGGATAAGAACATGGCATAAGCCATGGCAAAATGTGTAGAATTGCAGGAAATTAGCTTTAAAACTGCAACATTTTGTCTCTGTGGCCAAGAGAAGGGCCTCTAACATTTACGGCAGAATTATTTTCAGCAGTGGTGGCAAAGTTAGCGTGGAGGGGCAGGAGACGGCACCATTGGCCACGCCCACTACCACGCCCAGTCTCCTGCCCCTCCACGCTAACTTTGCCACCGCTGCTGAAAAAAATCCTAGGGGAAACACTGGAATGGTATGTGTGTGTGTGTGTGTGTGTGTGTGTGTGTGTGTGTGTGTGTGTGTGTGTGTGTGTGTGTGTGTGTGTGTGTGTGTGTGTGTGTGTGTGTGTGTGTGAGCCACGCATAATCTGGGTGTGTGATCTGAGATGTGGCGTTTCATCACTCTGCCAAGGCAAACTGCTGGGCTGGGGCTCCAGTTAGGTAGCGTGCCCACCCGCCCTCACTCCCATGCCCCCATTCACTCCATCCCACATATGTTAGCAATCACAACCAGAGGTGCCCACCATTGGGGTGTTCTGAGCCATAATTGAATCTTGTCAAAGTCTGTGACCTCCCCCAGCGTAGAATTGACTATCTGGGAGTTATGTTCTTTAAGCATGGGGTACTATTTTATGCTGAGGTTGGGGTTTAAAACTTTTTTTCATCCTAATGTCATAAAATGTACCATTATTTCTAATAACAGTTTCAGTTTGGGCCATTTTTTTCTGTTTGAGGTTTCTGCGGAGTCTTCCTTTTAAAGTGTTCCTGTAAAAATATATGGGTTTGGGCTCCTAGCCATTGTTCATTGTGGCAGGAGAATCTGTGGGTATGTGGAGAGCAGAGCATATCTGTCTATCGGTCTGAAAAACGTAGATCTATCTGCCTTTGCTGTCGAGCCCGTTTCTTCCGTGTTTTGGATGGCAGTGTCTCCATAGCCTATCCCAGTTATTCCCAACCTTTTTCGGTTACTGTACCACCAACTGAATTTTGAGGGCTATACCTGAGTCGGGCAGCTAACTGGCCAACATTTTCTAGAAAGACGAGCTTGAAATGGGCATAAAATCATCTAATCGACTCGACAACAACAAAAAACATATCTATGTTTAGCTGTGTGTTTTTCAAAGTTAGCTGGCTATGGCTAACTTATTGATCACGCTTTGTAGTATACACATCTGGTCTATGTGTATGGGTGTCTATAGTAAACTCTAGAATACTTGATTTATATTTATAACGATGTATACTGTGTGTGTGTGTGTGTGTGTGTGTGTGTGTGTGTGTGTGTGTGTGTGTGTGTGTGTGTGTGTGTGTGTGTGTGTGTGTGTGTGTGTGTGTGTGTGTGTGTGTGTGTGTGTGTGTGTGTCTGTCATGTCTGACTGGACAGTTACAGATATTTGCGGAGTGGTTTTTTAAATGTGGAGCACTGGAGGTTTCAGGCTGAAGACTCATCCCTTTCCTTCTCTTTTCCCCTCCTTATGGAACAGCTCCACTGGGACACTCCAACCCAGTTCTGCTTCTTCACTCTCTCTCTCTCTGACTGCTGCTCAAACCTCTGCCAGACTACTCTTTTCTCTACTACAGGGCTTTCTATGTCTCTTTCTATGTCTCTATGAAAAGGGAACGGGCAGAGACTGGTTTATTGAAGGCTCTGAATGTTACAAAGGGAGTGGGGGGAGTGGGGGGGGGGGTATGTCTATCTTTAGCCGTTGAGGTGAGAGGAGGGATTGATGCAGACTGGCTGTGAAAAGATCAAACCAGAGTCAAGTTCAGTAGGCAGAATAAGGGAGAAAGGGTTTTAAAACGGAAGAGATTCAACCTGAACCCATTTGAGAATTGTATTTTTTTTGTTTTCCAGTAGTGATGGGGGGGGAAATTGATAGTTATTTAAGTCGGGATATTATTTTGGAAGATATATCGTATCGTTTTGACAATATCACAATATTATTATTTTAGTTGGCTCTACATGCCCAAAAAAATCCAGTATTTTTCCTTCACAGCTTTTTCTCCATCTTCTTTTTAAAAAGAGAGCCAATTTCTTTTTGGCACTTTTATTTCCATGACTGATCAAAACGTGTTTTCTCGTGGCTCTCTCTTGTCCTGCTGCAGCAGACGTATGGTGAGCAATGTGTATGGAACGTCGAACCGCAATAAAATCCCAGTATTGAATCGCAAAACATATAGAATTGTGAGAATCGCGATACATGTCGTATCGCCACCAAAGTATCGTCATAATATCGTATCCTCTGCCATTGGGGGTTAGTATGTGTCTCCCTGTTTTGGGGGGGAGATGGGGAGGCAGATGGGTAACGCTGCAGAGACAGCTCTCGTGTATTTTAAATCCCTTCTCTGTTTCTAGTCTTTTTTAATTGACGGGTTATATATATATATTTTGTTGTTATTTCACAAAAATGTTTTGGATGAACCTCTTTTTAAGGGCTGTATGTTAATGCCGAATATCTGACAAGTACATATCTGATGCTCTATCTGTCTCTCATTTCCCTCTGTCTCTGTTTTTCAGCCCCGTACCCCATTTTTTCCTTGTGCCATCTGGCCAGGCGATCTGCTTGTTGGAGGTCATGGTGGTCTGGCCATCCGCAATGACACATGTGGCTCTCTGTGTTTGTCTCTCGCTCTCTCTCTTTCTTCTACTTTCTCTCTCTCTTCCTCTCTCACTCTCTTTCAATTTCAACGTACCATTCTCTCTTTCTCTCTTTCCCCTCTCTCTCTCTCTCTTTCACTCTCTCTCTCTCTCTCAATTTCAACACACAGCTCTTTTCTTTCTCCCACTTTCTCTCTCTCTCCTCATTAGAGTGAAATATCTCAGTTATTTATAGTTATTACCCACTCCACCTCCGGTTCACCTCAACACTTAACCCCTAATGTCAGTATTACCTTTTGCCTCAACTCTTTAACCATCAGTTTACCCTTCACTTCTTCACCTAACCCACAGCCTACAGTTCATCTCTCTCAATATGATCCATCTCTCCGAAACCATTTACAGCAACTGCAGTCCACCCTAAGCCTTAGAATTCAGTTTCGCCAAATACAGTGGCTTACATGCAGAGATCCTATTCCAAAACGTGTATCTTCCTCATCTCATTGTATCAGTCCTACATGGAGCTAACATGATTGTGTAATAGGTTCCATTCCTGGACCACTGGGTCTTTCCAGTGGAAAGAAAGAAAGAAAGCGAGAGAGAGAGGGGACAGAGATAACAATGTTTATACGTGGCGAGGTGAAGTGGACTAGAAAGACCAGAGCTTAGGCAGACTCCAACTGACAACAGGCCCCAATCTGGCATCCCTCCAGCCTAATCTTGTTAAACTCTTCCCCCTGTTGATGCCATACAGAGAGAGAGAGAGAAAGAGAGAGAGATGGAGGGAGAGAGAGAGATGGGGGGAGCGAGAGAGAGAGAGAGAGAGAAGTGAGAGAGAGAGAGGGAGAGAGAGAGAATTGGGGAGAGAGAAAAAGTGGAAGAAAGAAAAGAGGTGTGTGTTGAAATAGGGAGAGAGAGAGTGGGAGAGAGAGAGGGGGAGAATTAAGGGACTCTCAGTTCAAAAGGGCTCCCGAGAGCTGGCTCTTAAGCCGACGGCGTGTGGCTAACCACAAAATGAGGGTAGAGAGGGTCAAGGGGAAGGGAGGGAGAAACTGAGAAACGTCAGGCATGTGTGTGTGTGTCCACAACCCCTCCTCGTGCTACTGGGCCAGAAGTGTCTCTCTTAGATAAATGATAGACACGGGGCGTTGTTTCCCCAGGGCTTTAGACCCTAGTAGTGTCTGGTCTGTAGCCTTAGTCTACACTCACAGTATCTAGTCTTCCCTCATCTCTAGTCTCTGGTCATTGTGGTTCGCTGTGATCGTCTGATATAGTCTCGTCCCTCTGCTTTCTGGTGTAAAGTTGTGTTTGGTCCCCGGTCCCTTGTCTTCAGTGTGTGGTCATTGGTTCCTGGTCTGAGTGTGCGTGCATATGTGTGTCCCCGTGTGTGTCCGTATGTTTTGTGTTTGTTTGTGTGTGTGTGTGAGTGAGTGAGTGAGTGAGTATGTGGGTGTGTGTACTCTGGACCTGGCTCTAATGAGGAGATAATGAACCGGTGCTCCCCCGGTGCTCTGGAGCAGGTGGTTGGACTAGGCCAAGCGGCACGGAGCCCATCCACAGGCAGGCGCGTGCCTGTGGTCATACCCCGGCCAGGGAATCATGGACCTGCCTGCAGCCTGGCACACACACACCGACGTGCACACACACACGTAAACATACAGGCAGACTCACTGTGGATGGCAGGGGCCCACATAGCGGGCGGTGGTAGCCAGGCCCAGGGCACCCCAGGGGGGCTCCAGGTTTGGACGGGGGCCTGGGGAAAGGTGGGGGGGGGGGGGGGGGGGAGACCTCCGATTTTCAAGGACCAATTTTAGCCATGGGATTTGGGTTCGTCCAGGCATCCAAAATCATTTGGCTGGGCGCACTGGCTTGGCTTGGGCCAAAACATTAGATTAGATCCCTAACATATGGAGCTGGAGTTGAGACATTGCACACTCAATGCAATTGAGTTTTATTAGGATAGCATTTTTTTCGGAGCCAATTTGCCACGGGACGTTTAATAAACTTGTTCATAGGCTGAACCGGTTTGTGTGTAGACACCATCTAGTTCGGCTTCAGGGAGCAAGCGGACCATTTGTCAATGAACGTCTGCCATTAAGAAAACAAGGCAAACTTCCTCGTCTTTCCTATTTGTTTTACCTACATTGTTCTCTAAGACACACAGAACTGTAGTTGATGTACTTTATGTGTACTTTGCACATAAACAGACCAAACTAACAAGGCTACTAATGAAGTGTGGGTGGAGTAAATATTGTGATATGTAGGGTTTGATATGGTAATCAGACTGATGCCGGACTGAAATAACACGTTTGGAATGAGTGGAACCAATTAGGACCCGCTGTGAGAAAACGATGGTGGGAGCTGTTCTCCCATATCTCTCTCTCTCTCTCTCTCTCTCTCTCACTCTCTTTCCCGCCCCATATCTGTCTCTGTCTCTGTCTCTCAGTTCTCCATTCTCCAGCAGACGTATTATCCGATTTACTGGACACCAGAGCACTACTAGCAGGCCTGGGGAGTACAAATGCACGCTACTTTGCAGTATTTCAGAACAAGCACTGTGTGTGCGTGCGTCTGCTCATGTTCCTTTGTGTTCTGTAATGGACTTGAAAGCATAATGGAGAAAGCATCTAGCACAGGGTAGGCACATGCATATTTATGTTTTACAGGTTATTCAATGGCAGGTGTGTTCCAACACAACAGGGTTGTATTCATTATGACACAACGTAGGGTCCTCCCGAAAACAAGTGTTTCTTATTGGATAACTCCAGGTTGTCTCTCCCTGTTTCAGTATGTTTTCTTCTGTTTGGTGCCTAATGACAATGACCCAGGACTTCATCATTTCATATTACAGTAAGATTCCAATCCCAGAATGAACCTGAGTAGAAGAACTAGACACCACTAACAGTGAGAAAGTGGAGATCCGCCCCAAATGTTTCAGTGCAGAGGGGCGCAATGAGACAACTCTCTCTCCCTCTCCTGCTGTGTTGTTAGATTCCTCTCTCCCTACACCTCTCCCGTATCCTTTGTCTCAGCAGCTGTCTATTTGCCGAGGCTTTGTCTTCGTTTGTCTGTGGAATTTCACACAGCAGCAGCACCAACAGGGACTTAGTTCGGAGCGTTCGACTCTGACCTATAAAAAAACGCTCGCTCGGGCCCTTGCCTCCCAGGGTCCTCTGCTGTTTCCCCCATAAGCCTTCTTTCGAACCCCCTCCGGTTTTTCCTCCAACAGATAACAATTAGCGAGTGTTTTTGGAGAGCTCCAGTGGAGCTTTGATGTGTTAATGAATTGAAAAATGGCCCTCGCCGGTTTTCAGTTATCCCTGCTGAGCCTAATTAGAGGGAGTTTGTCTGCTGTGTGCGCGTGCGTGTGTGTTTTGTGTACCTGTGTGTGTGTGTGTGTGTGTGTGTGTGTGTGTGTGTGTGTGTGTGTGTGTGTGTGTGTGTGTGTGTGTGTGTGTGTGTGTGTGTGTGTGTGTGTGTGTGTGTGTGTGTGTGTGTGTGTGTGTGTATGTTAGTGGTTGTGTGCACAGCACTTCAAAACAAACCCATAAACATTCCAAGTGCCGCAGCAAATCCTGGAGCAGGCACTGAGGTGAAGTTAACAGCCCCCAACCTCTCTCTATCTTTCTCCTCTCCTCCACACCTCTATCTTTCTCCTCTCCTCCACTCCTCTCTCGTTCTTCTCTCCTCCACTCCTCTCTCGTTCTTCTCTCCTCCACTCCTCTCTCTATCTATCTTTCTCCTCTCCTCCACTCCTCTCTCTTTCTCCCCTCCTCTCTCTCATTTCTCTTTCTTCCCCACTTCCCAAGCTCTTTTTAAAGAGAGGGCGGAATAATGAGCACAAGTCCTGTTTGAAGCATCAGGTCCAGTCGGTAGTGCAAGCAACTGATTCACAACACACAAACACACTCTCTCTTTCTCAACAGGTCTAATCCGACATCTGATCTCTCCTCTTATGTTGGATAGCAACTCTAGAACGCTTGGAGCTTTTTTTTCTATTGTTGAATTCATTCATATTCAAAATGTCAGTTTAGACCATCTGTTGATCCAGCTTTGTGTAGAAAAGTCCTAATATTGAATTGAACTTTAAATTCCTCCACTTATATCTGCTATGAAGGTGGGCCGTGTGGCAGTAAAGGATTAAGGCTGGAGAAAAGGGTGCCAGTGATCCCCCTGCTTTCATGTCCCACTACAAGGTGTTAATGGACACAAGTACTCGCAGCTGTGTGTGTGTGTGTGTGTGTGTGTGTGTGTGTGTGTGTGTGTGTGTGTGTGTGTGTGTGTGTGTGTGTGTGTGTGTGTGTGTGTGTGTGTGTGTGTGTGTGTGTGTGTGTGTGTGTGTGTGTGTGTTTGAGGCGTTTGATCACAATCTCCACCCCCTCCTCCCCTTTTTCCAACCTCTATACCACCCTCCTGCCCTTGTTCCAGCGGGTGTGTTCTTTGTCACATCCTCTTAAGTAGAAATTGGACATGCTGTTTTTACACACTGACATACACACATAGTACTCTCGCATACACACGTACGTGTGCACATACACACACACACACAGACTAACACACACCTTAATACCTGTATTTTAATATACTGTTTATTTTTTATTTTTTATGATTTAGTCTACTGTGGGTTTCACCCATCCCAGTTCTTCTTACTGTATCCATCCATCCAAGTGTCCAGACCAATAATGTCATGTCTATGGTCCAGACACTTCACCATGGTTGGAAAGCGTGGTAGCGGCAGTGAACCCTTCCCCAAACCCTTAAAATGGCTTGAGGTCAAGGGTCAAACCAAGACCCCGTGCCACCAGCCTCCTAAAACACACCACGAAGAGCCAGCAGCGGCATATCTACAGAAAAAGAACAAGTCCGAGAGGGATTCAAACCTAACTAGTATTTAATTAACTGCAGAATTCCATACAAATTGTCTGCGTAATAGCCAAGAGAAGGAGTCTGTGAATGTGCTCTTTTCCTGGAGCCTGCGACCCTGTAAAACTGCAGCGAGAAAGGGCTCTGTTCCCATCTCTCTGTGCCAGAAATCCCTTTGCTGAGTAGCAGTTGAGAAACCGAATTCCAGTGCCGGCTTGTTTCAAATTCTGCCGGATTGTTTCAGCCATGTAAATCCCCCCGCAAGCGGATACCAAGACGGCCATCAAGGAACGTCACTGGACTTTATGCAAACTGGAAACCATATATCCTGAGGCTGCATTTATTGTAGCTGGGGATTTCAAGAAAGCTAATCTGAGAACAAGGCTACCTAAATTCTATCAGCATATCAATTGCAGTGCACGAGCGAGTAACACACTCGACCACTGCTACTCTAACTTCCGCGATGCATACAAGGACCTTCCCCACCCTCCTTTTGGAAAATCTGACCATGACTCCATCTTGTTGCTCCCCTACTATAGGCAGAAACTAAAACAGGAAGTGCCCATGCTTAGGTCTATCCAACGCTGGTCGGACCAATCAGATTCCACGCTTCAAGATTGCTTTGATCGCGTGGACTGGGATATGTTCCAGGTAGCCTCAGAGAATAATATTGACGTATACACTGACTCGGTGAACGAGTTTATAAGGAAGTGTATAGGAGATGTTGTACCCACTGTGACTATTAAAACCTTCCCTAACCAGAAACCGTGGATTGATGGCAGCATTCGCTCAAAACTGAAAGCACGTACCACCGTGTTTAATCATGGCAAGGCGACTGGAAACATGACCGAATACAAACAGTGTAGTTATTCCCTCCATAAGGCAATAAGGCATGCTTCAAGATGGCCACCATTGTTCCTTTTCCCAAGAAAGCTAAGGTAACTGAACTAAATGACTATCGCCCCGTAGCACTCACTTCTGTCATCATGAAGTGCTTTGAGAGACTAGTCAAGGATCATATCACCTTCACCCTACCTGTTACCCTAGACCCACTCCAATATGCTTACCGCCCAATAGGTCCATAGACGATGCAATCGCCATCACACTGCACACTGCCCTATCCCATCTGTACAAGAGGATTACCTATGTAAGAATGCTATTCATTGACTACAGCTCAGCATTCAACACCATAGTACCCTCCAAACTCATCATTAAGCTTGGGACCCTGAGTCTCGACCCCGCCCTGTGCGACTGGGTCCTGGACTTCCTGACGGGCCGCCCCCAGGTGCACACCTCCAACTCAATCATCAAGTTTGCAGACGACACAACAGTAGTAGGCTTGATTACCAACAATGACGAGCTTACAGGGAGGAGGTGAGGGCCCTCGGAGTGTGGTGTCAGGAAAATAACCTCTCACTCAATGTCAGCAAAACAAAAGAGATGTTCGTGGACTTCAGGAAACAGCAAAGGGAGCACCCCCCTATCCACATCGACAGGACAGCAGTGGAGAAGGTGGAAAGTTACATATCACCGGCAAACTGAAATGGTCTACGCACACAGACAGTGTGGTGAAGAAGGCGGAACAGCGCCTCTTCAACCTCAGGAGGCTGAAAAAATGTGGCTTGTTACCCGAAAACCCTCACTAACTTATACAGGTGCAGAATTGAGAACATCTTGTCGGGCTGTATCACCGCCTGGTACGGTAACTGCACCGCCCACAACCGCAGGGAACGCCAGAGGGTGGTGCAGTGTGTACAACGTATCATCCGGAGGCAAACTGCCTGCCCTCCAGGAAACCTACAACACCCGATGTCACAGGAAGACAAAAAAGATCATCAAGGACAACAACCACCCGAGCCACTACCTGTTCACCCCGCTTCCATCCAGAAGGCGAGGTCAGTACAGGTACATCAAAGCTGGGACAGAGAGATTGAAAAACAGCTTCTATCTCAAGGCCATCAGATTGTTAAACAGCCACCACTAGCACAGAGAGGCGGCTGCCTACCTACAGACTTGATATCATTGGCCACTTTAATAAATGGAACACTAGACACTTGAATAATGTTTACATATCCCGCATTACTCATCTCATATGTATATACTGTATACTGTATCCTTCACCATCTATTCTTTACTATCTATTGCATCTTAGCCGCTCTGTTACTGCTCATCCATATATTTTATACTTATATATTCTCATCCCATTCCTTTACTAGATTGTGTGTATTAGGTTTTGTTGTGGAATTTGTTAGATATTAGGTTTTGTTGTGGAATTTGTTCGATATTACCTGTTAGATACTGCTGCACTGTCAGATCTAGAAGCATAAGCGTTTCGCTACACTCGCAATAACATCTGCCAGCCATGTGTATGTGACCAGTACAATTTGATTTGAAATTCCAGTTATTATTGATATGGCCTTACATTTTTCATTCAAGTGTCTCATGGTCCCATCAAAGGTCATTTTGTTTTCAAATGAAAAGCCCTCCTTAAAAAACGAATGCTTGACACGGTGGCAATCCCTGTGCTGGATGTTGTTACAACACTGACCTTAGAGAAGTCAGACACAGTCAGACTCTCTCTCTCACACACTGTGACTGGCAACACTTCATGGCTCCATGCTTTTATTCAGTGCAGACTGTTGTGGTCTACGCCTTACGAAACAGTCATTGATATAGAACCCTGTTTTGACTCACTGCAGTCAATACACTCACATCTGATTACATCTGATTACATTTATTTTGTTCCCCCCCAGAGAAGTGTCCTCTGCTGATACTTTTTGGGATCCAAGTTCTTTGTTGTTGTTTGCTTCTCGCAAACCGTTTCTCCGCGGATCACTTTGAACTGGCACCAAACGCTCTGGCAATGTTCTTTGAACACTTGGCCAAGTGTTGGAGGAATCTGAGTTCAGGTTTGAATTGAACCTGACTGGGGTTAAGGATTTGGGCCAGGTCTCTCCCATCTCAGGGGCAGATCTCCCACACCCTACATGGCCTGTGAACGAAATGGCACTCTTGAAGTAGAGCACTACTGTATATAGGGAATTTCAAACACAGCCCTGGAGATCAAAGAGTGTTCATATCCAAATGACTGGCAGAGAGCATCTTGGTTCCTCTCAATGTTTCTTCCTAACGGCTCTGCTACGCTATAGCCATCGGGCGTCCGTCATTGCTGTCAGCCATTGAGGAAATGCTTCCTTTGAAATCAATGAAAGCTGCTTCACTGCCTGTGTTGTGCTCGCGTTGCGTCACGTACAATGGCAGCGTCCAAGCTCAAGAATCGCAGAGGTTCAATTCCTGATGGCTGACTTGCGGGTTCATTTTATCTTGTGAATTGAAGTAATGAGAAATAAAGTTGATTTTGGTTGCATATGGCTTCACCTATACACCACTGGCTATTTTTCTAAGATTTATAAAGTCCAAAAGCTACTACTACTAGCTAGCTAGCTACATTGACTAGCTCGGTTCACAATGTAAAAAAATGTAATTAGAGGATCATTTAGTACACACTTCATCTACTTGTACAACCACCAGCAATAATTCAATGAGTACTTGAGCAAAACTGGACTAAAAAACGATTGTACTTACGCATAATCGATGAATACGGTATACTACAGTAAGGGAAAATAGAATAAGGATGCTCTTCCCTGCTCTCCTCTCCACTCTCAACAACATGCTCTGTGTAGCAGGTAGAACTTCACTTTGACACGATGCTGATGGCAAAGCAACTTTTATAGTGGGGCTGAAGGGTTATTGAGTGCTTTTTCATGCCACTGCCACCTCTGCTTGCCCTTGATGTTTAGCCTTGGGTTGCTGCAAGCACTTTTTGACAAATGCATTTGTGAATAAGATTAAGATCACTTTGTTGGTCAATTCCACACGGCTTTTAACCCAACCTATAGGGAGGAGGTCAGAGACCTGGCCGGGTGGTGCCAGAATAACAACCTATCCCTCAACGTAACCAAGACTAAGGAGATGATTGTGGACTACAGGAAAAGGAGGACCGAGCACGCCCCCATTCTCATCGACGGGGCTGTAGTGGAGCAGGTTGAGCGCCTCAAGTTCCTCTGTGTCCACATCACCAACAAACTAGAATGGTCCAAACACACCAAGACAGTCGTGAAGAGGGCACAACAAAGCCTATTCCCCCTCAGGAAACTAAAAAGATTTGGCATGGGTCATCAGATCCCCAAAAGGTTCTACAGCTGCAACATCGAGAGCATCCTGACCGGTTGCATCACTGCCTGGTATGGCAACTGTTTGGCCTCCGACCACAAGGCACTACAGAGGGTAGTGCGTACGGCCCAGTACATCACTGGGGCTAAGCTGCCTGCCATCCTGGACCTCTACACCAGGCGGTGTCAGAGGAAGGCCCTAAAAGCTGTAAAAGAACCCAGCCACCCCAGTCATAGACTGTTCTCTCTACTACCGCATGGCAAGCGGTACCGGAGTGCCAAGTCTAGGACAAAAAGGCTTCTCAACAGTTTTTACCCCCAAGCCATAAGACTCCTGAACAGGTAATCAAATGGCTACCTGGACTATTTGCATTGTCTGCCCCCCCCCCCCAACCCCTCTTTTACGCTGCTGCTACTCTCTGTTTATCATATATGCCTAGTCACTTTAACTATACATTCATGTACATACTACCTCAATTAGCCCGACCAACCGGTGCCCCCGCACATTGGCTACCCGGGCTATCTGCATTGTGTCCCGCCACCCACCACCCGCCAACCCCTCTTTTACCCTACTGCTACTCTCTGTTTATCATATATGCAGTCACTTTAACCATATCTACATGTACATACTACCTCAATCAGCCTGACTAACCGGTGTCTGTATGTAGCCTCGCTACTGTTATAGACTCGCTACTGTATATATCCTCAATACTGTTATTTTTCACTGTCTTTTTCCTGTTGTTTTTATTTCTTTACCTACCTATTGTTCACCTAATACCTTTATTTATTATTATATATATATTTTTAACTTACAAATTGCACTGTTGGTTAGAGCCTGTAAGTAAGCATTTCACTATAAGGTTGTATTCGGGGCACGTGACAAATAAAATTTGATTTGATTTGAACCCCTCCGAAAGACGCACATACATACACAGGTTCTGGAGAGGTGTGGGGGGCTGCCACACTGGGCGCCCGTGGAGCTGTTTTTGTGGGGGGTTAAGTGCCTTGCTCGAGGGCACGGCAGGCAATGGTATCTAGGATTTGATACCAGCAACCCTCTGGTTGCCAGCTCACTTCCCACCAGATGTTCTAGTCGTACCCGGGTTTCGAACTGGCAACCATCCGGTTGCTGGCTTGCCACTCTAACCGCTAGGCTGCCTGCCGCCCGATACATGAAATACATGTGACTAAATGTAAATATATATTGTGATTGATTGTCATACAGACAATTTCCACAGTGATCAAACCTTGTGGTGCTATAAGACACATGGCTCAAGACTTTACAGTACATGGACCCTTCCTACTCCTCTATCGGACTACAGAGGTCTTAGACTAGATGGGAGAGGTTAGTTCTGCTCATCAGTGATTCATGATATTAAAAGGGTCTGTTAATAACTAGCGTGCCAAGAGCGGGTCCAGTCATTAATTATGGAATGGGGAAAATGAGCTCTGAAAATATATGCCTCATGATTGATGACTTCTGTAACAGCCACGAAGCACACACCCTCTACTCTGATTGAATCATAAAGGTATTGACACTAAGCTACATCCTACACTGTACTGGTAAAGTACACTGTAGGACTTACAGTAAATGCTTCATCTACTGCTCATATGTCTGAATGAGTGTTTTCAAAATGTGCTTTGGAAATGATTTTGATGTATGAAGTATACCCACACTATACATATAGTGTTGTGCCTTGTTTTCAAACTGTGGCGATGCCAATTTAACAAAGGTTTTTCCAACTTTTCCTGTTTGAAAGTGCCTCGGACGTGTTTTGATTATGAAGAAGTGCACCTATTCTCACTGAACGCTCAAGACGTCTTACCTTTCTTTCTTCCCCCCCTCTCTTTTCCCCTTCCCTGATCCCTCCCTCTCGTAGCGTGCAACTGCAACCTGCACGCCCGGCGCTGCCGCTTCAACATGGAGCTGTACAAGTTGTCGGGGAGGAAGAGCGGAGGCGTGTGCATGAACTGTCGCCACAACACGGCCGGACGCCACTGCCACTACTGCAAGGAGGGCTTCTACCGGGATATGGCCAGGCCCATCACACACCGCCGTGCCTGCAAAGGTATGGAGAATAGGTTTTATACTATAGGCGTACCTTTCACAGTAGTGTTTGTAGTGTCAATAGTCCTTTTCAATTCAGTCGATTCAGTAGATCAATAAAAATTAAAAGCTATTTATTTTCAAAAAGTGCAATATATACTGTACTGTATATAACCCTATAGCATTGACTGAAATGGTAACGCTGTTCTAAGAATTAGGCTGGCATCCTCACTTCCAAACTGATACCATGCCTCTGTAAGTAAATCATTTGTCACAGAAGCTGTTCTCGCAAAAATCCCCAGAAAAAAATATTCCCCTGGACCACAAGCCACATGAAATTAGTATCTGATTGAGTTATTTCTCGTGGAAAAAGTGGTGTTTGAATTGTGGAATGTTTTGAATTTGCAGTGAATATTTTTCTGGCTCGTTCTTACGCCGAGAGCTTTTCATATTGGAGAACAACCCAATTTTCCTGCGCTTGTTGCTTGGGGAAATATGCAAATCAATAGCAGAGGGAGACTGCATTCTTTCTCAGTTCTGTAGGTTAGTGTGAGATGTTAAGGGATCGCTTATAGAGAACTCAAAACAACATGGACGGTGAGAACTGCCAACACTCATAGCCGGGAAGGGCTTTTGTTGGAGATTTCATGGTGAGAATCTCCCGTATTTGACTCCTGGTCAGTTTTCCACTCCGGGGCTAACCCAAGCAGCTTTTAAACCAAAAGGTGTCAAGTACGGGACAGCACGCTACTATTGTCCATGTTAAATAATCTTTCATCACACTGTACTGTAGTACAACAGTACCCATTCTATTATTCCACTCACAGAGCAATTGACCATGGCACAACCTGAAATGTGACACAGTAATTGACTTTAGCAGAAGTCTTTTGCCCTTAACAAATGACAAGTAACACACGTATAGATAAGACTCCCACAGATGTGTTGATATTGGCAGCAGCTGTATCGAAATGTATGTCCCCGGTGCTATTGCAAGACCCGTCATACACACATACACACACACACTCAACCCGTGCCTGCGAGTGTGGCAGTGCTTGGGCCCTGGAGGCTGTGCAATCTGTTTTTATCAAAGCGGAGCAGTTCGGGGTCAGACCCGCGCGGCGGTAAAAACTTTATCGCCTTCCTCTCGGATAGCAAGATGTGACGGAAATGAACGTTCCCGTGGAAACGGCCCTCAACCTGGGCGGCTGGCACCATGATTGATCAGAGCAATCCTAGCCCCTTTTAGAACCTGTCTCTTTCCCTTTCTCTCCTCCTCTCTCACTTTCTCTCCCTCTCTGTCCGAGGAGTATGCTCTCTTCTCATCTCTTCTCTTCTTCTCTCTAATCCTCCAATTCGTTCTACCTTTTATTTCTGCCGCACTGGTTTATATATTTTTCCTCTTGTGACAGGGCCAGGAGAAGGGTCAAGGGTCAAAAATGGTCGGTGTCACGTCTGAAATGGAGTAACGGCAATAAAATACAGGTGTTTTTTGAATGGGACTAAGGAATGGGCGGTTAGGTCTGGAGGGTTGGGGGGGTGGAATGTCTGCTTCCAATCAGACCTCCTCTGTGGACGAGTGTCCATGTCGGACCTGCTGTGTGTGTGCGCACGTGTGTGTGTGTGTGTGGGTGTGTGTGTGTACGCGTGCATGAGTGCGTGTCCAACACACAGTCTACAAGGATTGCCAGTTTAATGGACAGGCCAGACTCTGATGGATGGGTCAAGTGGCAGCGTCACTCCCATCTGTTCCCAGTTACACCCTTGTACTTAGGTAACACACACACAGGTCCCAACCCCCCTCCACCCCCAGTGCCCTCGGCCTTCTGCCCCAGCCCCAAGTGCCTCTCTATGGGGTGTCCCAAGCTCCTGCAGGCCTGGGCAGCGGCCGCTGCCACTCTCCATCCGCGGATTTACGCTGCTACGTGCATAAAAACAGCCGGCAAATTAAAGAAACATGCTTGCCATAACCAGCGCGGGTGTAACCAGTCTTGCCTACGATGTCTTCAATGTCAGAGCTTTATGTGTCTCCAAACATGTCCTAGTCTTGGCATCTATATCGACTAGAATTAATGTAAAAGAAAGGAATTTAAATTTAGGCCGTAGAATATGTCAGCAGTCCTTGCCAACAAAAAGCTTCAAATATACTTTATACTGAATGTATCAAGATTTGTCCTCCAAGTAGCTTCTGAAGTGGACCATATGCGAATAATTTCTTATAGAATAACTTTGTAGAAACAAGGGAATTAGGAAATCCAAGATAAATCATTCCAAAACCGAAACGCTCATGCCAGTATCGGCCAGATGTCTGCAGAGCAAACCGCCCAATTAGAAAAGGTGAAATACTTGGACCCCTTTTGAAAGGACTGTTTACTCAGTTACTCACACGCACTCACATGGTTTGTTAAAACAGACAGACACACACACACACACACACACACACACACACACACACACACACACACACACACACACACACACACACACACACACACACACACACACACACACACACACACACACACACACACACACACACATACTGTTTGCACACACACACACACACACACTGAGCGCCATTGATCTATTCAGAGTTCAAGAGTGAGCAAACGCCTGCTGTCCAAAGACTACAAGTCCCAAGGTGGTGTCTGTCTGTCACACCTTCAGTCACACAGGCTTAAATAGTCATCAACATCTGAGGACATTTTTACAGCTTTTTAACTGGCCCAAGCCCCTGCGCGTAAAACTTCAGAAAGACGGTGTGAGGACGAAGGTGAGTGGCTGGAGGGGGGTGCCCCTCCCCGAACACCATCCTGGCACTCATCTGTTGTTTTTCTGAGCTTAACAGACTTTGAAGACAATAAATAACAGTAGATTTACAGAGTACTTTAATCCCATTTTAAAGCAGTTACATGGATTGAATGAACATGTATTTGCAGTATAACAACATATTTGACTTTTAATGAGGTATTATGTTCAACTCATAAACATGCAGATAAATATGTTTTGATTGTACTAATATAAGATGGCCATATTCTGACATCTCCTTCATTTGTTTCTGTGTTAGTAACACAACGTTTGGTACCAGTTGCCTTTGTTATTAGACAATCAGCGAAACAATGGATTGGTTCAGAAATGATTGTCTGTTGCCGTCCCACAAGTCTAGGCATGCAGGTATCATCCAGACTGGCACAGACTTTACCAGACAGATCAAATGACGGGAAGTTTACACTTCTGTCCCCCGCATTTAGTACAGCAAACCAGTTTGTACATGATTTGCTATATTTCTTTTTATAAACTACCAGATTATTCTCTCTGTTTGGAGTGTAGAGCATTGATTTCTATATTGCTATTGTGCATAGAGTAGTGCTGTGTTATGAAATCAGAGACGTTTGTGTTGTTCAACAACCTGTGTCTCTGGACTCCAACTGTGGGTTTTTAGTGGACTCATCAGCTGTGTTTTATTAACACATACTGTATAAAGGGGCGCCAATCCCAGGAATGCCAGAAATTCCAAATGGATCCGCGGCCCCGTCCGTGCTGCACCTGGGCACAGGAACAAGAGCAGGAGAGAAGGACATTTTGGCAGGAGAGAAGTCACATGGTAGACATGGAGCGAAACAGGAACTAAGTCATACCAGAAGACCGGACACACATTTGACTTTCAACCTCCCTGTGCGCCAACCCACTCAATACAAACGTATATTACTAATATATTACCAACACTGCCAACCAACGGCCAATCAAAGCCTTCTGTGAGTTTGAAGCTGGGTCAGGTGGTGGGGATTTTACATGCAACGCGAGCCATCAGATTTACGAAGCGAGCGCAAGCTTCAAACGAGCGTACACACTTTGACACCCCAGCCGGACACCCGGACGGAACAGCCACATGTGCATCTGAAGATCAAAGCACTAACCCTCCACCCCACAACCCGCCCCCCCTCACTCCTAATTCTCATGGTCCAGACTCCCTCCACCTCACCACACCCCTCCCAAATCAACAGGTGGTAGAGTCCTTACTCCTCAGTTGTGATGGCAAAATGATCAGCACAAATAAACATGTTCACACACACTGAGGGAACAACACAGCAAGGCCCTGAAGAAAACTCCTCATGTTAGCAGCTGCCATTCCTTGGCAAGCCCTATCAGAGACTGTTGGGTTACTGGGTTTTCCCCAAAGGCTTGTTTCGCCCTTTCTTGTTGTTTTTATAAAAGCAGGAGGACAATTACCAGCTATCACATTACACTTAAGTAATGCAGTTTGCTTTTGCAATTTTGCAACTTGGCGAGCTTGTTTTCTACCTAATTTAGCCCAAAGTAGAGGGAAAGAGCCGTCCTCCCCTGTAACGGTTGTCTTCGTCCGAAGAGGAGGAGTAGGGATTGGACCAAAGCGCAGCGTTGTTATGTGACATAATGATATTTATTAAAGTAAAAACGAAACACGAAAATACTTCAACAAACTACAAAACAAATAAACGATGTAGACAGACCTGAACTAGAGAACTTACATAAACACGAAGAACGCATGAACAGGTACAGACTACACAAACGAACGAACAAACGAAACAGTCCCGTGTGGTGCACAGACACAAACACGGAAGACAATCACCCACAAACAAACAGTGTGAACAACCTACCTTAATATGGTTCTCAATCAGAGGAAACGTAAAACACCTGTCCCTGATTGAGAACCATATCAGGCTAAATGACAATGAACCTAAACATAGAAACACATAACATAGAATGCCCACCCCAACTCACGCCCTGACCAACTAAACACATACAAAACAAGAGAAAACAGGTCAGGAACGTGACATCCCCGTCGGCAGTTTTTTGGGGGCCAGTTGTTTTTGGCCAAAAGCAATTATTTATGCCAGAACAGATCGACAAGATAAAATGCCAAATGTTAGCATTGAATCGAGGGGGCAGAGTTTTTTTTGTTGTTGAATTTTTCCAAAAGCATTGTCTTTTATTGTCTCTGGACAGAGGAGCTGCAGTTCCAAGCCAAGTCAAAGGGTTCAATCGCACCCTTTAAAGTAAAATGTTACGGGGATAGTAAAGTTGTGCGGTTTTGTGTGTCAAGATAGTCTCAGATTGATCAGTGTAACGTGTAATAGTGATACTTGATAGCGTGCGGTTGGAGAGGTTTATCTTCTACGTTTGATAAGTGTGTGTGTCTGTGTGCGGCTTTCCTAAGGAAGACATGTCTGTTTTCCTTGTTGAGCCGGGTTGAGCCAAGGTGAGGTGAGGGAGATTTAGTCTTGTTTATGCTGATGAGCACACCAGAGGCAAAGTTTGGAACATGTTAGCCCTCTCTCTCTCTCCCTTTCACCGTTCTTCCCCTCTGCATGTCTTTCTCTCTTCTTCCTCTTCTTCTTCTTCTTCTTCTTCTTCTTCTTCTTCTCTCTCTCCTCTCCTCTCTGTCACCTTGTAAAGACCTCTTGTAAGAGAGGAGCTGACCAACAGGCCGGGTCTTGTATCCCAGCAGCTCTTTAAACAGAAGAAGACCCGTATTGCTCAAGGTGCGTTCGGACGGACGGCGCATACCATAACAGCACATAAAAGACCGGGGGGACGGGGACTCTCTCTGGGTGGCGTGTTGCCGTCGGCACGCAGCGGGCGCCAGGCAGATTTTTGGGAAGTGATGAAACGGCAGAGTGGGTGTCACACACAAACAGGCACCAGCGTAGCACCTAAGAGACCGGGCAAATGGAGGCGTTTCTTCCCTGTCAACACACACACACGCACACACACACACACATACACGTATGCACACACACACATCTTTGCCAGGCAGTGCCAGGTCCGTAAACCTGGAGGCGACAGTAGCAGGGTAGCCCAATTGAGCAGAAGGAATCCCAGACCTGGAGTGTGAATGATAGAGGAAATAGACTAAAGGAACACTCAGTCCTGTTGCATCTGGAATACAGTTGGATACTTCAATGGCAGATGATGATTAACTAGGTGTGTGTTGTGCTACAGAGCCTATTCATACGAGGGTTCAAAATGCCATCTGATTTGATCCGAGTCACAAATAAACCTTGAAAGTGACATTGAATATGTGTGACGAACCTTAGGCGACTTAAATGTTTCTCAACTGGCCACATCTAACCATCTCCTCTCTCTCGCTCTCTCTCTGTCTGTCTCGCTTTCTCTCGCTCTCTCTCTGTCTTTCTCTGGAACTCTCTCTCTCTTTCTCTCTGTCTCCCGCTCACTCTCTCTCGCGCTCTCTCTCTGCCTGTCTCTCTCTCTCTGTCTGTCCCTTGCTCTCACTCCCGCTCTCTCTATCGCTCTCTCTGTCTCTCTCTCTGTCTTTGTCTGTCTTTGTCTGTTTCTCTCTGTCTGTCTGTCCCTCGCTCTCTCTGTCTCTCTCTGTCTCTCTCTGTCCCTCTCTGTCCCTCTCCCACTCTCACCTCCTCCCCCTCTCCCTCCCTCCTTCTCTCCAGCCTGTGACTGCCACCCGGTGGGTGCGGCAGGTAAGACGTGTAACCAGACGACGGGCCAGTGCCCCTGTAAGGACGGCGTGACGGGCATCACCTGCAACCGCTGTGCAAAGGGCTACCAACAGAGCCGCTCACCTGTGGCCCCCTGCATCAGTGAGTAGATCACAGATACACACACAGGGCCGCTCAACCGTGGACCCTTGCATCAGTGAGAATATCACACACACACACACACACACACACACACACACACACACACACACACACACACACACACACACACAGAGACATTGACATGCATTTAACAGAAGCACATATTTACTTGTCACCAGGGGAAGGCAGTGTACTGTTTTTGCTATCAGTAGCCACATCGAGCCTGTGGGAATCGAGCCTGCACACACACATACATATGCACACACACTCGCACACGCACACACACACACACTGTGTGTTGCTGTGGTCCTGGCCAGTAATCTATCCACCAGCGCTGACGTGTGTGGGTGCACCAGAGCGTGACCAAGGCAAGGCCTCCTTCGTGCTGAAGGCCCCAGTGGTGGCACACACACACACACACACACACACACACACACACACACACACACACACACACACACACACACACACACACACACACACACACTCAACCTCCCTGTCCACCTCAACCCCGGGCTCTGTTTGTATCTGTGTTGTCATGCCCACTCCAAGGACAAGGGGTTGGTTTCATCCCCCCCCCATCAGGGTTTTACCAGAATGCCCACGCCAGTCTCTGCCACCACATCTACTAAAGGCTTTACACTAAACCAACCACACAGGGAAACCATAACATACCCATGTTACATACTGGAATACCATTACCATGTTACATACTGGAATACCATTACCATGTTACATACTGGAATACCATTACCATGTTACATACTGGAATACCATTACCATGTTACATAATGGAATACCATTACCATGTTACATAATGGAATACCATTACCATGTTACATACTGGAATACCATTACCATGTTACATACTGGAATACCATTACCATGTTACATACTGGAATACCATTACCATGTTACATACTGGAATACCATTACCATGCTACATAATGGAATACCATTACCATGTTACATAATGGAATACCATGTTACATAATGGAATACCAGTACCATGTTACATAATGGAATACCATTACCATGTAACATACTGGAATTCCATGTTACATAATGGAATACCATTACCATGTTATATAATGGAATACCATGTTACATAATGGAATACCATTAACATGTTATATAATGGAATACCATTACCATGTTATATAATGGAATACCATTACCATGTTACATAATGGAATACCATTACCATGTTACATAATGGAATACCATGTTACATAATGGAATACCATTACCATGTTAAATACTGGAATACCATCACCATGTTACATAATGGAATACCATTACCATGTTACATAATGGGGAAACCGTACCATACTGCAGGGGTTCCCAGACTCAGGTCTACCAGCATCGGGGAACATCCTGAGCCCAACGTCTAGTTCTATGGACATAAGCACTGTTCATAACACGCACTGTTCATAACAGAAACTGTTCACACCCCTCTTTCCTGCAATTCTACACATTTGTCATGGGGTGCAGAGAACATTTTACAGTTTTAAAGCTCCTTTCTGTGCAATTCTATACATTTTGCCATGTCTAATGTGCATTCATGTGATATTTGACTGAATCAAACATTACAACAGAATGTATGGTCTAAAAAACCTAGCTGACATGGGCTAGTTGATCTGGACATTTCTGACACATTATAGCTCTCTAAGGTATGTGTAACAGTTTAACTTTATGGCGTCCTCTCGCCCCGACCCGGGCGCGAACCAGGGACCCTCTGCACACATCAACAACAGTCACCCACGAAGCATCGTTACCCATCGCTCCACAAAAGCCGCGGCCCTTGCAGAGCAAGGGGAACCACTACTTCAAGGTCTCAGAGCAAGTGACGTCACCGATTGAAAGGCTATTAGCGCACACCACCGCTGACTAGCTAGCCATTTCACATCCGTTACATATGCAATGACTGGTTTGGCAAGAGTAAAACTGATGATGCATTACCCAATTTCAAAATAACACCTTGTGCATTATACTATTACAACTTTCAAGAGTAAGTTGAATGCCGGACTGAGTTCCCCCACTGCCGACCCCTAGCCCCCACAGTTTGGGAACCACTGCATTCGAGAGAAACCATGAACCATGTACCAGCTCCAACGAGGGGTTTACAACCACACATGTAACATGGCAGGTACAGCTGCTTCATTCCCGGTCTCATTTCTATAGCCAGGTAACAGCATGGTGGAGAGTCATGTTCCCTGGGATGTCACAAGCTAGCTATCCCATTAGTGGGTTTACATTAGTTTAAAAGCTAATTATGATAGATAGCGCAGGTACACACTGCTGCACTCGGTTAGCATGAGGTAAGCCAGCCCATCCATAATTCCACCATTGCCTGTGTTCGATTAGAAAGTCTGAGTTTTCAATGCCTTCAGCTGCCATGTTAAAAAAAATAAGGAATTAAACAATAACCCCAGGAACATTTGCTCACTATTTGGGCAGGTTGTAAAAGAGAATATGTTCTCAGTTAACCTGCTCTGGTAAAACAAAGGTAGGGACAGAAGTTCCTAGCTGGCACCAGTCCCGCAGATGAAGGCAGGTCATGGTGGTCTGATCTGGGGTAGATCAGTGCCACCCTGAGACCCCAGTACCTGATTACCGTTCAGGCTTTAGCACCGTCACATGCCAGTACAGTGTGTGTGTGTTCGTGCTCTGTGTGTGTGTGTGTGTGTGTGTGTGTGTGTGTGTGTGTGTGTGTGTGTGTGTGTGTGTGTGTGTGTGTGTGTGTGTGTGTGTGTGTGTGTGTGTGTGTGTGTGAATTAGATCACTAGTCCACCGCCTGCGGGCAGGAGGAATAGAGGGCAGCTTGCCATCGTGCTGTGCCATGTGGTTTGGCACAACTCTCACACACACCAGGCTTGTGTAACCCTGAACCAACCACACCAAACTATGGTGTACCACGCCAAGCTATGCCGTACCCTACCCCGCTATGCCACGTCGTGCCACATGGTGCCATGTTGTTGGTCTCACATTGGTGTTACAGAGCAGATGGCGGAGGGCAAAAAGGAGAAAACAATAGCGGTCGCGGCCGACAAAACCAATCAGACACTTTCTGAAAGACACCCAGTGAAGAGAAAGAGTTTTTCTTGGCCTCAGTGTGTGTGTGTGTCAGCGCGTGTGTGCGTGTGTGTATGCATGTGCATGCCATCTGAGGTTTCCCCTGTGAGCCAAAGGGCATCTCTTCCCAAAACGCCCTCCATTTGATTGGTACTATCATTCCTCCCCGGTCAAGCCCTTCTGCCCTCTAACACAGTACGACACAAAGACCAGGCGTGCTAACAGCCAATTAGTATGATAACACTGCTTCTCATCTGAATATCCCTTTATCATCTCAATATCCACTCAACCCTCCACCTTCAGAGGAGGAGCCCACAGCTTGGCGTGCCTTTCACCAGCTGCTCTCCTTTCCTCTCGGCCTTTACCAAGCAGTCCTAAGCTCAATGCCCTATTTGTTGTTCTTGGTAGGGGTGTCCATAATTTCGAAGCAAGCCAACTGTCACTTGCCTCTCAAAAACGCTCTTTCCAGGAAGCTCCTTGTCTGTTTGTTTGACTCCAACCCGGTCCTCCTCCCTCTAACTCCCCAGTCGAAAGGCAAATCCCTCTGGGTGCACGCTAACGATGCTAAGCCAGCGTCCCAATCATCCTGTTGTTGTTATCATTGAGGCAGTGGATTTGTTGTTAGCATTCACATTTCATCGCTTTGCATTAGCATTTGTATTGAAAAGGGGGCCTTCGTTGTGGGGGGAATTCTTTAAGAATTGAATTCTTTTGGCTTTGGTGGAGACTGGCGAGGGGTTCTGGTTGAGCTAACCAGGCGTATTGAGGGAGTTTGCATCTGTCTGAAGGTGGCTCTCCCCATGTCCCTGTTTGAATGCATTGATCTCTTGCACCATGGTGCTACTGTTTTCAGAGGAAGAGAGTTCGGCTCAGACAAAGTATGCTTCTACTGTGTGTGTGTGTGTGTGTGTGTGTGTGTGTGTGTGTGTGTGTGTGTGTGTGTGTGTGTGTGTGTGTGTGTGTGTGTGTGTGTGTGTGTGTGTGTGTGTGTGTGTGTGTGTGTGTGTGTGTCAATATCAGTATCTTTATCACTGTGTTTAGGTTGATATTTCCACCCTACACCCTCCCTCTCATTCTTCCCACGTCAAATAACTGTGATTGAATTCAGGCATACTTTATTGGCTTGACCACACATGCAAAGAGTAGGCATATGGCCAGCAGTTACACCATGTCTACATAAAATGTATAAATTGTTTCCATAAAACTCTAGTTAAAACTCTGTTGTTCTGTGTGTGTGTGTGTGTGTGTGTGTGTGTGTGTGTGTGTGTGTGTGTGTGTGTGTGTGTGTGTGTGTGTGTGTGTGTGTGTGTGTGTGTGTGTGTGTGTGTGTGTGTGTGTGTGTGTTTCAGAGATCCCAGTGGTGAACCCTACAGCCATGGTCAGCAGCAGCACAGAGGAACCGGCAGGTTAGTCACTCCCCCACCCTACATCCCACACCTGACACCTGTGTAACGTTAAAAAAACATAACCTTTTTAATATTTCTGGCCTCCATTTCTAAACTGGGTTAATAAATATTCATGGAGGGGGTGGGCCTCTCTTTTGATGTTCCGTGAAGAAACGACTGCTCTGGATCCAAGTGAGATTTTCCATTGTCTTAAAACCTGCATTCTTGGCACGACGTCTGCCTGCTAGCCTTTAGCGAGTTAGCTTTGCTCCGCTGTGCTTGAAGCCCGACTCCAGCCGAACACAAAGCCAACGGAAAGGCTGCAACAGAAGTGATTAGTTGCAGTTTGCTAGCCCGGGGAAACTTCGGCGGGGAACTTTCGAGGCGTGAAAAGAGTGTTGGCGACCGTCGTTTTGGGGGAGAGCGTTTTCCGCCTCTGACTCCTGGCAGTCCTCACTCCATCCAGGCTCTCTCCAGTCAATTATTCCCCTCCCGTTTTTTTAACGCCTTCGCCTCTCCGGGCGGAATTGTGGCCCAGTGTTGATTTGGAAACGGTGATTCATCACAGGCTTTAACTCAACACCGTGGCGACCACAGACGTACCTCCCACAACGTCAGGACCCCCTCCTCAGCTTTCACAGTTGATTCGGCTGAGACACGGCCCTCTCTAGAAGGCCCAGGCCAGAAGAGATGTTCTGTAAGGCCTGGGACTTCTCACACTGCAGGGGATGCATGCAAACTAGCCAAAGGGGGGCAAATGAGTTGAGCGAGAATACTTGATGTAGAATTTGCTATATATCTAAAGATCTGGGATCAGACCTTATCCCCAATCCTAACCTTAACCATTAGGCGGATGGATTCTTTTTTTTAATCCTGTATCAGTACTAAGGAGTAACATGTACCTACCGCAGAAGGAGAGTTTGTGGGAGGAAGGGATTTAGACTGGTGACCTTTTATAGCTAGCCAAAGACCGACTGGGTCTCAACTTGAAGGAATTGCAATATGTCTAGCTCGGATGTGAAAGTTGTGCCCTCTGATAGGCTAGGTGGAATTTTCCCCACATTGCTTACACCAACTTAGTCTCTGCTTGGGCTTGTAACCCTCACACACACAGTACACTCCTTTGTGTGTTTCTGCATCCCTGGGAAAGGGCTTTTCCACCGTGAAAAACAAATAAGAGCAGTTCTTTATCGTTAATTCATTCCCACACAAGTGTACAACATACAGGATAATTTTCTCTTCCATCTCTCCTTTAACCCACACCCCATATACCAACCAACCTCTCCTCCTCCTTAGGGCACTCAGGTACCCAAAAACGTAAAGTGTGTGTGTGTGTGTGTGTGTGTGTGTGTGTGTGTGTGTGTGTGTGTGTGTGTGTGTGTGTGTGTGTGTGTGTGTGTGTGTGTGTGTGTGTGTGCGGGGGGCGGTGGACGCAATTTGTCATTGTCACGGCACTGTGAAAAGGGACGGGGGAACAAGGGTAACCGGAGCCGCCGAGTCGATTGTGTGTGTTTTCAGCCATGGCTCTTCTGGGTCAATGGGCGATTCATGGGGTCTTTTCCAGGTGAATGCCCATCAGTAAGTGACTCTTCATGGGAAAACACACACCACTGATACCGAGGGCTGCACGGCTTGCCACTGTACCAGGGTACCATGCGGGCACACATACACACAACACACACACACAGACACATATACATACACACAAATACTGTATATACACACACACATACTAATTTACAAATATATAAACATACACATGCATTTATACACACACACACACACACACACACACACACACACACACACACACACACACACACACACACACACACACACACACACACACACAAACACAAACACATGTATATGTACACAAAAAAAAAACACTTTGGAGCCCAAGATCCTATGGGTAAAAGCTAGGGAGCAGGATTAACTGTCCTTTTCTACTTGACTGGCCGGTTGAACTGCTCTAGCATATCACTCAGTCTGTTTTCTCTTCACTCCTGTAGATGGACATTCAACAGATTTATTCAGCTCTCCCCATGACTGATTCAGTGTGGCCTACTTCATCAATTCATTCATTGCACCCTCTCCCTAACCACACACATTCACACACCCACGCACGTACACCAAATCCCCCCCCCCCCCTCTCTCTCTCTCTCTCTCTCTCACACCACAGAGAAACATGCACAAACACACACGTTAACCCAGGTATGTTTTACTGAGGTTTATT
The DNA here is from genome assembly GCF_016432855.1 of Salvelinus namaycush. Classification (NCBI taxonomy): domain Eukaryota; kingdom Metazoa; phylum Chordata; class Actinopteri; order Salmoniformes; family Salmonidae; genus Salvelinus; species Salvelinus namaycush. The sequence goes on from NC_052310.1 coordinate 18,851,818, forward strand.
GAAAGCCGCTGTGAGTGAGAGGTAAAGGAACTAGGCAGCTGCTCTGGCCTCTCTCTCCGCTTGTCGCTAATAAAAGCTCCATCACTCTAATATACGGGCCAAGCCTCCCTGACATTTTTACTGGTTCCTCGGCCCCCTCTCTCTCTTTCTCCTCTTCCTGCCCTCGCCTGCTCCGGCTCTCTCCAAACCCTCAGCGAAACGAGCAACACGGCTCCCTCCTCGCATGCGACCGACCCTGAAACCTTTTTTTTTGGTCGCCATATTCCTGCGAGCGATCACTTTTATTTTGTTTGTTTTGGAGGAGGAGACTGCTTCCCTGCACAACTTCTGACTGATTTTACTTTGAAGGCAACTAGAGAGGGAGACCAGGGAGACCGCATATACCAGGACTCACATCTTTGTGATTTCACGCTAGCGGCAAACGAAACCTGGTGTCTTCGGGACCTTTGCGCAAGACTGGTCAGCAACTCTGTCCCTCAGTGACCTTTTAAACCAGCGCTATATTGAAGTATCCAACCCAAAAACCCAAAACAAGTACAGTAGAGAGGTGGTTTAATGAACATGTTTGACCCTTTGTCCCTTCCTCACAACTCCCACTGCAGTGACATTAAAGCCAATTGGCCATTTTAATAGTGAGTGCCCCGTCATAGCTTAGGGAGAGGTTCTACCACAGAAGCTTACATTGGGTTGTCCCACAGCACCACTGGGTGTTACGTTGTGGTTTGGCTGGCCCACATTATTCACTCCTTTGTGTCCATTCATGTGTGTTTTCTCATGTCCTATATGGATCTGTAAGGGATCAATTCAATCAAACCTGTACAGTCGGTCGTTTACTGCAAATGTTTTTTTTCAACCGCTCTAGTTCACACACCTATGACCCAACACCCACCAGTCAAGTCCCAGAGAAAAGCGCATCGACCACAGGGCAGCTTCATCCTCCTCCATACGTACAGCGGTCAGCTGTGTGGTCTCTCTCTGGCCGTAGTCTCGCAGCCATGAGGCTGCTGTGGGCTACTCACAGCCATCCAGCCATGACCACTTCCACCGCGCTCTGTCTTTGCTCAGGGTCCCCCAAAAGGCAGGCAGACATGTCAAATGGAACACTTTTCCCCCTCTGTAATATTCCACCCGCCCGCGACTCCCCCAGCGGTTATTGCAGGGGCTTACGTGTGATTTGTTTAAGGTCGTATATTACTCCAGCAAACCCGACCAAACCTAACATTTCCTCTATCCAGCCGCCTGTCTCAGAGTCCTGGCACTCGTGCTGTGTGTGTGTGTATATATATATATATATATATATATATATATATGTATGTGTGTGTGCATGCCTGTGTGTTTGCATGTAGGTGTATGCGTGCATGCATGTTTGTGTCTATTTGTGTGTGTGTGTGTGCGTGCGTGCGTGCATGCATGTTTGTGTCTATTTGTGTGTGTGTGTGCGCTATGTGCGTCTGCTACATGTGTTTTTATGTACCACTTTGTGTGTGTGTGTGTGTGTGTGTGTGTGTGTAACACAGTGTGTAAACGTCTCAAGTGTGTAATTGTTCTAAGAACGTAACCATGTCATCATGTTCACTTTATCATCTCAAATGTGTAACTGCTGTGTGCGGTTATGTGTGTAATTCTCCTAAGTGTGGATCTGTTCTGTTATGTGTGTAATTGTCCCAAGTGTGTAATTCCCAGCAAGTCGGACTCCAAATGTAAGACTGCCTTATGTGCAGGTAGCCGATGTTTTGAAAAAGGGAAAAGCCCGCACACATGTAATTGTGGTGCATAGACTAAAAATGTATCCGGTGTTTAAAATGTGTTCTTCTTTTTTCAGCAGATTGTGAATCCTATTGCAAACCAGTGAAAGGAAATCTGAAGATCAACATGAAGAAATACTGCAAGAAAGACTATGGTGAGCGAACAACTGAATAAGCATGAATAAGTAGTACCCGTACTAGAACAGTGAATTATAACAGTAAATTGCCAGCCCATCAGTCCGAAACGTGATTGTTAGTAGCTATATGGTATTATATGTTATTATACTATATGTTCCAGGCTTTTTTTGCTAAATAGTATTTTCAGTTAGTTTACAGTTGTGTTAGGACTGTACCTGCATCAGTTGTAATGGTTGGTTTGTCTGTGTGCCTTATCAGCGGTGCAAGTCAACGTGCTGGACATGGAGACGGTGGGCGACTGGGCCAAGTTCTCGGTCAACGTGGTCTCGGTCTACAAGAGCCGCGGCGAGCCGCTCAAACGGGGCGACAACGTGCTATGGATCCATATGAAGGACCTGGCCTGCAAGTGTCCCAAAATCCAGATGAGCAAGCGCTTCCTGGTGATGGGCACCAGCGAGAACGGGCCGGGGGGCCCTGGGGCCGGGGGGCCCGGGGCTGGACCTGGGGCTGCTGCAGGAGCAGAGCGCGTAGGGCTCCTGGCCGATAAGAACAGCCTGGTCATCCAGTGGAGAGACGTATGGACGCGGCGCCTCCGGAAGTTCCAGCGCAAAGAGAAGAAGGGCAAGTGCAGCAAAGCATGATGGGGGAGAGCAGCGCATCCTCAGCCAACCCCCCCATGACCCCACCCCTACTCCTACCTCCCCACGACCCCTTCCTAGCTCTCGGCTAGTTCGCAGGATAGAACACGACCCCCCTAACCCCATAAAAACCCTGACCCCCCCCCAAAACGGGGTACACTGCACATTACAGAGACTGCATGTATATTGCCTGTTTAAGGACCACTTTGTGTATATTGTATAATTATTTCCTTTTTATTTTCTGTTTTAATCATGGGACTGTGACTGTCTTTTTTCTATTGGTCTGCCTTAAAAAGGGACCATTAAAAAGGGTACGAAGTGTAGACGAGTGGATACCATTCCCTTTCTCGACAACGACAGTGAAAATGTCCACACTCCCCCACACCCCTGCCCTCTCCCATTCCCCTTCCCCATTCAGACTGCTTCAGTCCCCCCTCCTGCCACCATGTTTTAGTGTTTTGAAACTATCGAAGCTCACATTTCCCATTCTATTACCAGGAGTATCCATGGAGCTCAGATAATCAGAGAGAGAAACAGATTTTTTAGTGTTGTAGCAAAGTGCCCCATGCAGGGGAGAAGACAAACTGCACAACCTCAGTTCGTCTGCCTCCTCCACCCACTGTTTCACTGTCTCTAAACCCCCACCTTTCTCTACGCAACTGAGATTACTGGCCTAGAGCGGCCATTTTGTCTTGTACTCCTATTCCGTATGTAAGATATGTAGACATGAACTCTCTGCAGTAGTATCTCTGGACCAGAACCTACAACGGCTGCATCCTCGTCCTCAGAGGATCCTTCTAACCACAACAAAGGCTGTCCCCACAGGGGCCTTCTCCAATGCAAAGCGTCACTTCTACCACCACTGCCATTACAATATATATACAACTTCAGACTGAGGCATCTGCTACTCTAGTCTAGACTATACAGCTGTTGACAGTGACCCCACCGCTCACTCACTGGTTCTACTGCTCCAGTCATAGACAGACAGTGGCACTGTTTGGACACTGGCAGACACTAAACCCTAATAATGTTTCTCTTTTATTCTATATTCATGTACATCTGCTCTCAGATTCCTATACTTCTACAGACCCCACTGTCTCACTATTTAAGTGAAGACCCCCCCCCCCCCCCCCCCCCCCCCCCCCCCCCCCCCCCCCCACAAGCCTTCTCACCACGAGCAGGAAATGGAATCATGCATTACTATCTGACTCATGTGAAGAAAAATAATCTTGAGCGGGACTCCAGCAGAGTGGAAAGTAGCCAGCTTCAGAACAGAACAATGCCCTTGATACTAGGGAAACTTTTGGGGGGATATTTTGTGTCATGTCTTCCACTGTTTGTTGATAGAAGGTCCTGCGGGTGTCATTGTGTGACCGATATCGTTTGTTGGTTCAATTCTATTATTTCTCTTGTCTTTTAAATGTTTGCCACTTTCGACGAAGTGTCCAATGACGGGCTAGTGATCGCTTGCCGAAAGAAGAGCTCAAAATAAAGAGTGCCATTTCACGAAGAACAGACAAAGGTTGGATTAAGCTCTACCTTTTCAACTGTAGCTTATTGACAAACTGAAAGAGTCCGGAACGTTCTAGGCTACGTACACACTGCCTGATTGTATTATGATGCGATAGTCTATTTCAATCCTCATGTCTTTGTATGTTTGCATGTTTGTGGTTTGGCTGGTCCGTCCGATGCGAAGCGAAAAATTTACAGTAAGCAGAGCATGGAATTAACAAATGTTAACATCACAAATCCAGAGGAAACCTCCTTAGTCATCTCCCCTCATTGGCCTTGCCGACATTTCCCTCTCTTCGTTGGCCAATAATGCATCAGCCTGTTTCTAAATTGAATCAAGAAAATGAGAAAATCAGGACAAAAACGAAACCACAAGGGAACGTATGTTTGCTCTCAAAGTTGCTGTTTTGTCTTTGTCCTTAGGTCATTTTAAAAGCGTATTACGATTGATTTCAAAAATAGAAAACGTAAACACATTGTGAAGGGGTCATGCTAGCTAGCTGTTAGCATGCTGACAGTAATGTCATGCTAGCGGTTGGTTGGCTGCAGTGCTATGTTTGGTTTGTCACATTTCCAAGCCCCTCAGAAGAGTGTCTCTCCCTCTCTTGTCAGGCCCCAGTTCCTTTCTGTTCTGCAACATGTGTGTTTCTGTGTCTTAGATACACTGTATGTCCAAAAGTATGTGGACACTAATTTGAAGGGGCGTCCACATACTTTTGTATATGTAGTGTACGTGACAGTAGTGGGACAAAGGCAGCCAACCGCAGTCCTTCAGTGGTGTAGGTCTTGTTTTCATTTGCTGAAAGAATGTATATAAATGAGAAAATGTCAAATGTAAAAACCGCTTAAAGACACATGGTATGATTGTACTTTCTTATGAGATTATGTCGTTAAAGCTGAGAATGTAGACCGAGCGTTGTCATTCTAAAAAAACAAAAACGCTGAATGGATTTAGAAGTTGTTCACATGAAGGTCTGTCTGGTTAGATTGTAGGTTTTATGTGTAACAGTTGTGGGTCCTCCCTCATATGCGTCAATGTTTGCATCATACAGTATTCATTCAACATGTCGCGTAGCACAGTGCTCTGAAAACCAATCCAAAACCAATCCATGACCAAAGTGAACTAGGTTGTTTTCCATACATTTTGGTGTAATATATAATGTTATTTCTTAGAACAGCAAAAGAGGTCAGACGGAACCACTAACATTTCCGAGTAAAAGTAGCGTTTCCTTATAGGAATTCCCAGAGATGGAATTTCACAAAAATGCAGAACCAAATCGTCTGATTATTTATGTATTTCCGTCCATGACAAGCTGTCAAACAGGTGGTCTTACAGTAGCCACCATTTCTTGGCCTGGTATGTGGGGAAAGCATGGGCAGGTTTGATGGATGTCGAAGTTACGTGTCCAGAACCCCTTTCTCAGACTCAACCCAGAACCAACCCGCTTCCTCACAGGGTTATACTGCACTGTCTACAGTGCCTAGTAGCTCAAGTGTGAACCTCAACACTTCATAATACTGTATAGCCTGGTCCCAGATCTGTTTGTGCTGTCTTGGCAACTCCTACAACTCCTATGGTAATTTTCCAGAGGAGTTGGCCAGACAGCACAAACCGATCTGGGACCAGGCTATGAATAATATCCAGCAAGACAAAAATCACTATACTTTTTCTCCCTTTACCTCAGTCTCTATTTTCTTCCTCTTTTATCTGTGCCACCCTGAATATTGGACTACAGATAACAAGCTTTACTAAACCCTGCAGATGTTATTTAGAAATTGAAACGTACCCCTCGAAAGCATTTTGTAGTCTTCCTAGGGCGAGCCACCCTGTTGTTTTACTTAACAAGCCCCACAGCTTGGCAGTGGAACCAGGGTCGTAACTTGCTCTCTTTGTTCCCCTCCCGCAGTATTTATAACGTCCACAGGTGAGTGAGAGAGAGAGAGAGAGATCATTAAAGTACCTTATAAAGTAAAAACATAATGAGATATACACAAATGGACGGTGAGGAAAAGTGAGTTAAGGTTAAGGGAGTTGAAGGAGAGAGTCTGCCCATTGGGTATAATATGGACTGAAGTGCCAATACTTTTTCTGTCATTGTCTTCGTAAAGCCAGTAAGTAACAAGCCAGAGAGACAAGCTAAATGATTATACGTAGAACATTTGAAATATATATCAAAGCCCAAAATGATTGTAACAATGACTGTAGACCTACTGCTGCCAGGTGTTATGAAATATGTGAAATCTTGCTCAAGAAAGCATTTAAAGGGCAAAATTCTATGAAATGTCTCCCCATTTGCCAGAAGCCCCCTCTCCTGTCCTCATGACATTCTGGTCACAGAGTTACACTATAGAGCACCACTCACACAGACGATGTCCACCTGCCTTCTGAGGGCCGATGGGGTGTTGCCTTCCGCCCCATGCACCCCCCCCTTCCTTCATCACTCGTGTTATTATGAAGTCTTCCTTGTACATTTTCCTCTGATGCAATGACCACTGACTTTTTAATCGTAAATGACAAATAAATTATTAGTTAATGAAATATGTGTATCGTTTGTCATTTTGAGGATCATGCAGCAGATCTAGATCAACGGCTGCTATGCTGCCATCGGGGCCCAGACCCAACTGTCCGTGTGTGTGCGTTTCCATGTGTTTGGTGCATGTGCTCTTATACTGATGACTACGTGGCTAGTCAAGTGGCCTGTATTGTAACCTTTCTGATTTTGGGTGCTGCACTGGGCTGGCCGTGTGTGTGAGAGTCTGACACTGCTCTGGGGTTTTTACTCCAACTGAAGACGGGTTCGACTACAGTAGGTGGGGAGACTAGGAGGGAGACTAGGAGGGAGGCTGGGTGGTTCCCCACCCAGGGCAGAGCAGGAGCTGAAGCTCTGAAAATAAACAGTGGGGCAGCACCCACTCCCCGCCAACCCTCACCTCCATCTCAGTCCCCCCACCTCCACCACACCTCAGAGGAAACCCAACACCATTGCCTGGGACATGGCAGGAAACTCCTCTCTCCTCCCCCCCTCCTCTCTCCTCTTCCCCCAGCCTCCTCTCCTCTCTCCACCCTCTAACCAAACAGGCCACAGCCATCCTTTTAGTTAATTACAGGAAAGCAGTAATTTATCATTACTCTCTCTCACTGGACCAGAAATAGGGCCAGAGCTGAGATGAAGACAGACTGACGCTGTGACGGTCCGGACGGGACAGACTCATTTTCACGCCACTTCGATACAGCTAGGACTGGAAGTGATTTTCTCAGGAGGTTAGGAAACCATTTTCCTAAACTTAACCCAAATTCTTTTAACCTGTTACGTTAATGCTCCTAATCTGCTGCGTAAGTTCTAGCCTGCTACGGAAAAGTGACTTCCAGTCATAGCTGTATTGTAGCGTGGAAAGAGTGGTTCTAGGTCCGGCCACACTGCGGCACGTCTCCATTTGTGACAGATGTCCATCCCACCTTACCCTGCGGCCGCCCCATCAGTCTCCAGCTCCTGTTACTCGCAGAAGGCACGGCCCTCTGGGATAGGGCTGAGATCAGACAGTCCTTCAAGAGGTGAAGAAGGGAGTAGGGAATGCAGGAGGTATTACTTGGAGGTATATTTGGGCTGCTCTCCTCTCCTGTCTTCTTGTCTATCTTCTCCTTTCTTCCCCTGCTCTCCCCTCTCTTTTCAACTCACCTCCCCTGTGCTTTCCCACTCCAAGAGAAGTTGGACTTGTGGTTTTCCAAAAAGGAGTTACCTGGAACTCCTTCTCTTCAAGGGTATAGGAACCCCACTCCCCTCTGTTGCTGCTTTCCCAAGGGCTGGTAGACTGGCTAGACTTGGACTCATGCGCAGTCTTTCTCCACCTCCATAGGGGTGACAAATGATGTGCTGAAACCTCGCTCAGCCATACAGGAAGTACTTGCCTGACATGACATCTCAGACAAGCGCCAGTGGGCCCTGGTTGGCCTCTCTGGCTACCGGCGGGCCAGCCGGCCAATCCCCTGACTGAAAACAGAGCCAGAGGCTGGGCTGAAGGCGTGGGCCCAGGGAGCACTGCTCTCACTCTCACAGGGAGACTAGGGGTCCATCAAAAACATCCCCATAAAGTACAGTACCCCAAATATACTGAACAAAAATACAAACTCAACATGTAAAGTGTTGGTCCCATTTTTCATGAGCTGAAATAAAAGATCCCAGAAATGTTTCATACGCACAAAAAGCTTATTTCTCTCAAATGTTTTGCACAAATTTGTTTACATCCCTGTTAGTGAGTTTCTCCTTTCCAAGATAATCCATCCACCTGGACAGGTTTGGCATATCAAGAAGCTGATTTAAACAGCATAATCATTACACAGGTGCACCTTGTGCTGGGGACAATAAAAGACCACTCTAAAATGTGCAGTTTTGTCACACAACACAATGCCACAGATGGCTCAAGTTTTGAGGGAGGGTGCAATTGGCATGCTGACTGCAGGAATGTCCACCAGAGCTTTTGCCAGATAATTTAATGTTAATTTCTCTACCATAAGCTGCCTCCAACGTCGTTTTAGAGACTGACAATCGCAGACCAAGTGTAACCACACCAGCCCAGGACCTCCACATCCGGCTTCTTCACCTGCGGGATCGTCTAAGGAGGGGGAGGGGAGGCTCTGAGGAGTATTTAGGTCTGTAAAAAGCCCTTTTGTGGGGAAAAACTCATGATTTGGCTGGGCCTGGCTCCCCAGTGGATGCGCCACTACCCACCTATGGATGCGCCACTGCCCAGTCATGTGAAATCTATAGATTAGGATCCAAGGAATTTTTTTCAGTTGACTTCCTTCTATGAAGTGTAACTCAGTTAAATCTTTGAAATTGCTGCATGTTGCGTTTATATTTTTGTTCAGTGTATTGATTTATTTATTTTTTTTCTTCCAGAAACTGTTTTCTATTTAGACATTCACCAGAAGCAACCCTTATTAATAGAAATTGTAATATATGCTTAGTCTATGGCTTATTAACTGTTAAGTACTAGTGAATAAGCGTTGAATAACAGGTTATCCTATATCCATCACTAATATCATTACAGACTCCAGCCATTTCAATCCTATATCATCTCTCAGCTCTGACATGACTTCTTGAGGCCGGACCTTTGGGATACTTAATCGCAGCCCATGATTGGTCGAGGGCTAAAAGCCCCAATAGCCCCCAATAGCTCCCGGAGTCCAAACCGCTGCCCTCGACAGCAGCAGTGTTGACAAGACCCCCATCAGGGCCGTTCACCTGGCTTACTTTGGCAAACGCTCCCGCAACATGATTAAAAATAGGGCTGTTTCTCTTTTCCCCTCAATTTAATAATGTTACGAATAAGGGAGTCATTATGATTTGGGGAGCTCAACCCTGTGTGGGGGTTGGTTAAATGGAGAGTTATGGAGGTGCTAGAAAAACATGGGATTTTTTTATTTTCCTTTCCGTTAATGATGTCATGTTGGTTGGGAGGATGTATGTGCGTTCGAACATTTCCCAGGTTTACCTTGGCTGTTTGATTCTGTTCAGAGATTGAACCCAGGGTCATATTCAGTAGGCACGAAAAATAAGAAAGCAGTCCAAAAGCGAGTGAAATTGGGATGTACTATCTGAACCTGTCCAATAATAAAAGTTTGTTTTAGTTTTCCATTGCAAAGCATTTTGAAACAGTGTGACATTATGAACACGACCCAGGAAATGTTTGTTTTGTTTTCACTGACAACCTGACATTAACACTTTGGCTATGACGACTTCATTGAAAGGTAGACCCTTCGCTTGATTCTTCTTAAAATGTATCTTTGGCGATCTTGGGCAGTAAAGCATTTAAAGAGACACCGAACATTGGCACGTGTGTTTTTCTGTTGCTTCGCATTTGGTTACTGTTTGTCCCCCATGAGACACTGTAGACGCCTATTTCACTTCCTCAAAATCCCCAGAATGAATCTGAGAAATCTGTAATAAATGTTGACGTTTTGGCCGAGGATGTTTTAGTTTTAGTTGTGCAATTATACATCTAACTAAGGTGTTTGGTGCAGTATTTCTCAAGTATTTAAAAAAAAACAGTGTTGTCTTATGTAAACAGTCAAAAACTGTAATATCCTATATTTCACGGAATCGTGGCTGAATGACGACATGGATATTCAGCTAGCGAGATATACGCTGCACCGGCAGGATAGAACAGCATACTCCGGTAAGACCAGGGGGGGCGGTCTGTGCATATTTGTAAGCAACAGCTGGTGCATGAAATCTAAGGAAGTCTCTAGATTTTGCTCGCCTGAAGTAGAGTATATTGTGATAAATTGCAGGCCACACTACTTGCCTAGAGAGTTCTCAGCTATACTTTTCGTGGCTGTTTATTTACCACCACAAACAGATGCTGGCACTAAGACCGCACTCAGTCAGCTGTATAAGGAAATAAGCAAACAGGAAACCACTCACCCAGAGGCGGCGCTCCTAGTGGCCAGAGACTTTAATGCAGGGAAACTTAAATCAGTTCTACCAAATCTCTATCAACATGCAACCAGAGGGAAAAAAATTCTAGATCACCCGTACTCCACACACAGAGACGCGTACAAAGCTCTCCCTCGCCCTCCATTTGGTAAATCCGACCACAACTCTATCCTCCTGATTCCTGCTTACAAGAAAAAATTAAAGCAGGAAGCACCAGTGACTCGGTCTATAAAAAAGTGGTCAGATGAAGCAGATGCTAAACTACAGGATTGTTTTGCTATCACAGACAGGAACATGTTCCGGGATTCTTCGGGATTGAGGAATACACCACATCAGTCACTGGCTTTATCAATAAGTGCATCGAGGACGTCGTCCCCACAGTGACTGTACGTACATACCCCAACCAGAAGCCATGGATTACAGGCAACATTCGCACTGAGCTAAAGGGTAGAGCTGCCGCTTTCAAGGTGCGGGACTCTAACCCGGAAGGTTACAAGAAATCCCGCTATGCCCTGCGACGAACCATCAAACAGGCAAAGCGTCAATACAGGGCTAAGATTGAATCATACTACACCGGCTCCGACACTCGTCGGGCTTGCAAACTATTACAGACTGCAAAGGGAAGCACAGCCGCGAGCTGCCCAGTGACACGAGCCTACCAGACGAGCTAAATCACTTCTATGCTCGCTTCGAGGCAAGCAACACTGAGGCATGAACGAGAGCATCAGATGTTCAGGACGACTGTGTGATCACGCTCTCCGTAGCCGACGTGAGTAAGACCTTTAAACAGGTCAACATACACAAGGCTGCGGGGCCAGACAGATTACCAGGACGTGTGCTCCGGGCATGTGCTGTGCTGACCAACTGGCAGGTGTCTTCACTGACATTTTCAACATGTCCCTGATTGAGTCTGTAATACCAACATGTTTCAAGCAGACCACCATAGTCCCTGTGCCCAAGAACACAAAGGCAACCTGCCTAAATGACTACAGACCTGTAGCACTCACGTCCGTAGCCATGAAGTGCTTTGAAAGGCTGGTAATGGCTCACATCAACACCATTATCCCAGAAAGCCTAGACCCACTCCAATTTGCATACCGCCCAAACAGATCCACAGATGATGCAATCTCTATTGCACTCCACACTGCTCTTTCCTACCTGGACAAAAGGAACACCTATGTGAGAATGCTATTCATCGACTACAGCTCAGCGTTCAACACCATAGTACCCTCGAAGCTCATCACTAAGCTAAGGGCCCTGGGACTAAACACCTCCCTCTGCAACTGGATCCTGGACTTCCTGACGGGCCGCCCCCAGGTGGTGAGGGTAGGTAGCAACACATCTGCCACGCTGATCCTCAACACTGGAGCTCCCCAGCGGTGCATGCTCAGTCCCCTCCAGTACTCCCTGTTCACCGACGACTGCATGGCCAGGCACGACTCCAACACCATCATTAAGTTTGCAGACGACACAACAGTGGTAGGCCTGATCACCGACAACGACGAGACAGCCTATAGGGAGGAGGTCAGAGACCTGGCCGGGTGGTGCCAGAATAACAACCTATCCCTCAACGTAACCAAGACTAAGGAGATGATTGTGGACTACAGGAAAAGGAGCACCGAGCACGCCCCCATTCTCATTGACGGGGCTGTAGTGGAGCAGGTTGAGAGCTTCAAGTTCCTTGGTGTCCACATCAACAACAAACTAGAATGGTCCAAACACACCAAGACAGTCGTGAAGAGGGCACGACAAAGCCTATTCCCCCTCAGGAATCTAAAAAGATTTGGCATGGGTCCTGAGATCCTCAAAAGGTTCTACAGCTGCAACATCGAGAGCATCCTGACTTGTTGCATCACTGCCTGGTACGGCAATTGCTCGGCCTCCGACCACAAGGCACTACAGAGGGTAGTGCGTACGGCCCAGTACATCAGGCGGTGTCAGAGGAAGGCCCTAAAAATTGTCAAAGACCCCAGCCACCCCAGTCATAGACTGTTCTCTCTACTACCGCATGGCAAGCGGTACCGGAGTGCCAAGTCTAGGACAAAAAGGCTTCTCAACAGTTTTTACCCCCAAGCCATAAGACTCCTGTACAGGTAACCACATGGTTACCCGGACTATTTGCATTGTGTGCCCCCCCCCCCAACCCCTCTTTTACGCTGCTGCTACTCTCTGTTTATCATATATGCGTAGTCACTTTAACTATACATTCATGTACATACTACCTCAATTGGCCCGACCAACCCGTGCTCCCGCACATTGGCTAACCGGGCTATCTGCATTGTGTCCCACCACCCGCCAACCCCTCTTTTTACGCTACTGCTACTCTCTGTTCATCATATATGCATAGTCACTTTAACCATATCTACATGTACATGCTACCTCAATAAGCCTGACTAACCGGTGTCTGTATATAGCCTTGCTACTGTTATTTTCAAATGTCTTTTTACTGTTGTTTTATTTCTTTACTTACACACACACACACACACACACACACACACACACACACACACACACACACACACACACACACACACAAACATACCTTTTTTTTTGCACTATTGGTTAGAGCCTGTAAGTAAGCATTTCACTGTAAGGTCTATAATATTGTTGTAGTCGGCGCACGTGACAAATAAACTTTGATTTGATTTGAGCTGCTGTCCACTGTCTCTGCTATTGGATAGAGAGCAATCACCCCAGTTGTTCACCCCATGTTAGTGGGCAAATGGACGTTGTCAAATCAAAACCGCAACCTTCATTTACCCGGTGTGACGCACAGATGTTCCAAACTCCATTTTAGATGAGACAAAATTATTCTATTTACACTTTGTAGTCAATTTTGACACTAGAATAACTGTTTCTGACTTATATCAATGCCACATAGACAGTTTTCAAAGGGATTCGTTGCTTTTTAAAGGCAGTCCCCCTTTAAGTGAGAAACAGTGAACACACTCTTACGCCATGTTGGAAGACCACCTTGGTGTTCCATGTTGGAAGACCACCTTAGTGTTCCATGTTGGAAGACCACCTTACTGTTCGCCAGGTTAGGAGGTGGGCTGGAGGAGAGAGGGGTCTCCTGGGAAAAACCCACGTTAAGTGGGTGACTGCATGGTGAGGCCAGACACTCTGGTGCAGGAGAGGGTTGCTGCTTCTTAGAGGGGGGAACGGTGCTAGGCGGATTCATGCCAAATCTCGCCCTGCTCACACACACACACACACACACACACACACACACACACACACACACACACACACACACACACACACACACACACACACACACACACACACACACACACACACACACACACACACACACACAAACTGCTTGGGGGCCATAGAGGGGGGGGTTAACCTATCACGCTTTCATAACCTGCCAAACCAGCTTCATTGGGCTTAAATGGGACCTCATTACCACTCGGCTTCAAAGCCAAACAATGGTCTTTTTCAGCATGGTGCCTGTGTGTGTTTCGCTTATACCTTATACCTCTTTTTCACTCTATTTTTCAGTCTCCCACTTTCTCTTCCCCTTTCCCTCTACCCCCTCGCCTTTTCTTTTCTCCCTATCTTCCTTCTATTTTGTCTCCCTCTCAGTGTCCTTGGGGTGTGTGTGTGTCCAAAGTGTGCGTGTGTCCTTGCACTCGTGTCTTCGTGTGCGTTAGCAGCATACATACATGCATGTATGTATTCAAGTGTATTTGTGGGTCACGTAATATTATAGACCCCTGGAACCCGCAGGAATGCGGTGAGAAGTCCGTACGGACACCCAAGTCATAAATATGCAGTGTCTCTATCACTCTCTCGTTCTCTCTCATGGTCCACGTCTCTTCCGTTCTTCCCTGAGTAGAAGCAGCTGCTGTCCACTCAAGACGCCCTTGTTCTCTCTGCAGCTCTCTGCAGCTGACAAGATGCGCGACGATGACCACGCCTCTGTTCACACATCTGTCCTCCTTCAATTTTCCGTCTTTCCATTTCAGAAACCTTGAAAAACGTTCTATGCATTTTTTCTCTCTCTCTCAGAGGCACCCCTACAAACCCTGTCATTCCACCCAGCGAAACCAACGCAATCCTCACGGGCCTGCGAGCCACGCTAATAATGGCATCGCTCTTCGACAGCTTTCCCTACACAACCTAACAATGTCTGTCGCATTAAGGTGACTCTGGGTACATAACTCGAGTCTGTGTTCCTTTGTTGGGCCTCTTTTAATAGAGAAACAAATGTTATTGAGCTATTGAGTGAGTGAAAGTGAGGAGAAATGTGAGTAATTTAAAACCGGTGTGGTCCTATGAGGGTTTCGATAAGCGCATTGTATACCAGAGGCTAGCTCTGTCCTAATCCTGTCCTCAGCTTTGTGTTTGATTGGGTACTGTTGAAAATGGGGATGAGTCTGCCTCTTCAAAGCCTGTAACATTAGAGGTTTGTGTGTGTGTGTGTGTGTGTGTGTGTGTGTGTGTGTGTGTGTGTGTGTGTGTGTGTGTGTGTGTGTGTGTGTGTGTGTGTGTGTGTGTGTGTGTGTGTGTGTGTGTGTGTGTGTGTGTGTGTGTGTGTGTGCACTTGCATGCCTGTGGTTTTTCAGACTGGTTGACTTGTGCTGGTCATATTTCTATTACTTGACCTATCACAGCCTATTCAGAACTGTGATCCACAAATTGCTCTAGTTAGAGAATTCTCAACTTGGCTTGGAGAAAATGTGCAATTACTGGTCTTCCATGTTTGGTACATGAGGGCACACTTCTACCTCTCCTGATATTAATCCCTCTAACACTTTTGGGTGTTTGCTTTGGCAGAGAGCGGTCATCCAGGGTTGAGAGCTTAAGCGGCCATCTTGTTTTGGGTAAAGATTTGGGTCCGGATCAGAGAGTGGACCTGGCTTCGTTTCTACCAGCCTCTGGATAGAGAGAGACACAAACAAAGCCAAACAGACTGCACTCACTCACACTCTCTAAAACATAAGGTGGTTTGGACCAGAAGAGAGAAGGAGAGAGAAAAAGAGAAATAATCGATCTGTGACTTTTTCCGCTGCGAAGCTGACCATCAGATCAGGTGCCAAGGGTTAAAAGTGACTTGGAACTTTAAAAAAAAAAATGAAATACGGAGGAAACCCAAAAAGAAAGGATGGAAAAACCGTCACGTAACAGCTTTAGATAATATGTTAGCTTCAACTCCGGAATCCATGTTTTATTCAAATACTTGAAATACCACGAAAGACAAAATGGTGGACTACAAGAATAAATGATATCATTTGGAGGAGGTTCATTTTGTGTTGGATAGATTGGAAGTGTTGCTAGTTGGCCTCCATTGGGAGCCAGGACTTTTAGATACATATGTGTAATTTAACAGTGAATAACTAGACGTGGTCATCTGACAGGCCATTTTTAACTAAATCTGACTCACTGTAGAACTGATAGTAGGAGCGAACACTTTATTCTCTCATCTGCAGGACGTCGTCTATCTGACGAACATCTTGGCAACATCTAGAGCGATGTTCAAGTGCGTGCGTGTTTCTCTGCTCTCAAGGACAGCGTGGTGTTCCGTAAAGAAGAGCCAGAGATGAATTGTGTTGACAATACCTCTTTTGCATGATGACTGCACGGGAAAGGAATCCAACTCTAAAGTGGTGCCTCATCTCATCTTAGATCAGAACCATGCAGTTGAGTTAGGCTAAAAACATTTCTGTCCAATTCCCAAAATTCTACCGAACATCTCCTTCAGTGCTCAAATGCACTATATCTCTGTCATCTAAAGTTTCTAATCAATTCGTCGTGTCTGACTTGACTCTTTGACTCTTTCAGTTCCAAGTCAAACAAAATCACTCTAAGCAACTCACTTTCCGTCTCTCTCTCTCTCTCTCTCTCTCTCTCTCTCTCTCTCTCTCTCTCTCTCTCTCTGTGTGTCTCTGTCTGTCTTTCTTTCTCTCTCTCTCTCTCTTTCCATCTCTCTCTCTCTCTGTCTGGCTGTCTTTCTTTCTCTCTTTCCCTCTCTCTCTCTCTTGCTCTCTCTTGCTCTCTCTTAAACTATTCACCCCCCTACTTATAATAAAAACATTGACTTAAGTGCTTCCTCTGTTTTTATCCCTCCCTGACTGTTCTATGCTATTGTAAAGAACATCACATTGCTTGCTTAGCGAGTACCACTTTCTCCTGATTCAGTTCATATCGAGGCTCGAACCCAGGAACACTTCACGCTGAGGAGTGAGTGTCCCAGATTTCCATCTGCTACATTCACCCCCCCCCCCCCCCCCCCCCCCCCCCCCCAGATCTGGGTCAGGGCACCATTGATAAGGACATCACACCACTTCCTCCTAATTCAGCTCATACAGAGGTTCAAACCCACGACCTCTGCCTCACAAACACACATGATCGCAGCTGCTGAAGCATCTTTCACAGATCTCCATCTGCTACACTATGCTATGCTATGCTATGCTATGCTATGCTATGCTATGCTATGCTTTGCTATGCTGGTCCATGCATCAGGCCCATCTGTTGGCGTTTACCGGCAGCTCTCCCGCCCCCGAACTGATCTCCGGTCCACATTAACCAGGCTAATTTGTCTGCCAAAGCCCACTCTGATTGCTACCATGTGATGTCCTGTGAAAGGTGAGGGATGCCTACATATCTGTAGAGTGAAAGAGGGCTAGAAAGAAAGGTGGAGAGAATAAGAAAAAAGACAGATGACATGAAAGAAAAAGGAGAAAGAGATAGAGGCCGAGAGAGAGACAGAGACTCATAAAAGAGAGTAGAACATGACCTGTGCCGTTTCAGGTTCCTTGTTAAGGGATTGAGCTTAATCTCCCAGATATAGCTGAGACAGAGAGATGAGAGCAGACTGATATCTCATCTGGCGCTCCTCTGAGACCATCTCAGTCACGTGTCTGTCTGTCTGGGAGTCTAGAAGCAGGCTGGGATCATGGACGACCACACAGATGGGAACAATACACTATCTCTGACTTCAAGCTTCTGAGATACCCAAATCCCCAGATTCCCCGTCCCTCTATCCTTTAACGAGTCAAAGACCAGGAGACTCTCCCATACAGTGCGCACCACAGGGGAGGATCCGGATGATGAGCTTGGTCCATGCGACATGCGGGCGAGACGGGGAATGGGGGGCGCTCATACGGACGGAGGCCCGCATGGATAAAGAAGCTCAGGTAGTTCCTTCTTCGTGGAGGAATCCTATGGTGTGTGCTGCACTCTACTCAGTAAAGCCTCTCTTCCTGTGAAACACTGTACAGACTCGCCCCGAAAAACCAGGAAGATGCGGAAGATACCCTTAAGACCTAGGATCAGCTTACCCTTCCTAAATCCTAACCTAAACCATTAGGGTTAGAAAATGGCTAAACTGTCCTGAGATCAGTGGCTCAGGGCAACTTCCTCTCTCGTCCCTTCACCACCATAGGAAGACCACTGCATTTAGTCAGAGCTCCACGTCAAGCAGTAAGACTCTTCTCAGCTAACCCACACCAACCCAAACCGCTTGGGGCTGAACAGCAGACATGGCTTGGCTTGGGGCCTGTTGCTCCAGGCCTGTCAGTTTATCCAGCCCTATACCACTACAGTATACCCAGGGTCCCATCATTACTAATGAGAGCTGCCACCCCATTACTCTTCCACCGAGCCAAGATCGGACATGGGACTGTGGTACACAAATATGCCGATGTAATGTTTAAAAGAGCCAGTTCGCATGTCCAGGTAGTGAGAGCGTTTTTCTTTTTTTCTTTTATGGCACGTGATGGACTTAATCGTTCAAACCCTGACTGACACTGTGAGAGTACTGTAAGTCAACCGAAAGTGAGTCAAAACAGAAGTACTCGGGAAGAGGAAGTCAAAATCGACATCAAATACATCTCGCACCGACAGTGACAACAAACACATTCAGTCCTGGATTTATAAACGCAATAATTAATCCAAACAATCAACGGTGGACCAGATGCAGGCCTGATGAGAGTGAGAGAGGAACATTTTTAAAGGGAATGTTTCCCATGGGGGACCAGAAGCATGCCCCCTTTCAACAGAGGAAGTCCTGGACAACTGTGGGCCTTGTGTGTGCCAGGGAAAGCAGGAGTCAGGCTCTAGGCTCAACAACATGGGCACCTGTGAAAATACAGACGGCGCACCAACGTATCAAACCAAATAAACCCACCTTGGCGCAGAGCGTGGGGGCGCACTTTGATGACAGATGCCACTCGCTGGTCGCGCCCGAGGCCAATAAACCAGGATATACAGCGCTGGCAGGATGGGAGGTGGCGAGTGCTAGCGACTGTAATGCTATTATTTATTTTTTTCACACTGTAGCGTCCTAGCATTCCGTCTCTCCACACACAGATGCTACATTTAGGCTAATGCTAGTTGTAGCTTAGCTGATTCACGTGTCACCATTAACAAAGCTCTTCACACACCGCTAACGTGACCGTTCAGTCATTCGTCATTTAACCACAACTTAGTGTGAATGATAGCATTGATTTGAGCTAACATTGACTTCATGACATAATAGCTCATTTGTTTAAGGGTGGTTTGCAGACTGTTGTAACTTGTGTACAGTGTGTAATTTCCAGCAGCTGGAGCATGGTGGACACACTGTTCGACACGCTGCAGTGGAATAGCGGAAAGCCCGTTTCCTCCTCCTCCCCTTCCCTTTTCCTCTTTTCCTCCCTGTTTGGCTTGTGTCTCCCTCAGGCCAGGCCACATTAAGGGGCGCGGCTTTAGATTCTACAACCCCTAGGCCCAGAGCACAGAGGAAGGAAGGCCTCAGGTTTAGCTTGGCACCCCAAGCCTCCAACCGCCACACCAAGACATCGCCAGCTGTGCCAGCTGCGACCGCCAGCTGCTCGAAACCAGAGCCCGAGCCAGACTGGCAGCCTGAACGTCCTTGGCGCGGCCCGTGCCCTTTTCCCTCTCTCCCATTGAGTGGCCATAATGAGAAATTCCTGCAGGCTAAAAGGTTGATGAGTTTTGGACCGGTGCGCTGTGCCGGTAAATCGTTACTTTTGAGGACCTAAAGCGGCAGGGAAACAGGTACCTCATTGTGAAAACACGCGCGACTGGTTGAACGATCAATACCCAGAGACCTCGGCGCGGCCAGCACTCGTAACCAGACTTTTAAAGCTTTTCCTCTTTTTAATGCTGAGGTTTGGGCCCAGTGCTCGGGAAGTTTGATCCTACTTTATTCCACACCAGGACATTGTTTCCATAGTAACTTAATGAATCTGCTCAGGTTTCTTTTGCACGTCGGAAGCGAAGCCCGACTTAGGTAATGAATGGGGGTTGTTTGGTTTTTGTTGTGAGTTTTGTTACGGCGTACTGGGGATCGATGACACTAGCTTCACTAACCATTGCTAATTATTCTCATTACACCAAGCGATTAGCTAGTTTGGGGTGCTTTCATTCGGTTTGGGTTCTGTTGGAGTCTGCTGGGCCTGTGAACAAGAGGGCAGTTCCCCCGAGTCACTTACGACCGCAATAGATTCTTCAGCCTAAACTATTTGCTTTGATGTGTCTGGCCAGATGACCCGTGGACTTCACACATTGGAGGAAAAAAAGCAGAAATGATAAAAATGCAGGCACAAAAAAAAAATCCTCACAATACAACACAAATAATATTCCTATCTGAGCCATGGGACTGTCAGTAAGAAGCAATCAAGTGAATCTGTGAATGGCCGCCCCAGCAGAGCACAGCACACCTGTACCGGCTATACCAGACTCAGGGATGAGGGGGGGGGGGGGGGGGGGGGGCTTCTCTCGCCCAGGTGGCTGAGAGAGAGGGTGTGAGGAGAAGTCTTTGTATCATCAAAGAGGGAGAAAGAGAGAGAGAAGGACAGAAAAAAAGAAAGAAAGAAGGACAGAAAGAAAGAAGGACAGAAAGAGAGAAAGATAGAGAGCGAGAAAGAAAGAAAGATAGAAGGAAAGAAGAAGGAAAGAAGGACAGAAAGAAAGAAAGAAGGACAGAAATAAAGAAAGATAGAAAGAAAGAAAGAACCATAGATTATTCTTCAGAATAAGGAGAATTTGATGGCTTGGGAGTGTTTACATGTGCTACTTCAGAATGCCAGCAGTGTTAAGGGCTGGTACCTTAAGGTTCTCCGGGACACTTGCCTTGAGGTTAGGACACCTACTTCATGGTAACATACTCATACCCCGTCTCAGATGTTTATATATCCCATTGACGCAAGAAAGTCACTTGTCACAGAGATGAGGCAGTCTTATAGGTAATCAAAATCACTCCAACCTTCACCGGTATACTATACCAACATGACGAAACACTTAACTTAGCCATTCAACAACTATCCAGCCGCCATTTTGCCAAAATACCTCTACAAATGATGGTTACCTTAGGAGGTCAATCTCCCAATCACCCCCAGCCCTCCTGGCCTGGCTCAGGCATTAGGAATGTGTGCCATGGTGCCGTGAATAAGTTATGTTTATTGTTTCAGGGGAGAGGTGAAGAGAGGGGAGATGTGTGTGTGTGTGTGCGTGTGCGTGTGCGTGTGCGTGTGTGTGTGTGTGTGTGTGTGTGTGTGTGTGTGTGTGTGTGTGTGTGTGTGTGTGTGTGTGTGTGTGTGTGTGTGTGTGTGCGTGTGTGTGCGTGTGTGTGTGTGTGTGTGCGTAATAACAACCAGGTGAGAAGAGCTTCGTAAGCCCCGTGGAATGTGACCGATTCTTAAAAACAACAGATTAGAAAGATGGAAAAGAGAGAGAAAGAGGAGAAAGAAATTCATGATTGTTTACTCGCTTTCTTTAAAGGTCACAACTGTACTTCACCTCTTGAGAATGATCGTTGCACGCAAAAACAGATCTACTGAACCGAGGGCCGTGCTCAACTTCGCTCTTAGGCTATCAGATCTGTTAGAGTCCTCTGCCTCTGTGAACAGACTGTAGTTTCTCTGGCCTGGTAGTCTGTCTTTTCATCTAAACTAGGACCTCTTCTACCCTCCTTATCTGTCTTGCACTGGGGTCAGGTGAGTCTGCCTAACTAAAAACAGCGAAAGGACACATTTCAGACTTCCCCAAAGACCTATTCGTTTGTGGTGCGGAAACAGGAGTATACTGTAGTATTACATTGAGGGTGGGGTAGAACAAGCCGATGGCAAGGGGAAGGTGTTGAGCTACAACATAGCTAACGCCAGGGCTACAATAACCCCGGTGGCTAGCACCTTTCATCAGTTGCTAGGAAAACCTACAGCGTGTCGGATGGGAGGCGGAGGTACATGGGATTTAATTCAATAATTATTTAGCAACAGCATTTGAAATGTTTCAACTGCTATGATTACATAGCAGCCTTGTATTTCACATTCAAAAATTGTGTTTTTATCTCAAATTCTGCTGCTTTCTTGTATTGTAAATTAGCAGTTCTCAAAGAATGAATGGTATGACTATTACATGCAGGCATTTATCATTCAGATTAGGCCCTTTGGCTACATTATTAGTAAGCAGTCATTTATCTCTTACCTTATCTACTAGCAATGAGTGTGCATTTATTGCAAATCAAGAAAAAATCCCGTTCCTCCACCCTTATTCCTGTCTTTTAATGACCCGTTATTATTTTACTACATTACATCCCGTTGCCAATAACACAAATCAGTGTGACATCTCAGGGGCCCAAAAAAACGTGGATTCTGACCATTTCCCCATCAACTGTTCCTGTGAGTGTATACTCTTGCCATTATGGATGTGTATTGCTAATGTCCCGAAAACAAGAGATTAGCCAAGTATAATCACATGCCTTTGTCGGCAGACTATTTTTACATTTCTTCTCGGCGTAATGCATGCGTTCTCTCATTTTTCTCATCGTCTTTAACTGCCGACACATGCTTTCAATTACGGGGCCATCTGGTTCTCCGCCGACGGACCCAAAAAGATGGAAAGTTACAAGAGCGTCCACACCCACGGTTTTATACCTGAGAGGTAACCTCTCCCTAAGGAGGACAGACATTTGATGGAGCCTGGGACTCCAGAGAGAGAGAGCAAGAGAGACTTGAAGGGAAGGAGAGAGAGAGACAGAGAGCGAGAGAGAGGTGGAGAGAAAGAGTGGGAGAAAAATAGAGAGAGAGAGAGATGGAAAGTGATTTGCTTGGAGTGATTTTGTTTGACTTGGAACGGTTAGACACCATTACGAAACTTTAGATGACAGAGACGATGAATTTGAGTACTAAAAAAGGTTATATGTTCAGCACAGGAACATACTTCTTGCTGTCTCATGCAACTGAAACAGTTTCGTTAAAAAAATGTAGCATCACCTCAAATGTAATATTACCATTGATTACATTATTATTGGTCTGCGATATCTTCAATCAATTGACGTTTGAGTTGGACACCGAACAACACCATTATAAATCCTCAGTACCTAGCTCAACAACCTTCTCACCTCACCCTTTGTACAGTCCCTTCCCAGCTAACAACAAACATTCCCACAACTTTAGACAATGCTCCGTGAAGTCTCATTAGGTCATTGCCTAATGTCTTCATAGGAATGTTCTAGTGATTGGACTTGGACTGTTTCGAAGAGACCATTCCCTTAATGTCGAACAAATGTACCCAGAACGTGGTTAACACGTTCTCAAAATATTCAATATTAATGTTCTAGGCACGTTTCATTGGAACGTTGCAAGAATATTCTGGTGTCCATTTTTCTGAGGGTTAGGAATATATTCCATCGACATCACCGACTCACACCAAACATACACAGAACATGATTGCCATGTTCTAAACATATACAGAAAGATATTAACTTTAGACACATTTCATGGGACGTTGCAAGAACGTTCATGTGTCCAGTTTTCTGAGGGTTGGGAGAATTTTGCCATCAACGTCACGCCAAACATACACAGAACATGGTTGCCTTGTTCTCAGAATATAAAATATTAATGTTAATGTGAAAAGGCTACTAGGAATACTTCTTTAAGATCTCCGAAAACGTTTATCACATATGTCAGATTTCAATACTGGCTGATGTCAAAACGCAGTAAGTTGTCTTCTCTCGAATGAGTCTTTGATCATATTTTTGCGATATTCCTATCTCGAGAAGTTTTTTATTTAACATAGGGTCTAACACATTTCTCCTATTTGTCTACCTCTTCAGTCCAGGGTGCATTGCATGGTGCCATTGCGAATGTCATACTCCGCTCTGCGAGGCACATTGATCTGCAGGTTGAACATGGTGAGATTGTAGACTCCTAAATTGATTGTGCAGTTTGTTTAGGCGATTGTACAGCTAACTAGCTACTTCACGTGCTGATATTGACTTTGGTGTTAATGTGTGTAACTACGTTTGCTAGCTAGCTACCTAGCTACAGTTGTGAGGTAGGCAGCCAGCCCATAGAGGGAGCATTGCATTGTGGGGTTTGTAGTCAACTTGAGCTGCAAGAGATTTCCACCATTTTCACATTTTGCTACCAACCTTATTATAACGACAAAATGGGGGAAAAAATCCCCCAAAATATTGTTCTCACATACTAGTGTTATGTAACACTGTAAATTATAGGAATGAGTGGTTTTGGGTGGATTTGTCCTTTAACGGAATGTTCTCTAACAACAAAACATTCTAACATACACTACATAATCAAAAGTATGTGGACACCTGCTCGTCGAACATCTCATTCCAAAATCATGGGAATTAATATGGAGTTGGTCCCCCCTTTGCTGCTATAACAGCCTCCAATCTTCCACTAGATGTTGGAACAATGCTGAGGGGACTTGCTTCATTCAGCCACAAGAGCATTAGTGAGGTCGGGCAGTGATGTTGGGCGATTAGGCCTGGCTCGCAGTCGGCGTTCCAATACATCCCAAAGTTGTTTGATTGGGTTCAGGTTAGGGCTCTGTGCAGGTCATTCAAGTTCTTCCCCCCCCGATCTCGACAAACCATTTCTGTATGGACCTAGCTTTGTGCACAGGGGCATTGTCATGCTGAAACATGAAAGGGCCTTCCCCAAACTGTTGCCACAAAGTTGGAAGCACAGAATTGTCTAGAATGTCATTGTATGCTGTAGCGTTAAGATTTCCCTTCACTGGAACTAAGGGGCCTAGCCCGAACCATGAAAAACAGCCACAGACCATTATTTCTCCTCCACCAAACTTTACAGTTGGCACTATGCATTGGAGCAGGAAGCGTTCTCCTGGCATCCCCCAAACCCAGATTAGTCCGTTGGACTGTCAGATGGTGAGGCGTGATTTATCACTCCAGAGAACGCGTTTCCACTGCTCCAGAGTCCAATGGTGGCGAGCTTTACACCACTCCAGCCGACGCTTGGCAATACGTATGGTGATCTTAGGCTTCCTATGGCTGCTCGGCCATGGAAACTCATTTCATGAAACAACTTCGCGGCTGAGCAGTTGTTGCTTCTAGACGTTTCCACTTCACAATAACAGCACCAGTGGACCAGGGCAGCTCTAGCAGGGCAGAGATTTGGCAAACTGACTTGTTGGAAATTCTACGACGGTGCCATGTTGAAAGTCACTGAGCTCTTCAGTAAGGCCATTCTACTGCCAATGTTTGTCTATGGAGATTGCATGGCTGCGTGCTCAATTTTATACACCTGTCAGCAACAGGTGTGACTGCAATAGCCGAAGCCACTCATTTGAACGGGTGTCCACATACTTTTGTATATATAGTGTACATACAATGTTTCCCTAACTAACAGAAAACTGGACGCTCAAACACCCGGGGAACATTATGGGTAACGTTACAAAAATGTTATCTCTCCCTATAATTGTTAGATGGGTTCCGTCTTGCCCACGTTTATTTGTCTGTAATATCATGTACCACAAGGGTTGCTGCTGTCTCTGTCTCAGAGCCTTTCTCCCACGATAGTGGGAGGGGGATATCAGCCCCACAGCCGCACACATACCTGTGGGCTACCCAGCACCGGGATCACAAATACAGAGAGAGGGAGAGATAGAGACTACATTCCTTCTTCTCCTGCTGCTGTTGCCGCCACCACCTGCCTGCCTTTCCTCACCCGTCGAATGCAGGAACGCGATCGCGAACACAACGCTACCACAACGTTGCACCAGCCCCCGGACAGCTGCAGCCCAGGTGGCAACTCAGAGAGGCAGTGAAAGTCACCCAGGGTCCTTCACCCACTGCTCTATACTCTATGACATTCCCAGATGGTCTATACACATGCATGAGCTCACACAACCTCCACATTCACCCCCATGCTTCCCACTAGTAACAGATGAATAGGAATCAAATTGATATCTCCATTTGGACAATCTTCTCTAAGTATATATTCAGATGAAAGTCCTGGGTAAATTGGCCACAGTAACATGATAACATTATATTCATTACTTTATTAAAACAGGAAGACTGAAGATTTCTCATCCATGTAGTAAGTCAATGACTTGTAGAGCTATGCTCTGTTTAGTACAGAGGCTATGACCACATCTAGTGAAGGAGACAGTTTAACATCTGTCGTTTTCTTTCCTGTTGATCTTTAGATATTTCTGGCCCTTCTTGCAATGATACTGCTCTCTTTATCTCCCAGAACCTCTACCTCCCCGCCTCCTCAACCCAAATGGAGGGAGGGGTGGGGGGGCCCCAGCCGGACTCATTTAATGCATCTTCAGGCCTGTAAAGACCCTTAAGAGAGGCACACCTGAGCCGGTTCGTAAAAAACCCCGGTAGAAAAGGGCTCGTGCAGCTGCCTTTCTGTCTGCAGCCGCTTCAATCCTTATTACAGGCTGGCTTTTCTCCTTCCTCTCCTAGTTACCCTCCTGCCCCTCTACGATCACCCCCCCCCCCCCCCCCCCCCCCCACCACCACCACCTCACTCCGACCCCACCTCACTCCCCATCTTCCCAAGTCCACCTCAGTTTCTCTCACTGTCTCTCTCTATATCTACGATCCCGTGTCTATGACCCCGTGTCTATGACCCCGTGTCTATGACCCTGTGTCCGTCATGTACATACATCCTACTATCCACCGCGCCACTCCGTTATGTGTCCCCCCTTCGTGACCTTTGACTTTGGTTGTCTGTAGGTCACCCGCCCCCTTCCCAACCCAGACACACACCACGTTGTCTTTCTCTCTTCCAAACCCTTCATTATCTACTCCTTCCCCTTCCCCTGCATTTCCACTTGTATCTGTCTAAATATTCCTCTCTGCCCACCTAGATGTATATACACAATCACACACACACACACACACACACACACACACACACACACACACACACACACACACACACACACACACACACACGTTTGTTTTACTATTCTTGTGGGGACCAAACAATTTATTCCCATTCAAAATCCTATTTTCCCTTACCCCTAACCATAACCATAACCATAACCCTTAACCTAGCCTTTACCCTAACCGTAACCACAAACCACTAACCCTAATTCTAACCCTAACTCTAAATCTAACCCTTAAGCTTGTATAGTGCACTAGCCCTATGGGCCCTGGACAAATGTAGTACACTATAAAGGGACTAGGGTGCCATGTGGGACATAGACTGTGTCAGTCAGTGGTAATGAACTGTGGGTGGTTGGTGGGAGGTGAGCCTGTCCTTTGGGAACTCTCCCAGTTTTCTTTTAATTATTCCTACCTGAGACCACCAGGCCAATCTCCCACTATCACAATTAAGCTCTCTTTTTCAGCATATTCAGGCGGAAGCGGCATTCCAGGGAATTAGAGTCGATTTCACTTGGCCTCCAGTACTTTTTGGGAATACTTGGACAGAAAATGTACTCTCCTATCTATCGGAATCTACTTTCCCCCCAACATGGAACCAGTCTAGCATTCAGTTATTTCCCCAATATTTGTAGATCCTTTTCAACTCAATTAAATACAACTTTATTGGTCCCCTCAGGGCAATTTAGATGACATGGTCAGAGCACTTAAGATTAGATACCAGGCCTGTATTCATAAAGCGTCTCAGAGGCTGTGTTTAGACAGGCAGACCAATTCAGATATTTTTTCAATAAATGGTCTTTTGACCAATCCGATCAGCTCTGGAAAATGTGACTGGTCAAAAGACCAATTAGTGTAAAAAATATCAGAATTGGGCTGCCTGTCTAAGCGGAGCCAGAGTAGGAGTGCTGGTCTAGAATCAGATCTCGCCTCTTATTCATTATCATTTAAAAGGCAAACATCCTAGATCTCTCCTACTCTCAGACACTGTGAATAAGGGTGTGGTATGACTGTGATTTTGGGTGGAAAGAGAAATGTCCACAGATACTGTATATATAGTACCATACCCAACCACATCCCAGTACCTAAAACATGTGTTACGTTAGAATCGTGGTTTTATGAAGGATGATCCCAGTTGTTCCAACCGCAGGGACAATCGTACACCACTGTCCTCAGTAAATCATCTCTGAGACACAGGGCTGAGCCTGTCTGGTGTGAGAGCACATTCACCAGCTTGTCAACACGACACACATTCACCACACACACACACACACTATATATCTCTCTTTCACACACATACACACACATACACACAGTCTTGTATAACTAACCTTGTGGACACAAACAATTCAGTCCCATTCAAAATCCTATTTTTCCTAACCCCTAAGCCTAACCCGTACACTTACCCTAATCCTAACCCTAACCTTAACCTTAACCCTAACCTTAACCCAAAAACCTAACCTTAACCCTAAACCTAACCCTATCTCCAAACCCTAACCCTAAAACTAATTCTAACCTTAACCCTAAACCCCCTAGAAATAGAATTTGACCTTGTGGGGACCAACTTTTTGTTTGTTTACTGGTCCCCACAAGAATAGTTAAACACACACACACACACACACACACACACACACACACACACACACACACACACACACACACACACACACACGCACACACGCAAACACACACGCAAACACACGCAAACACACAGCTGCCCTACATAAAGTCTCACAACTCATACCCCCCTGCTTGACACCTGCCACAAGTGTCACAGCCAACCCAGACCCTTACCATGTGTGACACACCGTGACCCCCTCTTCAGCCCCAGACGTTTACCCCTGTGCCCACACACCAACCCCCCTGTAAATGGCTTGTGCACCGGAAACCCCTCACACCAGCCTGTGTACCATAGCTACATACCTCAATACCTGTCCCCATTGTCCCAGCCCCCTCAGTCCCATACCCCTCCTCTGCACCTGTGCATACGGTATTACAATTCACCCTCTATAGTTTCTAGGGAGTGGGGGATGTGTGTGTGTGTGTGTGTGTGTCACAGGAGGCTGGTGGCACCTTAATTGAGGACGGGCTCATAGCAATGGATGGAAACGGTATAAATGGAATGGTTTCAAACACATCACATGTTTGATTCCATTCCATTCCCTCCATTCCAGCCATTATTATAAGCAGTCCTCCCCTCACCAGCCTCCTGTGGTGTGTGTGTGTGTGTGTGTGTGCGTGTGTGTGTGTGTGTGTGTGTGTGTGTGTGTGTGTGTGTGTGTGTGTGTGTGTGTGTGTGTGTGTGTGTGTGTGTGTGTGTGGAAGATGGGGGGTGTTTCCTCTCCTATTATGTTACTGTGTGGTATGGTGGGGAACTTCCCTTGCTCACCACAACTGAGAAATGCACGGCGTGTTGATCACAAAGGAGGAGTGGGCCTGACCATATCAACATGTCTAGTCTGAAAAGTACAGAGAGAAACACTATTAATGGCAAAATGAGTGAAACCACCAACTGGAGGGACATTAGCATCAAATCAAATCATAGACTGGCGTAACACGCAGGATACGAACTCTGATCTCCCACGGGAGCAACTAACGTCTTAGGCCATTAGGAAATTCCCTATTGGGCAGATGGCTAGACACTGGTTTTGACGTTTGCAGGCAGGGCTACTTCAACACGTGACCATGACCGACTCATGTCAGCTACGCTGGGATTGAAAACATCAACCGAAAAAGCCAAACCATCAACTAAAACGGCTAAATCTATCCTTTGAGGAGGTAGGCTAGATGATAAATCAGTCAAACATGAGCATTTTAACGTTTTAACTTTAAGCTGAATGTGGGATCAGTCTCTACTTAGCTAGCGTGTTAGCTAGCTCTAGCATGCATTAGCTAGACATAATATGTGTTAGCAAGCCATAGCTTGATTCAGCTAGCCATACGTAGCGCGTTAGCTTATCTCTCGCCCAGCGGGGAGGGTAAATGCACGCCTTTTATGCACCTTTTTTTTGGCGCAAGCACTTACCCACCTATTGGGGAAAAATGCATTGAAATTAGAAGGAGCATTACTTTAATCAGCATGAATGGCTGCCAGCGTTTACCCACCTATTTTTTTTACAGCTACATCACTGCTCTCGCCAATTAGCATTTTACCATGCGTCCTTTGAGGAGGGGCGAGGCTGGGTTTAGGGTCCTCCCCCTCAGTCTGAGTCTCTGTACCCAGCACCCCACCTGTAATTATCTAGGGATTACCCTTTTATATGAGCAGCCTTTATAGCATCCACAGGGACTTCCTGCTTCCCCTCAAAAACCCTCCAATAAAAAGCCATCTCTGCAGGATCGCAGCAGGGCACCGGCCAATCAAACCCATTCCCTTGCTCTCACGGAATCCCAAGGCCAACAATGTGACCATATGGAATTGGGAGCACCATTCAATATGTATGTGGTGTCCTTTTATATCTAGAAGATGAATAGATGGATGTACCAGCAGGGAGTTCCTAATGATTGTTACAGTGAAATGGTTGGTGAGGGATGAGAGGGGAATTGGCAGACTGATCCATACCCCTCTGTTCTTTAAAACATCCACACTCTCTTGCCATCTGCTGTTTACCTAAAGTTTGGGTGGCTTTCTGTTTATACGCCTTTTCCGATGATATACGCTAAGTATTGGGTATTACAGGATTTCCATTAGTCCCTGTGCTAAATGTACTTCAAAGAAATGGACCGATTCTGATAGAATGACTGGTGTGCGGCATCCATATTAGGAAGTCCTGTTGGGCCAGGGTTCTTCTTGTTGTGGTTGTGCTGTCCAGATCAGTATCAGCCAGTCATAACGGAGTAGGGGCGCATTCCACTTTTCAGCCCAGATCCCAAATATCCTCCCGCCCCTCCTTATTCAAATTCTGTTGAGGAACGTCGAGAGAAGGAAAGAACTGTAAAATCAGGCAGGAATTCTGTTTATAGGCCGTCAGGACAAAGCTGCTGCTGGAGAGGGATAGCCATATCACCAACAGCAACGTTGAAGCTGCTGGGTAAAGTGGCACTGCCAGATGGTAAAGTGCTTTAAGCCACATTAAAGTATACACACAATCAGTCACACACACGCAAACGCACAACCACTAACATAAAATCACCCACACACACGCATGCATGCACATTCTCACACACACACCCACACACACGCACACACACACGCGCACACACACACTCTAACATGCAATGACACACACACTGAGCCAGCCGTGTAATTGCTATTGGACTGCTTCACCATAGCCTGTAGCACCATGGTCGCACGCAATGTTTCGATCGGGAGCTCCCCAAGTCACAGAGAAAGAGAGGAGGCCAACAGAGGGAGGGAGAAAGGGAATGAGGGATAGAAAGAGAGTGGTAGTGAGTGGGAAAAGCCCAACATAAAAGGTTCTGGCTCTGTCAAGCAAGGTCACACCCAACCCAATGGAGCATAGGATCAACACCTGCCATCAATGGTCCTATGATAGATTTGTATTGAAAACAAACCAAAGAACCAAGATCAGGACCAAGTTGAAGTCCTAATTTAATCTCTAATTATATTGCCATCATTGGTCAGTTAGAAATAATAACACGGTCATTTGGCAGATACTTCGACACTAAATGAATACATGTAATATGAGCACTCATATTGATGTGATTCGTGTCATGCTCAAACTTAACAATCCATTTGGCACCACAATAATACCATCAGCTGAATAGTAAACTGAACAAAGTCAGACTGGAGCAAAAAGCAGCGTGCACAGGTGGCACAGTACCGAGGACCACGTTTTTACAAGCCACAAAAACGCCAAGGTGTACGCTACACCCCATCCTGGCTTGTATAAAGTACCACGTTCTTACACTATAAATAGGCACAGATTGAGAAATAATGACGAGGGCAGCGAGTGTTCTCAAAGAGCTCTCGACCAGGCTCTCTCCAAAAAGAGACCCCTGGAAACATGTGGTGGTCTCTCCTCTATACCTCGTGAGAACCATTTGGGCTTTCCTCTTTATTTCTGCCTCCTTTACAGAGTGTGTGTGTGTGTGTGTGTCTGCGTGCGTGCGTGCGTGCGTGCGTGCGTGCGTGCGTGCGTGCGTGCGTGCGTGCGTGCGTGCGTGCGTCTGTCTGTCTGTCTGTCTGTCTTTGGGAGCAGTCTGAGATACATTCATCAGTGTGAATAAAAAACATTTGACTACATTTTTTGTCCATGAGAGTACTATGAATCAATATTAGAACTGACCCATTGACAACAATATGCCAAGCAAACATTCCACTCTTCAAACACACATCAATTTTTATGAATGTTGTTATCAGTTTGAAGCGTCTGGTTGTAAATCTAACACGGTTAAAGGGTTTTATGGACATTACTTGGGATTTGTCTTTTGGGAGAATAAAACTTCCAGGCTGCCAATAATACTCCTCGAGCTTCAC
Organism: Salvelinus namaycush; assembly: GCF_016432855.1. Lineage (NCBI taxonomy): Eukaryota > Metazoa > Chordata > Actinopteri > Salmoniformes > Salmonidae > Salvelinus > Salvelinus namaycush. The sequence continues at coordinate 18,883,848 of NC_052310.1, forward strand.
AGTAAAATGCCATTTATTTGCTCCATATGTTTGTTACAATGTGCAAAATCACCATGCATGGCACTGAAAGATGTGAAATGTTCTGTTGATGGGGAATGGGAATCAAACATCTTACTCGTATGAGTAGAATATCACTATGCACACTTGAAAATGAGGGGGATGTTGATTGAAAAAGTCCGTATTACTATGTACCGGGTGTGAGTTCTACGTTTTTGAAGTTTTGTTTTGTAATACACTGCTCAAAAAAATAAAGGGAACACTTAAACAACACAATGTAACTCCAAGTCAATCACACTTCTGTGAAATCAAACTGTCCACTTAGGAAGCAACACTGATTGACAATAAATTTCACATGCTGTTGTGCAAATGGAATAGACAACAGGTGGAAATTATAGGCAATTAGCAAGACACCCCCAATAAAGGAGTGGTTCTGCAGGTGGTGACCACAGACCACTTCTCAGTTCCTATGCTTCCTGGCTGATGTTTTGGTCACTTTTGAATGCTGGCAGTGCTTTCACTCTAGTGGTAGCATGAGACGGAGTCTACAACCCACACAAGTGGCTCAGGTAGTGCAGCTCATCCAGGATGGCACATCAATGCGAGCTGTGGCAAGAAGGTTTGCTGTGTCTGTCAGCGTAGTGTCCAGAGCATGGAGGCGCTACCAGGAGACAGGCCAGTACATCAGGAGACGTGGAGGAGGCCGTAGGAGGGCAACAACCCAGCAGCAGGACCGCTACCTCCGCCTTTGTGCAAGGAGGAGCACTGCCAGAGCCCTGCAAAATGACCTCCAGCTGGCCACAAATGTGCATGTGTCTGCTCAAACGGTCAGAAACAGACTCCATGAGGGTGGTATGAGGGCCCGACGTCCACAGGTGGGGGTTGTGCTTACAGCCCAACACCGTGCAGGACGTTTGGCATTTGCCAGAGAACACCAAGATTGGCAAATTCGCCACTGGCGCCCTGTGCTCTTCACAGATGAAAGCAGGTTCACACTGAGCACATGAGCACATGTGACAGACGTGACAGAGTCTGGAGACGCCGTGGAGAACGTTCTGCTGCCTGCAACATCCTCCAGCATGACCGGTTTGGCGGTGGGTCAGTCATGGGGTGGCATTTCTTTGGGGGGCCGCACAGCCCTCCATGTGCTCGCCAGAGGTAGCCTGACTGCCATTAGGTACCGAGATGAGATCCTCAGACCCCTTGTGAGACCATATGCTGGTGCGGTTGGCCCTGGGTTCCTCCTAATGCAAGACAATGCTAGACCTCATGTGGCTGGAGTGTGTCAGCAGTTCCTGCAAGAGGAAGGCATTGATGCTATGGACTGGCCCGCCCGTTCCCCAGACCTGAATCCAATTGAGCACATCTGGGACATCATGTCTCGCTCCATCCACCAACGCCACGTTGCACCACAGACTGTCCAGGAGTTGGCGGATGCTTTAGTCCAGGTCTGGGAGGAGATCCCTCAGGAGACCATCCGCCACCTCATCAGGAGCATTCCCAGGCGTTGTAGGGAGGTCATACAGGCACGTGGAGGCCACACACACTACTGAGCCTCATTTTTACTTGTTTTAAGGACATTACATCAAAGTTGGATCAGCCTGTAGTGTTGTTTTCCACTTTAATTTTGAGTGTGACTCCAAATCCAGACCTCCATGGGTTGATAAATTTGATTTCCATTGATAATTTTTGTGTGATTTTGTTGTCAGCACATTCAACTATGTAAAGAAAAAAGTATTTAATAAGAATAGTTCATTCATTCAGATCTAGGATGTGTTATTTTAGTGTTTATTTTTTTGAGCAGTGTATATATCCTGTCCTTTACTGCCTGTGGTGTTTTTGTTGTTGTATGAACAACTCCACACAAGAAGTTACCTCTCGGGACAAAAAAACACATTTGATTTGGAATGTAAAGTTTTTTGGGGTTTTGAAACTCCATCTCTCCTTGGCCACATAACCACCATTATGACATCACCAGCATGGATCTAGTGCATCGCAAGGAAATCAGCTTGGTTTGCCATGGAATCCATCTATGCCATTGTACATCCCGACGTTCTACAGACATATTCAAGAGTCTCCTCATAAACAACCACGCCTTCTGGGAAGACACGTCGTTTTGAAACACTGAATAACTTTGCATTGCTAAAATGGCTTTGGCTACGAGTCTGACTCTCAGTCTGACAAGGAAGAGTCTGACTACATCTCTGACTTGGTCAACTATAGATATTTGTCTGAAGGTGACTGAGTCAGATGAGCAGTCAGAAGTTTTCCAGGGAGGTGAGCTACAATGACTTTGATAAGGAGTCTGACTCCAACTATCAGTCTGAAAAGGAAGACAATGATTCTAACTTTGACTCGGACTACGAGTGTGGCTTCGTCTCTGACTGTAACTTTGGGTCAGAAGACAAGTCAGAGGAGTCCAGAGAGGTGAGCCTCATCATAGAACCCACCCCCTCCCAGCCATCCTCTGCTGGTGCCTCTCGCCAAAGACCCAGGGCCGTGGAGCCCCAGTGGCCAGGAACGATGCCCTGAACTGGGCTGAGCTGGAACAGCCAGTGGACCAGACTATGGCCCATGTGGGCCTGAAGGTCATGGGGGTCATGGTGGGCAAGCACCATGTGGAGCCCCAGAACTCCAGCCTTGAGATCACCAGAGGGCCTGTGGTGGTGCCATCATGGGTTGCCTGGATAAGAAGCAGGGAGGCATACAAAGCATTGACTTGCGGTTTCCAGCCAGAGGACCGAACCTTCTAGGAGAGATCAGCTGAAGATGCCACAATGGTGTGGAGAGTCTCTCATGAGAGGGCCAGAGAATCAGCCTTGTCTAGTTGTCCAGGAGACTTTCAGCCAGAGGGCCGGAGAATCAGCCTCTTCTAGTTGTCCAGGAGACTTTCAGCCACAGGGTCAGAGAATCGGCCTCTTCTAGTTGTCCAGGAGACTTTCAGCCACAGGGCCAGAGAATCAGCCTCTTCTAGTTGTCCAGGAGACTTTCAGCCAGAGGGACAGAGAATCAGCCTCTTCTAGTTGTCCAGGAGACTTTCAGCCACAGGTCCAGAGAATCAGCCTCTTCTAGTTGTCCAGGAGACTTTCAGCCAGAGGGACAGAGAATCAGCCTCTTCTAGTTGTCCAGGAGACTTTCAGCCACAGGGTCAGAGAATCGGCCTCTTCTAGTTGTCCAGGAGACTTTCAGCCACAGGGCCAGAGAATCAGCCTCTTCTAGTTGTCCAGGAGACTTTCAGCCACAGGTCCAGAGAATCAGCCTCTTCTAGTTGTCCAGGAGACTTTCAGCCAGAGGGACAGAGAATCAGCCTCTTCTAGTTGTCCAGGAGACTTTCAGCCAGAGGGTCAGATAATCGGCCTCTTCTAGTTGTCCAGGAGACTTTCAGCCAGAGGGACAGAGAATCAGCCTCTTCTAGTTGTCCAGGAGACTTTCAGCCACAGGGTCAGAGAATCAGTCTCTTCTAGTTGTCCAGGAGACTTTCAGCCACAGGGTCAGAGAATCATCCTCTTCTAGTTGTCCAGGAGACTTTCAGCCACAGGGTCAGAGAATCAGCCTCTTCTAGTTGTCCAGGAGACTTTCAGCCACAGGGCCAGAGAATCAGCCTCTTCTAGTTGTCCAGGAGACTTTCAGCCAGAGGGTCAGATAATCGGCCTCTTCTAGTTGTCCAGGAGACTTTCAGCCAGAGGGTCAGATAATCGGCCTCTTCTAGTTGTCCAGGAGACTTTCAGCCAGAGGGTCAGATAATCGGCCTCTTCTAGTTGTCCAGGAGACTTTCAGCCAGAGGGACAGAGAATCAGTCTCTTCTAGTTGTCCAGGAGACTTTCAGCCAGAGGGTCAGCCCTCCAAGAGGAAGAGAGGATCAGAGGACTCAAACCGTTTCCTTAGCCCTGTGGTGCCACCATGGGTCCCCTGCAAGAGAAATAAGGAGTGTGACCCTGGCAGCACATCCTGGTTGAAAGGGAAGAGGTATTCTGTCTTTTGCCTTTTTTTTTTTTTTTTTGCTTTTGTGCTTTTATGTTTTCCTTGGAAGACTTGAAAATCATTGAAAATTACATGTATTCTAATTATCAGGTCAGATTCGGACAGTGACAGTGTGACAAGGGTCACCCAGAAGAGGACACGGGAATCAGCCCTTGGCCCAGGAAGTTCAGACTTTGAGGGAACCAATGGGAAGAGAGGGAGGTCCGTCTGCTGAGGATAGCGACTCGACTCAACCAATCTTAAATAACGTTTCATGTACTGTAATCATGGTGGGCGAGCACCATTTCATTGCACGTTGTTATTTATTAATATATATATATTATAATTTTTCTGACTGCATGAAACTCCATTTACTAAATATGTTACTATCATTTTTGTAGGCTATATTATTATATTGATTTAATAAAAATGTCTACGGTCTTTTTGGTCTCATTGTCCTTGTGTTCTTTAATGGTTACCATTACTTGTGATTGAGTTTGAATAGAGCTCAAAAATGCATCTGACTGACACTAAGCTAAGATTGTTTTAAATCTTCTTCATCATCTACAAAAATAAGATATACTTCAAACAGGATTTGAATCTCCATCTCTTCCGGCCCATATAACCACCATTATGTCATCACCTGCATGGATCTAGTGCATCACAAAACATTTTTACATTTGTATTCTTCTAAATAGATGTGAATATACACTGGAAAAAAATATAAACGCAACATGCAACAATTTCAATGATTTTACTGAGTTACAGTTCATATAAGGACATCTATCAATTGAAATACATGCATTAGGCCCTAATCTATGGATTTCACATGACTGGGAATACAGATATGCATCTGTTGGTCACAAATAATAAAAAATAAAAAAAGTAGGGGCGTGGATCAGAAAACCAGTCAGTATCTGGTGTGACCACCATTTGCCTCATGCAGCGCGACATCTTCGCATAGAGTTGATCAGGCTGTTGATTGTGGCCTGTGGAATGTTGTCCCACTCCTCTTCAATGGCTGTGTCGAAGTTGCTGGATATTGGCGGGAACTGGAACATGCCATCGCAATTGTTGATTCAGAGCATCCCAAACATGCTCAACGGGTGACATGTCTGGTGATTGTGAAGGACATGGGGGACTAGGACAATTGTGTACAGATCCTTGTGACATGGGGTCGTGCATGGCAGTGGATGAATGGCACGACAACGGGCCTCAGGATCTTGTCACAGTATCTCTGGGCATTCAAATTGCCATCGATAAAAGGCTATTGTGCTTGTTGTCTGTAGCATATGCCTGCCCATACCATAACCCTACCGCCACCAGGGGGCACTCTGTTCACAACGTTGACATCAGCAAATCGCTCACCCACAAAACGCCACACTGCCCGGTACAGTTGAAATCGGGATTCATCCGTGAAGAGCACACTTCCCCAGCGCTGGCGTGGTTACACATGGTCTGCGGTTGTGAGGCCGGTTGGACGTCCTGCCAAATTCTCTAAAACGACGTTGGAGGCGGCTTATGGTAGAGAAATTAACATTCAATTCTCTGGCAACAGCTCTGGTGGACATTCCTGCAGTCAGCATGCCAATTGCACGCTCCTTCAAAACTTGAGACATCTGTGGTATTGTGTTGTGTGACAAAACTGCACATTTTAGAGTGGCCTTTTATTGTCCCCAGCACAAGGTGTAATGATCATGCTGTTTAATCAGCTTTTTGATATGCCACGCCTATCAATTGGATTGATTTTCTTGGCTAAGGTGAAATGCTCACTAACAGGGATGTAAACAAATGTGTGCACACAATTTGAGAGAAATAAGCTTTTTGTGCGTATGGAACATTTCTGGAATCTTTTATTTCATCTCATGAAACATGGAACCAACACTTTACATGTTGTGTTTATATTTCCGTTCAGTGTACATGTGTGTATCTATTAAGCAGGGTGAAAAGGTGTGAAGAGGTACTGGTCCACTTGTTCCCATCATGGCCTGGGCTTCTGTTAGCACTGAGAGAAAGCATGGCGAGAGATCAGCATGCATTTACGTCTCTCCCTCCAGCCTTGGCAAGGTGCTACACGCCACAACCACATCCAGATGCAGGGAGTGGTTCAGAGGGGGTCAGTCTCTTATTAAAGAGGCTTTATTAAAAAGAGTAGGGGGGTAGCAAATCATACTCCATCTTTCTTTCTGTTTCACTGGCAGCCAACGGACCCTTAGCAGGTGCTGACACATCTCTCTCTCTCTCTCTCTCTCTCTCTCTCTCTCTCTCTCTCTCTCTCTCTCTCTCTCTCTCTCTCTCTCAACATTTTCATTTTCTTCTTACCTCCTTTGTTTCTTTTCTCTTTCTTTCTCTCTCTTTCTCTCTCTCGCTCTTCCTCTTCCTTATTGTTCTGTTTTAATTGCTGATAAAAAAAAAAGTGGCTGATTGCTGCATGAGCTTTGATGGGAGAGAGACATTCCTGGCATCTCTCAGATGTCTGAGCTTCTTTGGAGTAACCCTACGCCGGTTGAAAGCATTTTCGTGGGAAAAGAAAGGCGGCTCAGAATCACAGGGGGAACGAGGACACCTGCAGCAACGGTGATTACGGACGAACGCTGGATGTGACTCAACACCCTCAGACACACATAGACACACACACACACACACACACACACTCTCTCTCTCTCTCTCTAACATACAATGACCTGCACACACACGCACACACTCTGACATACTATGACACACACACACATATCCCACCCTAGCATCATTTCCCCACCCTCCCCCCGTCATCCACACACATATCTCCGTACTCTGACAGTGGCATCTTGTCTGATGAGGATCAATAAGATCAAAATGAGGACAGCTGCTAATATAAAACAAGTCATCAATTTGTTCAAGTAATTAAAATTGTCTGTAATTGTCCGAACTGCGGCCAATCATGCAAGCCAATGGTGCAGAAAAGTATAGGGTATCTCTTTCCAAGGAGAGTCGATGTCGGGCTTAAAGCACTCTGCGCTGCTTTCATATAATGACTGCTAAGTATGATCTAAACCTAATCCTAACCACAAATTACTTATTTGATCAAATCAGCATGAGTAATGGCCTAATGGCAGACAGGTTGAAGCAGTAAGCCAGGGGACATATGCAGCTTTTCTCTAAGGGTCACTTTGTCTGCTGAAATATAATCTGAATCTATTTCTATGGTCTGCTACCTCTCATCCTGGTCCTCTTAATCCGTTGCTCATCAGGTAACCAGGTGTGTGGACTTCTAGCCAATTCAACTGGTAAGATTAAACTGGTAAATCAATGATCATCGAAACATCCCGCACAGTCTCTTTAAGGCAGTTGAATAGCAGCGGTGGGACTTATGAGGAACAATCAAAACGAGAGGACCACAAAATAAAGAAGTTACAAAACCTTTTTTTGTCATCCTCAATGATTTTAAATGCAATGTATCCACTTACGTCTAATACATCTAATTACATCGAGTTGAATAGCGCTGTGGCAAGACTCATACAGTATTTGAGCGCTTCAGGGAGGTACAGGCCACATCCACACTACAATTCAGTGGAACAAGATTCTTGAGGCGGGGATATTTGCTGTCATTCACAGTGGTGGGTTGATTGACTCCTCGAATGTCTAAAAAATCAAAACCCACATCTCTTATGTACACAGACCCTGGGCATCAACTGCTACAAGATTTTGACGGACAGCACTGATGGACAGCCGGGCATGCTGGGAGACTGGGTGGTGCTGTGTGGATTGGAGGGGCGGTGGTGTTGGAGGGTCGTGGGGGGAGGTATAAAGGGTCGGTTGGGGCAGATGGCTGTGCTGGGAGGAATTTGTATTAAATTCGTTGTTCCAAATCGTTTCCAGCCCCCGGCCATCAAAACCACTGCTGTCAAATCCCCTACTCTCTCTCCCTTTCCCCCTTTCTCGCTCTCTCTCTTTCTCTCTCCACTTTATGTCTGAGCTTAAATAAACAGTGGGACGAAGAGGAAGAAAGAGGGGGGGTCTGGGTAGTCGGGGCAGCAGGGCTCTGATGTCTCGGTACAACTGCAGCCTCTAGGCTTGTTATTGCTCCCCCAGAAACAGGCCAGGGAGACAGCGCTCTCGCCTGCACGGCTGCAACACAAAATATACTGTGATTTCACGCACGCTTTGGAGCGCTAATCAACGGTTTTTAAAGTGGCAGCGTATCTCCTTTGGAAACCAAATAAATAAATGAATAACAAAGCCGCCGATGAAGAGCTTGGAGTGAAGATTTGTTTTGTAGTTTCCCCAATGATTCCAAATCATTTCCTCGTTTAATGTAATCTTGTTTTTCACAATTATTGACTGTCTGCACGTAACAAAATTGTGACACTCTGAACTCTGATGGTGTTTCACGTTGGTTCTGTCACCGAAATGTACCAATATATTTTCTCATTGATGACCTTTCTTTCAAAGGGCTGAACCCTAACTTCAGATGCGCACGCTTAAAAAAAATCAAACAATGATTCCGGATGTGGGGCAGATGAGCCGAGTGTTGGCGTAGGTTTGTGGGGGATTTATGTGAATCATCATGTCCTCACTCCAGACACAGAGGAGTGTTCTGGCACAGACACTGGACATGAGTAAAAACACGTCGCTGAGAGGGAGATGTCTTCTTCCACCCGTCTGCCTTAAGAAACTTATTTCAACCACCCACCTCCGCTGAAGCTAGGCATGGGTGTTCGCTGGCTATTTTCACAACTTGTCAAGGCGCCACAGCGTGTGGTATCCAGCAGAATACCCCTTTGTTTGGAAGAATGGTTTGGATTAATGAGGAGAGGGAGGCAAATACAGTACAGCTGAGACACGGACACTTCCATCTTCATTCCCCCTGGGGGGGGGGGTGGGCGGAGGCCGAGTTTGGGTTCAACTCTGACAGAAAATCAACAATAGGACACTATATTAGGGCATAGGGTGCAGGGCATAGGGTGCAGGCTGACAAAACAATCAAGGGGATGTGAGGAGTGGAACATGTTTCCCTCAATAGATCATAACAAGTATGCTGTGTACATTGAAATCCTCCTCCATCCTCAGTGTCCCACTGTCATAGCATCTCCACATCTCCGATCTCACATTGGTGGATACACACTAGTCCCCTGTTCTCTCCACATTGGCTGTGCTCCCCCTTTGACCCCCAGTACATAGTACCTCTGGCCCAGCAGCGAAGGGGAGAGGTTGTTATTGTGGACCAAACTAAGCCAACCATCAAACCCCTCACAGCTGGGACACAGAACTACGGCTGGGAACCAGAACCTGACAAGCTCCTCTTCCGCTCGCCGCTCCACTTCACAAGGAATAGTACTGGGAGTGTGGCAGCGGATGTGATATTGTACCCTGTTTGGCCCAAATCCTAATTGAAGATCCAGACGCTTAATTTGAATTTTTTACATTTAACTATGTAATTCAACATGTATTTAGACAGTCGAAAATGTGCGTGTAAGGTCTATAGGATTGGATAGACAGCTTTAAAAGCGACGGACATGGGATTCGATTCCACGCAGTTGGAATGTATGCGTGGTCCGGATTCAGCTCTGTTTATGACAAAGCGTTGAACCAACGTGGAATAGATGTTGAATTGATGTCTGTGCCCAGCAGGTGCTCATAAAGGGTTGAGGAATCATTATGTAAAATGTCACTCCTGAATTAGATATGTTTTTGGCAAGGGTTTCTCAAAGTGGTGGGATGGTGGACCATGTTACTAAATACGTCCTATAGTGACAGCACACACATTTATGACGGTCTTGTAAAGAGAGAGCATTTCAGAGCGATTCTAGTTGCCGTCTCTGGTCAGCTATTACGTTCCACTCCTGTCATTTGCCAAAGAGACTGGCCTTTTGGCAATCTTCAAATATCAACATTGTATCTGTAACTTAATATGCCGGGAGTCAGGAAGGAGGTGCAGAAGGTGAGTTTAATAATGAAACGATACAGATGAACAAACATGAGAAGCGTACAGAAACGTGAGAGAAAACAATACTACCTAATGACTGATGTCAACTAAGGGCTAAATAAAGGATGTCCGACACCGGGACCCAATAGCGTCCCTCAGGACCGTACCCCTCCCAGTCCACCAGGTACTGGAACCGACCCCCACGACGTCGGGAGTCCAGGAGGAACTTAACAGCATAGGCGGGGGTCTCTTCAATGTCCAGGGGAGGCGGAGGGGTGTCGCGCAGGACGGCATCATCCAGGGGACCAGGAACCACCAGCTTGAGGAGGGAAACATGAAAGGCGGGTGAGATCTGGTAGTTGGTGGGGAGTTTTAGACGATAGGTTACCTCATTGACCCTCCGGAGTACCTTGAAGGGCCCCACAAACCGGGGGCTAAGTTTCTGGCAGGGCAGGTGGAGCGGGAGGTTCCTGGTAGAGAGCCAGACGCGATCACCATGATGGAACACGAGAGCCTCACTGTGGTGGCGTTCCACACCTCCTCTGCTCACCGGAACCACTCATCCACTGCAAGAGCCTTGGTCTGGCTCGGAGTCCACAGAGCCAGGGCTGGCTGATATCCCAGGACGCACTGGAAGGGAGTCAGCCCGGTGGAGGAGTGACAAAGTGAGTTCTGGCCGTATTCCACCCAGGGAAGGAACCGGGCCCACTCCCCCTGCCGGTCCTGGCAGTGACTCATTAGGAACCTCCCCAGCTCCTGGTTGGTCCTCTCCACCTGCCCGTTGGACTGAGGCCGGTACCCGGATGTGAGGCTGAACGTGGCCCCCAGCTTCTCCATAAAGGCTTTCCAGACCCGCAACATGAATTGAGAACCACGGTTGGAAACGATGTTCGCTGAAAGACCTGCTGGAATAGTGCCTTAGTGAACAGGAGAGCGGTAGGTAGACCAGAGAGAGGGATACAATGGCAGGATTTAGAGAATCTGTCAAAACAACCATAATAGTGGTAAAACCATCGGAAAGGGGGAGATCAGTTACAAAGTCCATGGACCAAGGCCGCTGAGGCACGGGAAGGGGAAGTAGTTTCCCTGCTGGAACGTGCTGGGGAGATTTGGATTGGGTACATACGGAACATGAGTTGACAACGTCCTGCGCAAAGGTGGGCCACCAGTACTTATCGGAGAGGGATTGGATGGTGCGGATGATACCTGGGTGTCCAGCGGCGAGGGATGTGTGTGCCCAGGTCAACAGCCAATCTCTCACCCCTGTGGGGACGTAGATGCGCTCTGGGGGAAAGGTAGCAGGAGAGGGTTCCCTCTCTAGAGCCTGGCGGATGTCCACATCTACATCCGTAAACACAGGGCCAACGATACGGGAGGACTGATTGATGGGCTGGAGGACACTCACAGGACCCTCCACCTACGTGGAACCACAGGGTGCGGGAAAGTAGGTCCTCCGGCATCCGGTGATTCTCATCCTCGACCAGGAGATGGTGGTGTTATGAAGTTGGAGCCACGGGAGGCTGAGGACGACTTTGTGTACGGTGATGATGAGAAGGGAAGGCTTTCCTGGTGCATGGGTCCCACGGTGAGGGTGAGTGGTACTGTGATGTGTGTAATTGTGCCAGATCCCAATGGTCGCGAATCCAGGGCTTGGACAGGAAAGGAGAGGAGAGCGGATAGGAAGTTATGTTCAAGGAGGAGGCGAGGGCCTGATTGATGAAATTCCCTGCGGCACCGGAGTCCACTAAAGCTGTAGAGAAAACACCTGAGGGAGCAGGCCTGCCGGCCAGTGTAATGGAATCCAGGAAGGGCTTGGCTGAAAACGATGATGGATACTCACACCTACCCTGGGAGACAGAAGATTGCCCCTCTGCTCTAGTGGACCCAGGCTGGGACGCACCGGACACTGCTGAAGCTGGTGCCCCTCCTGGCCGCTATAGCGACAGAGCCCCAGCTGTCTCCGGCGACGCCGCTCTGCCGTGGAGAGGTGTGTGGCCCCTACCTCCATGGGTTCATGCTCTGCCTCAGGACAGCTAAAGGAGGGAGGCGAGTGTCGAGGTGGGCACCGGCGGTCCTGAATCAAATCAAATCAAATTTATTTATATAGCCCTTCTTACATCAGCTGATATCTCAAAGTGCTGTACAGAAACCCAGCCTAAAACCCCAAACAGCAAGCAATGCAGAAGTAGAAGCAAGTGGCTAGGAAAAACTCCCTAGAAAGGCCAAAACCTAGGAAGAAACCTAGAGAGGAACCAGGCTATGAGGGGTGGCCAGTCCTCTTCTGTCTGTGCCGGGTGGAGATTATAACAGAACATGGCCAAGATGTTCAAATGTTCATAAATTACCAGCATGGTCAAATAATAATAATCACAGTAGTTGTCGAGGGTGCAGCAAGTCAGCACCTCAGGAGTAAATGTCAGTTGGCTTTTCATAGCCGATCATTAAGAGTATCTCTACCGCTCCTGCAGTCTCTAGAGAGTTGAAAACAGCAGGTCTGGGACAGGTAGCACGTCCGGTGAACAGGTCAGGGTTCCATAGCCGCAGGCAGAACAGTTGAAACTGGAGCAGCAGCACGGCCAGGTGGACTGGGGACAGTAAGGAGTCATCATGCCAGGTAGTCCTGAGGCATGGTCCTAGGGCTCAGGTCCTCCGAGAGAGAGAAAGAAAGAGAGAAAGAGAGAATTAGAGAGAGCATACTTAAATTCACACAGGACACCGGATAAGATAGGAGAAGTACTCCAGATATTAGCCCCCCGACACAAACTACTGCAGCATAAATACTGGAGGCTGAGACAGGAGGGGTCAGGAGACACTGTGGCCCCATCCGATGATATCCCCGGACAGGGCCAAACAGGAAGGATATAACCCCACCCACTTTGCCAAAGCACAGCCCCCACACCACTAGAGGGATATCTTCAACCACCAACTTACCATCCTGAGACAAGGCCGAGTATAGCCCACAAAGATCTCCGCCACGGCACAACCTGAAGAAGGTTATCCGAACGGATGGCCATCGCGATGAGTGCGTCCAAGGATAGGTTGTCACCCCGCCCTCTCTTAAATAGAGTGCGAAGCCCCGGCTCATTCCATCCATTGGAGGCAGTCCGAAAGGTGAGGACGTACTCCTCAGCGGTGAAAAGTTGCACACCTCCCTCTCTGCCCTCTGGGGGGGATGGAGGGGGTGTCGAAGACCGCCCTGAACAGAGCCATGAAGCTCTCATAGGAATCCAGCTCCTCCACTCCTCTCTCCCAGCTGGCCGTAGCCCAATCCAACGCCTGCATGGCCAGCAGGGAAATGACCGTGGCAACCTTGGACCTCTCCGTGATGGGGGTCTCCCATCTGATAGGCGAAATAAAGGGAGCACTGAAGTAGGAAGCCACGGCATTTCGATGGAGTACTGCCATACTTCTCCGGAAGGGACCGACGGGCATCGCTGACATGGGCGGACGGCTGGGAGACTGGCTCACTGTGATGACCTGTGGGAGGAGGCCCTCTGTTAGGGGTATGGAGAGCCTCGCTGGTGGTGTCGAGGCGGTGGAGAACGCGAAGGACCTCATCCATGGACGTACTCAGTTGTGCCAGCTTGTCGTGGTGTTGGTGGAGTAGGTGACCCTGTTCCTTGAACATCTGGAGATGGTGTTATCCTCTGCTGTTTCCATTTTTCTGACGTAGTATTCTGTAAGATAATACGCCGGGAGTCAGGAAGCAGGTGCAGAAGATGAGTTTAATAATGAATCAATGCAGATAAAACAATACGACCTAATGACTGATGTCAACTGAGGGCTAAATAAAGGGGGAGTAATCAAGGTGATGATGAAGTCCAGGTTTGCAAAATGACGGTTGTGTTAATAGACCAGCGATGTCGAGCGCTGGAGGGAGGGAGCATTGCTTGTCCATATATTTATATATTCTTAATTCCATTCCTTTACTCAGATTTGTGTGTATTGGGTATATGTTGTGAAATTGTTAGATATTACATGTTAGATATTACTGCACTGTTGGAGCTAGAAACACAAGCATTTCGCTACACCCGCAATAACATCTGCTAAACACGTGTATTTGACCAATAAAATTTGATTTGATTTTGAGTAGGCGTGACAGTATCATTAGTGAGCTTGAGGAGATCAGAAGATTTGATCCTGATTCGATAACCCTCACAGCTATCATCCAATCACAATGTTTATGCAAATTAGACTGATTAGAAAACAGTCTTACTTAATTCATACATTTGATGGGAAACATTCTAACATTGGGCTTTCTGACGTAATACATTTCATTGTAAACATAAACATTGGGCGCGAGGAGAACAGACGATTCCCCTTTATTGCATTTTTACCACCATCCAATGTTATTTTATAATTTTTTTATTGCAGAAAACCAGTATGTGTACATACAAGAAGTATACAAACAGACAATGATAGCATATGCTAGGGGGTACAATAAATCACAGATTATACAAAGACCTTACAAGAAACACACACACGGATTGTTTTAACAGCTTTCTTATTAGAATAATGTTGAATGGTCTTAACGTGCTGCTCGAATTCCTTACAGAAAACACAGAAGAGTGTTTTTTATTTGTGAATTTACATTTATGAATATTAAATTTTGCCATTAGCACAATTAGATTTCTGAGATAAAATTGTTTTAAGGAAACCGAGCTGCACATTCTCCCATAAAAAAACAAAAGTCATCAAGAAAATGAACAATTATAAAACTATGAATATCTTTCCATAGTTGTTTTACATGTAGACAATGCCAAAATAAATGCAAAACTGTTTCTGGATGCTCAACACAAAAAGTACAGTCAATGTTCATGTCTTTGTTGAGTTTCTTCAGGTAATGATTCGCAGGGTAATACTTATGGATCATTCTGAAAGAGACCTCTTTGACCTTGTTAACAAGCAGGTATTTGTGTGGTAATAACCAGACTTTTTCCCAACAGATATTATTGACAAACGTATTCCAGTAAGTTGTGACATAAGGAACGGATACAATATCCCTTTGAAATACAGCACGTATAGATCTGTTGTTCTGAGGGAGCAAGGAGAAACAAATTTTTCCTATTGGTGAGTCAACTGGATTAAGCGAGGGTAGGTCAAGAAGGTGAGGTCTGGTTACACCTCTAAACAACATGAGAGTTCCAGATGGAATAGCATCAAAGACTATGGCGAACTTTCTAGGTGTAACAGGGATATTGTACCAAGATAAAATTTCTCATAATTGAGTAACAATCCTTCTGCATTAAGAAGTTGACTCACCAGCAGGAAATGATTATTGAACCAGTTCTTCAAAATATCCTTATTGTTCCAAATGAAATACCTATGCAGGGAAAAATTATGTTTATATACACAAATCAATTTAAATCAAACTATTTGTTACATGCGCCGAATACAACAAGTGTAGACTTTACCGTGAAATGCTTACTTACGAGCCCTTAACCAGCATTGCAGATCAACAAGAGTTAAGAAAATATTTACCAAGTAGACTAAAATAAAAAGTAACACAATAACAATAACAATAACGAGGCCATGCACAGGGGGCACCGGTACCGAGTCAGTGTGCGGAGGTACAGGTTAGTTGAGGTCATTTGTACATGTAGGTGAGGGTGGAGTTAAATCTAATGACTGATGACTGATGGCTAATGACTGAATCTAATGACTGAAAATTGAATCTAGAATCGGCTTCCTATTTCGCAACAAAGCATCCTTCACTCATGCTGCCAAACATACCCTCGTAAAACTGACCATCCTACCAATCCTCGACATCGGTGATGTCATCTATAAAATAGCCTCCAACACTCTACACAACAAACTGGATGCAGTCTATCACAGTGCCATCCGTTTTGTCACCAAAGCCCCATACACTACCCACCATTGCGACCTGTATGCTCTTGTTGGTTGGCCCTCGCTTCATACTCGTCGCCAAACCCACTGGCTACAGGTTATCTACAAGTCTCTGCTAGGTAAAGCCCCGCCTTATCTCAGCTCACTGGTCACCAAAGCAGCACCCACTCGTAGCACGCGCTCCAGCAGGTATATCTCACTGGTCACCCCCAAAGCCAATTCCTCCTTTGGTCGTCTTTCCTTCCAGTTCTCTGCTGCCAATGACTGGAATGAACTGCAAAAATCTCTGAAGCTGGAAACACTTATCTCCCTCACTAGCTTTAAGCACCAGCTGTCAGAGCAGCTCATAGATTACTGCACCTGTACATAGCCCATCTATAATTTAGCCCAAACAACTACCTCTTCCCCTACTGTATTTATTTATTTATTTTGCTCCTTTGCACCCCATTATTTCTATTTCTACTTTGCACATTCTTCCACTGCAAATCTACAATTCCAGTGTTTTACTTGATATATTGTATTTACCTCGCCACCATGGCCTTTTTTGCCTTATCTCACCTCATTTGCTCACATTGTATATAGACTTATTTTTCTACTGTATTATTGACTGTATGTTTTGTTTATTCCATGTGTAACTCTGTGTTGTTGTATGTGTCGAATTGCTATGCTTTATCTTGGCCAGGTCACAGTTGCAAATGAGAACTTGTTCTCAACTAGCCTACCTGGTTAAATAAAGGTGAATTTAAAAAATATATATATATATAAAAAAAATAAAAAGTGACTATTCATAGATAATAAACAGCAAGTAGCAGCAGTGTACAAAAGTGAGGGTGGTCAATGTAATTTGTCCGGTGGCGATATTATTAATTGTTCAGCAGTCTTATGGCTTGGGGGTAGAAGCTGTTGAGGAGCCTTTGGTCCTAGACCTGGTGCTCCAGTACTGCTTGCCGTGTGGTAGCAGAGAAAACAGTCTATAACTTGGGTGACTGGAGTCTCTGACAATTTTATGGGCTTTCCTCTGACACCGTCTATTATATAGGTCCTGGATAGCAGGAAGCTTGGCCCCAGTGATGTACTGGGCCGTTCGCATTATCCTCTGTAGTGCTTTAGAGTCAGATGCCGAGCAGTTGCCATACCAGGCTGTAGAGCTGTAGAACCTTTTGAGGATCTGAGGACCCATGCAAATCTTTTCAGTCTCCTGAGGGGGAAAGGGTTTTGTCATGCCCTCTTCACGACATTCTTGGTATGTTTGGACCATGATAGTTTGTTGGAGATGTGGACACCAAGGCACTTGAAACTCTCTACCCGCTCCACTACAGCCCCGTCAACGTTAATGGGACCTGTTTGGCCCGCCTTTTCCTGTAGTCCACGATCAGCTCCTTTGTCTTGCTCACATTAAGGGAGAGGTTGTTGTCCTGGCACCACACTGCCAGTTCTCTGACCTCCTCCCTATAGGCCGTCTCATTGTTTTCGGTGATCAGGCCTACCAAACTTAATGATGGTGTTGGAGTCGTGTTTGGCCACACAGTCATAGGTGAACAGGGAATACAAGAGGGGACTAAATACACACCCCTGAGGGGCCCCAGTGTTGAGAATCAGTGTGGCAGACGTGTTGTTGCCTACTCTTACCACCTGGGGGCGGCCCATCAGAAAGTCCAGGATCCAGTTGCAGAGGGAGGTGTTTAGTCCCAGAGTCCTTAGCTTAGTGATGAGATTCGTGGGCACTGTGGTGTTGAATGCTGAGCTGTAGTCAATGAACAGCATTCTCACATAGGTGTTCCTTTTGTCCAGGTGAGAAAGGGCAGTGTGGAGTGCGATTGAGATTGCATCATCTGTGGATCTGTTGGGGTGGTATACGAATTGGAGTGGGTCTAGGGTGTCCGTGAGGATGCTGTTGATGTGACCAGCCATGACCAGCCTTTCAAAGCACTCCGACGTGAGTGCCACGGGGCGGTAATCATTTATGTAGGTTACCTTTGCTCCCTTGTGCACAGAGACTATGGTAGTCTGCTTGAAATATGTAGGTATTACAGACTCGGTCAGGGAGAGGTTGAAAATGTCATTGAAGACACTTGCCAGTTGACACTTGCCAGCACGCTTTGAGTACACGTCCTGGTAGTCCGTCTGGCCCAGCGTCTTTGTGAATGTTGACCTGTTTACGTTTTTTTTTTCACATCACGCTAAGAATACTTGTCTATGAAAAGCAGATAATTTTGTAGGAATCTTATCAATGTTATAGTTACAAAGTAACATAAAATTGAAGCCACCAAAACGGGAGAAGATCTAATGAGGGATGAAATTCCAAATTGAAGTTGGATTCTTTAAGAAATGTTTAGCCCAATTTATCTTAAAAGTATTATTCAAAGATTGAGACCACCATATTCGTATGTGTGCATAACGACAGATTTCCTAATATAACGTGTACGATTTTTCCAGATGAAGTTGAAAAGCATCTGGTCAACCGCTTTACCTGTTTTGTTGTCAAGATGTAGGGACTTGGCTGCATAAGTAAGTCTGGAGACACCTTCAGCTTTAGAAAACAATATTCTATCTTTCAAGGTTAAATCCCTCTGCAACCAATGGTTCAACTTCTTTTTGATTTTTTCAATAATAGGTATGAAATGTAATGAGCATCTTTCCTGTTGATCCTTAGATATGGTAATCCCAAGGAATGTTACTTTTTCATTGACTGGAATATTGCATATAGAGGGCATCACACAGTCTTTAACAGTAAACAATTCACACTTATTAAGGTTTAGGCAAAGACCAGATGCTTTGGAAAAAATATTTATCACATCGACTGCTCTAGGAATCTGGTCAGCATCTTTCAAAAAAGAGGGTGATGTCATCTGCAAGCTGACTTATGATAATATCTCTGTCAGCAATAGAGATCCCTTTTATATTGCTGGATTTAACAAAACTTGTAAGAAGCTGGGTTGCAAGCAGGAAGAGATAAGGTGAAATTGGGCAACCTTGCCTAATTCCTCTTTTCAAATCAAGTGCCATGCTTTAACTTAATGGAACTGTTCCCATTCATATAAAGAGTTTTAATAGTACTACAAAAGAATTCCCCAAAACCAAATCTCTCAAGGGAGAGAAATAGAAACTCATGTTCCACTGTATCGAAGGCTTTATAAAAGTCTAAGAAGACAATAAAACTATCTTCGAAGATTAGATCAGAATCGTCAATAAGGTCTAATACCAGTCAGATATTATTAGATATATTGTATGTCTACTCCTCATGAGACCAGATTGGGTCTCTTCTATAATTTAGTCCAATACTGCCTTCATTCTTTTTGCAAATATAGAGGCTAGTATTTTGTAGTCGTTATTGAACAAACAGATTGGATGCCAATTATCGAGGAGAAGCAAGTCTTTCTTGGTCTTAGGTATTAATGTAATCAGACCTTGAGTCAAACTGGGAGAGAAAGCATTATTTGTAATGCTTTCAGAAAAGAACTCCAACAGAAATGGGGATAACTGTTGAGAAAAAGTTTTGTAAAACTCAGCAGATATACCATCCGTCCCAGGAGACTTATTATTTTAAGGTGTTCAATAGAACAAATTATCTCTTCAACTATAATACGGTCATCACACTGTTCCCTCTCAGCTTTCCCAATTGATTTCACATCCCCCAGAGAGTAAAAAAAAAAAGAGTTGAGGAAACCTCACAATACTTAGAACTATATAAAATCCTAACTTATTTCATCTGTAGCCTAATAAACTACATGCTTTCCCAAGTCGTATTGTCGTACATACCATAGAGTGATGCAAGTCGTACATACCATAGAGTGATGCAAGTCGTACATACCATAGAGTGATGCAAGTCGTACATACCATAGAGTGATGCAAGTCGTACATACCATAGAGTGATGCAAGTCGTACATACCATAGAGTGATGCAAGTCGTACATACCATAGAGTGATGCAAGTCGTACATACCATAGAGTGATGCAAGTCGTACATACCATAGAGTGATGCAAGTCGTACATACCATAGCGTGATGCAAGTCGTACATACCATAGAGTGATGCAAGTCGTACATACCATAGAGTGATGCAAGTCGTACATACCATAGAGTGATGCAAGTCGACATGATGATTGGTGATTGGCTGCCGTTTGACAAATGCAAATGATATCGTTCTTATCCATAGTAATCTCATAATGTAGATAACTAGCTGCACTGTATCTGCAAGCTGTTGGTTAGAGCGCATGTACCAAGACCGGAGTGGGCACATTTGCTATATAACTCAACAGTTTCAGTGGCAAAACTATCAGTAGCGTTGAAAATGCAATGGAAACACCATTTAACTTGTATTTTTCATATAGTACATGGGAATTTAACCGGAAAATTTATTTTTATGTGCACGACGTCATCACACACAGCCTTTATTCCGCAAAAAGTCAGTTTAATGTAAACACATCTCTGGTGGGGTAAATGGCATATTGTTTTATGCAGATTTTAGAATTATTGCATAAATATGAGTGAATGTCCATAGGAGGAGCAGCAGGGGGGGAAGTGAGAAGGTAATGAAACACTAATAAAAAATAATAATACATATTTACAGTTGTAACAATGATAAATGTCCATTGGGGGGTGGGGGCAGGGTAATGTTCGTTGGGGTGTAGAATATCCATAGGGTAGCAGCAAGGGGGGGGGAGTCAGAGGGGCAGAAGGGGGACAGGGGGAGCAGGTAGCTAGCTGACTAGTGGCGATGCAGCAGCCTGATGGTCTGGGGGTCGAAGCTATTGGCCAGTCGTACAGTTTTTGCCATGATGCTCCTATACCGCCCGTGTCTGAGTGATGTTAGCAGAGAGAACAGGCTGTGGCTTGGGGAGCTGAGGTCTTTGATGATCTTCTTGGCCTTCCTGCGACACCTGGTGTTGTAGGTGTCCTGGAGGGTAGGCAGTGTACACCCAATGGTGCGTTGGGTTGAGCGTATCGCACTCTGTAGAGCCTTGCGGTCAGCGGCGGTGGAGTTGCAGTACCAGGCCATAATGCCATAACCCGACTGTAGGTTCTCGTGGTGCTTCTGTAGAACACTGTGAGGGCTCTCAGGAACAGGCCAAATTTCTTCCGGGCTCCTGAAATTGAAGAATCGCTGCAGTGCCTTCTTTGCCACGGTGTCTGTGTGGTTTGACCATTTCAGCTCATCTGAGATGTGTACACCAAGGAACTTGAAGGTTTTGACCCTTGGCCCCGTTGATGAGGATGGGGGCGTGCCCAAACTGGTTCTTCCTGAAGTCCACAATCAGCTCCTTTGTTTTGCTGACATTGAGGGAGAGGTTGGAGTGCCTACCTCATCTCTGTAGGCCGTCTCGTTGTTGTTGGTAATCAGGCCTATGACTGTCGTATTGTCAGCAAACTTGATGATGGAGTTGAAACTGTGTGAGGCCACGCAGTCGTGGGTATACAGGGAGTACAGGAGGGGTTTGATGACACACCCTTATGGGCCCCCGTGTTGAGGGTCAGTGTGGAGGAGGTAATGTTGCCTACCTTCACCACATGGACACGGCCCGTCAGGAAGTCCAGGGCCAAGTTGCATAGATAGACGTTCAGTCCCAGGGTCATGAGCTTTGTGATGAGCTTAGAGGGCACTATGGTATTGAAGGCCGAGCTGTAGTCAATGAACAGCATCCTCACATATGCATTCCTTTTGTACAGATGGGTGAGGGCAGAGTGCATTGGAATGGCGATTGCATCGTCCGTGGATCTGTCAGGGTGGTAGGCGAATTGGAGAGTGTTGGGTGTGTCGGGAGGGAGGAGGTGATGTGGTCTTTGACTAGCCACTCAAACCACTTCATGATGACGAAAGTGAGAGCTACTGGTCAGTAGTCATTTTGTTCAGTTACTGTCCCTTTCTGGGGCACGTGTATGATAGTGGACATCTTGAAATAGGTGGGGATCACAGCCTGAGCTGTCAGAAAACAGAACAGCTAGCTGGTCTATACATGCTCTGAGGGCGCGGCTAGGGATACCTACTGGGCCGGCAGCCCTGCGAGGGTTAACACGCTTGAACGACTTACATTTACATTACACTCCGTGGAGACCGTAAGCATGTAGCCCTCGTTGACCTCTGGAGCTCTCCTCGGCAGCTTTGAGTCGTTATGCTCAAAGCAGGAGAAAAAGGTGTTTTGCTGGTGACTGGCTTTCGTTTTGTAATCCGTGAATCTCGTTAGAAGCCCATGCCACATAAGCCTCGTGTCCAACCCGCTGAATTGCTCTTCCACTTTGTCCCTATACTTGTGTCTCGTTGTCTTGATCTCCTTGTCATGTTTATAAGCAGCATCTCTCTCCTTCAGTTTCCCGGCAAGGCTGCCATCAATCCCGGTTTGTGATCTGGGTACGTTTTGAAAGACCATCTGTGTCACGTCATCTATGCATTGTTTTATGAATCCCCTCACTGAGTCGGCTTATTCATTGATGTCATCCCCAGAGGCACGTCGGAACATATTCCAGTTCACGTGATCAAAACAGTCTTGGAGCATGGATTCTGATTGGTCAGGCCAACATTGTACAGACCTGACCACCGGAACTTCCCTCTTGAGTCTTTGTTTGTATGCGGGGATGAGCAACAAAAAAAGATATGAGCCATGTGGAAAGGCGGAGAGAGAGAGAGGGAGAGAGAAAGAGAGAGAGAAAGGGAGAAAAAGTGTTGGAGGGAGAAGAGATGACGTGGTGATGGGCCAATGAGAGAGAGTGTTGGGAAAGAGACAGAAGAGGTGTAGGAGAAGAAAAAAGAGGATGATTTGATGAGAGTAAGGGGGGTAGTATTACTATAATAGGGGGATAATGAGAAGGGGAGAGAAATTGAAGGAAGAAAGAAAGAGAGCGAGAAAGCGTGAGAAGGGGTCTGGCGAACGGGCAATTGAAACCACGTGTCCGCCCGAGGCGAGGACACGGTGGAATAAGCTCACACACGCAAGGAACGAATTCCATCACTTACACACACCAGGGGCCCCCACGTATTCATTCTCGTTACTTATTTCTTTGCACCGACTTATCACAGGTCGCAAAACTTTGTGTGATCTCTGCTGTGTTCGCCCTCTTTCCCGGAGCTATGACCAACCCCTTCTTTCCTTTTCAACTCTTTTTTTCAAGGGTTGTCTTCCCTCACCTGTCTCACAGCCTAGTGGTTAGCGCGTTGGACTAGTAATTGAAAGGATGCAAGTTCAAATCCCCGAGCTGACAAGGTAAAAAAAATATGTCATTCTGCCCCTGAACAAGGCAGTAAACCCACTGTTCCTAGGCTGTCATTGAAAATAAGAATTTGTTCTTAACTGACTTGCCTAGTTAATAAATAAAGGTAAAAACAGAAGGATGATTTGGAAGGCATTGCCATGACAAGGGGCTCCCTATGTGTTCAGTGAAGTCATGGGAAGAGGTTGGAGGGGAACCTGATCCTCTAGACACACCAGAGAGCCTGCTGGTGTCATGGAGTTATGATCATATCTGCATAAAAATAAAAGGGCGCTTGAGTTTCAGTTTATTATGACACAGATACTTTGTGACTGTTCTGTCCAAATAAAATAGGGATCTCTGAAGTGCGCAATAACATTTTTAAGGTAATTTCCAATTGAGCCGACATATGCAACTTTTACCGTGAATGCAGTCTCCGCCGATGCAGAAACATGGCTTTTTATTTTTTTATTTTTTTTACCTTTGTTTAACCGGGGAACCTATTGAAACCAGGGTCTCATTTCCAATGGTGCCCTGAGAAGAATAGTTCAAGCAACGTGAGCAACAATTCAAGAATGATCACTACAAAATTACAGTTATAACATTTCAAATAAATTACGTTACATTCAAAAGGGCAATAGAAACAAGGACAGTGAGCTCCAAAAGTATTGGGACAGTGACAAATGTGTTGTTGTTTTGGATCTGTACTCCAGCACATTGGATGAGTTTAAAGTGTAGATGGTCAGCTTTAATTTGAGGGTATTTTCATCTATATCGGGTGAACCGTTTAGAAATTACAGCACTTTTGTACATAGTCCACCCCATTTTAGGGGACCAAAAGTCATCTGTGGATCTGTTTGGGTGGTATGCAAATTGGACTGGGTCCAGTGTGTCTGGGATGATGGTGTTGATGTGAGACATGACCAGCCTTTCAAAGCATTTCATGGCTACAGATGTGAGTGCTACAGGGCAATAGTCATTTAGACAGGTTACCTTGGCGTTCTTGGGCAAAGGGACTATGGTGGTCTGCTTGAAACATGTAGGTATGACAGACTGGGTCAGGGAGAGGTTGAAAATGTCAGTGAAGACATTTGCGAGCTGGTCAGTGCATGCTCTGAGTACGTGTCCTGGTAATCCATCTGGCCCTGCGGCCTTGTGAATGTTAACCTGTTTAAAGGTCTTACTCACATCGGCTATGGAGAGTGTGATCACACAGTCGTTCGGAACAGCTGGTGCTTTCATGCATGGTTCAGTGTTGCTTACCTTGAAGCGAGCATAGAAGGTATTTAACTCGTCTGGTAGGCTCGCGTCAATGAGCAGATCGCGTTGGATTTCCCTGGGTTTCCCTTTGTAATCCGTGATAGTTTGCAAGTCCTGCTATTTGAATAATAATAATGTTGGGCTCTTCTGGTAGTCAGAGACTCCCAGCCAACAGAACTATATAAGAGACGCCGCGTACGGAAACGATCACCAGTGATAAAACGCAAGGCTGAGTGGTAGACTGAATCTAGAGGTTTTAACACAGAGGCTGGAAAACAGGAAACCAATCTTTACTGGCAACTTTTAGGTCAGCTCATCAATGTGTGCTTTATCATCAATCCAAATACCTAGATACTTATAATGGGGGACTAGCCCAATTTGGGCTCCTCTCAAGGTACAGATACGCAGATCTTTAGGATACATTTTACGAGACCTGGAGAAAAACATGAACTTGGTTTAAGATCTGTGAACGATTCTTGAATTGAATCAAAGCCAAGATGAAGGTCGTGAATGGCCTGCTGTACTGAGGGGCCACGGGAATAAATAACTGTGTCATCCACATAGAGATGTAAGTTATTATTATTAAGGGACAAACCAACATTATTAATGTAAATAGTGGACAGTAAAGGGCCTAGTATTGAGCCTTGTGGTACTCCTTTGATTATGTTAAGAAAATTAGACAGAACTCCATCAACACATATACATTGAGCTTTAGCGCTGACCTTCCGCGATATGGATTGTGTTATGACACCACACAGATAACATGATATGCATCATTATGAGCTCATGCACCAGCGCCCCACCTGATACTTGAAAGTCTGAGTTCTCGCAATGTTTAGGTTTGTTTCCATAGCGTTCTCCCCGGAATAACTTATTAAGGACGGGCAGAGAAGTGAGAGGAAAGGGGTAGGTGGGAGAAAGGGGCGAGACAGCCATGCTATGGGAAAGTGTTTTGGGCTAACCAAATTAGTGAAAGAAAGGCAGGACACAAAGGCCTTTGAGAGAGGCAGACAGTTCTCTTGACATGTGCCTTAAAAGAGATGCTGCCACAGATGCCAAAAAAGGGGGCCGAAAGAGAGTGAGAGAGAGAGGAGGGACGAAGGGAGAAAAGATGGAACGAAAGTGAGAGGGCTAGGAGAAGGGAGAGCCATCGACTGAGGACAAAACACGAAAGAGGAGAGAGGGAGAGAGAGAGAGAGAGAGAGAGAGAGAGAGAGATACAGAAAGAGAGAGAGAGAGAGAGAGAGAGAGAGAGAGAGAGAGAGAGAGAGAGAGAGAGAGAGAGAGAGAGAGAGAGAGAGAGAGAGAGAGAGAGGGAAGGAAGGAAGGAAGGAAGGAGCGGAAGAGAGTGGTTGACCACAAGATGGATGGTAATGCGTGTGAATAAAGGAAACAATGAGAAAGGTCTGAATATGGAGGAGACCAAACACACTCAAGATACTCTTAAAGGTTTTTAGTGTGTGTGTGAGTGTGCGTGCGTGCGTAAGTGTGTGTGTGGCAGAGAGAGAGTGCAGGTCGGTGGGTGTGGGTGTGCAAATGGGGTGAGCACTAAGAGGGGGAGTAGCCACAAATGCAAATTGATGCTAAATAGTAAGACCCGCCACAAGATTTCTCTATGGAATTCCTCTTCATCACATTATAATGTGTGATTATTGGCTGATCGAAGTGAGCTTTAACCACCCCGTTTGCTAGTCTTCACTCTCTGTTGCATAGGAAAAATCATGTAATGTTATCAATGAGATGGAATCTCAGATTTTCAACAGTTTTCAGATGAATACATTTCTACCATTCACCTGCTATTTTCACACCTCCACTTCAACTATTTACCAATTGGAAAACAAATGCATACATTTACTTTAGTCCTAGCCTAATTGTGGCCCAGAAAGACACTGGGCCACAATCAGGATCCTCCTGAATTGACATGGTAAACAACGAACAGCGACATGCTGTGAAAATACCCGCTTTTTGTCGTTTTCCTTGCTGCTAATGATGTCGAGACAGAAAAACAACACGGTTGAAGAGTGGTCTCTTGTTTTCACATGCAGATTGCAGACTCTTTGATACCATACCCGCCCCTCTCTCAACCTCTGCCATTGTGAAGCCCTCAAAACCTGCACGCACGCACGCACACACACACACTCTCTCACACACACACACACACTCTCACACACACACACACAATCTCACACACACACACACACACGCACACGCACACGCACACACACACACACACACACACACACACACACACACACACACACACACACACACACACACACACACACACACACACTCACACACATATACACACTCGCTCATAGACACACACACAGGCACACTCTCACACACTCACACACACTAACTATTCCTACCTCGGGGTCTGTCTGACTCGGGCCATGAAATTGATTTTTTTTGCCCCCTCCCTCCTCCCCTCGGCTCCTATTTTCTTTTGCCATGAAGCGAGACCGATGTTGTGCCAGGCTAGGAAGAATACCCCCCATCCCTGTCCCAGAATCCTTCAGTGCACTAGCAGCACCCAGCCACCCACAATTCCCCTCTTCTGTCTCCCTCTTTTTCCTCCTCCTTCCCTCATTCCCTCCCACAGAGTCAGAAACATCACATCGTAAACTTGCCAATGTCAAAGTCAAGGTTCGTGTAGTATCAACGTATTTTACTTTTGTGGCAAAAATTTTGCGATAATAGAAGATTTTGGGGTTGCTTCATTGGTCAGCGCCAACGTGGATCCACCATTGCCAAGGGGATTTGAATAATAAAGAGTCTACTCTCCCTCCTCCCTCTCCTCCCGCTAACTCAGACACTCAGACCACACACGGAGACACAGTGATGCCACTGGTCTGAGCAGGCTTTCTTCTCTTGACTCAATATACTGCTGCTACCAGTGAACGTTTCTATTAAATCCCCTGTTGGACGCTGAACGGCAAGATCCTTCAACCAAACTTCAGCTTGATCATCCCAACACCAAACAAAAAAACCTCATAGAAGCTGAATGCTAACATGTTAAAACAGCATCAAAGACACACAAGGCCTTGTGATGGACAAAGGATTGAGAGGGAGAATCATCAACAAGCAGAAGTGACAAAAAGAGACTGAGGTAAAAGGCAAGATGAGCCAAAGAGACTGGCTTTTATCACTCCTGTCACTTTTATTTCTTTAGGCGCATGCCGCTCCTTCCCATAATCCAGCCTGACAGGGTTTTCATCATCCAGGGAGTGGTGGAGTGGAGGAGTGTGGAGGTGGTGGAGGGGACCTTCCTCCCCACCCTCCCCAGCGGTACTGCATGCTGCCTGGGCTCGACTGGTCACCAAGGCCCCTTTGTGCCGGTTATCACCTGGTGGTGAGTGATGGGCGCTGTGGCCTCCCGCTCTCAGAGGAGCGAGGCGGAGAAAGGGGGGAGAGGGAGGGAGCGGGGGAGACAGACGGAGGAGGGGAAAAGGGGAGGAACGTAGGGAGCACCCAGGAGAAGGTGCAGGAGAGGAGTGGTCTGGAATGTTCCAAGCCAGGATGGAGAGAGTGTGAGAGAGAGAGAAAGAGAGGTATAATTTGAAGCACTGGAGAAGGAGGAGTCGTTTCCTCAGTTTCTCTCTCTCTCTCTCTCTCTCTCTCTCTCTCTCTCTCTCTCTCTCGCTCTCTCTCTTGCTCTCTCTTTCGCTCTCTCGCTCTCTCTCCCTCTCTCTCTCTCTCTCTCTCTATCACAGGTGCACAGAAGGAGGAATGTGCTTTGTTGTCATGACTCAATAGGACTCAAATCATCAATGAAATGAAGAGCGACAGCATCAAATGATGGAGTTTAGATTTCTTTTATCACCATCATACGTTATATACCCCGTGTGATGCAGCTATGGACTTACATGTACACAGTTCCATTGGAACCTAGAGTAGTAAATGAATGATAATATCACATGGATCCATTGTGAGTCATAGTGCAGGTGGATTCCAGAGGCTGGTGAGATGACACAAGGTCAAAGGTCTCCATCCTGGTCTTCTCCCACGCTCTCCTCTCCTCCATCATTCACACACCTGTCTCTTCTCTCACGCCCTTGTCTCCTTTCCCTCCTATCTCTCTTTCTCTCTCTGTCACACAGACACACAGACACACACACACACACACACACACACACACACACACACACACACACACACACACACACACACACACACACACACACACACACACACACACACACACACACACACACACATACGCACACTCTCTCACGGTATCTCAGTCACAGACACACACACCCTCACACACACACACATTCCTTGGCTTCCCAGCTGCCTGTGCACCTGGGCAGGGAGCTGTCATCACCGTGGTAACCGGCATACAGCTGGGTGTGTCACTATCACCTGGCTCATCTGCCTCTCAGAGAGAAAGAGAGAGAGAGAGAGAGAGAGAGAGAGAGAGAGAGAGAGAGAGAGAGAGAGAGAAGGAAATCATCTCAAAGGAGAAAAATTTCCTCCTGTATGCTACCTATATCTCCCCACTAGAATCCCCATACTTTAGTGAAGACAGCTTCTCCATCCTAGAGGGAGAGATCAATCATTTCCAGACCCAGGGACATGTAGTAGTCTGTGGCGAAATGGGGATAAACACCTACCTGGAGGTAACAGCATTCTCTCCCCAACATGCCCCCCTAGACACAATTACCACAAAACAA
Source organism: Salvelinus namaycush (assembly GCF_016432855.1). Classification (NCBI taxonomy): domain Eukaryota; kingdom Metazoa; phylum Chordata; class Actinopteri; order Salmoniformes; family Salmonidae; genus Salvelinus; species Salvelinus namaycush. The sequence continues at coordinate 18,912,674 of NC_052310.1, forward strand.
CCAACAAAAACGGGTCATAACTCCTGCAGCTCTGTCGCTTACTGGGTCTGTACATAGTCAATGGTAGACTTTGAGGGGACTCCTACGGTAGGTATACCTACAGCTCATCTCTTGGCAGCAGTACTGTAGACTATTTTATCACCGACCTCAACCCAGAGTCCCTCAGAGCATTCACAGTCAGCCCACTGACACCCCTATCAGATCACAGCAAAATCACAGCCTACTTGAACAGAGCAATACTGAATCATGAGGCATCAAAGCCAAAAGTAGTGTAGAAATCTACCAGAAAACAATAAGCCAACAACAAATTAAATCCCTTTTAAGACCACTTCCTGGACAAAACGTTTCACTGCAATAGTGAAGGTGTAAACTTGGCAGTAGAAAGCCAAAATAGTATATTTGACCTCTGAGCGTCCCTATCAAATCTAAACATTTCAACATTTCAACCTAAGAAAATGAACAAGGACAAATGCTTTGATGAAGACAGCAAAAACTTAAGAAAGGATTTGAGGAACCTATCCAACCAAAAACACAGAGACCCAGAAAACCTGGCCCTACGCATTTACTGAAACAGTACAGAAATACACTAAGAAAAAAGAAAGAACCGCACATCAGAAATCAGCTCCATGTAATGGAAGAATCAATAGAATCTAACCACTTCTGGGAAAATTGTAACACACAAAACAAACAGCAACATGAAGAGCTATCCAAAATGGAGATGTATGGATAAACCACTTCTCCAATCTTTTTGGCCCTATAACAAAGGCCAAACAGCAAAAACATATACATGATCAATAAAAAATCTTAGTCAGCTGTTAAAGAATACCAGAACCCACTGGATTCTCTAATTACATCGAATGAACTACAGGGCAAAATACAAACCCTTCAACACAAAAAGGCCTTTGGTGTATCCTAAATGAAATTATAAAACATACAGACCACAAATTTCTATTGGCTTTACATAAACTCTTTAAACAACATCCTCAGCTCTGGCATCTTCCCCAGTACTTGGAACCAAGAACTGATCACCCCAATCCACAAAAGTGGAGACAAATTCAACCCCAATAACTACCGCGTCAATAGCAACCTTGGGGAAATCCTCTGCATTATCATTAACGGCAGACTCCTACATTTCCTCAGTGAAAACAGTGTCCTGAGCAAATGTCAAATTGGCTTTTTACCAAATTGCCATATGACAGACCATGTTTTCACCCTGCACACCCTTGTTGACAAACAAACAAAACAAAACAAACGCAAAGTCTTCTCATGCTTTACTGATTTAAAAAAGCTTTTGACTCACTTCGGCATGAGGGTCTGCTATATAAATTGATGGAAAGCGGTGTTGGGGGAAAGCATACGACATTATAAAATGCAAACAAACAACAAGTGTGCGGTTAAAATTGGCAAAAAACACTGATTTCTTTCCTCAGGGCCGGGGGGTGAGACAGGGATGCAGCTTGAGCCCCGCCCTCATCATATATATCAATGAATTGGCGAGGGCCCTAGAACAGTCTGCAGCAGCTGGCCTCACACTACTGGACTCTGAAGTCAAGTGTCTACTGTTGCATATCATCTGGAGCTTCTGTCCCCAACCAAGGAGGGCCTACAGCAGCACCTAGATCTTCTGCACAGATTCTGTCAGACAGTTCATCTCAGTAATACAAAAATAATGGTGTTCCAAAAAAGGTCCAGTTGCCAGGACCATAAATACAACATTCCACATAGACACTGTTGCACTAAAAAACCACAAAAAAACTACACCTAACTTGGCTAAACTTCCACAAAATTGTGAACGATCTGAGAGACAAGGCAAGAATGGCCTTCTACGCCATTAAAAGGAACATACAAAAACTGGTTCAAAATACATGAATCAGTTATGGAACCCATTGCTCTCTGTGATTGTGAGGTCTGGAGTCCACTCACCAACCAAGATTTCACAAAATGGGACAAATATCAAATTGGGACAATGCATGCAGAATTCTGTAAAAACATCCTCTGTGTCCAACGTAAAATACCAAATAATGCATGCAGAGCAGATTAGGATGAGTCCCGCTAATTATCCAAATCCAGAAAAGAGCAATTCAATTCTACAGCCACCTATAAATAAGCGATTCTCAAACCTTCCATAACAAAGCCCTCACCTACAGAGAGGTGAACCTGGAGAAAAGTCCCCTCAGCCAACTGGTACGGGTACTCTGTTGACAAACACAAACAGATCCCACAGAGCCCCGGGACAGCAACACAATTAGACTCAACCAAATCATGAGAAAACAAAAAGAGAATTACTTGAAATACTGGAAAGCATCAACAAAAAAACTGCGCAAACTGGAATGTTATTTGGCGCTAAACAGAGAGTACACAGTAGCAGAATACCTGACCACTGTGACTGACCCAAAATGAAGGAAAGCTTTGACTATGTACAGACGCAGTGAGCATAGCCTTGCTATTGAGAGAGGCCCCCATCGGCAGACCTGGCTCTCAAGGCAAGACAGGCTATGTGCCAACTTCCCACAAAATGAGGTGGAAACCGAGTTGCACTTCCTAACCTCCTGCCAAATGTATGACCATATTAGAGACACATATTTCCCTCAGATTACACAGACCCACAACAGCAGTTACATGTGTGACCTCTTGGCACTTTTAAAAATGTAGGTGTGCAGTATGTTTCATGTTCATTTCTGATTGTTTATTTCCCTTGTTAATTTCCCTTTTTGTTTATTGTCTATTCCCCTTGCTTTGGCAATGTAAACAAGTTTCCCACGTCAATAAAGCCCTTTGAATTGAAAGAGAGGGAGAGAAAGAAAGAGACAGGAGAGGGGAGATAGAGAGAGGGAGGTGAGAGAGAGAGAGAGAGAGAGAGAGAGAGAGAGAGAGAGAGAGAGAGAGAGAGAGAGAGAGAGAGAGAGAGAGAGAGAGAGAGAGATAGGGGGGCTATGTGCACACTGCCCACAAAAGGAGGTGGAAACCGAGCTGCACTTCCTAATCTCCTGCCAAATGAGACACATATTTCCCTCAGATTACACAGACCCACAAATAATTCAAAAACAAATCCAATTTTGATAACCTCCCATATCTATTGGGTGAAATACCACAGTGTGCAATCACAGCAGCAAGATTTGTGACCTTGTGACCTGTTCAGTGAGAGAGAAAGCGAGAGATAGAGAGAGAGAAAGAGAGACGCAAAAGTGTGGGCCATGTATATGAATGAGAGGGCAAAGAAAGCATAGCTCTGTCCATGAGAATTTCTCCGTCCAGAATTAGTGTACTTATTTATATAATGTGTGTATGAATGTAATTGATGACATCTCAATCTCAGGAGATACACTCTCAAAGTACATTTGAATCTACGCAGAAGCTATTCTGCCCCCAAAAGGGGCTTCTTACCATTATGGAACCAAAGGTCTTTCCAAAGGTCAGGATCAGGGGTTGCAACATAAACAGCACCCCCTCTTCCATTACACATAGTATTTTAATTACAGCCAGAGTATAGAGGAAGTGGGACAGCCTAACTGGAACCCGTCTCAACTCGAATTTATTACTTTGCATGATTCTGAACGAAAGCAGAAACAAAGCTCAATATCTTTTAATGTGCCTGGATCGATTCGCACGCGAGGCAAGCACAGAGGGCCTAGTATGCGTGGTGTATGGGCAACCTCGCCTGTGTTCCTTACTAAGCAGAGGGGACATCAAAAGGAGGGTTTTATTCCCCCCTCCACTATAAATCCCCCAAAAGGAGCCATTTATGGGACAATAAGAGGCCATTTATGAGCCCCAAGAAAATGAAGGAAACTCGGAGGTGTGGGATGAAAGATGACAAGGCTTCTCTGGCACTAGCAGACGTTAGCTAGCTGCTTTCTGTGTTTCTTTTCTTTGGCACTAGCAGACGTTAGCTAGCTGCTTTCTGTGTTTCTTTTCTTTGGCACTAGCAGACGTTAGCTAGCTGCTTTCTGTGTTTCTTTTCTTTGGCACTAGCAGACGTTAGCTAGCTGCTTTCTGTGTTTCTTTTCTTTGGCACTAGCAGACGTTAGCTAGCTGCTTTCTGTGTTTCTTTTCTTTGGCACTAGCAGACGTTAGCTAGCTGCTTTCTGTGTTTCTTTTCTTTGGCACTAGCAGACGTTAGCTAGCTGCTTTCTGTGTTTCTTTTCTTTGGCACTAGCAGACGTTAGCTAGCTGCTTTCTGTGTTTCTTTTCTTTGGCACTAGCAGACGTTAGCTAGCTGCTTTCTGTGTTTCTTTTCTTTGGCACTAGCAGACGTTAGCTAGCTGCTTTCTGTGTTTCTTTTCTTTGGCACTAGCAGACGTTAGCTAGCTGCTTTCTGTGTTTCTTTTCTTTGGCACTAGCAGACGTTAGCTAGCTGCTTTCTGTGTTTCTTTTCTTTGGCACTAGCAGACGTTAGCTAGCTGCTTTCTGTGTTTCTTTTGTCTGGCACTAGCAGACATTACCAACAGAAGTTAGCCAGCAGAAGTTTGCTTCTTTATGACGTTCTCTCCTCTCTGTCTTATATGATGAGAGAACCATACTCTGGGACATAGGATAGGGCAGGGGGATTCTGGAACCAGAGTTAATAAATCTGACTACTCGGTGCAAACAAACAAAAACAACACATTTCACTGCACCTATCCGGTGTATGTGACAATAAAGCATAAATACTTTTTTAATACACGAGCATCAACTAAATATTTAATTGCAACGTGGAATCCCATGTCTTTTTTTAAGTAGACATGAAATGAATCCTAAAAATGTTGATTCCAAGTTGCAATTAAATAATTGTTTAAGGTTCTGTATGTTACTGTGGTATAGTTTGTTGCAGTGCGTAGTAAGATTTGTCAACTCTGGTCTATTCCAGACTCCCCCTGCCCAATTGGTGGTGAAATATTTTAGCACTGACCTCCTTGCCTCCAATATGGATTACGTTCAAGATGAATAAATGCATAGAAACAAAGGGTTGAAGAGTGATTTGAACATACACACTCTCCTGGGAGAATGAACCGGATCGGGTCAGCCTCTGGGTTACTCAGGTGTGGCCAGCAGGCATCCCTGGAACACTGACGCAGGACAACTGGGAAAAACTGGGAATTTCTTTGGCTTATTCCAAGCACTCAAGCATACACAATATATGGAGCCTGTGTGTTTTGTGGAGGGAAGTGACAGCACATCACGTAAAATACTTTTCTTCTGTTTTATTTATGTTTTGGTTTCAGCACCAGTCTGACAGAATGCACAGCCATACTTATCACCACCGCAGAGCACACACACACACACACACACACACACACACACACACACACACACACACACACACACACACACACACACACACACACACACACACACACACACACACACGCACACGCACACGCACATACGCACGCACACGCACACACACACACACACCGAAAACACAGCATGGTAGCACCTTTTTAATGGAACACACACACACACACCCACATACAGTTTCAGTGTATGGGAAAAGAACTTCAGCACCAGCTTGATAGAACACACATCTGTAAACAGTTGCATACAAACACTATTGTTATAGAACACACACACAGACAGACAAAGCACGCAATCACACAGTTGCACCGTAACACACGGTAATGATTGAGAATGAACAAAATTATACTTTCTTTTACTGTAATTGATATGATGAGTAGTGATGAATTAAAACGTGAAGACTATTCAGAAAATAAGTGTTCCTGGTTGCAAATGTTATTTCCAAAGCTTGGAAGACTCAACAAAATAAGTTGTATAACTGAAAGGTTTTTATTTTGTGTTTCAGTTGTTTTAATTTCAGTACGAATGCAAATGTGTGTGTACGTAGGCTATTTACGTATATGTAAGTGTGATCATTTCATTTGGAAACAATAAGATGCATGACCCTATAAAAAAATCAATCAGTATCATCTTCATCGGTAGCCACACTCTCACACACAACACAACAAACAATACACCGTTGCCTAGAGGTTACCCCGCAATGACTCACTATCTTTGTCTGGAAGCAACTTTCAAACAAATCATTGTTTGCCTCTTTGTTTTCTTCATTTCACTTAATCTTCCGTAATGGTTACCAAATATCATTAGGGCCAACCTCTGTGGCTTTTTTTGCAGCGTTGTAGGCAAGCCAAGTGTTTGTTGTCAGAATTTTATTTGGCCGAGGAGGGGGGCTGTTGTTTAGTGTAGGCCTAATCTTGGCACGCCAATAACAGGTTTCAATAAAAGCAGCTGCTTTGTTATGGTAGTAAAGATTTTCTTCCTTCCCCCCCTCTTTTTGCAGAGTGTAGGGAATAGGCTCAGAGCGCCAAACTGGAAGCATCATCCACATATGCCCAACTGTTTTCCTCTCCAGGCAGGTGGTGAAGAGATTTTTTGCTGGAATGCCGAGTGTTTTCCGCGATGCCTTACTTTGTAGAGGGAGAGAGAGAGAGAGAGAGAGAGAGAGAGAGAGAGAGAGAGAGAGAGAGAGAGAGAGAGAGAGAGAGAGAGAGAGAAAGAGAGCGAGAGATGGTTAGCAAGTCCGGTTAGCAAGACCACACTGCCCCCTATGGGGCAAACTGTGTCAGTGCAGGATCAAAAACAAAAGATCGAGAGACAGAGGTATGCTAGAGAAAGGAAAGAAAGTGTAGACTTTGGAAAGGTCAGAGAGAGAGAGAGAGAGAGCGAGAGCGAGAGCGAGAGCGAGAGCGAGAGAGAGAGAGAGAGAGAGAGAGAGAGAGAGCAGAGAAAAGGGAGAGAAAGAAAATAAATCAGAAATAGAGGCATGCCCTTAGACTGTGACAGAAAATGTATTTTGACTGGGTGCAACATAAACAGTGTGATTGAGGGAACATCAGAATCTAAACACCCTAAACGCAATGACTATACACACTGGTGGTCCCACCTCACGACTCTAGCCTCAACTATCATTCTAAGATATTTCCAGAGAGAGGGAGCGAGAGAGGGGGAGGAAAAGACAGAGAGAAAGAGAGACAGAGTGTGTGTGAGAGCGAGAGAGAGAGAGCGAGGGAGAGAGAGAGAGAGAGAGAGAGAGAGAGAGAGAGAGAGAGAGAGAGACAGAGAGAGAGAGAGAGAGAGAGAGAGAGAGAGAGAGAGAGAGAGAGGGAGAGAGGAAGAGAGAGAGAGAGAGCGAGGGACAGAGAGAGAAAGAGAGAGAGAGAGAGAGAGAGAGAGAGAGAGAGAGAGAGAGAGAGAGAGACAGAGAGAGAGAGAGAGAGAGAGAGAGAGAGAGAGAGAGAGAGAGAGAGAGGGGAACTAATCAGCATAACCACATGTGTTCAGTAAGTTGAATATTTTGCCAATAGGGACATTATACCAATTCCTTTCTTATTACATGCTGGTTTAAACACACGATGTCATTTGTATCTCTCTGCTTAGAGCTCTAATTACACTGAACAAAAATATAAATGCAACATGTAAAGTGTTGGTCCCATGTTTCGTGTTCCATACACACAAAAGTTTATTTCTCTCATATTTTGTGCACAAATTTGTTTACATCCCTGTTAGTGAACATTTCTCCTTTACCAAGATAATCCATCCACCTGACAGGTGTGGCATATCAAGAAGCTGATTAAACAGCGTGCTCATTAGACAGGTGCACTTTGTGCTGGGGACAATAAAAGGCCACTCTAAAATGTGCCGTTTTGTCACACAACACAATGTCACAGATGTCTCAAATTTTGAGGCAGTGTGAAATTGGCATTCTAACTGCAGGAATGTCCACCAGGGTGGTTGCCAGAAAAATTGTATGTTAATTTCTCTACCATTAGCCGCCTCTAACGTTGTTTTAGAGAATTTGGCAGTATGTCCAACCGGCCTCACAACCGCAGACCATATGTATGGCGTCGTACTCCAAGGTGGTGGTAGGGTTATGGTACGGGCAGGCATAGGCTACGGACAACGAACACAATCACATTTTATAAATGGCAATTTGAATGCACAGAAATACCCTGACGAGATCCTGAGGCCGATTGTAAGGCCCATTTTTTAAGGTATCTGTGACCAACAGTATTCCCAGTCATGTGAAATACATAGATTAGGACCTAATTAATTTATTTCAGTTGACTAATTTCCTCATATGAACTGCAACTCAGTAAAATCTTTGAAATTGTTGGATTTATATTTTTGCTCAGTATATATGCATTATTACACATAGATTTCCCTTTTGTCCTCTTTACATGCATTTCTTTCATTCCTATGTCTGTAGTTCCAAACATATGACTCTTGGATGTAGTATAAGGCCTCGTCGTATTCTCCTTGAAGTGTCCATATGTATTTGGAATAGTATGTAGAATACTACATTGTTTAACATGAAACATGTCATGAAGTTATATATTGGGCATACAATAAACCCTCTCATAACCGTTGTTGACCAACCTGAGTCGACTTGAATCTAGGTCTGTGTTACTGTAATAAGACTATTAGCCCGCTGAGCTAAAGCCTAGTTATATTGGTGCCATCCTAACATCTTATGATGACACAACTCATTTGGTCTACATGACCTAGTATAGGATTTAAAAAAAGTCACTTCACAAGTTTTTTCGAAAGTACTCTTTTGGGTTTCACCCTCAGTCCCTCATCTCTCCAAGAGGTATTCATACTCATGGTAAAAACAAAAAAATCATATAAAATTAAAAAGTGTTAAGGTAAACATTATTGGACCGTGAACTTTCCTGCCTGTCTGGCTGACCGTGACAGGTTCATGTTTCCTCCCTTCATTATTGTCCTCCTTTCCCCGCCAGTCATCCCTTCTTTTTTAACCCCTTCATCACTCAGCTATGAATCCCTTCTACAGTGCCCTCCACTATTATTGGCACCCTTGGTAAATAGGAGCAAACCGGGCTGCGAAAAAAACGTCTTTATTGTTTATCCTCTTGGTCTTCTATTCAAAATATTCACAAAAATCAACACTTTAATTAAAGTAAAATAATTGGAAGAAAAAATGTATTCTTATCATAAAACAAAGATTTTTCTCAAATATATGTGTGCCACAATTATTGGCACCCCTTCATTCAATACTTTGTGCAACCTCCCTTTGCCAATATAACAGCTCTGAGACTTCTCCTATAATGCGTAACAAGATTGGAACACATGGCAAGGGATCTGAGACCATTCCTCCATACAGAATCTCTCCAGATCCTTCAGATTCCAAGGTCCACGCTTGTGGACTCTCCTCTTCAGCTCATCCCACAGGTTTTCTATGGGGTTTAGGTCAGGGGACTGGGATGGCCATGGCAAAACCTTGATTCTGTGGTCAGTGAACCATTTTTGTGTTGATTTTGAGGTGTGCTTCGGATCATTGTCCTGCTGGGATATCCAACCACGGCCCAGTTTAAGCTTCCTAGCAGAGGCAGTCAGGTTTTGATTTAATATCTGCTGGTACTTGATGGAAATTGGCATTTTCAACCTTTAACCTATTTTCTTATAGCCATTTCCTGATTTGTGCAGCTCAACAACCTTTTGTCGCACATTGTATTCTCGGGTCTTTCCCATAATGAAGGATGACTATGGGAACTTGGCCTGTGTGTCACCTCATATTTATACCCCAGTAAAACAGGAAGTCATGGCTTACCACTTAAGTGTTCCTAATCACTCAGGTTAACTTAAAAAAGTAAAATATGAATGGGAATATACTTCAGTTAGATTTTACTTATAAGAACTTCTAGGGGTACCAATAATTGTGGCACACGTTTTGGAGAAAAATATTTATTTAATTTATTTCACATACATTTTTTTCAATCATTTTATTTAAATTAAAGGTTCGATTTTTGTGAATATTTTGAATGAAAGAGGATAAACAGAAAATAAAAAATGTCACAGCCCGTTTTGCTCATATTTACCAAGGGTGCCAATATTAGTGGAGGGCACTGTATAGTTTACAGATGCCACCCTAGAATTGTGACATGTTGTTTGTCATTTGTGGGCTTTGGAGATCTAGCAGTGTGTGTAGCTATTGGTAGCACCTAAAGTATGCCAGTCATGCTCCAATAATGTCAATATTAAAGAGTTAAAAAAAATACTTTATTATATTGTATTATATTTTACAATCTTATTTTATCTTAGCCCTTCTATAACCTTACATTATCAGCTTGTCAAGTGTTATGCGAGAACCTTTAAACAAAACAGTGAGTGTGAGTCACAAAATTACACAACATTTCCCAATGATCTTATTTCTCATTGTATAATTCCTTTGAGTCAAGTACAATTTTATTTTCCGTAACTGATGAACAGTGCCTTGAAACAAAACACAAGTCCACTCACTCTTATCATCTTTGGAACGTTCGTCAAATCACATTCAAGTCTCACTTGACAGGGCCAGCTGAATTTGCTAAACATTCTGCTTATGTCAGTTCCACTGTTTTTTTTAGACAGCCGTTTTACAGTCACTGAGCTGTCCGTCATCCTGTCGACCAATCCTGTCACAGCCCTGAGTGGTCCCGTCCAATTCTTGAGCTGTGCTGTGTTTGGGTTACGCGGAGTGCATTGGGACAGTCACGGTAATCACGTGTGTCTGTTCTGAGAAACCCTCTCTCAGTTTTCTAGTTTTAGGTGAAGGAGCCCATAGACAGTCCAAGGACTTGGACTGAATCTAGGCTAGCAGCTGCACTGTGTAAGCCCCCACCCGATCACTTCTAACAGATAAGAGCCCTCAGTTTAGTGCTATTCATTTACGTCTGTTTCGGTCTCTCACTTCTTCCCTCACTCTTATATGTAGAGAAAAGGGTGATGGAAGAAGCCAGGCGAGAAGACAGGCTTCCCAACCTCCACACTCGTTTTTGTGACCCATCACCCCTCACTTCATTTGGCTCGGGTTTGTTTGTTAGTTCAGTTCAACGTTCCCTCCTGAGCAGGATATCGTCCTTCAAAATCGTCCTCTCTACAAGTTCAGCCAGATCACTATAGATATATCATATCAAAAGGCAATAGGGCAATAACACTATTAATATTCTGTCATATAAACACATATCTTATACAGTACACATAGTATATAGTACAGCATTTTGAGTGTGTTTATATGAGGGAATAATCGTGGTCTTATTGCATTGCCCTCTCAAAGACATTCAGTGCTGATTACCCATGATTCACTCTGATAATGGCCCCCATCAGAGCCATGTATTTAGAGAGTTGGGCCAATATGATTTCTGTATTATGATGCACTTACATGACATTTTAGCTCCCCATTAACATTACATGGGGAATACTTAATACTATGTAACTGAATGTCTATAATTAGAACAATATTCAAAATTCAAAAATTTGGCCTAACTCTAAATACATGGCTCTGGCCCCCATTATTTACTCTGTCACGCATCCGAGGAGGACTGAGGTAATATTCAGGGCCGGCGATGCGACGCGAGCGGCCATTGTACATGGCTAGTAATCCCACACGCCCCAGTCCACCACTACTATGGAAGTCTGTTCAAGAGAACGTTACGACAGAAATCTATTGTGTAGATCAGGTATGGCTGTTTGTCATTTAGAACTGTGGGTCATGTCAGCACTACACGTCACATTTCCACCTGTAACATTGTGTTTAACCTCATGAAATACACCCCACATCAATGAGTGATGGCCCTCTGTTGAAGCTATTACTTGAATGTGATGTGATGGACTCTCTGGTTGTAAAACTGCGGCCTGACTCAGTTTGTCATAGAGTGACCTCTGGTATGACAGGTTGTGGTCACTTTACAGGCCACATAGGCGAAGGCAGAGAGAGATCAGATATACTGGGAATGAAAGGACACAACACTGATATATCCTGTGTGAGGCCAAGTAATGTCAGGCCTATATGGAGAGACAGAAAACGTATTTTGCCTATGTTACTCCTATTCCTTTGTGCAACTGAGGAGACATGACGGATCAGGGCTCTATATCTTCTTTCTTCCTGAGTGATATCAGATAAACCGGGAACGTGACATCCATTTCCTGTGAGTGAAGAGCCTAGGGCTGTGTTCATCAGGGCACACTGTAACAAAACATTTTGCAATAGAAAACGAAAAAAAGCATTTCCTATTGGACAAGTTCAGATAGCACCTCTCCATTTCAGTTGGTTTTCTTTTGTTTCGTGCCTAGTGAACATGACCCCAGACATAGGATGCACTTCAACCTTCCATTTCCTCCTTTTTCTCCAATGAGAATCCTGAGAGTCTGCCCCTTAGAGGCAGTCAGGACACAGCGCCACCTGTCCCGCCCGGTGGGCCCTGCAGGGACAGAGTCTGCGGTGGACAGGGTCGGACCCAGCGCAGCTGAACAGGAGACGCTCCCGCTGCAGGCCGCAGCGACGACCCCACGGGCTGTAGGCAGGAAATAGATGGTTGTCCACTTCCTGGTCCATGCTGGAGCAGGACAGGCCCAGTCTGCCAGAGGGAAAAGCAGTTGGGATCAATCAGTATGGCCTCAACAGAATCTGTTCGAAATTGTGACATTTAACTATTGTAGTAGTTAACTATGTCACCTAAGCTGACACACTAGTTATATGTCACAGTTTTAGCGCTAGGCTGGAACAAAAACCATTGCGCACTGTAATTGGGGAATTTTGCTATTGTCAGCAATGTGATACAGCAGGGTATTGATGGGAGTTTCTTATAGACTATCACAATATTGTGTGAAAAGATTTAACAGGGATTGTATTGGCCTACCTGGTCTGGAGAATTACAGCGGATGCTAAAGTGTACATGTAGCGCATGAGTACTAACAGACACCTGAGATTATCGCACGGAGATTATCTACACACATGCATCCAGCCTAAACCATGGTACAATATAATACCACTGTGTGTGTTATGTGTATGTATTGGCTAGTCCTCTTGCACCTGTGTACATGTAGGTATTGGATAGCTGTGCCCTCACACCTGTGTATGCAGTGCATTCGGAAAGCATTCAGACCCCTTCACTTTTCACCACATTTTGTTAAATTACAGCCTTATTTTAAAATTGATTAATGTATCTTTTCTTCCTCATCTTTCTACACACAATACCCAATGATGAAAAAGCGAAAGCAGGTTTTTAGAAATCTTAGCAAATTCACCAGAAATGAAAAACAGAAATACCTTATTTATATAAATTCTCAGACCCTTTCGCTATGAGACACAACATTGAGCTCTGGTGCATCCCGTTTACATTGATCATCCTTGAGATTTTTCTACAACTTGAATGGAGTCCACCTGAGGTAAATTCAATTGATTGGACATGATTTGGAAAGGCACACACCAGTCTATATAAGGTAGGAGAACCTTCCAGAAGGACAACCATCTCTGCAGCACTCCACAAATCAGGCCTTTATGGTAGAGTGGCCAGACGGAAGCCACTCCTCAGTAAAAGGCACATGACAGCCCACTAGAGTTTGGTAAAAGGCACCTAAAGGACTCTCAGACCATGAGAAACAAGATTAAACTCTTTGGCCTGAATGCCAATCTTCACGTCAAGGAAACCAGGCACTGCTCATCACCTGGCCAATAACATCCCTATGGTGAAGCATGGTAGTGGTAGCATCATGCTGTGGGGATGTTTATCAGCAGCAGGAACTGGGAGACTAGTCAGGATCGAGGGAAAGATTAACTGAGCAAAGTACAGAGAGATCCTTGATGAAAACCTGCTCCAGAGCACTCAGGACCTCAGACTGGGGTGGAGGTTCACCTTCCAACAGGACAACGACCCTAAGCACACAGCCAAAACAAAGCAGGAGTGGCTTCAGGACAAGTCTCTGAATGTCCTTGAGTGGACCAGTCAGAGCCCGGACTTGAACTCGATCGAACATCTCTGGAGAGACTTGAAAACAGCTGTGCAGCGACGCTCCCCATGCAACCTGACAGAGCTTGAGAGGATCTTCACAGAAGAATGGGAGAAAATCCCCAAATACAGGTGTGCCAAGCTTGTAACGTCACACCCAAGAAGACTCGAGGCTGTAATCGCTGCCAAAGGTGCTTCAACAAAGTACTGAGTAAAGGGTCTGAATACTTATGTAAATGTGTTATTTCAAAAACCTTTTTTTGCTTTATCATTATGGAGGTATTGTGTGTAGATTGATGAGGGGGAAAAAAACAATTTTAATACATTTTAGGCTGTAACGTAACAAAATGTTGAAAAAGTGAAGGGGTCTGAATACTTTACGAATGCACTGTATGTAGGTATTGGATAGCTGTGCCCTTGCACCTGTTTGCAGTATGTTTGTTCTGTCTGCCTGCCTGTATGTCTGTCTCTCACCTGGTGAACGCTGCGGGGTTGTTGAGGTGGTGGAACAGTGCCGGCTCACACACCAGGGAGGCACGTCGACAAACACTCACACACGACTGGCCCAGGGGGCCCAGGTGTATTCTCAGAGCGCTCTCAGGTGGCCAGGTAGGGAAGGACACGCTGCAGAAGTCCTGGGGTCAACAAGAAGACAGGAACAACAGTTATATTATTTTGCAATAAATGTTGGAATGTATCATATAGCTCATGAGACTGGGTTTGGAACAGTATAAAACGAGGTTGTTCAACTCAGTTTAGGGCCCTCACTATCTGGCCATGCTAGGAGGTACAGACTTTTCAAACGTCAAAAAGTGACCACCCACTATCCTTGACCTAAATTAGTAACACAAATGTGCAGTACTTGCCAATCAGTTCTGACAATACTGCCACTATTGTTCTTTCTAGCATGACCAGCTAGTGACTACCATTTATATACATATATCACCAAGCCTGCTTTTTGTTCCAATGCCTCCTAATAGAAGACATTATAAGACACATATTGGAATATAAACCATAGGCCGTATAAAACAGATAGAAACCTATCCCTTTAAAGAAGTTTTAAAGTGTTTCTGGAGACTATTGTTTTGTTGTGTACCTGATGAGTGATGTAAGCATGGACCCTTTCCAGCATCCCTTCACTGGTGAACTCTCGAGGGGTGAAGGGCTTGACCTTTAAAACAGACATAGGAGCTAAATACAGCTTCATATCAGGGTTATGCTAATCATATGAGCCTTCATAAGCATTCATATAACAGCCATACCAATGGATAAGAGGTTTCACCTGTAAAACAGACTAATTCTATCTTCCATAGATCTCGAGATCCATTACAACTTCATATAATAGTTGTGCTAATCATGTGAACCTTCACAAGTGTTAGCAGTTGCTGTTATTCTATGAAAAGCCAACTGACATTTACTCCTGAGGTGCTGACTTGCTGCACCCTCGACAACTACTGTGATTATTATTATTTGACCATGCTGGTCATTTATGAACATTTGAACATCTTGGCCATGTTCTGTTATAATCTCCACCCGGCACAGCCAGAAGAGGACTGGCCACCCCTCATAGCCTGGTTCCTCTCTAGGTTTCTTCCTAGGTTTTGGCCTTTCTAGGGAGTTTTTCCTAGCCACTGTGCTTCTACACCTGCATTGCTTGGTGTTTGGGGTTTTAGGCTGGGTTTCTGTACAGCACTTTGAGATATCAGCTGATGTACGAAGGGCTATATAAATAAATTTGATTTGATTTGAATAACACAAAAAATATATATTTATTCAAAGAGAACAAATCATAGTTGTTATGCTGGAAAGTAGATGGTCATTCTTCCCTGTCCTCAGTGTTTTCTCCACTGAACAAAGAGACAGGATGTAGTTTATACCCCAAGCCTAGCCTGTGGTTGACCAATTAGAATTCATTGCAGTAAAATTGGGCCAATGGTCAAATAACAAGTATCCCATTTCAGGCTCAATGTGTAGACCATTTGGACCAATGAGAACTTGCCACATGTAGCTATGAGTCCTGGACTGAAATTCCTCCCGTGTCCCTGACCCATTAAGCTTCAGTTCCCCATTACAGAAAAACAACAATTTCCTTTGATCTTTAATTCCCTCTTGACCTTTAGTCCTCTGCGTTTTGTATTTATCTGAGAATATTCTTACATAAGCATTCATTTAACATTCATAACAGTAGAATCAAGGTTATGGTAACTGACCTCTGTGCGTAGAATAGCCCTGACCGTCTCTTGAACGTCAGTAGTGTTGGTCATGTCCACGGTCCAAACGTAGGGTTTACCGATGAACTCCTCAGCATAGGGGTGCTGGGAGGAGACCTGACAGACACACACATGTATGCATGCACACACACACACCAACACACACACGCGCACGCACACACACACACACACACACTTCCCAATTAAACCACCATTGGGTCTGAAATAGTCTTTAGGTACATTTTTTTTGTTCATTTTTCAATTTAATTTGATTCATTTCTTAATAATTCTTTGGGATGAGTTCATATCCAGTACCTGTCGTGTTGTGGGCTTCCCTTTATAGAAGTCACTGTTTTCAGAGGAGCGAGGGGGCTGGAAGCGCGGCTGGAGGAAGACACAACCTAAAGCTATGGCCTCCAAAGGAGCTGGACCCTCATAGGGAAACCCAAGGCCCACAAACACCTGGAGGGGGAGGGCAATGCAGCTATGCATTTAGAATCCCTATCACTGCATGGCTTACAGAGATACTGTAGAAAGTGTTTGAATCCTAACATATCGAGCTATATATTTGATCCAGGTCTGAAACCATGCATAGATGTCCACGGAAGTTTGCACAATAAATCAAGATAGTAAATGTCCTCATGGTTCCTGAGACACTGTGGCCTGGGTTCAGTTCGGTTGTTACCTTGGCTCTTCTGAGGAGCTGTAAGAACTGATCCTGGGTCAGCAGGCCGTGGTTGATGATGTTACTGGGCAGCTGAGCGGAGTGGCCTGGAGGCTGGTACACTGTGCCGTGGGTCTCCAGCTCCTGACTGATCACCTCCAGATAACGCTCCTTGCCCTGGAATAGAAAAGAAAAGATTGGAAAATAGTACAGTAGAGAGGAGAAGAGAAGAGAATAAGTTCATTTATAGTGTAGAGTAGAATTGTGGGAGCATGTCGCATGTGGGCCGTTCCAAAAACAACCTGTCTAGTAAGGACATTACTGGATGGCACGGTCGTTGGTCACTGCACCATTTAACTCTTTCCGCCTCCTTACCTGCCACATGTAGTCCTGTTTCCCGTAGACCACAGCCGTGTTGTCCTTCCTGTAAGGCCCTGGCTCCACTTCCTCCTCCCTCTCTTCCTGCTCCACCATCGCCTCCTCACTCACAAACCCCAGGAACGAGTTGTCAGGGGTATGAGCTACACAGGAGACAGAGACGCAGGTCAGAATGCAATTTTGGATTATAGCGTTAGGAAAGTGTTGTATTGATTGTTTGAAGTCACATTATAACCACAGACCAACGTTTTAGCCATCAAACAACCAATAAGTTCTCACATGAAGTATATTGTCTAGTGGTCAAGAACTACAGCAAATCATTATTTCATTAGCAAAGATACAAGTATAAATCCTCTATCAGTTAGACCTCAAAGGAATAAAACCTGTTTCACCCCAAAGGCTTCTATCAGAATGAACAAGAGAGAAGGATAAGACAAAACAATGTGTCTAATGTGTCTGATATGTCTAATATGTCTAATAAGTCGAATGTGCCTAATACGTATAATGTGTCTAATGTGTCAAATATGCCTAATGTGTCTAATACGTCTAATATGCCTGATGTGTCTAATAAGTCTAATATGTCTAATATGTCTAATGTGTCTAATGTGTCTAATACTGAATGTCTAATATGCCTAATATGTCTAATATGCCTATATGTCTAATGTGTGTAATGTGTCTATGTGCAGTTGGAGATGCCAATAGCTGTCAGGACAGGAGGAGACTATAACAAACAGCATTAGTACAGGATAACAACAGAAAGATGTGGGAAAAAAGGTTGTTTTGGACCGGCGATGTCGACATAAGGGACCAAGAATGCGGGTGGTGACAGTTGAGTAATAACATTGGAAGCGTCTCGATGGGCCGACGTGAAAGGAGAGAAACAGACATAAATCACACGATGGTGGAAATAAAAACTATTCTTAGGGGTTAGTGTCAGTGTGTTTGGATAGGCCATACACTTTGACTTCCCACAGCTTCTCAGATTCATCCTAACAGAACAGAGAGAGGGAGGTGTGAGAGATGGGATATTTATTTTAAGAAATACAAGAATGTGTCTGTGAATGTGTGTGTGTGTGTGTGTGTGTGTGTGTGTGTGTGTGTGTGTGTGTGTGTGTGTGTGTGTGTGTGTGTGTGTGTGTGTGTGTGTGTGTGTAGGCTTGTGTGTGTGTGCGTATTAGTCCACGTGTCAGTCCGTCTGTCCCCCCAACAGTTGTTTAAAAGGCCCTGCCAAATAACTCTCTCCTGTCTCCTAACTCTTCCTCACAACTGTGAAGAAGGTCCTCTCTGGGTGAATAACAGGCTAATTTATCCCAGCTTGTCTCCAACACTCCTCCACACGCACACCAGACGCGTAGCACCTCCATTCATCATCTTAGTGGGCTCACACCAACACACCGACATGAATCATGATCAAGATGGAAAATGGTGCAAATAGGGGAGCGATGGCTAGATAGAACCATTGCTTACGACAGACAGACACACACAATAACCAATGCCTTCCCAAAGGCCCTGACACTCAACAGATCCCTTCTAGCACTTCAAAGCCCCATCGACACCAGCTCTAATCCCTTTCTCCCTCCGTCTCTTCCTCTCTCTGAGCTGCCATCGCCGCGGGCAACATCCCTCTTGCCGCACGAGCAGCACAAATAAACAGCAGCGTTCCTGCCTGTGGGAGTGGTCCGGACTGTTCGGCGCTCTCCAGCTTGTCCCAGTCTAGTCGGAGTGGGAGAGATGACTAGGAAGTGTTTGAGAAGATTTTGGGAAGGGCAAGGGCTCACGTTTATTTAACCTGTTCTTAATCCTCTAAGACTGCAGACATACGAAGTCTCCTTTGTGGAACATACATCAACACTGTCATAGTTAATAACACTCCCACAGTGTGTCACCACTGTTGGTCTCTAAATGGTAAAGCCCAACACTAAATACAGACACACACGTGCATGCACGCATGAACTCATACACAAACAAACACACACAAATGCAAGAAACCCATAAACAGACTTACGTATATACTGTAGTACCAGTCAAAAGTTGACAACTACTCATTCAAGGGTTTTTCTTTATTTTGACTATTTTCTACATTGTAGAACAATAGTGAAGACATCAAAACCATGGAATCATGTAGTAACCAAAAAAGTGTTAAACAAATCAAAAAATATAGTAGCCACCCTTTGCCTTGATGATATCTTTGCACACTCTCGGCATTCTCTCAACCAGCTTCACCTGAAATGCTTTTCCAACCACCTTGAAGAAGTTCCCACATATGCTGAGCACTTGTTGGCTGCTTTTCCTTCACTCTGCGGTCCAACTCTTCCCAAACCATCTCAATTGGGTTGAGGTCAGGTGATTGTGGAGGCCTGGTCATCTGATGCAGGACTCCATCACTCTCCTTCTTGTTCAAATAGCCCTTACACAGCCTGGAGGTGTGTTGGGTCATTGTCCTGCTGAAAAACAAATGATAGTCCCACTAAGCACAAACCAGATGGGTTGATGTATCGCTGCAGAATGCTGTGGTAGCCATGCTGGTTAAGTGTGCCTTGAATTCTAAATAAATCATTGACCGTGTCACCATGCTTCACGGTGGGAACCACACATGCGGAGATCATCCGTTCACCTACTCCGCGTCTCACAAAGACACGGCGGTTGGAACCAAAAATCTCAAATTTTACTCATCAGACCAAAGGACATATTTCCACCAGTCAAATGTCCATTGCTTGTGTTTCTTGGCCCAAGCAAGTCTCTTCTTATTATGGTGGCCTTTAGTAGTGGTTTCTTTGCAGCAATTCAACCATGAAGGCCTGATTCACACAGTCTCCTCTGAACAGTTGATGTTGAGATGTGTCTGTTACTTGAACTCTGTGAAGCATTTATATGGGATGCAATCTGAGGTGCAGTTAACCCTAACTTATCCTCTGTAGCAGACGTAACTCTGGGTCTTCCTTTCCTGTGGCGGTCCTCATGAGAGCCAGTTTCATCATAGCTCTTGATAGTTTTTACAACTACACTTGAAGAAACTTTCAAAGTTCATGAAATTTTCCAGATTGACTGACCTTCATGTCTTAAAGTAAGTAAGTAAGTAATTGTCACGCCCTGGCCATAGAGAGGCTTTTATTCTCTATTTTGGTTAGGCCAGGGTGTGACTAGGGTGGGCATTCTAGTTTCTTTATTTCTATGTTTTCTATTTCTTTGTGTTTGGCCGGGTATGGTTCTCAATCAGAGGCAGCTGTCTATCGTTGTCTCTGAGAACCATACTTAGGTAGCCCTTTTTTCCACCTGTCTTTGTGGGAAGTTGACTTTTGTTTAGGGCACATAGCCTTTGAGCTTCACGGTTTGTTTTTCTAGTGTTTGTTGTTTTGTTCGGCGTCTTTTTTTCCAAATAAAGAGAAAATGTACGCTCAGCACGCTGCACCTTGGTCCTCTTCTTTTAACGGCCGTGACAGTAATGATGGACTGTCATTTCTCTTTGCTTATTTGAGCTGTTCTTGCCATAATATGGACTTGGTATTTTACCAAATAGGGCTATCTTCTGTATACCACCCCTACCTTGTCACAACACAACTGATTGGCTCAAACGCATTAAGAAAGAAAGAAATTCCACAAATTAACTTTTAATTGCTTCTGAATCTGCATTGCTTGCTGTTTGGGGTTTTAGGCTGGGTTTCTGTATAGCACTTTATGACTTCGGCTGATGATAAAAAGGGCTTTATAAATACTTTTGATTGAACAAGGCACACCTGTTAATTGAAATGCATTCCAGGTGACTACCTCATGAAGCTGGCCGTGAGAATGCTAAGAGTGTGCAAAGCTGTCATCAAGGCAAATGGTGGCTACTTTGAAGAATCTCAAATATAAAATATATGTTGATTTGTTTAACACTTTCTTGGTTACTACATGATTCCATAGAGTGATTTCATAGTTTTGATGTCTTCACTATTATTCTACAATGTAGAAAATAGTAAAAATAAAGAAAAACCCTGGAATGAGTAGGTGTGTCCAAACTTTTGACTGGTACTGTATAACAGGGTTCATGTTTCCATTTGCCACTGCAGAAATATGTATTCGATGTTTATGTATTCCTATTGGTTGGTTGAATTGACATATTAGTAAGGTGTTATGTTACTGGCTACGCTTGCAGATAGGGGGAGATTGCGAACTTCAATTCTTCCCAATTTAATACTGACACGCAAGCGGTAGGTTACGTTCTGAAATAGTGCTTTCAATTTATGTATTTACAATGTGTACGAGTTCACTATGTACATTTCCTGATATATATATGCAGTGCCTTCAGAAAGTATTCATACCCCTTGACTTATTCCACATTTTCTTGTGTTACAGCTGAATTCAAAATGGATTAAATACATTTTTGTCTCACCCATCTACACACAACACCCCATAATGACAAAGTGAAAACATGTTTTTAGACATTTTTGCAAATGTATTTTAAATGAAATACAGAAATATGGTATTTACATAAGTATTCACACCCCTGAGTCAATACTTTGTAGAAGCACCATTGGCAGCGATTACAGCTGTTAGTCTGCTTGACTAAGTCTCTAAGAGCTTTCCACACCTGGATCTTGCAACTTTTGCACATTATTCTTATAAAAATTATTCAAGCTCTGTCAAATTGGTTGTTGATCATTGCTAGAAAAATATTTTCAGGACTTGCCATATATTTTCAAGTAGATTTAAGTCAAAACTGTAACTCAGCCACTCAGGAACATTCACAGTCTTCTTGGTAAGCAACTCTAGTGTAGATTTGGCCTTGTGTTTAATGTTATTGTCCTGCTGAAAGGTGAATTCATCTCCCAGTGTCTGGTGGAAAGCAGACTGAACCAGGTTTTGTAATGGATTTCCCCCAAACATAACACTTTGCATTCAGGACAAAAATATATATTTTTGGCAGTATTAATTTAGTGCCTTGTTGCAAACAGCATGCATATTTTCGAAAAAATGTATTCTGTACAGGCTGCCTTCTTTTCACTCTGTCAATTAGGTTAGTATTATGGAGTAACTACAATTTTGTTGATCCATCCTCAGTTTTCTCCTATCACATTGGCGGTTTCCTTCCTTAGAACGGACACCTGTGTCTTTGTAGAGACTGGGTGTATTGATATACCATCCACAGTGTAATTAATAACTTCACCATGCTCAAAGGGATATTCAATGTCTGATAAAATACTACCAATAGGTACCATTCTTTGAGAGGCATTGGAAAACCTCCCTGGTCTTTGTGGTTGAATCTGTGTTTGAAATTCACAGCTCAACTAAGGGACCTTACCGATAATTGTATGTGTGGAGTACAGAGAGGAGATAGTCATTCAATAATCATGTTAAACACTATTATTGCACACAGAGTGAGTCCATGCAACTTGTCATGTGACTTGTTATGCACATTTTTACTCCTGAACTTATTTAGGATTGCCATAAGGGGTTGAATACTTGTTGACTCAAGACATTTCAACTTTTCATTTGTAATTCATTTGTAAACATAATTTCACTTTGACATTATGGGTACTGTGTGTAAGCCAGTGACCAAAAATCTCAATTTAATCCATTTTAATTTCAGGCTGTAAGACAACAAAACGTGGAAAAAGGGGTGTGAATACTTTCTGAAGGCACTGTATATATACAGTAAATGTGTGTGAGTGCACGGTACGTGTTAGATATTGCTGGCTTCCTGGGATGCGCTTTTGTATGTTATTGCTGTAAGAGCGAGCTAGCAAGCATGCTATAATTGTAATGGCCGCATTAGCTCCCTGCTAATTCAGTTATTCCCATGCTAACAGACAAATCTACAGCCATCAACATACTGCTGTCCAGCGCATCTAATGTGCTTCCTTGTGTCTATCGTCAGAATAAACACAAATCAACTGGGATCTCTGGCTGAGCATTCCTTTCTTTAAAAACACAACGCAAGAGAGTTAGTTACACATCTGTTACACATACGATCACATCTGTTAACCCACACACACACACACATACAGTATACTCACGGAACATGGTCATGTACTGCAGTGGCTGTAGACGCCAGCTTCCCCATAGCGTGTTGTAACCATGGCTCCGGGCATACGTCCCTAGGTTGAAAGCCGGTTCCGTACCAAAAGAGTCAAGGATTCGGAAGCGGCATCTGAAGAGAGGAAGAAATGTATCATCATAGGCATATTTCATTGTGTTGAACTGTATCTTATGTGACTTGAAATGATGTGGGAAAACTGTCTTGAATCTAGTACTTACGGGTTTGCTTCATGGTAATTACATGGTAATGATATATATTGTTACAGTACCTTGGAATAAGGTTCATGTAATCCAACATGTTAACAAAAGTAACCAAAGTGTCATTACTGGTAGTGTTGGAAGGCCAGCCCCATGGCTCCCTGGAGATGGGCGAGGCCGTGGTAGTCTGTATAGATGAGGTCAAAGGGCAGGGGCATCTGAATGGGGCAGCTTCCTTTACCCGGGGCTGCACCTATCACACTGCTCCACCAAACACAAACAAACACTCTGTGATGGTGAGATAGAACTCAAAGTGACAATGCATAGTGAGAGCTTTAAGTTGTCAAAGGACGATGATTATTCATGATTAGATCAGTCTTCAATACATTTCAATGGATATGCAAAGCCATGATGTCGTTGGATATCAAGGTACTAGACATATTTCTATTAAGAGGTGTGTAAAGCACACCTTGAATCCTGTACTTCTGGCTTGCCTTCCTGGTTATGGGTTCACTTAATATGGCCGCTGACCCATCCATCACAGAACATTGACTTGAATGGGGATTCCCATTATAGTCATTCTATTTCTATGGTGTGTTACCTGTGCAGGTGGTTCTGGGAGGTGGTAAAGGTCAGATTGTGACCCAGGATGAAGAGAGAGGCACTGAGGTCAGCCCACTGCACCAGCTCCCCCAGAGGCCCCCCTTGGTCCACCATGGCCCCGAACCGCTGGCCTGCACCCCCAGACAGGACCCCCGGGTACAGCAGGACCTAGAGAGGGGGAGAACATGGAGGTGGAGGACGATGAGAACTCATGATTAGATCAGTCTTCATTACATTGAAATGGATACGCGAAGCCACGATGATGTTGGATATCAAGGTATTAGAAATATTTCTAGCACCTGGGGGCACATACAGAAGTAACTTTTAAAACACAGCCTTATTTGAGTATATAGAGGTTTTATCACTTCAATATTACACATTCAACAATCATCCCACCAGCATATCAGCGCAAGCACTATGACTAACCTAAGGAATAGTAACAAAAAATAACTAAAGACATACAGTTGAAGTCGGAAGTTTATATACACTTAGGTTGGAGTCTTTAAAACTAGTTTTTCAACCACTCCACAAATTTCTTGTTAACAAACTATAGTTTTGGCAAGTCGGTTAGGGCATCTACTTTGTGCATGACACAAGTAATTTTTCCAACAATTGATTACAGACAGATTATTTCACTTATAATTCACTGTATCACAATTCCAGTGGGTCAGAAGTTTACATACACTAAGTTGACTGTGCCTTTAAACAGCTTGGAAAATTCCAGAAAATTATGTCATGGCTTTAGAAGCTTTTGATAGGCTAATTGACATCATTTGAGTCAATTGGAGGTGTACCTGTGGATGTATTTCAAGGCCTACCTTCAAACTCACGGGAAAATCAAAAGAAATCAGCCAAGACCTCAGAAAAATAATTGTAGACCTCCACCAGTCTGGTTCATCCTTGGGATCAATTTCCAAACGCCTGAAGGTACCACGTTCATCTGTACAAACAATAGTACGCAAGTATAAACACCATGGGATCACGCAGCCGTCATTCCGCTCAGGAAGGAAACGTGTTTTGTCTCCTAGAAATGAACGTACTTTGGTGCCAAAAGTGCAAATCAAACCCAGAACAACAGCAAAGGACCCTGTGAAAATGCTGGAGGAAACAAGTACAAAAGTATCTATATCCACAGTAAAACGAGTCCTATATCGACATAACCTGAAAGGCCGCTCAGCAAGGAGAAGCCACTGCTAAAAAACCGCCATAAAAAAGCCAGACTACGGTTTGCAACTGCACATGGGGACAAAGATTGTACTTTTTGGAGAAATGTCCTCTGGTCTGATGAAACAAAAATATAACTATTTGGCCTTAATGACCATCGTTATGTTTGGAGGAAAAAGGGGGAGGCTTGCAAGCCGAAGAACACCATCCCAACCGTGAAGCACGGGGGTGGCAGCATCATGTTGTGGGGGTGCTTTGCTGCAGGAGGGTCTGGTGCACTTCACAAAATAGATGGCATCATGAGGTAGGAAGATTATGTAGATATATTGAAGCAACATCTCAAGACATCGGTCAGGAAGTTAAAGCTTGGTCGCAAACTCCAAGCATACTTCCAAAGTTGTGTCAAAATGACTTAAGGACAACAAAGTCAAGGTATTGGAGTGGCCATCACAAAGCCCTGACCTCAATCCCATAGAAAATTTGTGGGCAGAACTGAAAAAGCGTGTGTGAGCAAGGAGGTCTACAAACCTGACCCAGTTACACCAGCTCTGTCAGGAGGAATGGGCCAAAATTCACCCAACTTATTGTGGGAAGCTTGTGGAAGGCTACCTGAAACGTTTGACCCTGTCACGTTCCTGACCTTATTTCCTTTATTTTGTCTTTGTTTAGTATGGTCAGGGCGTGAGTTGGGGTGGGCATTCTATGTTATGTGTTTCTATGTTGGGTTCAATGTATTAGCCTGATATGGTTCTCAATTAGGGGCAGGTGTTTTACGTTTCCTCTGATTGAGAACCATATTAAGGTAGGCTGTTCTCACTGTTTGTTTGTGGGTGATTGTTCCTGTGTCAGTGTTTGTTCCACACGGGACTGTTTCGTTTCGTTCGTTCGTGTGCTCCGTCCTGTTCGTGCGTTCATGTGTTTTGTTCTCAAGTTCAGGTCTGTTCACGTCGTTTGTTATTTTGTATTTTGTCAAGTGTTCTTCGTGTTCGTCTTTAAATAAATCATTATGTATTCAACCCACGCTGCATATTGGTCCGATCCATGCTCCTCTTCAGACGAGGAGGAAAACGACCGTTACAGACCCAAGTTAAACAATTCAAAGGCAATGCTACCATATACTAATTGAGTGTATGTAAACTTCTGACCCACTGAGAATGTGATGAAAGAAATAAAAGCTGAAATAAATCATTCTCTCTACTATTATTCTGACATTTCACCTTCTTAAAATAAAGTGTTGATCCTAACTGACCTAAGACAGGGATGTTTTACTAGGATTAAATGTCAGGAATTGTGAAAAACTGAGTTTAAATGTATTTGGCTAAGGTGTATGTAAACTTCCAACTGTATGAAAATATTACAGCAGGAGATAGAGGGATTATAAATATAGATGCAGTACGTGGGAGTTTGAAATCCGATGAACTTCAAAGTATGTTAACCCCATAGAATTACATATTAGAAGTTCATTTAGTAGGATCTCTGTGGTTAACCCACCCTCTTCTGCAGTGAAGTCGTCTTAGTGGTGTTCTCTCGTATCCTGTGTCCCGCCTTTATCCAGCATGTAGACAGCCTCTCCACCCTGGACCGGATGAACCTTCTTGCAGGACCCTGAATTCCACCAAACACCTCATACAATGGCCTCAGAGTCGTCCGGACCTCTGCCTGTGTGAAATAAAAAGGGATTATTGAACAACAATATTAAAGCAGTACGAAAGTAGTGTATGCAAGTTAGAATTAGATAAAGAATTTGATTGAGGTATGGCTTGCATCCAAATATGAAAGGTGCAAAAGTTATCTTGGCCAACATTGAGGAGGCTCTTATAAATCATTGACTCAAAAACATCCCAACCCCTGCTCAGGTAACTCATCCCATTCCCACTATTTCACATCATTATCATAGTACTTCTACAGATAATCATATCCCCAGGGGTATTGCCAGTAACAATCTTGTGACCATAAAAAAAAGAAATCCACTGTTAGCCCAATTGGGAAGCCCACTGTGGTAAGATCGGCCCATAATGTTATTTCAAATAGCACAAAAATGGATACCCCTGCTGTATTCAAATTGCATAGAGTTGGGTTGTTACATATCAATGTACAAAGTTTGATGTCAAAGATGGACCTTCATGATATCTGGATGCATGACACGAGCCCGGACATTTTGGTTCTCACAGAGACTTGGACAAATGGCTCAATCCCGGATAAGGACATTGCTGATTACCACATCTTCCGGTGTCACAGACTGAAAGAAGGGGGAGGGTGGTTATATATGTGAAATCAACTCGTGGCATCAAGTTCTCTAAATAAAAATAAATTGCTTTTGGTTTTTGATTTGTCCATAAGCCAAAATACATATGTATCTGTTGATGGCATTTACCCCCTTCTTCAAGCCCTCACAAATTGGTTGTTGATCATTGCTAGACAACAATTTTCAGGTCTCGCCATAGATTTTTGAGCAGATTTAATTCAAATCTGTAACTCGGCCACTCAGGAATGTTCACTATTTTCTTGGTAAGCAACACCAGTGTAGATTTGGCCTTGTGTTTTAGGTTATTGTCCTGCTGAACGGTGAATTCATCTCCCAGTATCTGGTGGAAAGCAGACTGAACCAGGTATTCCTCTAGGATTTTGCCTGTCCTTAGCTCCATTCAGTTTCTTTTTTATCCTGAAAAACTCCCCAGTCCTTAACGATTACAAGCATACCCATAACATGATGCAGCCACCACTGTGCTTGAAACTATGGAGTACTCAGTACTCAGTAATAGGTTGTATTGGATTTGCCCCAAACATAAATGTCACACCCTGATCTGTTTCACCGGTCTTTGTGCTTGTCTCCACCCCCCTCCAGGTGTCGCCCATCTGCCCCATTATCCCCTGTGTATTTATATCTGTGTTCTCTGTTTGTCTGCTGCCAGTTCATCTTGTCTTGTCAGGTTTTACCAGCGTGCTTTCCCGTCTTTCTGTTTCTCAAGTTCTGTTTCCTAGTTTTTCCTAGAACCTCTGCCAGCCCTGACCCCGAGCCTGCCTGCCGTCCTGTACCTACCTGACTCTGACCTGATCACAAACCTCTGCCTGTCCTCTACCTGCCCTTTGCCTTCCCCGTGTTTATAATAAACTGTACTATCCACCTCCTGTGTCTGCATCTGGGTCATATCCTAAGTCGTGATAGTATGAACTGACCATGACTGACGCAGCAGACTTGGACCAGCTCCACAACGCCTTCTCCTCCCAGGGAACCACCATTGGAAGACACGAGGAGTTACTTCAAGGTCTTATGGAATGATTCCAGACCTTGGCGGAACACCAGGACATGCCTTCAACACATCGCTGGAGCAATTTCTGCCCCGGGATGTCTTCCTGCGGGCTTGGGAAAAGCCCGGACCTCTCCGCCATTCCCGCGGAGTACCAGGACCTCCGGGAGGTTTTCAGCAAGGCCCATGCCGCCTCGCTTCCTCCGCATCGGCCCTATGACTGCGTCATTGACCTTCTCCCAGGCACTACACCACATCGGGGGCGGCTTTATTCCCTGTCAGGGCCGGAGACCAAGGCGATGGAGACATATATTGAGGACTCCCTGGCTGCAGGGGGTATCCGTCCTTCTGCCTCCCCCGACGGCGCAAGGTCAAAACCCTGCCGGGGCCTGAATGACATCACGGTTAAAAATTGTTACCCGCTTCCACTTGGCTTTCGAGCCTCTCCAGGGGGCAACCATCTTCTCCAAGTTGGACCTCCAGAACGCCTACCATCTGGTACGGATATGGGAAGGGGATGAGTGGAAGACCGCCTTTAACATGGCTAGCGGGCACTACGAATACTTGGTGATGCCGTTCGGACTGACCAATGCTCGTGCTGTGTTCCAGGCCCTGGTAAAAGACGTTCTCCGGGACATATTGAATAGGTTCGTGTTCGTCTACCTTGATGACACCTCGTGTTTTCCCACTCGGCTCAAGAACATGTCCTCCATGTCAGAGAACTCCTCCAGCGTCTTCTGGAGAACCAGCGGTTCATCAAAACAGTAAAATGCTAATTCTATCACGCCACCATTTCCTTCCTTGGGTACATCATAGCTGCAGGCAACATACAGATGGATCCTGAAAAGGTGAAAGCGGTGGTGGATTGGCCGCAACCCACCTCCAGAGTGCAGCTGCAACGCTTCCTGGGATTCGCCAATTTCTACCGCCGGTTCATCTGGGGTTACAGCACCCGGGCTTCCCCACTGTCAGCGCTCACCTCTCCCAAGGTCCCGTTTACGTGGTCTCCAGCTGCAGACCAGGCGTTCTTGGACCTCAAGCACCAATTCACTACCACCCCCATCCTAATCCATCCAGATCTGTCCCGGCAGTTCGTGGTGGAGGTCGACGCCTCAGACGTCGGAGTGGGGGCTGTCCTGTCCCAGCGTTCGGCCCAAGACCAAAAGCTGCATCCCTGCGCTTTCCTCTCCCATCGTCTCAACCCCACGGAAAGGAGTACGATGTGGGTAACTGGGAACTACTTGCGGTGAAGATGGCATTGGAGGAGTGGAGGCACTGGTTAGAGGGGGCGGAACATCCATTCATAGTATGGACAGATCACAAGAACCTGGAATATCTCCGCACCGCCAAGCTCCTCAAATCCAGGCAAACTCTATGGGCCATGCTGTTCACCCGATTCAACTTCACCATCTCCTACCTACCTCTTGTCTCGCAGCTGCACTCATCTGGGGTATAGAGAACCAGGTCCGTGGGCTGCAGGGGGCCCGGCTAACCGGATGTTTGTCCCATACTCTGCCCGTTCCTCAGTTCTGGAATGGGCTCATTCCTCTCGACTGGACTGCCATCCTGGCTCCCATCGGACCCTGGCCTTTGTATGACAAAGTTTTTGGTGGCCCACCTTGGTTCCTGATTTCTCAGCGTTCATCGCCGCCTGCACTGTGCGTGCCCAGAATAAGACTCCTCTGCAAGCTCCGGCTGGCCTCCTTCAACCACTTCCCGTCCCTCACCGTCCCTGGTCACATATATCCCTGGTCACTGGTCTCCCCCCGTCTGATGGCAACACAGTTATCCTTACCGTGGAGGACCGATTTTCCAAAGCCGCCCATTTTATTCCTCTCCCCCAAGCTACCTTCAGCCAAGGAGACGGCCCAGCTCATGGATCCATGAACTCATGGATCTCCGACCGGGGTCCTCAGTTCTAGTCCCAGTTCTGGAAGGCGTTCGGCACGCTCATTGGGTCATTGACCAGCCTGTCCTCCGGGTTCCACCCCCAGTCTAACAGCCAGTCGGAGCGAGCCAATCAGGCTCTTCACTGCCTCGTGTCCGCCAATCTCACCATCTGGAACCAGCAGCTCGTGTGGGTAGAGCACGCCTGCAACATCCTCCCTTGCTCAGCCTCTCGGGTTTTGAGTGCTCCCTGGGATATCAGCCCCCGCTCTTCCCGGAGCAAGAGGAAGAGGTCAGCATACCCTCGGCCCAGATGTTTGTCCGCCGCTGTCACCGTACCTGGAAGAGAGCCCGGTTGGCTCTTCTCAAGACCACCTCCAGGTATCGACGACAGGCGGACCACCACCGGACCCCGGCTCCCCGTTATAGTCTTGGGCAGAGGGTATGGCTGTCCACTCGGGATCTGCCCCTCCGGGTAGAGTCCCGCAAACTGTCCCCACGTTTTATCGGCCCTTTCCCCATCTCCTTGATTCTTAGCCACTCTGCTGTTCGTCTTCTGTTGCCATGTACCCTCTGTATACATCCCACTTTTCATGTGTCTAGGATTAAACCTATATCTCACAGCCCTTTGTCTCCTGTTTCCAGGTTCTGTTTCCTAGTTTTTCCCGGTTCTGACCATTCTGCCTGCCCTAACCCCGAGCCTGATTACCATCTTGTACCTGCCTGACTCTGACCTGATCACGAACCTCTGCCTGTCCTCTACCTGCCCTTTGCCTGCCCAGCATTTATAATAAATTATCTGAGAACTATACTATCCACCTCCTGTGTCTGCATCTAGGTCATATCCTGAGTTGTAATAATACAACTTTGTATTCAGGGCAAAAAGTGAATTGCTTTGCCACATGTATTGTACATTGTTGCAAACAGGATGCATGTTTTGAATATTATTATTCTGTACAGGCTTTCCTCTTTTCACTCTGTCAATTAGGTTAGTATTGTGGAGTAACTACAATGTTGTTGATCCATCCTCAGTTTTCTCCTATCACAGCCATTAAACAATGTTTTAAATTCAACATTGGCCTCATGCTGAAATCCCTGAGCAGTTTCCTTCCTCTCCGGCAACTGAGTTAGAAAGAACGGCTGGGCCTCCCGAGTGTAGTAGTGGTCCAAGGCACTGAATCTCAGTGCTAGCTGTGCCACTGGAGATCCTGGATCGAGTCCAGGCTCTGTCGCAGCTGGCCGCGACCGGGAGACCCATGGGGCGGCACACAATTGGCCCAGCGTCGTCCGGGTTAGGGGAGGGTTTGGCCGGCAGGGATGTTCTTGTCCCATCGCGCTCTAGCGACTCCTGTGGCGGGCCAGGTGTACTGTGTTTCCTTCGACATATTGGTGCGACTGGCTTCCAGGCGTTAAGAAGCAGTGCAGCTTAGCTAAGTTGTTTTTCGGAGGACGCACGGCTCTCGACCTTCGCCTCTCCCGAGTCCGTATGGGAGTTGCAGCGATGAGACAAGACTGTAACTACCAATTGGATACCACAAAAAAGGGGTAAAAGTTTTAAAAAAGAAGGGACGCCTGTATCCTTGTAGTGTCTGGGTATATTGATACACCATCCAAAGTGTCATTAATAACGTCACCATGCTCAAAGGAATATTCAGTGTCTGCTTTTTCTATTTCTACCTATCTACCAATAGGTGCCCTTCTTTGTGAGGCATTAGTAAACCTCCCTGGGCTTTGTGGTTGAATCTGTGTTTGAAATTCACTGCTCGACGGAGGGACCTTACAGATACAGTAATTGTATGTGTGGGGTACAGAGATAAGGTAGTCATTCAAAACTCATGTTAAACACTATTATTGCACACAGAGTTAGTCCACACAACTTATGTGATTTGTTAAGCACATGTTGACTCATTCATTATTTAAGCTTGCCATAACAAAGGTGTTGAATACTAATTGATTCAAGACATTTCAACTTCAAATGTTTAATTAATTTGTAGAAATGTTGAAAAACATTCTTTGTGTGTAGGTAAGTCAGTGACAAAAAAAATCTAAATTGAATCCATTTTAAATTCAGACTATAACACAACAAAGGGGAGGAAAAGTCAAGAGGTGTGAATACTTTCTGAAGTCACTGTAGATTTGTAAATGTTTTCCCCACAAGCTTTTCTTCGTGATATGTTTTACTCTGACTTCTCCTCTAGTAGCTGCATGCCTGACCCTGAATTAGCTCTAGAATTGTTCTCATAACTTTTTATCTCTCTGGCAGAAAAACAGTCCCTGTAAACGCCTTAGCGTAAGAAATATAACACATTATTAGTTCTCTATAGAACTTTCAGATCTAGTTATGCTGACAAATCAAGAAATGCTGACTCAGTAGCTGATTGGCAGCTTTTTAGGCAATTGAGAAATAGATGCACTTCCTCAATCAAGAAAGCTTGTGGTGAAATTTAGAACATTTTGGAAAACAGTTAATGCACTGTAGCGTGGAAATTCCTCTCCTTCCCTAACTAAGCAAGTTGTCA
Organism: Salvelinus namaycush; assembly: GCF_016432855.1. Classification (NCBI taxonomy): domain Eukaryota; kingdom Metazoa; phylum Chordata; class Actinopteri; order Salmoniformes; family Salmonidae; genus Salvelinus; species Salvelinus namaycush. The sequence goes on from NC_052310.1 coordinate 18,945,284, forward strand.
GACTGGCATCATTACTGAGAAGAATTTGATAAATAGTGCTTCAAAATCAGCATTTTATCTCGGCAGGCTTTTTAATTTGAAAGAAATTGTGGTTTAATTGACCCTGGTCAGACAGTCAACTGCCTGCCCTTCTCCCAGCCTCTAGTTGGCTCGATGGAAGTCCCGTCAACTTCTGGTGAATCTTTGTTTTCATTCCAACAACTTTCTACTTGTAATGTGCCAGACGCCTTGCGCAATATTGATGTAAAAAAAACTGGGGCTGATTTGCTTGAACCTTTCTTGCTGCAGCTTTCTGCTCCTCTGATTGCAGAATCTTAAACACACATTTTTAACCTTAGAATTATTTCTGGTACCATCCCCAGGGTCTGGAAGGCGGCCCAGATACTCCCCCTTCAAAAGGTGGTGACCTGTGCGACCAACATAATTATTGTCTGGTGTAACTGAGTCAGGTTTGTAGGCCTCCTTGCTCGCACACGTGTTTTCAGTTCTGCCCACAAATTTTCAATGGGATTGAGGTCAGGGCTTTGTGATGGCCACTCCAATACCTTGACTTTGTTGTCCTTAAGCCATTTTGCCACAACTTTGGAAGTATGCTTAGGGTCATTGTCCATTTGGAAGACCCATTTGCGACCAAGCTTTAACTTCCTGACTGATGTCTTGAGATGTTGCTTCAATATATCCACATAATTTTCCTGCTCATGATGCCGTCTATTTTGTGAAGTGCACCAGTCCCTCCTGCAGCAAAGCACCCCCACAACATGATACTGCCACCCCCGTGCTTCACGGTTGGGATGGTGTTCTTCGGCTTGCAAGCTTCCCCCTTTTTCCTCCAAACATAACGATGGTCATTATGGCCAAACAGTTCTATTATTGTTTCATCCGACCAGAGGACATTTCTCCAAAAAGTATGATCTTTGTCCCCATGTGCAGTTGCAAACCATAGTCTGGCTTTTTTTATGGCGGTTTTTGAGCAGTGGCTTCTTCCTTGCTGAGTGGCCTTTTAGCTTATGTCGATATAGGACTCGTTTTCCTGTGGATATAGATACTTTTGTACCTGTTTCCTCCAGCATCTTCACAAGGTCCTTTGCTGCTGTTCTGGGATTGATTTGCACTTTTCGCACCAAAGTACGTTCATCTCTAGGAGACAGAACGCGTCTCCTTCCTGAGCGGTATGAGAGCTGCGTGATCCCATGGTGTTTATACTTGCGTACTATTGTTTGTACAGATGAACGTGGTACCTTCAGGCATTTGGAAATTGCTCCCAAGGATGAACCAGACTGGTGGAGGTCTACAATTATTTTTCTGAGGTCTTGGCTGATTTCTTTTGATTTTTCCATAATGTCAAGCAAAGAGGCACTGAGTTTGAAGGTAGGCCTTGAAATACATCCACAGGTACACCTCCAATTGACTCAAATTATGTCAATTAGCCTATCAGAAGCTTCTAAAGCCATGACATAATTTTCTGAAATTTTCCAAGCTGTTTAAAGGCAAAGTCAACTTAGTGTATGTAAACTTCTGACCCACTGGAATTGTGATACAGTGAATTATAAGTGAAATAATCTGTCTGTAAACAATTGCTGGAAAAATTACTTGTGTCATGCACAAAGTAGATGTCCTAACCGACTTGCCAAAACTGTAGTTTGTTAACAAGAAATTTGTAGAGTGGTTAAAAAAAGAGTTTTAATGACTCCAACCTAACTGTATATAAACTTCCGACTTCAACTGTATATATAGTGTCATTGTTGTTTATTGATGTGTTCAAGCTGCAACAAACACTCAAACTGGACAATTTTATCTCAATCTCTTCATTCAAAGACTCAATCATGGACACTCGTACTGACAGTTGTGGCTGCTTTGCGTGATGTATTGTTGTCTCTACCTTCTTGCCCTTTGTGCTGTTGTCTGTGCCCAATAATGTTTGTACCATGTTTTGTGCTGCTACTGTACCATGTTGTGCTGCTGCCATGTTGTGTTGCTACCATGATGTTGTCATGTTCTGTTGTCATGTGTTGCTGCCTTGCTATCTTGTTGTCTTAGGTCTCTCTTTATGTAGTGTTGTCTCTTTTGTCGTGATGTGTGTTTTGTCCTTTATTTTTATTATCTTTTTTTTTTATCCCAGCCCCCGAAGGAGGCCTTTTGCCTTTTGGTAGGCCGTCATTGTAAATAAGAATTTGTTCTTAACTGACTTGCCTAATTAAATAAGGTTGAAAAAAATAAATGCAGGGCTCATCTGCAAAAGAGACAGTGGTCTCAGCATGACTCTGTGCTTAAATAAAAGGTTAAATAAAAAATTATAAAAGATCATTTCATGTCTCGACAAAAGGCTACTAAAACCGTCAGCATATGTTCAGTGAAGTCCATAAACATTGTTTTTCTATGACAGATTTTGATAGTCATAATACCTCTGCCAAGTGACATTCAACCTGTTCTAAAGCTACCTTCTCTTTGTGGGTGCGTGGTTGCTGGTGCCATGGTGGTGCTGAATGGTTTCTTCCAGGGTGGGGGGGACAGAAGTCTTCTCTCTCACTCAGATAGGTCAGGATGGAGCAGGTGGTACCATCCACCCCGTAGAAAGCATAGCAGAGGTCTGAGTCCCAACGGGCTTGCAGGAACTGGGAATGTAACGTCAAAGTGTTTGTGTTCGAAAAGAAAGTGATAGAGACAGAAAAATTGGTTTGGGACAACAGGTACAGGAGAAATGTTGACTTCATGGGCCCAACAACAAAAACAGATTTAGCATTTACAAGATTAACTGTCAACTAATTGTGTTGTGTCTCACCTCAACTTTCTCTGCACAGTGGGGATACACAGGGTCCTTGGGCACCTCACAAACCTCACGGAGACCTGACAAAAGAGATTGTGATATTATATAAAATTATACTTTATTTTACCAACAACTTCTGTGCTGCTCAGAGTACTCAGTGGGCAATAAACTTGAATCAGCACTCAATTCCTACACTGTAAAAATAAATGTTGATTCAATATACAATTGTAAGGCAACCAGCTGCAATAGAATTGTGAGTTTTCTTAACATTGGGCATATAGTTGAACTAACATACATTCTCAAGTTGAGTGAACATACAATTCAACTTGAAAAATAAATCTACCTTATTTGCAAATTTCCCAGTTAAAATGTAAATCTATGACAATACATTACATACAGTTGAAGTCGGAAGTTTATATACACTTAGGTTGGAGTCATTAAAACTTGTTTTTCAACCACTCCACAAATTTCTTGTAAACAAACTATAGTTTTGGCAAGTCGGTTAGGACATCTACTTTGTGCATGAGACAGATAATTTTTCCAGCAATTGTTTACAGACAGATTATTTCACTTATAATTCACTGTATCACAATTCCAGTGGGTCAGAAGTTTACATACACTAAGTTGACTGTGCCTTTAAACAGCTTGGAAAATTCCAGAAAATTATGTCATGGCTTTAGAAGCTTCTGATAGGCTAATTGACATCATTTGAGTCAATTGGAGGTGTACCTGTGGATGTATTTCAAGGCCTACGTTCAAACTCAGTCCCTCTTTGCTTGACATCATGGGAAAATCAAAAGAAATCAGCCAAGACCTCAGAAAGAAAATTCTAGACCTCCACAAGTCTGGTTTGTCCTTGGGAGCAATTTCCAAACGCCTGAAGGTACCACGTTCATCTGTACAAACAATAGTACGCAAGTATAAACACCATGGGACCACGCAGCCTTCATACCGCTCAGGAAGGAGACGCGTTCTGTATCCTAGAGATGAACCTACATTGGTGTGAAAAGTGGAAATCAATCCCAGAACAACAGCAAAAGGACCCTGTGAAGATGCTGGAGGAAACAGGTACAAAAGTATCTATACCCACAGTAAAACAAGTCCTATATCGACATAAGCTGAAAGGCCACTCAGCAAGGAAGAAGCCACTGTTTCAAAACCGCCATAAAAAAGCTAGACTACGGTTTGCAACTGCACATGGGGACAAAGATTGTACTTTTTGGAGCAATGTCCTCTGGTCTGATGAAACAAAAATAGAACTGTTTGGCCATAATGACCATCGTTATGTTTGGAGGAAAAAGTGGGAGGCTTGCAAGCCGAAGAACACTATCCCAACCGTGAAGCACGGGGGTGGCAGCATCATGTTGTGGGGGTGCTTCGCTGCAGGAGGGTCTGGTGCACTTCACAAAATAGACGGCATCATGAGGTAGGAAAATTGTGTGGATATATTGAAGCAACATCTCAAGACATCAGTCAGGAAGTTAAGGCTTGGTCGCAAATGGGTCTTCCAAATGGACAATGACCCCAAGCATACTTCCAAAGTTGTGGCAAAATGGCTTAAGGACAACAAAGTCAAGTTATTGGAGTGGCCATCACAAAGCCCTGACCTCAATCCCATTGAAAAGTTGTGGGCAGAACTGAAAAAGCGTGTGCAAGCAAGGAGGCCTACAAACCTGACCCAGTTACACCAGCTCTGTCAAGAGGAATGGGTCAAAATTCACCCAACTTATTGTGGGAAGCTTGTGGAAGGCTACCCGACACGTTTGACCCAAGTTAAACAATTTAAAGGCAATGCTACCAAATACTAATTGAGTGTATGTAAACTTCTGACCCACTGAGAATGTGATGAAAGAAATAAAAGCTGAAATAAATCATTCTCTCTACTAATATTCTGACATTTCACCTTCTTAAAATAAAGTGGTGATCCTAACTGACCTAAAACAGGGAATATTTACTAGGATTAAATGTCAAGAATTGTGAAAAACTGAGTTGAATTTGGCTAAGGTGTATGTAAACTTCCGACTTCAACTGTATATCATAAAGCCTTTCTTTGAGGGCCTAGTTACAACCTAATGCACTGGTCTGAAACTCCTGATTTACAGGCCACATCAAGCCTGTAAGTCACATAATGCTGGCTTGCAAAGTGATGTGTAATTCCTATTGGAATCCAGCCAGAGTGAGGATATCTTTTAATTGCCTGCAACCTGCATTGAGAATGACTGCCAGGGTAGGGAAGATTGATTATTGAGTCTACCTAAAGCTTATAAATTGGATCAGCCATCTCAGTAAGGGAAAAAGTTAAACTACTAACAGATTGGATTTATTTTGAAAAATGTTTGTTATTATGTTTGTGTGGTAGGGATGTAACGATTCACAGATATGCATCGGTCCCCGGTTCAAATGTTTAAGATACAAGTGCATTGGTAAAGGTGCTTCGACAAAGTATATGTTTTTTATTTTTAATACATTTGCAAAAATTTCAAAAAATCTGTTTTGACTGCATTATGTGTGTAGATTGATGTGTGTAAATTAACTTTAATAATGGAACACTAGTAACTTTAATAATGTTTACAGACTGCTTTACTCATTTCATATGTATATACTATATTATATTCTACTGTATGCAATGCCACTAAGACATTGCTCGTCCTAATATCTCTATATTTCTTAATTCCGTTCTTTTACTTTTAGATGTGTGTATTGTTGTGAATTGATAGATATTACTGCACTGTTGGAGCTAGAAACACAAGCATTTCGCTACACCCCCAATAGCATCTGCTAAATATGAGTGTGTGACCAATAACATTTTATTTGAAGTGAGCTAAATTTTAAAAAGTTTGTTGAGTAAAATTACAAATGTATGTTTGCTCAAAACCACGCCCACCCCGTTCAAGAACAATTCGATATGTATTTAGATACACGGGCCCGATGCAGGAACGATACGTTTTAGTTTCAAACGATTCGGTGCGATTCGATTTGATTAAAAAAGTGTTAGGGCTAGTAATGTATCAATATTTATCTTTAAAAATGATCTATGACATAGCCAATGAATATATAGCACAACTTTGGATTTCACCCCATCTCATAATCAAATGGTTCAGACCTTTAGGATGTTTTGACCAACTTAGAGTGAGCTTCTCTTCTTCTCCCGCTACGACCATGCAGTCCGGGTAGCAAAAGTGATTGCTGTCCTCCTTATGAAATTAGCAACTTTACCCTGTATATGTAAAAATGACCATATATAGTGCATTCGGAAAGTATTCAGACCCCTTGACTTTTTCCACATTTTGGTATGTCACAGCCTTTTTCTAAAATTGATTAATTTAGCAGATGTTATTGGGGGTGTAGTGAAATGCTTGTGTACCTAGCTCCAACAGTGCAGTAGTATTTAACAATTCACAACAACACACACAAATCTAAAAGTAAAATAATGGAATTAAGAATATATAAATATTAGGACGAGCAATGTAGTGGCATTGACTAAAATACAGTAGAATAGAATACAGTATATACATATGAAATGAGTAAAGCAGTATGTAAACATTATTAAAGTGACTAGTGATTCCATGTCTATGTATATGGGGAAGCAGCCTCTAAGATGCAGGGTTGAGTAACCGGGTGATGGCTATTTAACAGTCTGATGGCCTTGAGATAGAACCTGTTTTTCAGTCTCTCGGTCCCAGCTTTGATGCAGCAGTTTGTTGATTCAACGTACAATTGTAAGGCAAAAGCTGCAAAAGGATTATGAATTTCCTCAACATTTGGGCATATAGCTGAACCAACATACAGTGTTGCCTTCCAAAGGCAAACATGAGTTAGTAATTCGACTCAACAAGTTTTTATACTCACTACGAGCAAAGTTTGTTGAGTGAAACTTTTTTTGAACACGCATTAGCTGAATTTGGTGTCCTTTCAAAGTCTACCCAACTCAGAATAACGCTGATTGAGCAATTGGTTAAATTGGCTTTTTTACAGTGTAGCATTCTATAGCATGAGAAGAAACCCACTGTGTTCCCAAAGAGGCCCCTTCCCGTAAGCACTCCACCTTCTTCCCCCTAGTGTCAATCACACACACACACACACACACACACACACACACACACACACACACACACACACACACACACACACACACACACACACACACACACACACACACACACACACACACATACACATAACGTCAAACACACACACCTAACCCACCTGCCTACCCAACCCCAAACATTCTCCTTTACAATGCAGACCGTGCCAAAACACACAGGCCGTAGCTGTGTAAAACAACCTTGTAAAATGGGCAGAAAATAAAATAAAATCCCAGTCACAGCCAAGGTGCAAAGCACGAAAAAGCTGATGAGAAGATGAAAAAAAATCTGCATCTGAAAAAACACGCGTACGAGTCAACAGGCCATTGAAAGGACTCCTGGGTAATTTGATCGCTCTTTATGGGGTCTGAGGTAATGTGAGGGGAAGAGAGGCGGGTCGGGAAGGAGGGTGGGCTGCTCGTGGTGAGAAGTGTGTGTGTGGGGGGGGGGGTTGTGTGGCCTGCGTTGTATGAATCACCTTATTCAGGGTTTGTGAGCATTCACTTTCTCTCTTCGCTCTCCCTCTCTTTCATTCGCTCTCTCTCTCCCTCCCTCTCGCTCTATCCCTTTGCCTCCCTCCCCAGCTCCCTCCATCCGTCCTCACGTGGCTGGGTCGGCCAGTAACCCGACTCTCACCTGACACCTCTCCGGGGGGGGGGGGGGGTTTAGGGGAGACGGCTGCTCCACACACACACACACCACCATACACACACAATCACACACACACTCCGCCAGCATAGCTAGCTCTCTGGGACTTGTTAAACCCCTTATTCATCGGCCTTAAGGACTCCCTCCCTCATATTCACCTGTAGTCTCTCACCTTTGACCCCTACTGGCCAACGACCATCCCTTCTAGAATCTCAGGCTATTAACTTCACTATGTTGTTAATCTTTGAACTTGAACTATTGCACAGCCCTGAACTGCGGCCTCGAGTAACAATATCAGAGTCCCTCCAGCCAATCTCAAATGCACTATAGTCAACCAATAGTTTTATTGTGGTGTTATGGGGAGACTGGCTGCATTGGCTTAAATCAGGTGCCAAGTCCAACAAAAGCATGTAGTCATTGCATCTTCACTAATGTGCTATGATATGATATATTATATGCTATGTTACTGGTATGACGTTCTATGATAATATACACTGAGTGTACAAAACATTAGGAACACCTTTCCATTACATTTTTGGCCATCAAGGAAAACGCTATGTCTGGCGCAAACCCAACACCTCTCACCATCCCGAGAACACCATCCGATGTTTTTCATCGGCAGGGACTAGGAAACTGGTCAGAATTGAAGGAATGATGGATGGCGCTAAATTTTTATAATTTTTTTATTTCACCTTTATTTAACCAGGTAGGCTAGTTGAGAACAAGTTCTCATTTACAACTGCGACCTGACCAAGATAAAGCGAAGCAGTGCGACACAAACAACAACACAGAGTTACACATGGAATAAACAAGCGTACAGTCAATAACACAATAGAAGAAAAAAAAAGTCTATATACAGTGTGTGCAAATGGCGTGAGGAGGTAGGCAATAAATAGGCCATAGTAGCGAAGTAATTACAATTTAGCAGATTAACACTGGAGTGATAAATGAGCAGATGATGATGTGCAAATAGAGATACTGGTATGCAAAAGAGCAGAAAAGTACATAAAAACATATGGGGATGGGATAGGCAGATTGGGTGGGCTATATACAGATGGACTATGTACAGCTGCAGCGATTGGTTAGCTGCTCAGATAGCTGACGTTTAAAGTTAGTGAGGGAAATATAAGTCTCCAGCTTCAGCGATTTTTGCATTTCGTTCCAGTCACTGGCCGCAGAGAACTGGAAGGAAAGGCGGCCAAAATAGGTGTTTGCTTTGGGGATGACCAGTGAGATATACCTGCTGGAGCGCGTGCTACGGGTGGGTGTTGTTATCGTGACCAGTGAGCTGAGATATGTAGCGAGGGCCAGCCAACTAGAGCATACAGGTCGCAGTGGTGGGTGGTATAAGGGGCTTTGGTAACAAAACGGATGGCACTGTGATAGAATACAGGGAAATTCTTGAAGGAAACCTGTTTCAGTCTTCCAGAGATTTGAGACTGGGACGGAGGTTCACCTTCCAGCAGGACAATGACCCTAAGCATACTGCTAAAGCAACACTCGAGTGGTTTAAGGGGAAACATTTAAATGTCTTGGAATGGCCTAGTCAAAACCCACACCTCAATCCAATTGAGAATCTGTGGTATGACTTAAAGATTGATGTACACCAGCGGAATCCATCCAACTTGAAGGAGCTGGAGCAGTTTTGCCTTGAAGAATGGGTAAAACTCCCAGTGGCTAGATGTGCCAAGCTTATAGAGACTTATAGAAATGCTGCAAAAGGTGGCTCTACAAAGTAATGACTTTGGGGGGGTGAATAGTTATGCACACTGTTTTTTTGTCTTATTTCTTGTTTGTTTCACAAATATACATATTTTGCATCTTCAAAGTGGTAGGCATGTTGTGTAAATCAAATGATACAACCCCCCCCCAAAATCTACTTTAATTCCAGGTTGTAAGGCAACAAAATAGGAAAAATGCCAAGGGGGGTGAATACTTTCACATGCCAATGTAATGTTTGGTATACTCAGTGTATAATAATATATGCCATTTAGCAGACGGTTTTATCCAAAGCAACTTACAGTCATGCATGCAGACATTTTACATGCGGGTGGCCCCAGCGGAATCAAACCCACGACGCTTGGTGTTGCAAGCGCCATGATCTACCAACTCAGCAACACAGGATCCAACTGTAACTATAGGTCTCTGTTATGGTAACCTTCTCTAGCTGATGCTATATGATGTAGTTCCAATGTGGTTCCAAGTTCGGGGTTTGATTCCTGCATGGCCCCTCTGTACTGTAAGTTGCTTTTGATAATAAATGTATGCCTACAAAACAACAATATTGTATTATTACTAGTGAGAGAAAGGCTATGACCAGGGCTGGTTGTGGTCCTACCTGTCTGCGGTCTATGGTCGTCTTGTGGTCGTGGTGTGTGGGGCTGATGACCGAGGCTTTCCAGCTTCTGGGCCATTCTCTGTAGCTCTCTCTCCACGGACCGCACCAAGCCCTCCTGGTCCTGCCGGAGACTGGGTGACCACACAATCACGCACACACACACCCACATGAGACTCACCAGAAACATGTAGTTTCAGTGCTGTGTGTCTGATATAATGTTGAATTTATGTATTGAATATCCAATAACATTATTTTAACTACTTTGTCTGAGTGTGGATGTGTGTTAGGAGTGTAGATGTACCTTTGCAGAAGGTTGGTAAGTTCCTCTTTAGCAGGCTGGGGAGCGTCTCTCTCCCTCGCTAGCCGCTGCACCTGAGAGCTCAGAGCCTCTAAGCGTAGAGCCAGTCTTCGCACGCTGTTACCATGGTGACCTGGGGGATGATTGACAGCACAGAAAGTTGATATTATACACTGAGTGTACAAAGCATTAGGAACACCTGCTCTTTCCATGACATTGACTGACCAGGTGAATCCAGGTGAAAGCTATGATCCCTTATTGATGTCAGTTGTTAAATCCACTTCAATCAGCGTAGTTGAAGGGGAGGAGACAGGTTAAATGATTTTTAAGCCTTGAGACAATTGAGACATGGATTTTGTATGTGTGCCATTCAGAGGGTGAATGGACAAGACAACATATTTAAGTGCCTTTGAAGGAGGTATGGTAGTAGGTGCCAGGCGCACCGGTTTGAATGTGTCAACAACTGCAACACTGCTAGGATTTTCATACTCAACAGTTTCCCGCGTGTCTCAAGAATGGTCCACCACCCTAAGGACACCCAGCCAACTAGACACATTTGTGGGAAGCACTGGAATCAACATGGGCCAGCATCACTATGGAACGCTTTTGACACCTTATAAAGTCCATGCCCCAATGAATTGAGTAGGTTCTGAGGGGAAAAGGGTGTGCAATTCAATATTAGGAAGGTGTTCCTAATGTTTTGTACACTGAATATATGTATATAGTCAGGATCTATTCCGTTACCATGTGACCTGAGTCTCTCTTTCTTTGGTCAGGTCACATGGTCAGGGGAAATCCTGGCCCTGATCTGGTAACATACTGTATTGCACAGTAAAATAGCGCATACTCATTGAATATAATATTCACATCCTTTTTCACAGTCCATGTTATAATGGCACAGTGAGAAATACACTGAATTCTGAGACATGGACAAATAATGGCATTAATCAAACATTCCAAATGGAAACCCCTGTATGGACCACCTGTACACACATCATATTGTAAATGTCATAGCCAATCAGGCCCTGTCCTAAAATAAAATATCAGATTACATCATTATCATCAACAGATTACGTAACGCCATCTATTTTAGTTGAATTGAGTGATTATGGTCGTTCATTTTCCATATTACATGCACCTAGTGCGAGGACTTTAATTTATTTTTTACAGTGAGACTGAAATGTTCAACATGCCTATTTTAGGACAGATGGCAAAGAGTCATAATTCCTGGCATGAAAATATTGTTGGAGTGGTAACTGGAGCTCTTCACATAATTACGCTATTCTCACGTGGCTTTGTGGTTTCAGAACCCCCCCCCCCCCACAGACACACACACACACACACACACACACACACACACACACACACACACACACACACACACACACACACACACACACACACACACACACACACACACACGCGCAGGAACGACACACACAAATAGACATACACATGGGCACACACACCCACACACATAGACACACTCCTAAACATAAGTGAATGTTTACACAGACGCCATAACGGGTAACGCTGGCCCTTGACTCAACTTGATGACATCACCCTCAGAACTAAAGTCATATTGAGGTCAGGTTCATTTCAATATTCTCGCCCTAACACTGCCATTTCATATCAGTCAGAGATGCAACTTTTACTGTAAGACACTGCCCATCATCATGTGTAGTGCTCTTTGTACACTATGCTCTAGCGTATGCCAAAACACATTGCAACATGAGTGGTCTCAATATTGATTGCCTTGTATGAAACTAGGCCATTTGAATTCTCTGCTGGATCTCCCCCAAAATGTGGATGACCTATGCTCCCAACAGAAGGTAAAAAGAGTTTACAGTGAGAGAAAGTACTTACTATGGCACAATAAAAAGAGGCGATTTAGAAAGAACACCCATGATATATTATACTATACTGAATCTACCATAACTACGTCCTTTTACAAGCATTTTTTTGGTTTTCAGGCTACACGCCTACATGTTCCAAAAAGTGTTCTTTAAGCTATTCCCATAGGATAACCATTTTTGGTTCCAGGTAGAACCCTTTTTTGTTCCAGGTATAAACGCAACATGTAAAGTGTTGGTCCCATGTTTCATGAGCTGAAATAAAAGATCCCAGAAATGTTCCATATGCACAAAATAGCTTATTTCTATCAAATGTTGTGCTTAAGTTTGTTGACATCCCTGTTAGTAAGCATTTCTCATTTGCTAAGATAATCCATCCACCTGACAGGTGTGGCATATCAAGAAGCTGATTAAACACCATGATCATTACACAGGTGCACCTTGTGATGAGGACAATAAAAGGCCACTCTAAAATGTGCAGTTTTGTCACACAACACAATGCCACAGATGTCTCAAGTTCTGGGGGAGCGTGCAATTGGCATGCTGACTCCAGGAATGTCCACCAGAGCTGTTGCCAGAGATTTGAATGTTCATGTCTCTACCATAAGCCGCCTCCAACGTCGTTTTAGGGAATTTGGCAGTGCGTCCTACCGGCCTCACAACCGCAGACCACATGTAACCACACCAGCCCAGGACCTCCACATCCGGCTTCTTCACCTGCGGGATCGTCTAAGACCAGCCACCCAGACAGCTGATGAAACTGTGGGTTTACACAACCAAAGAATTTCTGCACGAACTGTCAGAAACCGTCTCAGGGAAGCTCATATGCATGCTTGTTGTCCTCACCAGGGTCTTGACCAGACTGCAGTTCGGCATCTTAACCGACTCCTGTCGGCAAATGCTCATCTTCAATGGCCACTGGCACGCTGGAGAAGTGTGTTCTCCACAGATGAATCCCGGTTTCAACTGTACCGGACAGATGGCAGACAGCGTGTATAGCATTATGTTGGCGAGCGGTTTGCTCATGTCAACGTTGTGGACAAAGTGCCCCATGGTGGCGGTGGGGTTATGGTATGGGCAGGCATAAGCTACGGACAACCAACACAATTGCATTTTATCGATGGCAATTTGAATGCACAGAGATATCGTGATGAGATCCTGAGGCCCATTGTCCTGCCATTCATCCACCGCCATCACCTCATGTTTCAGCATGATAATGCAAGGCCCCATGTCGCCTGGGTCCTGGACTTTCTGACGGGCCGCCCCCAGGTGGTGAGGGTAGGAAACAACATCTCCACCCCGCTGATCCTCAACACTGGGGCCCCACAAGGGTGCATTCTCAGCCCTCTCCTGTACTCCCTGTTCACCCACGACTGCGTGGCCATGCACGCCTCCAACTCAATCATCAAGTTTGCAGACGACACTACAGTGGTAGGCTTGATTACCAACAACGACAAGACGGCCCACAGGGATGAGGTGAGGGCCCTTGGAGTGTGGTGTCAGGAAAAAAAACTCACACTCAACGTCAACAAAACAAAGGAGATGATCGTAGACTTCAGGAAACAGCAGAGGGAGCACCCCCCTATCCACATTGATGGGACAGTAGTGGAGAAGGTGGAAAGTTTAAATTCTTCGGCGTACATATCACGGACAAACTGAAATGGTCCACCCACACAGACAGCGTGGTGAACAAGGCGCAACAGCAGGAGGCTGAAGAAATTTGTCTTGTCACCAAAAACACTCACAAACTTTTACAGATGCACAATCGAGAGTATCCGGTCAGGCTGTATCACCGCCTGGTACGGCAACTGCTCCGCCCACAACCGTAAGGCTCTCCAGAGGGTGGTGCGGTCTGCACAACGCATCACCAGGGGCACACTATCTGCCCTCCAGGACACCTACACCACCCGATGTCACAGGAAGGCCAAAAAGATCATCAAGGAAAACAACCACCCGAGCCACTGCCTGTTCACCCCATTATCATCCAGAAGGCGAGGTCAGTACAGGTGCATCAAAGCTGGGACCGAGAGACTGAAGAACAGCTTCTATCTCAAGGCCATCAGACTGTTAAACAGCCATCACTAACATTGAGTAGCTGCTGCCAACATACTGACTCAAATCTCTAGCTACTATATTGGATGTAATAAATGTATCACTAGTCACTTTAAACAATGCCACTTTATATAATGTTTACATACCCTACATTACTTATCTCATATGTATATACTGTACTCTATACCATCTACTGCATCTTGCCTATGCCGTTCGGCAATCACTCATCCATATATTTATATGTACATATTCTTATTCATTCCTTTACACTTGTGTGTGTATAAGGTAGTTGTTGTGAAATTGTTAGATTACTTGTTAGATATTACTGCACGGTCGGAACTAGAAGTACAAGCATTTCGTTACACTCGCATTAGCATCTGCTAACCATGTGTACGTGACCAATAAAATTTGATTTGATTTGGTTGTTCAAAGGGTTCTCCTATGGGGACAGCCGAGGAACCCTTTTAGGTTCTAGATAGCACCTTGTTTCTAAGAGTGTAGACATAGACCGCCCACTATAACGGTCGCTAGCCAAACATACTGTAAAACAAACATCACATAATGTCGTTTGTTCCACTTCCACTCAATGCCTCTGGCTGACCTAAAGCAGTAGTCCTTTTCCTTGTTTGACGAACCCCATGGTATACATAATAAGCGTACAGCAACCTAACCAGCCAGACTGCAGCAGACGGCCAGAAAAACAAGTCAACCAGGGGCGTAGTAAAAAGTAAATGTGTGTTTAAGAGGCCTGTCAGTTCGGCTTTAAGGGGCTATTTGGGAGGGCCGATCAAGGACTTCCTGATTGAGACATTAGCATTTGCACAAACGTAGAGTGGTCTATAAAATGTTGGGCTGGCCTGGCGCTGAATAGCTAGTATTGAGTAAACGCGGTAATCGGACAATAAAATAGTACTGTAATATTTTGGGCTAGGGTGTCGGTGGTGTGGGGTTACCGGTGTGTGTGCGTATACACTGGTTATAGACCCACAGGGAGGTTGTAGATGTGGGGTCCGGGGGTCTGAGGATAGGGGTTAAACAGAAACCCCTTTGGGATTGGCTATCTACCCAATGACACATACAGGAAGGAACCCTATGATGGTGATGTCACCCCCTATCCACCCCCTATCCACCCCCTGCCTGTTTACTCAGCTGACAGTTACTGCATCACTCCTCACCAACCATAGGACTACAGGAAGGAGTGGCAAAGAGAGAGAGAGAGAGAGAGAGAGAGAGAGAGAGAGAGAGAGAGAGAGAGAGAGAGAGAGAGAGAGAGGAGTCCACACTAGAAAATATCTTAACACAGGTGTCAGCATAGTTCTCAGTCATGTAAAGCATTTCACTATCTAATCTACTCCTCGAAAGAGTAGGACCATAGAAATACAGTATAATGACTGTAGATTATATTTCTATGCTTGGGACACTTACCCTGTTCCTCGGGAGACCTCCCTGCACCTGCCGGCTCCTCTCTGGTCATCTCTGGAGGCACCCAGAGGCTCTGCAGCAGCAGGGTGAGCAGAGAGACAGAAAGACACAGCACCAAGCAGCCACTGGAGACAGACAGGAGGACAGACGGACATGGGTTAGCGTTGGGTTTAGCAGAAATCATCACTACACTAAACTAACTACCTCTACTAGTAATGTAATTGCAATGAACTTATATTTAGCTTCGACTCATGGTATCATATTGTGTATCATGTAGTGCCACGTAGGAGGGGTACCAAGTTTGCCCTAAAGTCATGTAATTCGTTGTGGTGATCTCCGTGTAGTCTCAGTTTGTCCTGCACTGAGCACATTGAGAAGAAGAGGGAATTAACTTGTTCCATGGACAGACTTCAAGTAAGAGCGGTTCTCTTTGTCATAACAAACAGCTGGAGAGTGACGTGCTGTCATGGCGTGAGAGCGACTTGAGCAAGCGACTCCTTTGGGGTTTGGGTTTTTACTGGGGCAGAAGAGGACTGGGCTTTTCGTTGGAGCAAATCGGCTACGAAGAGTGTGTTCCAGAAGTGAAACGCACTCGGGCCAAGCCAAACACGCGGCCAAACTCAGCACTCAAGCCGATTCAATTCAATTGAATTCAATTGTATTAGTAAAGCTCTCCATATAGAGAAATCTGTCAAAGAGATCTCAGCGACTGGCCCAGGTATTTGCGAAAACAACATCCACTATAGGGCTACCAGCGACAAAGAAAAAACTTGAAAATAAGAGTTACAGGATGATACCATGTAGTTCAACACTTAGTAAATCCATTGTTTGTGGGTCCAACAGTCAGTCAAGTCTACATTATAGTCCATTTACCGTACGTTCAGTCAACTCCTGATAAGTGCGATGTAACTGGCATGACAAACATGCAATATACACATGCCGATATCCAGAGATCTGAACACTTATCAGATGTGTGAACTATTTATAAGGAGTCAACCGTATTCCTACACAGTAGATCTAGTCTTAATCAATTGTTAGGCTTTTGGGATGAGCCCTTACCTCCGGGGTCGCAGTGTAAACCGCATGATCCAGAGTCAAGATGTGGGCCTGACTGTCAAAACAGAAAATCATACATTAGAAGAAATAAGAATTATTATCAGTCAATAGTGCAATAACTTGGAAAAAGAAACGCAGAGATGCTGCCTCTAGTAATCTTTTCTTTCTTTTTTTCACTGTTCTCAAAAGTGAAGATAAGGCAGATAGGGTCAAAATGGTTTCCTTTGTGTAGAAGATCACCATTCAGTCCAAAACACCACATCACGGACAGTTGGATCATAGTTTCCATTTACACTGATGGGAATATATTAATCCCCTTCCATATTCAGTCATAGTTTTGACGAGGCGTAAAAGTGGCTCAACGTGTGCCTTTGTGTTTCCTATTGAAAGTTAATGATACACTGATAAATGTCACAAACTGTGCCAATACTTCAGTCCCTTTGTTTTGTTACTCTGTGTGGTCTATAAGCCAGAGTTATAAAGACATTGGAACAGCTAGGCGTACTCACCGATTCAGCGCAGACACACACACAAACACACACACAGACCACACAAACACTCTAAGGCTCCGTCACGACCGGGCAGCAACCTCCTCCATCGCTCCCTCTTTCAAAAAAGACCTGATAAAAAAAAGCTGGAGAAAACGCGGGGCTGGAAAGTCTCATTTGTTTTTTGTCTCTTTCCCTCCTTCTCTGGCCTCCTTTTCTCTGTCCCTAGGCCTCTGGGTACGCATCCTGCGGTTGTCAAGGAAACCTGATTCCCCTCTTGAGAACACAATACCCATGGTGCTGCTGGGGCCTTTCACAGATACAATAGAGCTCACGCTATTGGGTGACACGGCCTCTTTCAGCCCTACCGCCCAGAATAAAAAGCCCTATTTGTGAATGGAAACACAATTGAACTAGGGAATCTACTTGCTACTCCAGCCTATTTGAATGTCTTAGAGGGCATATTATGAAATTTAACACATAAATTAACACATAAATTAACTAATTTCATTGCCAAAAGCAAGCAAATAAGAAAAACACAACGTTGTGCCTTATGATAGGCTTGCATATCAATAATACTTCTCTCTATTATTCCAGTTTACTCACACACACACACATACACCACACACACACCACTTCAGGTCGCACACACAAGACTTTTGAAGGACATCTGGCCTTAGAAATACCAGAGGAGAGGAGTTTAGACTGCAGGAGACAATTAGTAGTTGGACAGATATAGCATGTGCAGTTCTTCATGCAGCCTGAAGAGGGCAGCCTAGTCCCAGTTTTGATAGGCCTATTTCCTGTTGTAGGTTGGTAATGATCCTTCTTTAGGTTATTTTTGTAGGGGAAACTCAACTACCATTGGAATGAGAAGACTAAAGATTATATCCCTCTCAGTTTGTATCCACATGTTTAAAGTTTTTAGTGTAATGAAATAAGGAAATGAAACTAATGTCCCATTACCACCCTCCCCTGATCGGAGGACAACTTTATCAATGTGAAATGTCAATGTCACTTTAATGTCACAGGGTCTTTATAGTAGGTATAATATGGTCATTGTGACAATTGCACACAAACTGGTAATGCAATTAACATTGAACGTCTTTAAGTTCAACTTGGCAAACAAACATCTCACTTAAGTACGTCCGACCTTCACATCAGCACTTGACGTCACACTTTTCTTCGAACACTGCAAGGGTGTGTGTGTGCACGTGTCCATGTTTGTGTGTGTGTGTACGTGCCTGCATGTGTGTGTGCGCGCCTGCCTTCCATAGGTGTGATGTCACAGTGTCGGAGCGGAAGGATTTGATGAGCATAAACCCCCCATAAGCTTGGACCTCAAGGCTTACTGGCTTTAGATCCATCTGTCTGTCTCTCTCTCCCCACCTCAATCTCTCACCAAACAGTGGTATTCTCTGTCCAATCAAATAGCTCTGAGGTTAAAGCGTGCTATAGGCTGAGGGTCGGTGTTTGTTGTGCTTGTATACAGCACTAAATGTACTGTAGCCCTAGCGCGATAGTCAGCGTCCTATGGATTAGTGTACCTCACATGATATGAATGCTGTCCACTCCTACAGTCATGTCTGTTGGACTGATGCCAGCAGCTGACATGTAACAAAGGCTCCATTAACCAACTCCATGGTCATAGAAAAGCTGGCTTTGAGACAGACAGGACAGGGTAGACCTGAAAAGACAGGTAAACACAACAGAATTATACAAAGAGTAGAGAGGGAGTACTGTTGTGGACAGTGTATTTATTCTATGTCATCATTGTGAGTCATATGAGTGGGTTATCATCCACAAAATACCGTATGTCTAAGGTCTTCTCAGAAAAACACATGATGGAGTGGACATGGCGTGGACATTTGGCAATTTGTTTTTTCAGGTTTCATCACACACATAGGCCTACGGGTCAGATTGTTGTTGTTGCAAGAACACCAAATGAAGAAATGAACAACATAATGAGAGAATACAAAGCAAAAATACAAGGCCAGAACCATATTGGAGTGGCAATGATGGCCAAATTGAGTTATCTGTAATAACTGTCATGTGCTGGGCGTTGTTTTTGGCGTGCGCTTTTGAGTAGGAGGACAAAGCAGGGTTTTGTTAAAATTGCCTGGGTGCCTTCCAGTCCTTTTCCAGTGCCCGTAACTACTTTGACAGACATCCAGGCCTGTAAACAAGGCTTGATGAATCAGATGATATTGCCTCTATTCCACCACTCCCAACTGGCTCACTCACAGTAACTCTGACGTTGCCTAAAACAGCAGTGGCGCATCTTGTTTTTAAAATCGTCTCAAGTTATTTGCACTCTAATGTTTGGTCATTAGATTTTAATGGTAGGCTGATGGTCGTTTCACCCTGCTACATTATTTGTTTTAATGATTTCTGGACTTGTATACAGCTATAAGGTTTCCCCCCCATTTAAAGCAGAGGCCAGTGCAATTTCATATATCGAACAAAGCGTAAAGAAGAAAAAAAATGGCATAACAAATCCCATATGAATTGCATTCTACACTCCGCCATATGGCTCCTGCTAGTAGCGGTTAGAGGAGTAGGGATACTGCGCATGTCCGAAACTGACAAATATGAATGCAGCGCCAACATCTCAAGACATCTGACCAAACCAGGTAGGGTTATTTCATATCTTGACAGGTATTTTTCATGTCTTGTTGTTTCTTCAGCAGTTATTAACACACATGCGCAGTCCTCTTGCATCGTGATAATATGAGTTAGCCCGCTCGCAATGCAAGTTCAACAACAACCAATGTTGACAGTGAAGAAGAGAATTGGTCTCGCTATCTTGTCGCTAGTTAGCTAGGTGCTAGCTGGCTAACTATCTCTCTGCATCTGAAGAAAATGCTTTATGGTCGTTGCAAACTATTTTGACGTGATATAACTAGCTAGCTATTCTAGCTAATGCTATGCATTGACCTGGTGATAACTGACCAGACAATGGAGCAGACAATGGACCAATGTCAATTGCTAACGTGAATGGAAGGAAACCGCTTTGTTAGCGTGCGCTCTGGCCGCATTTCTAGCTAGCGCTACCTGTCACCTTTGCCAGGGTTAACACTAGCTATCAGCTTTCACGGCGTTCGCAGGTTCTAGCTAGCTGACCAACTAAATGTAGTCAGTTTTATTACAGCAATATGAATGCATTTCTTACCCAGCCCCATATAGCTATGTAGAGGTGTGTTGTCGGCACCTTGTCGCCTGTCAAATGAATTATCCTAGTCAGTGTTGGCTAACTATCTACGCTGAACAAAAATATAAACGTAAAGTGTTGGTTTCATGAGCTGAAATAAAATAGCATATACACTTTTTCATACGCACAAAAAGCTTATTTATCTAAATGTTTTTGCATATTTGTTTACATCCCCTGTTAGTAAGCATTTCTCCTTTGCCAAGATAATCCAGCCACCTGATAGGTGTGGCATATCAAGAAGCTGATTAAACAGCATGATCATTAAACAGATGCACCTTGTGTTAGGGACAATAAAGGCCACTCTAAAATGTGCAGTTTTGTCACACAACACAATGCCACAAATGTCTCAAGTTTTGAGGGAGGGTGCAATTGGCATGCTGACTGCAGGTGTATCCACCAGAGTTTTTGCCAGATAATTTCATGTTAATTTCTCTACCATAAACTGCCTCCAACGTTTTTTTTGTTGTTTTTTTAAATTTGGCAGTAGGTCCAACAGGCCTCAACTGCAGACCACGTGTATTGCGTCCTGTGGGTAAGCAGTTTGCTGATGTCAACATTGTGAACAGACGGTGTTGATGATGATGGTGGTGGGGTTATGGTATGGGCAGGCATAAGCAACGAACACAATTGCATTTTATCTATGGCAATTTGAATGCACAGAAATACCGTGCATAGATCCTGAGGCCCATTTCTTTTAAAGTATCTGTGACCAACATATGCATATCTGTATTCCCAGTCATGTGGAATCCATAGATTAGGGCCTAATGAATTTCTTTAAATTGACTAATTTCCTTCAATAAAATGTAAATCGGTAAAATCTTTGAAATTGTTGCTCCCAAGTGACGCAGCGGTGTAAGGCACTGCATCTCAGTGCTAGAGGCTTCACTACAGACCCTGGTTCGATCCCGGGCTGTATCACATCTGGCCGTGATCGGGAGTCCCATAGGGCGGCGCACAATTGGCCCAGCGTCGTCTGCGTTAGGGGAGGGTTTGGCCGGGGTAGGCCGTCATTGTAAATAGACATGTGTTCTTAACTGATTTACGTAGTTAAATTAAAGGTTAAATAAATATTTTTGTTCAGTATCGCTAGCTGTCTTGATCACATTAGTTGTTATCATCAGTGTCCCTTGCTGGCTGATCCTACACACAGACAGTTAATTTAGCATAATAATGCAGTTCTTCAATATAGTTGAAATCTATAGCCAGCTAACTAAAGTCATTTAGTTTTAGCTGGGGGGGACACTCAGCTGCATCTCTGTACCTGGGTTTGCAGCCCTCTGGCTTGAAGTCAGTGACCCAAGATGATCCCATACTGTAGTGTTGTTCAGTTCAATCATTTTATCAGTTTCTGTCATGCAACATCATTTTTCTTTGCTGCTTAAAACTATAGACATATTTACAATCCTTTGCCCTTAATTGCTCGCTCAACCTTTGCCCTGAGACATGGCTGTTTAGACTAGATGGTTGTGACTAAATGTAGTTCAGCTACGACCAGAAGTTAGTTTTTGTAGCAGGAGAGCATTTTAGCTAACCCTATTTCTAACCTTATCCTAACCTGCTACATTAATTTTCCTAACCTGCTATGAAAAAGTAACTTCCGGTCGTAGCTGTATAGTACTTAGTCAAAACCAGTCTCAGCCGGTCAGGGCAACCTTAACCTATATAGCCAGTGTAAGTTGCATATTTTTAGCCTACATCAAAGGTCTTATTCTGCAATCGCTCACATACAGGCTAGCTTATACAACATTCCCCTTACTTTGTCCCGCCCTCCCCCTGCATTAAGTTCCAAATAGCCTGTCAAGCAAACCCATATGTTTGTAACAATGTTATCTCATTCTTTTCCCCTCTCTGCAGTAAACATCATGGGTGGTTGAGAGACACCCTGGACTTATTTGTTGTGAAGAGGACAGAAGGCTAGTTAGGCTAAGCTATACTCCAGACCCCTCAGCCGCAGTCCAGAAGATACTGCAGCCATGGCTGAGGAGGACTACGGCTGCTTTGTGGACTGGACCCAGATGGGGGACCTGGCCAACAGCAGTGGCCCCTCCAAACTGGACGTCAAGGACCCAGTGGAGCTCAAGAAGCTGGCCAGGCAGGGCCACTGGGCCAAGAACCACAAGCTTCGTGCCCAGGTTTACCAGCAACTCATCAAGGCCATCCCCTGTCGCACCGTCACCCCTGATGCTGAGGTCTATCGTGACCTCATGGGGGACAGCACAGGTAAAAAAGCCTCGTCCGTCATCCCACTGCCGGACTTTGTGGACGGCAGCGCTGTTCCGCACTACTGCCTCAAGGCAGACGCGGTGACCACAGTCCACCGGGTCATCTCCTGTCTGGCTGGCCAGTTCCCGGACATCTCGCACTGCCCGGCGCTGCCCGCCATAACGGCCCTCCTGCTGCACTTCAGTGCCGATGAGGCGCAGTGCTTCGAGAACATCAGCCGTCTGCTGGCCTGCAACGAGCCAGGCCGGCGCTTGGTGGACCAGACCTTCCTGGCCTACGAGTCCAGCTGCATGACCTTCGGCGACCTGGCCAACAAGTACTGCCCGGCCGCCCACAAGTTGATCGTGGCCACAGCACAGGACGTGGTGGAAGTGTACTCGGGCTGGCAGCGCTGGGTGCTGGGCGACCTGCCCTTCAGCCACGTGGCCCGGGTACTAGACGTCTTCCTGGTGGAAGGATACAAGGTGTTGTATCGCGTGGCCCTGGCCCTGCTCAAGTTCTATCGCAAGCAGAAAGCCGGGGCTGGAGCTGGAGCTCAGCCATCAGAGGGCCAGAAACAGGACTCTGCAGAGGTCAAGGCTGAGATCCAGGCCTTTGTCAAAGCCATCGGCTCCAGCATCACCCCGGACAAGCTGCTGGAGAAGGCCTTCTCCATCCGCCTGTTCAGTCGCAAAGAGATTACCCTCCTGCAGCTCGCCAATGAGAAGTCGCTGCAGCAGAAGGGCATCACCGTCAAACAGAAGAGGTGAGTGAGGGCTAGAGAGACAGCATGAGCCATATTGGGTCTAATTGAAATTGGAGAGTTAATTTACTTCTAGAGAAATGATTGTCTACAACGCTGTCAATGGATATCAATGAGGCAGTGGACACTAGTACCGCTGCTAATGCTATGCTAGCGCTTTAGCTAATGTCTAATGTTTATTTACGCTGCCAAGGTTCTATGTAGGCCTTCTATGAGTGGTGCAGTGGTCTAAGGCACTGCATCGGAGTGTGCCACTAGAGCTCCTGGTTCGAGTCCAGGCAGTTGTAGCCGGCCGCGACCGGGAGACCCATGGGGCGGCGCGCAATTGGCCCAGTGTCGTCCGGGTTAGCAGAGGGTTTGGCCGGCAGGGATGTCCTTGTCCCATCTCGCTCTAGCGACTCCTGTGGCGGCCCGGGCGCAATGCACGCTGACACGTCGCCAGGTGTACGGTGTTTCCTCCGACACATTGGTGCGGCTGGCTTCCGGGTTAAGTGGGCATTGTGTCAAGAAGCAGTGCGGCTTGGCGGGGTCGTGTTTCGGAGGACGCACGGCTCTCGACCTTCGCCTCTCCCGAGTCTGTACGGGAGTTGCAGCGATGAGACAAGACTGTAACTACCACGAAATTGGGGAGAAAAGGGAGTTAAAAAAAAAAAAAAGACATGGTTCTAAGTTTAAAAGCCATGAACCAAATCAGAATGGTATGCTACGAATGAGAGACATGCACTCATTCGTAGCGTGACAACTTTAGCCACCAGTGAGGGTCATGTTTAGAAGGGATGTGACATTATGCATTTTAGCTAACTCTAACCATTTTCCTAACCTTAACCTAATTCTCATAACCTGCTGCATATGTTGTCCTATCCTGCTACGAAAAGTAACATTTTCGGCATCCCATCTAGTCAAAACCACCAGTGAAATGTGGCTGTCGTTCCTGGCTATATAAAGCCGGTACGACCTGCCGCTAAAATCATTTGGACACCTGCCGCTAAAAGCATTTGGATAGTTAATTGATTTTCTGTTTTTAGTTCACTCACACTTTTTCCTGTTGTGGCTGTCTGTGTGGCTCTTTTCTCACCATTCTGTTCATAGTTTTCCCCCTTTTTATTTTTTTGCTGTCCATTTTCCATCCACCGTCGTCTTCTGTTTTCACCTTGACTCCTGTGTCCATGTGTCTACTGCTCCTCCATTCTCCCATTTGCACTTGGCTCTGTTAGTCTGAGGTAGGTGTTTCTCTCTCAGCTCTCTCTCTTCACCTGTTAATACTTGAGCTGATCTCCCTCATTAGTGATAAATTGTATTAGAAACCGTGTCCACATTCTCTGTAAACTATAATTGTATAAGTGACCAGGAAAACACGATTTGGACATAGAACACATAGGCAAAACCAAGAAACAGTGTGCTGGATTTTGCTTCTCGTTAACACTCAATTGAATAGGCCTAATTAAAGTCCCAGACTGACTACAGTACTAGACGGTCCAATCACCTTGTTTAAGGTCTGAATTAGGTGCTGTTGGTTCCAGCTCACGCTGTGACCCTTGAGGTCAGGAGTTGTACAGTTACTACAACAACAACCATGACATATCCAGAAAAGCTCAGAAAATACTGTATTAACCTTCCATTACCACAACCTCATGGCCCTACATGCTGTACAAAGACTTTGACTGACCGATCAGGAGTTTGTGTGTTACTGACAAAGTAGTCATCTCCTTCCTGCCCGGTTACCATGGCTACAGGCGCAACGTGCAGCTGGCTCTGAACCCGGACACCTTCTCCTCGGAGGTGGTCAGCGCCAAGGAGATGAGGGACATCTGGTCGTGGATCCCCGAGCGCTTCGCCCTGTGCGAACCGCAGCTTCTCTTCACCACGTCCACCCACGGCTGCAGCCTCAACCGGTACCCACTGCCCATTGTAGTACCCACTTTACCAGTCTCATTTTAGCCACTCACTGCAGCCTAGGCAAACCACTAGACCAGAGGTGTCAAACATACCGATCCAATGAACCCACTTTATCTCTACATGTGTTTTCTGTGAGGAAACGGTCTCCGTCTATATTGAAATACCTAAAACCAAATTAAAAGTGGGTGGAAATGATAATGGACCTACATTTTTATACAGTCTCTACACTCTGTCCAGCTTGCTAACAGTCACCGAAACAAAAGCTAGACAGTCAGGGAGCTTTGAAAATTCCATTTACTAGGCTATTTTTGGCAAATTTTAATCAAGTTTCAGTGCTGTCCTTCGGACCTCAGTGGAGACCGAATGTGGCCCATGGGGCAAAATAAGGTTGATACCCCTGTGCTCTACAGTTTCCTGTACCCACTTTATCCTTAGTCTCGGGTTCCACACCAACCTAACCTTAGAGAGACAACTAAGATTGGGTTATAGCAACATTTCGAGATGCTAAATCCCTGCCTATATGCAACATTATCACTGATATGCGATTAATATTGCAGACATGATTATGTCGCAGATATGTGATAATATCGTCGGTATGCTGTAATGTACCAGACCAACTGATATTCTGCCCACTTTATTCATCCTCATTGGTACACTTTACCCTGCACTGGGCCCAATTTACCATACAGCTTACTCTACATTTCGCCACAGTCTTGGCTACCATGCCTACTTTACCACAAAGGGGCAATTTGAGATTGGTACGTCAATTTTTTTACTTTTAAATGTGGATGTATACACACTACCTACCGTTCAAAAGTTGGGGTCACTTAGAAATGTCTTTAGAAATGTCTTGATTTTGAAAGAAAAGCAAAAAATGTTGTTTATTAAAATAACATCAAATTGACAGACGCCTCACAAGTCTCAACGTCAACAGTGAAGAGGCGAGTCCGGGATGTTGGCCTTCTAGGCAGAGTTCCTCTGTCCAGTGTCTGTTCTTTTGCCCATCTTAATCTTTTCTTTTTATTAGCCAGTCTGAGATATGGCTTTTTCTTTGCAACTCTGCCTAGCAGGCCGGCATCCCGGAGTCGCCTCATCACTGTTGATGTTGAGACTAGTGTTTTGCGGTTACTATTTAATGAAGCAGCCAGTTGAGGACTTATGAGGCGTCTTTCTCAAACTAGACACTAATGTACTTGTCCTCTTGCTCAGTTGTGCTCCGGGGCCTCCCACTTCTCTTTCTATTCTGGTTAGAGACAGTTTGCACTGTTCTGTGAAGGGAGTAGTACACAGTGTTGTACGAGATCTTCAGTTTCTTGGCAATTTCTCGCATGGAATAGCCTTCATTTCTCAGAACAAGAATAGACTGACGAGTTTTAGAAGAAAGGTCTTTGTTTCTTCTGGCCATTTTGAGCCTGTAATCGAACTCACAAATGCTGATGCTCCAGATTCTCAACTAGTCTAAAGTTGGCCAGTTTTATTGCTTCTTTAATCAAACAACAGTTTTCAGCTGTGCTAACATAATTGCAAAAGGGTTTTCTATTGATCAATTAGCCTTTTTAAAATGATAAACTTGGATTAGCTAACACAATGTGCCATTGGAACA
This sequence comes from Salvelinus namaycush, assembly GCF_016432855.1. Lineage (NCBI taxonomy): Eukaryota > Metazoa > Chordata > Actinopteri > Salmoniformes > Salmonidae > Salvelinus > Salvelinus namaycush. Next base: position 18,971,963 of record NC_052310.1, read on the forward strand.
CAGGAGTGATGGTTGCTGATAATGGGCCTATGTAGATATTCCATTCAAAATCTGCCGTTTCCAGTTATAATAGTCATTTACAACATTAACAATGTCTACACTGTATTTCTGATCAATTTGATGTTATTTTAATAGACAAAAATTTCCTCTTTTTTTTTTAAACAAGGAAATGTCTAAGTGACCCCAAACTTTTGAGTGTGTGTGTGTGTGTGTGTGTGTGTGTGTGTGTGTGTGTGTGTGTGTGTGTGTGTGTGTGTGTGTGTGTGTGTGTGTGTGTGTGTGTGTGTGTGTGTGGGTGGATGGATGGATGGATGGATGGATGGATGGATGGATGGATGGATATATATATATATATATATATAGATAGATATAGATAGATAGATGAATATAACTTAGAAATGCCTCATGAGCTTAGTTCAATCAACTCTTACCCTACCAGTCCCCAAAATATAAGCTTGTTTTACTCCATTGTTTATAAATGTAATTGTACACAAACACTTCATATCCTAAAAACATGCTTAAAACTACACATTTTGATATCATGGATGGTCAGCCATTACATCTGTCTATTAATTTGAGACCGGTTACATTTCTCCAGCCCCATCCCTCAACTATTTACCAAAACAGTGGCAGGACTGTTGACTTGGACAGTAAGGTCACCCATTTATGTCTTTGTGTTCAGCAGCAATAGAACTAGAATATAACGTTTGTTTAGTGATGAATCAGCAATGGCCCTTGTTCAATATTCCCTTGCCCTTGTACAGCCTCGGGTACTAAATCCATCACCCTCAGGCCAAACGGAAGACTTAGTTTAGGGTCATATTCATAGCTCACACAGAAACAGAATCTTGTTTTATAGAATGCAAACCGTAGCCTGACACTTTTTCCCCAGGGCCAGGTTTTAAGGATCAATACTGTAGGTTTAGTTAATATTTACCCTCCTGTATTGGTTTACTGCTCATCAGCTGAGACACAGGTGAGTACCAGAGCTATCCAAAGTATATCACTAGGGGCCATAAAGACTTTCATACTTTCATTCAGCTAGTGAAAAAGGCTGATCTCTGACTTAAATTCAAACATTTTGTTTTTTCAATAGGAATGGGTTAACTTTCTGAATTATGCTACATAGAAATCATTGACCAAAGAGAGACTGCAGTATGATCATAAAACCAAGAATGAATGTAATCTGACCTTGTAAAAAAGCTGCATGGAATGTATCGCACTGTAGGCTAAATGTAATGTTGTTGTCAGTTAAAAGGGCCCCCTTCCTTTTTGCTTCTCATCTTTAAGATGCGTTATGATTGTTAAAGGGAAGCCTATGTGTGTGTTTTACTTCTGGTTCATTTCACACATGCATACATGGCCAGATTGTGTAATAGAGGTTGTCCATTCCTTTTGTCCCAGGTTTTACGCTCATGTTGAAGGGTATGAGCCCACTCTGCTACTCATCCGGACCTGCGAAGCTGATGTAACGACCTTACACACACACACACACACACACTTACACATTGTGTGTGCGTTACCACCCTCGTGTAACAGTATAATGACAACCATGGCAATAGACAAGTAACTCTCGAGCTCACATTATTATGACACTGAAAAAGTATGCATGGTGTTTTAAATCTATAGTTTTTCAATCATATTGATATGGTAAAGACCTATCATTTAATGACATCTATGAATACATGTACAGTATGGAGTATCTACTTTTTATAATACCGAAATTTGAGTGACTAAATAAAAAAAGTAGTCATTCTTCTTCGCCTTTTGACATTGTCCCATCCTTCTATTTCCTATCCCACTTCACCCTTTGATTCTACTGTAATACACCCTCTCACCATGCCCTGTATTGTCTGTCCAGGTATGTGGAGCCTTTCTCTCAACCGATTGGGAGGAGCGCAAGCGAGGCGGGAACAAACTCAGCTTCTTTGGGACTGGAGAATGTTTTGTCTTTAGGGTGAGTTGTGTTTATTTCCCGATTTACTTAATTTTTCTCATCCAATTATTTTTGGGGAGCAAGGTTATTATAGTAAATTAAAACTGACACTAAAGTAAAAACTACAATTGGAAAAACTATTTAGGAAACTGGGCGTGAACAATGGCGGCAGCAAACCCAACACCAGCAGTGGTCGGTTTCAAAAGGCAAAGCCCCGTATGGGATGATTTTGAGTACATTTTTGGAAAGGATGCAGCGGTCGAAGGCACTGCATCGCAGTGCTAGAGGCGTCACTACAAACCCTGGTTCGATCCCAGGCTGGCTTCAGGGTTAAGCGAGCAGTGTGTCAAGCAGGAGTGCGGCTTGGCGGGTCGTGTTTCGGAGGACGCATGGCTCTCGACCTTTGCCTCTCCCGAGTCCGTACGGGAGTTGCAGCGATGGGACAAAGCTGTAACTACCAATTGGATTTTTTTTTTTTTTATGGAAAAACCCAACCAACCTCAAAGTTCATCTGAACAGCACCCACAAAGAATGTCAGGATAAAGACAAGAATTTTGGAATTCGGTCAGGATTCAACTCAAAGAAAAAAAAATTGGGCCACATGCACCGAATACAACAAGTTTAGACTTGTGAAATGCTTACTTATAAGCCCTTTCCCAACAATGCAGTTAAAAGTAAGAAAATGAACAAATGGATAAAATGGTAACGCAATAAAATAGCACACTACAATAACAAGGCTATACAGGCTATATACAAGGAGTACCGGTACTGGAGTGAGTGTACAGCAGTATGAGGTAGTTGGGATGATTGAGGTAATGTGTAGGTTTGGTTAGGTGATTGATTGATTGATAAAAGAAGAAAGTCCAGGGAGCCATTTAATTAACTGTTCAGCAGTTTTATGGCTTTGGGGTAGAAGCTGTTCAGGAGCCTTATGGTCCCAGACTTGGAGCTCCAGTACTGCTTGACGTGCAGGAGCAGAGAGAAAAGTATGTGGCTTGAGTGGCTGGAGTATTTGACCATTTTTAGGGCCTTCCTCTGACACCGCCTGGTATAGAGGTCGTGGATAGCAGGAAGCTTGGCCCCAGTGATGCACTGGGCCGTACGCACAACCCTCTGTAGCGTCTTGCGTTCGGATGCCAAGCAGTTGCCATACCAGGCGGTGATGCTTTCAATGGTGCAGCTGTTTAACTTAATGAGGATCTGAGGGCCCATGCCAAATCTTTTCAGCCTCCTGAGGGGGAAGAGGTGTTGTCATGTCCTCTTCGCGACTGTGGTTGGACCATGATAGGTCGTTAGTGATGTGGACACGGCAGTCTCTACTACAGCACCATCGATGTGAATGGGGGCGTGCTCGGCCCTGCGTTTCCTGTAGTCCACGATCAGCTTCTTTGTAGACTCCTGGTATCATATGAACACGCAAGACGTGGACATTTTGTAGAATTGCAGGAAATAAGCTTTAAAACTTCATTTTCTCTTTGCTCAATGGCATAATGTGTAGAATGTCAGAAAATGAATTTCAAAACTGCTAATTTTTTCTCTCTGCCATCAAGAAGGGTGTGGACTGGGGTTTGCCACCTAGGAAATTTGTGTGACCGGACCATCTCAAATAGTACTTGAGTACCCCTGCTATTTAATTTTTTTTAACCTTTAATTAACTAGGCAAGTCAGTTAAGAACAAATTCTTATTTACAATGCCGACCTACCGGGGAACAGTGGGTGAACTGCCTCGTTCAGGGGCAGAATGACAGATTTTTACCTTGTCAGCTCGGGGATTCTATCCAGCAACCTTTCGGTTACTGGCCCAACGCTCTAACCACTAGGCTACCTGCCGCTATAGGCCTACAACACACATGGCTCCTAGCCTCCCATGCATGAGGCTACTTTCTGTCCCAAATACTAAAAGTGAATATTAAATCATATGAAATAGAAATGTTTGAATGAAATCTAGTAAATCAAGTCTGAAAACTAACTGAAACTAAACTGAATTTCAAATGAAAATCCTAAACTAATTTCAAATTTTTAAAAAACGAATAGAAAATCACAACTATAATAACCTTGTTGGGGATTAGAAGGTTATGTGGATTCTTTTGTGTGCGTCCCATATATAATTTCGCCTCCGAGGTAGCAATTTGTGACTAAGAGTGGACACCAGGGGGTGCCATTTACAAATAGTTTCTTCATATCCGCTGTCACAATAATAAGCCTCCTTGTCACCAGTCTGGCCTCCACCCACTCTGAACAGAAAAGCATGTCACGTCCAAAACGCAGTATTTCTTCTTGAGTGATATAGCTGATAATTTAACAAAAGGTTTTGTACATTTTATAGACGTTTTGCCGAGTGTATCCGGGTCTAGAAATAGCCTTCTTTCAACTCCTTTTCCATTTAATTATTAAAGTGGTGAGGATGATGCACAGCTATGTGCTCTGGCCGTCTGCCTGTGAATACCGCCCTGCACAGGCAGAAACACACACTCATCGGAAACTCCTGTAACTGGAGCCGAACGGTACAGTAGCACTTGATCCTCACTTGACACCACATACATTAAAAAATGTTAGTTATTTAGCAGACTCTCTTCTTTTTCGTACTGGTCCCCCGTGGGAATCGAACCAACAACCCTGGCGTTGCAAGCGCCATGTTCTACAAACTGAGCCACACGGGACAGGAACACGGAACAACACACTGTAAGATGGGGATCGAGATCTATTAGACATGCACGGGGAGAAAGAAAGAGAATGGAAAAAGCACCAAATATGACAGTCTCAGTATCCAGTTTGTGTCTGGATGATTCAAGGTAAACCCCTCAAGCGTGTGTATATATGAAAATAAACACTCAAACGTGATCAATGATTGTTACTCTCTGTTTGTCCATATAGCTGAAGCCGGAGATGGAGAGGTACGAGTGGGTGGTGATCCGCCACCCGGAACTGGCCTCCTCCATCAAGGCCCAGAGCAGTGAGGACCCTGCTGAGGACGAGGCTCCCGCCGACGGGCAGAGCTCTGATTACAACAGCCTCCCCGTGGAGAGGCCGGCCGCTGACCCCTCCAACCGCCTGTCACCCTTCCTCTCGGCCCGACACTTCCACCTCAACTCCAGAAACACCTCCATGTTCATGGCCGGCAACATTGACTCCATCATAGTGGGTGAGTGGAAATCAGTCCTTCATAACCAGCGTCTCTTGTTCTTAATCAAACAGACTGTCCAGAGTGAGTAGATTCTCCTCATCAATGACTGATGTAGACCTGACAATGTTGCATTTAAACTAACATCTAGGAACTGAGGATCCCTGTGGCCCTTGCCTGTGCCTTTCCTCTCCCTCAGCGTCTCTTTAAAAAAAAAAAAATGGATCTCTCAGATCCAGTGCACTCGCCTAGATTCAACTAATTTTTCTGTCTTAACTCCTGCTGTTCTGTCTCCTGCCAGGGGGAGGAGAGGGCAACGCGCTGTACATCGACGGCGAACTGAACCACGGACGCACAGCCCGCTGCACCACCTTTGACAACCCCCCGCTCTGCTCCACCGAGAGCTTCCAGGTGGCCCTGCTGGAGGTGTGGGGCTTCCAGGATGCCATGGCCTCAGATAGATAGATAGACACATACACACAGTTAAAGATACACACACACACACACACAAACCCCACCAAAGGCCTGATGAAGGTACCTGCAATATCAGAACAAACCCCTTTCCATCCAGAAAATTAATTTATCCTTTGAATTCTATACATAAATGTGAAATATTTGTAATTATTAATGTAAAACAAGTATCGTATTCTGAAAGTATCTTTTATTTGTGATTATTTTTTACAGATGTTTAATTGTTGTATTACTCTTTTTGTTGACTCTCATTCGGGGGATTTTAATGACGAAAAGCAGCTCTGTTTTACAAAGGCTTTTGTCTGGCATTATTATCAAATGCCATGGTTTTACACACTCAAGTTACTTGTTTCATTTCTATATTCACTTTATATCCACCCATAAATTTGTGCAATCTGGTTTGGCACCAAACCAACCGCCAAAATCGTAGTTAGTAGGCCTATAAGTCTAAGAACATATGCCGCCTACCCAGCTGTCAAAGAACTGGGGTCTATGAAAATGAATTGCACAAAGTGAAGTGTCTATTTGGTAAATAATGTTGAATTGTGGGGTATTTGCAATCAAAATAGCAGAGTTCAAGTAATGCAGTCGTGACCTAAGTCGTGCCAGGTTTTGTTGTCTTTCATCAAGCCCAGTTATGCTTTTCCCTCTGACTGTACATATCTGGGAGTTATTACTCTATATCAGATTAACTGTGGTTCTGTTGGCGGATACTTGTGTAAACGTGACGTTTCAGTGTAGCCTGGTCCCAGATCTCTTTGTGCCGTCTTACTGAACCGTCTCCTATGGTCATTCATTGTCGTAGCAAACATGACAGTTGGCTATACGGTACAAACAGATCTGGGACCAGGCTAGTTTCAGTCTGGCTGTTGTGCAGGCCATATTCTCACCAGATGTACTCTTGCTTTTGCACACAGCAGTAAGTTAAAAGAAGACCCCTTTTAAAGTATGCAAATATCGTTCTTAGAATGTTTTTTATTGATACTGTAAAAGTGCGATGAAGACCATATCCACGTCCCTCTCATTTAGGTTCACAACCTGTAGTTAAACTATGTGTAAGTTATGCAGTATTCATCTGTCTTTCTCTATCCGTCCCTCTCCTTTAACTCTGAAACATTATCATCCAAAAAAGGAGCAGAAAATGTAAGTTATTTGGCAGAGACTCAACTGTATATCATTGAATATCTGTGTTGTGTTGAAGTCCTCAAGTGAAGTATCGGTTTAAAAAAAAAAAAAATACAGATGTATCAAATATGTGAAAGTAATACACTTTGAAACAAGTGATATATGTCTTTGTCAGGTTTTATTGTTCATTATTTTTCACTTTCATTGTTTTTTTTTGCTAGCTTTGCACGCATGTGCCCCTACCCATTCGACTGTTCTTTCTCCATGACTACGGGTTGAAAGGAGGGTAGTAGTTTCTTGAACCCTGTCACATTAACGTGTCAGTTGCCTTTCACAGTCCCAGAATCGAACCATTAGCCTAGCCTGACGACTATTCTTCTGCTGCTCTGTGGTTCGCGACATGCTTTAGTCTGAGACTGCCATCATTGAAGTCGTTTGTGGTGACGAGGGGTGTTGTACAAAACAAAGTCATCAGCGACTGGATCAGCACTAGCCAATAAGAATATCACAGCCAATGCTGAATTCTCAAACCACTGTTTTACCCAAGTGTGTTCTGGCTCAACCCATCAGATTCTGGACCAATCAGGTGGCCCTGAATGTGTTCGCATTCGGTGAAGGGTCAGGGAGGTACTCGGATCCAGACGCACTGGGCGAGTTTGCGTGGTAAGGCGGAAGTCGAATAGAGTCGGGGGAGGTACACGACAATGGCAGACATGTTGTTTGCCTTCTTTTATGCCGATGAAGTTGATGCTAGTGAAATTCCACTTCTACACAAAGCTGAACGTGATCATGTTCCAAGGAATGAATATCCTGATAAGGAAATGAGATACCAGCCCAAGCTCTTTCACAAGTCTTGTTTTATATTTCTGTGATGGTTTTTCACAAAATATTACCTGGTAGTGAGTGCATAGGCTACTAGAATGAGAACATATCAGTTTTCTTTGCAGCATATGGAATTTGCTCTGTTTGTCATTACTTCATGCCCTTGTACCTTCCTCATTATTTGTGATTGTGCAACATGGAATTGTAACAGATGTCATTAAATGGAGTCCACAAAGCTTCTTAATGTATGGTAATTGATTGCATGTTAGTATCACTACAGGCTGTAGTGTATTTCTTTCATTCTCAACCTTTGTTGCTTTTGTCAGTAAGCATATAAAGAACAGAATTTGATTAAATCACATGAAGACAAAACACTCACTGTACAGAAAAGTATTAGACTATGTGTACTGTACATCAGTTCACATACATTACTGGGTAAACAATATGAAGAGTATTAGACTACATGTACATCAGTTCACATAAGTTACTGGGTAAACAATATGCTAAGCAGTCGACTGCACTTGGTGTTGACCCCGAGACTGGTGTCTGGGGTACTTGCTCATTGAGAGACGATTTCCCAGACAGATTAAGCCTCTAAAATTGCCCGTGTAGAAATCCCCTACAATAGCGTAGCCTACAATATGTATTCAATTTTATTCACACTTAATAGACAATCAACTAATTTGTTTGGTGACAATATTACAAACCAGACAAATTGTAGGCTATAACATTACAGTAACATCTAGATTGTAACGAGTGCGCTGCGAGTCTGGAAGCAAGTTCAGGGAGTGAGTGTTTTAATAAATAAAAGAAACAGTGAACACGAAACACACCGACATGAAAACAGTCGATAACACCTGAGGAAAGATCCAAGGGGAGTGACAGATATAGGGAAGTGGTCCCGTGTGGCTCAGTTGGTAGAGCATGGCGCTTGCAACGCCAGGGTTGTGGGTTCAATTCCCACGGGGGGACCAGGGTTCAATTCCCACGGGGGGACCAGGATGAATATGTATGAACTTTCCAATTTGTAAGTCGCTCTGGATAAGAGCGTCTGCTAAATGACTTAAATGTAAATGACTTAAATGGAAGATATAGAATATTGACATCAGCAAACCGCTCATTACATGTGTAATGATCATGCTGTTTAATCATCTTAAATTTGCCACACCTGTCAGGTGGATGAATTATCTTGGCAAAGACGAAATGCACAACATTTGAGAAAATTCAGCTTTTTGTGCGTATGGAAAATTTCTGGGATGTTTTATTTCAGCTCGTAAAACATGGGACCAACACTTTACATGTTGCGTTTATATTTTTGTTCAGTGTACATTAGCTATATTTTCGCAAGTAGGATATTTCATTTATTTATGTTAGAAATGTGGGTCACATGTAGGTCTATGTAATCAGATTGTAAGGATAAAGATGTAGTTAAGATTTAAATAGTCATCCACCCAAACAGTAAACATACATTGATAATAACCAATGATGGGTGGCGACATCAACCATTTATGAGCATGTAGCGTCTTTTTTTAAATGTATTTATTTGTATTTATTTAAGCTTTATTTAATTTCACTAGACAACTCAGTTAGTAACAAATTCTTATTTACAATGATGGCCTACCCTGGCCAAACCCTAACCCGGACGACGCTGGGCCAATTGTGCGCCCCCCTATGGGACTCCCAATCACGGCCGGTTGTGATACAGCCTGGAATCGAACCAGGGTCTGTAGTGACACCTCTAGCACTGAGATGCAGTGCCTTAGACTGCTGCGCCACTCGGGAGCCCAAAAACCTTCCACAAAAAAACAGAAGGTTGCCTCCCACAATGCTTTGGTTCCGACTTCAAGTTGCAGTTGGTGAGGAGCAACTACAGAAATTTTTAGTCGACTGCAATCGAAAGTTTATGACCTTTGATCAGAGGGTTGTTGTAAAGGTCATGCAGTTACTTAGTCACAAGTTGGATCATTTTTATACCCATAATGCAACACAATTTGAAAGGCGGTGACCAACGTCAACATCGTGGTCAACATCTTGACAAAAGTGATCTGCTCGAATGCGCCCATTGCGTAGTGATTAGCCTGAGCAAGGAGTCTAGTTAGCCAGGCACCCATTTGCCCCTCTAAATATTAATGGTTATAACATACAGTCAAGAAACAGTCTTCTTCTAACATATTTTAGCAAAGTATTAACTGAGTTGAAAAACAAATGTTCAACAGAAAACATTATTGTTGGTGGTCATTATGATGTTGCTCATGATGACTGGGTGGATAAGTATCCAACTAGGCATCAGCCTATTGTTTTAACTTAATACTTTCTGCTCTAGCTTTAAACTTTATGATATTTGGCAATCTCAGAATATTACTTTTAAACATTTGTATTGGTTTAACTCTACAACAAGTGACAGACAATTCAAATCTATAATTGATTATTGCTTGGTATCTTCCAATCTTCTGAATCTTGTCAGTGAATGTGGTATTTCCTCAGCTCCACTGACAGACCATTGTTTCAACCTTCTTTTTGGGGGGATAATGATAATGATAAGGATTTAAACCATACTGGAAATGTAACTATTTTCTTTCAAAGAATTAGTATTTCTGTTTACAGTTTTTGATGGTTCGTCGGAGGGCATAGCCGGATTTCTTATAAGCTTCCGGGTTAGAGTCCCGCTCCTTGAAAGCGGCAGCTCTAACCTTTAGCTCAGTGCGGATGCTGCCTGTAATCCATGGCTTCTGGTTGGGGTATGTACGTACGTACGGTCACTGTCATCAATGCACTTTTTGATGAAGCCAATGACTGATGTGGTGTACTCCTCAATGCCATCGGAGGCATCCCGGAACATATTCCAGTCTGTGCTAGCAAAACAGTCCTGTAGCTTAGCATCTGCTTCCTCTGACCACTTTTTGTTTGATCTAGTCACTGGTGTTCCTGCTTAAATTTTTGCTTGTAAGCAGGAATCAGGAGGATAGAATTATGGTCAGATTTGCCAAATGGAAGGCGAGGGAGAGCTTTGTATGCGTCTCTGTGTGTGGAGTATAGGTGGTCCAGAGTTATTTCTCCTGTGGTTGCAAATTTAACATGCTGATAGCAATTTGGTAAAACGGATTTAAGTTTCCGTCAACTGTGGGACCTTATATAGACAGGTGTGTGCCTTTCCAATCATGTTCAATCAATTGAATTGACCACAGGTGGACCCCAATCAAGTTGTAGAAACATCTCAAGAATGATCAATAGCAACAGGATGCACCTGAGATCAAACTCGAGTCTCATAGCAAAGGGTCTTAATACTTATGTAAATAAGGTATTTCTGTTTCTTATTTTTTATAAATTTGCAAAAAATAAATATAAAACTGTTTTCGCTTTGTCATTATGGGTGTTATTATTGTGTGTAGGGAAAAATTGATTGATGAGGGGAAAATGTATTTAATCCATTTTAGAATAAGGCTGTAACATAACAAATTATGGAAAAAGGGAAGGGGTCTGAATACTTACCGAATGCACCGTATTGATAAAAGTAATCTTGCCCTAGAGAGATTTACACGGTTATCAAAACATCATGCCAGGGTAAGCCTGCACGAAAAAACAGCTCTTATTTTAAGTATTTCTAAAATCACCTATGGGAAAAATGAATGTCAGAAAAACAACTAGAACCATTTCCCTTACCGCTAGGTTTTATGGGTATAATGACTCATACTGTGGTACTGTATGATTGCTTTGGTTTATCAACAGCCTTGTGGCTATTGTAATCTTTTGACTGTAGAAAAACAGGGATATCTAAAGTTGTCCCAGGTGAGGCAGGTAGCATGTGAGGGAGGGTCAACTGTACAGGTGCCTTACCTAGTTGGTCTGGAACTGAATACCCATACATGCATTCTAAATAGTAGGCCTTTTGGGTATGTAAAAATAGAACGTTTTAAAGTATGTGAAATTTTGAAAGTTGAGTATGCTTTAAAGATCAAATGCCTTGATTACCTTTCACCCTTTTCAAAATGAGGTGAGAAAAGGATTTTATCTCTCTGGTAGGGTACTCTTGTACTTCCTCGGCGGGAGAAGGCTATCGAGGAGCTAAGGACACTTCTCAGTTCCCATACTAACTAATTGACACTCTCCTCAATCACTCGACCACTTATCGGTTTCCGTCAGCTGTCATCAAGGCAAAGGGTGACTACTTTGAAGAATCTAAAATCTAAAATATATTTAGATTTGTTTAACTCTTTTTTTTGGTTACTTCATGATTCCATATATGTTATTTCATAGTTTTGATGTATTCACTATTATTCTACAATGTAGAATTTTTATTTTAATTAAGAAAAACCCTTGAATGAGTAGGTGTGTCCAAACTTTTGACTGGTACTGTATATATTAAAATATTAATATCAGACAGTGGACACCTAAGCCTATAGGCCTTTGCATGCAATACCCTGATACATTTAGTGCTCAAATCTCTAACAGCTAAACCGTGAGGTGGACAATTACTGTTTTAGAAAAGTAGCCAAAAAAAGACATGCAATTTGTTTTAGGATGTTTTTAAAGACACAGAAATGTGGCTCATTTGTGGCTCATATCTCTTGTTTATTGATGGGCGCTGGCTGCGCCACGTTGGATCTGAATGCTAATGGATGTCCATTAAATTTCTCAAATGTCCGGTAAATGAATGTCTTCCTTCATGTTGCCCGGCGCAAAATGTTCCTAATGGAAACTAAAATGGCATATTGTTTTTATGAAGATTTTAGAATATTCACATGAAAATCTCTCACCAATAGGATAGAACCCTAGCTATAGAAACCCTAAAGACTCTGGCAAGAGCGTTAGTCCAGTGTCACTTTGATTATGCCTGCACATCATGGTTCACCAGCAGTCCCAAACATCTAAATAATAACCTACCAGCCAAACTAGCTTGTAAGAATTGTACTTAAACTCCCCCCTCATACTCATCTGGAGGTTGAGCATTTTGTTGTCTATCTCTGTAACGTGTCTGTATCTACAGTTGAAGTCTGAAGTTTACATACACCTTAGCCAAATACATTTAAACTCAGTTTTCACAATTCCTGACATTTAATCCTAGTAAAAATCCCCTGTCTTGGGACAGTTAAGATCACCACTTTATTTTAAGAATGTGAAATGTCAGAATAATAGTTGAGAGAATGATTTATTTCAGCTTTTATTTCTTTCATCACATTCCCAGTGGGTCAGAAGTTAACATACACTCAATTAGCATTTGGTAGCAATGCCTTTAAATTGTTTAACTTGGGTCAAACTGGTGAATTTTGGCCCATTCCTCCTGACAGAGCTGGTGTAACTGGGTCAGGTTTGTAGGCCTCCTTGCTCGCACACGCTTTTTCATTTCTGCCCACAAATTTTATATGGGATTGAGGTCAGGGCTTTGTGATGGCCACTCCAATACCTTGACTTTGTTGTCCTTAAGCCATTTTGCCACAACTTTGGAAGTATGATTGGGGTCATTGTCCATTTGGAAGACCCATTTGCGACCAAGCTTTAACTTCCTGACTGATGTCTTGAGATGTTGCTTCAATATATCCACATAATTTTCCTACCTCATGATGTCATCTATTTTGTGAAGTGCACCAATCCCTCCTGCAGCAAAGCACCCCCACAACATGATGCTGCCACCCCCGTGCTTCACGGTTGGGATGGTGTTCTTCGGCTTGCAAGCCTCCCCCTTTTTCTTCCAAACATAACGATGGTCATTTATTGTTTCATCAGACCAGAGGACATTTCTCCAAAAAGTACAATCTTTGTCCCCATGTGCAGTTGCAAACTGTAGTCTGGCTTTTTTTATGGCGGTTTTGGATCAGTGGCTTCTTCCTTGCTGAGCGTCCTTTCAGGTTATGTTGATAAAGGACTTGTTTTACTGTGAATATAGATACTTTTGTACCTGTTTCCTCCAGGATCTTCACACGGTCCTTTGCTGTTGTTCTGGGATTGATTTGCACTTTTCACACCAAAATACGTTCATCTCCGGGAGACAGAATGCATCTCCTTCCTGAGCGGTATGACGGCTGCGTGGTCCCATGGTGTTTATACTATTGTTTGTACAGATGAACGTGGTACCTTCAGACATTTGGAAATTGCTCCCAAGGATGAACCAGACTTTTTATTCTGATGATGTTTAGGCCAGCAGAGAAGGCCTTGCAGGCCCTGACGGCCCACCACTGTGAAAATCTGATTTACCCCTAGCTGATCATTGTCTGCAGCCGGCTCTGAATGTAGTGTAATGAAACAGTCAGGGAGAGTGAGCTCGTCTGTGGTGGTCGGCGAATGCTCAACCCTTGGCCCTGTGTGGCATGGTGTGTGCCACAAAAGCATACTGAAGAGGCAAAGCCAATATCCACGTTTATAAACACAGGGTTACTAAAGTTATTGTTATTTGTAGTCATAAATGTTAGTTTTTAGCTAATTCTATGTAGGGGGAGGGTGTTCAATGTATTTCCTCCCAGTACATTTTGTTCTGGCCCTAATTGGTGCAATATCAGCTGATGCTAGAAGTTAGTCATAGGACTCACTGACAGTGTATTAAATCTATTTTCTATTTTTAATCTGTCTCGTGTGGACTGTCATGACAATGCCCTTTATGTCTGGAAAATTACATGTGGTGAAAATGAGTAAGATGGAACAGTTATACATTTGAACTAAAATTACATCAATGTTCACTGTTCAATAGCCTGTGAGTCCAGGCTATGCCTATGATACAATTAGTTCTTAATCCAAAATGTAAATATTATTAGGATGGATTCACAAATATAAAATCAAGAGGGTATTGACAACTGTCAAGGTTTTATATTTTTTTAAAGAGAGAAGAGGCCACTGCTGAAGAATGCAACATAAAATATCACATTTGAAAATCTTTCCGCTTTAACACACAGAATCAATTCAAACCGTCACCCCATACAAAATGCATCACAATCAATTTGTTTTCAATGGGTGCAGTTCTTTTTAAACATCCAGAGGGGAAAGACAGACAGACAGACAGACAGACAGACAGACAGACAGACAGACAGACAGACAGACAGACAGACAGACAGACAGACAGACCGTATGTGGTAGAGTTTAAGTAAGTCTTTCCCTAAGTGGCATTGACTTCCCCTTCTTGGCAAGGCCATGCTGTTCATTCAGGATTCTCACCCTACTAATCGCACATGCACTCCTATTTTTAGCCCCTCCTTTGGGTGTTGGTCGGTGCGGATCCTGAAATTCACGCTTTCCAGCCTCAACCAACCAGTAAGATAGATAAGATGCTTAAGTGTTTAACACTACACTGTGTCTGTTTCCATGGCTGCTGCCCAGCCCCCTCCCCTAGACTAGGAGTGGATGAGGGATTAACATCCAAACCAAGGGGTCTGGCAGATATTTGTTTTGGCTCACAGGGAGAGACAGTGTTACAGGCGTGTTTCCGTTTTTCATGGATGCCTTTTGTCAATAATAAATTGCATCACTAACCGTGCTTTTGCTGTTTTGTTTTATCAGTAATAGGAATTCTGATAACTGGTATATTTGGTATAACCAGAGTCCTTGATTAGCCCATATGGTGCTGCTAAATAGAAATAAATAGAAAAACAAAGGTAAGTACTATATGTACTATATTTAGACTGTACTCAAATGCACTGTGCAGATACAAATATTCTACTGTCACTCTCAGTTGCGTGAATACAATAAACCGCATCCTTAAAGGATTAAATCTAATAGATTTGAACGAAGGGACATTTCGTCTTAAATATCGAATGCATGAAATGTGAGTGATTTTTACTGCCCCCAGTTGGATTATTGGATCGTATGAGGGATATATTTTGGGTTGCATTCTCACACTAACCCAACATTCACAACCGATCAACAAAGCACCGTTTTTTTATTCCACCTTCCCCTGTTTCTGTAAGGATGTGGACTGTGTGAGGGGAGGACAGAGACTTACCACATAGGACACAGTTACTGATTACTGATGAGGTGTGGTGGTCTTAGGCTCTTATATCTGCCAAAGCATCACCCAGGTGGGTGCTACACTTTCGGTGTTGGATGTTCCAGCCTACCTACAGAGGACGAGTAGACGTGATCTTCCTAGACAGAGGTTCCCGATGAAAAGCCTGTATGACTGATGTTCTCCCTCCTGGCTGTACCATCGACGCCACCACTCAATTGAATGATCAACTGCATTATCATCTAGGTGTGGAAGACCTTCTCACATGAACTGTCAGCTCCCTGAATTCGCTATTTTTTGTTTTTCAAAGCGCTAAATAAATAAATATATTATTATTATTTATGGGCCAGATGCTAAACCTGAGAAGCTTAGCTCAGCTACTTCCTTATCATTAGGTTTACAGTCCTGAAATTGCCTCTTGCGTTATAGTATCAAAAATAGAAATATGCACATCCTCTGTGCAAATTAATCTACCCAATCAAAAGGCATTTAAAATGAATTCAAATTGTATTTGTCACATGCACAACAAGTGTAGATTTTAGCGTGAAGTGTTTACTTACGAGCCCTTTCCCAACAATGCAGTTAAAAGTAAGAAAATTAACAAATAGATGAAAAGAAAATAGTAAGAAAATTAAATAACACAAAAAATAACTATAACGAGGATATATACAGTACATGCTATTTACAAGGAGTACCGGTTCCGAGTCAGTGTACTGGGGTACGAGGTAGTTGGGGTGATTGACTGAGGCAATATGTACTTGTAGGTTTGGTTAGGTGATTGATTGATTGATTGTTTGAAGTACTATGTACATGTAGGTAGGGGGTGAAAAGCAGAAAGTCCGGCTAGCCATTTAATCAACTGTTCAGCAGTCTTATGGCTTTGGGGTAGAGCCTTTTGGCCCCAGACTTGGCACTCTGGTACCACTTGCTGTGCGCATAGCAGAGAGAACAGACTGTGACTTGGGTGGCTGGAGTCTTTGACAATTTTTAGGGCCTTCCTCTTACACCACCTGGTATTGAGGTCCTGGATGGCATGGAGCTCGGCCCCAGTGATGTACTGGGCCGTACGCACTGCCCTCTGTAGCGCCTTGCGGTCGGATGCCGAGCAGTTGCCGTACTAAGTGGTGATGCAGTGAGTCAAGATGCTCTCAATGGTGCAGCTGTATAACCTTTTGAGGATCTGAGGGCCCATGCCAAATCTTTTCAGCCTTCTGAGGGGCAAGAGGCGTTGTCGTGCCCTCTTCAAGACTGTGGTGTTGTGTTTGGACCATGATAAGTCCTGAGTGATGTGGACACAGAGGAACTTGAAATTCTGTCTCCACTACATCCCCATTGGTGTGAATAGGGGAGTGCTCCGCCCTCCATTTCCCATAGTCCACAATCAGCTCCTATATCTTGCTGATGTTGAGGGAGAAGTTGTTGTCCTGGCACCATACTTCCAAGTCTCTTACCACCTCCCTGTAGGCTGTCTCATCGTCGTCGGTGATCACGTCGTGTCATCAGCAAACTTAATGATGGTGTTGGAGTCATGTGTGGCCAAGCAGTCGTGGGTGAACAGGGAGCACAGGAGGGGGCTAAGCACACACCCCTGAGGGGGCCCCGTGTTTGGATGTGTTGTTGTTGCCTACTCTCACCACCTGGGGGTGGCCCTCCAGAGTCCAGTATCCATTTGCAGAGGGAGGTGTTTAATCCCAGGATCCTTAGCTTAGTGATGAGATTGGAGGGCACTATGGTGTTGAACGCTGAGCTGTAGTCAATGAACAGCATTCTCAAGTAGGTGTTTGTTTTGTCCAGGTGGGAAAGGGCAGTGTGGAGTGCAATAGAGATTGCGTCATCTGTGGATCTGTTGGGGCAGTATGCAAATTGGAGATTGTTCAGGGTGTCTGGGATGATGGTGTTGATGTGAGCCATGACCAGCCTTTCAAAGCATTTCATGGCTATAGATGTGAGTGCTACGGGGCGATAGTCATTTAGACAGGTTACTGTGGTGTTCTTGGGCATGGGGACTATGGTGGTCTGCTTTAAACATGTGGGCATTACAGACTGGGTCAGGGAGAGGTTGAAAATGTCAGTGAAGACACTTGCTAGCTGGTCAGCGCATGCTCTGTGTACACATCCTGGTAATCAATCTGGCCCTGCAGCCTTGTGAATATTAACCTGTTTAAAGGTCTTACTCACATCGGTTACGGCGAGCATAATCAGACAGTCGTCCGGAACAGCTGGTGCTCTCATGCATGGTTCAGTGTTGTTTGCCTCGAAGCAAGCATCGAAAGAATTTAGCTCGTCTGGTAGGCTCACATCACTGGGCAGCTTGCGGCTGGGTTTCCATTTGTAATCCGTGATAGTTTGCAAGCACTGCCACATCCGACGAGCATCAGAGTCGGTGTAGTAGGATTCGATCTTAGTCCTGTATTGTTGCTTTGCCTGTTTGATGGTTTGTCTGAGGGCTTAACAGGATTTTTATAAGCGTCCGGATTTGTATCCTGCTCCTTGAAAGTGGCGGCAGCTCAGTGCGGAGGTTACTTGTAATCTATGGCTTCTGGTTGGGATATGTACGTACGGTCACTGTGGGGACTACGTCGTCGATGTACTTATTAATGAAACCGGTGACTGATGTGGTAAACCCCTCAATGCCATCGGATGAATCCCGGAACATATTCCAATCTGTTCTTCCAAAACAGTCCTATAGATTACTGTTCGCTTCATCGGACCACTTTCCTTATTGAGCGCATTTCTAGCTAGATTTACAGTTCCCATGTCCTTGTTCATCCACGACTCTGTGAAACATAGGATATTACAGTTCTTCCGATCACGTTGATAGGATAGTCTCGAACGGAGCGCATCCACTTTATTTTAAATGATTGAACATTTGCCAATAGAACGGAAGGTAATGGCGACTTATCCACTCGCCGTCAAGGTCTCGATAGATATCCCGCACGCCGACCTCTGTAGCGTTTCCTCCTCCTCCTCCAGTGACAGGGATTTGGGCCTGGTCTGGGATGAGGATTATGTCCTTCAACTTCAATTTGTTGAAATAGAAGTCCTCACGCCAATCCTGGTTAGTAATCGCTGTTTTGATGTCGAGAAGCTCTTTTCGGTCATATGAAATAGTGGACAAAACATTATGTAGAAAGAAAGTTGGGATCAGCGAAAAAAAAACACAATAGCAATTGGTCAGGGGCCCGTAAAACGGCGGCCATCCCCTTCGGTGCCATTAGAGTTTTTGCAACAAACCCTATGAGTGTATCATGACATATCGATCCTGCTCAGAAACAATCTGTTATGCTGGTGAATGAGGACCCAAAAGCGACTTAATAGAAACAGAAACTTTATTCCAGTCTTAAACAAAAACGATACTCCTGGATCTTATCTTAGGTAAATCCAAAACAGGAAAACTGAAATCCTCTCGTCAGTAGAGAGGAACGACTGGAGACGCGACCACAGACTGCAGGTCGCTTCGGGAAGGCACAGGCCGTAGCTGACATAGACACCTGCTCACACGCAGCATCTGAAGAAGGCAAAAACACGACAGGGCGGAACAAGGACACAGAACAGCAAACATCAAACAAGGATCCGACAAGGACAGAAGCGGAAAACAGAGGGAGAAATAGGGACTCTAATCAGAGGGCAAAATAGGGGACAGGTGTGAAAGAGTAAATGAGGTAGTTAGGAGAATGAGGAACAGCTGGGAGCAGGAACGGAACGATAGAGAGAGAGAGCGAGAGAGGGAGAGAGGGAGGGGGAGAGAGAGGGATAGAAAGAGGGAAAGAACCTAATAAGACCAGCAGAGGGAAACGAATAGAAGGGAAGCACAGGGACAAGACATGATACTCAATGACAAAACATGACAGTACCCCCCCACTCACCGAGCGCCTCCTGGCGCACTCGAGGAGGAACCCTGGCGGCAACGGAGGAAATCATCAATCAACGAACGGTCCAGCACGTCCCGAGATGGAACCCAACTCCTCTCCTCAGGACCGTAACCCTCCCAGTCCACTAAGTACTGGTGACCACGTCCCCGAGAACGCATGTCCATGATCTTCCGTACCTTGTAAATAGGTGCGCCCTCGACAAGGACGGGGGGGGGGGAGGGAAGACGAACGGGGGCGCGAAGAAAAGGCTTGACACAGGAGACATGGAAGACAGGGTGGACGCGACGAAGATGTCGCGGAAGCAGCAGTCGCACAGCGACAGGATTGACGACCTGAGAGACACGGAACGGACCAATGAACCGCGGAGTCAACTTGCGAGAAGCTGTCGTAAGGGGAAGGTTACGAGTGGAAAGCCACACTCTCTGACCGCGACAATACCTAGGACTCTTAATCCTACGTTTATTGGCGGCTCTCACAGTCTGCGCCCTGTAACGGCAAAGTGCAGACCTGACCCTCCTCCAGGTGCGCTCACAACGTTGGACAAAAGCCTGAGCGGAGGGAACGCTGGACTCGGCGAGCTGGGACGAGAACAGAGGAGGCTGGTACCCAAGACTACTCTGAAACGGAGATAGCCCGGTAGCAGACGAAGGAAGCGAGTTGTGAGCGTATTCTGCCCAGGGGAGCTGTTCTGCCCAAGACGCAGGGTTTCGAAAAGAAAGGCTGCGTAATATGCGACCAATCGACTGATTGGCCCTTTCTGCTTGACCGTTAGACTGGGGATGAAACCCGGAAGAGAGACTGACGGAAGCACCAATCAAACGACAGAACTCCCTCCAAAACTGTGACGTGAATTGCGGGCCTCTGTCTGAAACGGCGTCTAACGGGAGGCCATGAATTCTGAACACATTCTCAATGATGATTTGTGCCGTCTCCTTAGCGGAAGGAAGCTTAGCGAGGGGAATGAAATGTGCCGCCTTAGAGAACCTATCGACAACCGTAAGAATCACAGTCTTCCCCGCAGACGAAGGCAGACCGGTAATAAAGTCTAAGGCGATGTGAGACCATGGTCGAGAAGGAATGGGAAGCGGTCTGAGACGACCGGCAGGAGGAGAGTTACCTGACAGTCTGCGCGCAGTCCGAACAAGCAGCCACGAAACGGCGCGTGTCACGCTCCTGAGTAGGCCACCAAAACCGCTGGCGAATAGAAGCAAGCGTACCCCGAACGCCGGGGTGGCCAGCTAACTTGGCAGAGTGAGCCCACTGAAGAACAGCCAGACGAGTAGAGACAGGAACGAACAGAAGGTTACTAGGACAAGCGCGCGGCGACGCAGTGTGAGTGAGTGCTTGCTTTACCTGTCTCTCAATTCCCCAGACAGTCAACCCGACAACACGCCCTTCAGGGAGAATCCCCTCGGGGTCGGTAGAAGCCACAGAAGAACTAAAGAGACGGGATAAGGCATCAGGCTTGGTGTTCTTATTTCCCGGGCGATAAGAAATCACGAACTCGAAACGAGCGAAAAACAACGCCCAACGAGCTTGACGTGCATTAAGTCGTTTGGCAGAACGGATGTACTCAAGGTTCTTATGGTCAGTCCAAACGACAAAAGGGACGGTCGCCCCCTCCAACCACTGTCGCCATTCGCCTATGGCTAAGCGGATGGCGAGCAGTTCGCGGTTACCCACATCATAGTTGCGTTCCGATGGCGACAGGCGATGAGAAAAATAAGCGCAAGGATGGACCTTATCGTCAGAATGGAAGCGCTGGGACAGAATGGCTCCCACGCCCACCTCTGAAGCGTCAACCTCGACAATGAATTGTTTAGTGACGTCAGGAGTAACAAGGATAGGAGCGGATGTAAAACGCTTCTTGAGGAGATCAAAAGCTCCCTGGGCGGAACCGGACCACTTAAAGCACGTCTTGACAGAAGTCAGAGCTGTGAGAGGGGCAGCCACTTGACCGAAATTACGAATGAAACGCCGATAGAAATTAGCGAAACCGAGAAAGCGCTGCAACTCGACACGTGACTTAGGAACGGGCCAATCGCTGACAGCCTGGACCTTAGCGGGATCCATCTGAATGCCTTCAGCGGAAATAACAGAACCGAGAAATGTGACAGAGGAGACATGAAAGGCGCACTTCTCAGCCTTCACGTAGAGACAATTCTCTAAAAGGCGCTGGAGTACACGTCGAACGTGCTGAACATGAATCTCGAGTGACGGTGAAAAAATCAGGATATCGTCAAGGTAAACGAAAACAAAGATGTTCAGCATGTCTCTCAGTACATCATTAACTAATGCCTGAAAGACAGCTGGAGCATTAGCGAGACCGAACGGCAGAACCCGGTATTCAAAATGCCCTAACGGAGTGTTAAACGCCGTTTTCCACTCGTCCCCCTCTCTGATGCGCACGAGATGGTAAGCGTTACGAAGGTCCAACTTAGTAAAGAACCTGGCTCCCTGCAGAATCTCGAAGGCTGACGACATAAGGGGAAGCGGATAACGATTCTTAACAGTTATGTCATTCAGCCCTCGATAATCCACGCAGGGGCGCAGAGTACCGTCCTTCTTCTTAACAAAAAAAAACCCCGCTCCGGCGGGAGAGGAAGAAGGCACCACGGTACCGGCGTCGAGAGAAACAGACAGATAATCCTCGAGAGCCTTACGTTCGGGAGCCGACAGAGAGTATAGTCTACCCCGAGGGGGAGTGGTCCCCGGAAGGAGATCAATACAACAATCATACGACCGGTGAGGAGGAAGAGAGTTGGCTCTGGACCGACTGAAGACCGTGCGCAGATCATGATATTCCTCCGGCACTCCTGTCAAATCACCAGGTTCCTCCTGAGAAGAGGGGACAGAAGAAACAGGAGGGATAGCAGACATTAAACACTTCACATGACAAGAAACGTTCCAGGATAGGATAGAATTACTAGACCAATTAATAGAAGGATTATGACATACTAGCCAGGGATGACCCAAAACAACAGGTGTAAAAGGTGAACGAAAAATCAAAAAGGAAATGGTCTCACTGTGGTTACCAGATACTGTGAGGGTTAAAGGTAGTGTCTCACATCTGATACTGGGGAGAAGACTACCATCTAAGGCGAACATGGGCGTGGGCTTCCCTAACTGTCTGAGAGGAATGTCATGTTTCCGAGCCCATGCTTCGTCCATAAAACAACCCTCAGCCCCAGAGTCTATCAAGGCACTGCAGGAAGCAGCCGAACCGGTCCAGCGTAGATGGACCGACAAGGTAGTACAGGATCTTGATGGAGAGACCTGAGTAGTAGCGCTCACCAGTAGCCCTCCGCTTACTGATGAGCTCTGGCTTTTACTGGACATGACATGACAAAATGTCCAGCAGAACCGCAATAGAGGCAAAGGCGGTTGGTGATTCTCCGTTCCCTCTCCTTAGTCGAGATGCGAATACCTCCCAGCTGCATGGGCTCAGTCTCTGAGCCGGTGGGAGGAGGTGGTTGAGATGCGGAGAGGGGGAACACCGTTAACGCGAGCTCTCTTCCACGAGCTCGGTGACGAAGATCTACCCGTCGTTCTATGCGGATGGCGAGTGCAATCAAAGAGTCCACGCTGGAAGGAACCTCCCGGGAGAGAATCTCATCCTTAACCTCAGCGTGGAGTCCCTCCAGAAAACGAGCGAGCAACGCCGGCTCGTTCCAGTCACTGGAGGCAGCAAGAGTGCGAAACTCTATAGAGTAATCCGTTATGGATCGATCACCTTGACATAGGGAAGCCAGGGCCCTGGAAGCCTCCTTCCCAAAAACTGAACGATCAAAAACCCGTATCATCTCCTCTTTAAAGTTCTGATAATCGTTAGAACACTCAGCCCTTGCCTCCCAGATAGCTGTGCCCCACTCCCGAGCCCGACCAGTAAGGAGTGATATGACGTAAGCGATCCGAGCTCTCTCTCTTGAGTATGTGTTGGGCTGGAGAGAGAACACAATATCACACTGGGTGAGAAAGGAGCGACACTCAGTGGGCTGCCCAGAGTAACATGGTGGGTTATTAACCCTAGGTTCCGGAGACTCGGAAGACCAGGAAGTAGCTGGTGGCACGAAACGAAAACTCTGAAACTGTCCTGAGAGGTCGGAGACCTGAGCGGCCAGAGTCTCAACGGCATGACGAGCAGCAGACAATTCCTGCTCGTGTCTGCCGAGCATTGCTCCCTGGAACTCGACGGCAGTGTTGCGAGAATCCGTAGTCGCTGGGTCCATTCTTGGTCGGATCCTTCTGTTATGCTGGTGAATGAGGACCCAAAAGCGACTTAATAGAAACAGAAACTTTATTCCAGTCTTAAACAAAAACGATACTCCTGGATCTTATCTTAGGTAAATCCAAAACAGGAAAACTGAAATCCTCTCGTCAGTAGAGAGGAACGACTGGAGACGCGACCACAGACTGCAGGTCGCTTCGGGAAGGCACAGGCCGTAGCTGACATAGACACCTGCTCACACGCAGCATCTGAAGAAGGCAAAAACACGACAGGGCGGAACAAGGACACAGAACAGCAAACATCAAACAAGGATCCGACAAGGACAGAAGCGGAAAACAGAGGGAGAAATAGGGACTCTAATCAGAGGGCAAAATAGGGGACAGGTGTGAAAGAGTAAATGAGGTAGTTAGGAGAATGAGGAACAGCTGGGAGCAGGAACGGAACGATAGAGAGAGAGAGCGAGAGAGGGAGAGAGGGAGGGGGAGAGAGAGGGATAGAAAGAGGGAAAGAACCTAATAAGACCAGCAGAGGGAAACGAATAGAAGGGAAGCACAGGGACAAGACATGATACTCAATGACAAAACATGACACAATCCCTAGCCCCTAAACCTAACATAAATATACAGATCTGAAGAGATCGGATGGATAAACAATATGGTCATAGCTCCTCGCCCTCTGATAGGCTTGCCATACTGCTTGAACCTATCCAATCTTCTCAGATCTACACATATGCCTGGGGGGACAGTCACTTTGAATCACGCCCTTGTGAGAATGTTTCACATGGTTCCCTATTTTGTGAGTTCCCCATATCCATGAAGCAGATGCACAGTGGAAGTCACTGTCTTTTCTCTGATTAATCTCTACTGTCAGAGACCATGTCTTGATCGATGAACGTGGATCCACCTATCCTGACATTCAGCAACACACACACACGCGAGCGTGAGTTCCTATGACAAAATGTTCAGGCAGGGAGTTGCTGAGTATGCATCACAGATATGCTATCGTGATAAACCTGCCTTAATGGAGGAGGTTACCTTTAGCTGCCTCCTCAAACATCACAGTAATGAGATTCCTGGATCAATAGCTGTTCAGTCACCCGTGAGAAAGAAAACCAGGGCACAAATTATATCCATTCAACTATGACCTTTATGTTTTTGATGCATCCTCTTCATGTGCATCTGTAGCACAAAATAATGTATTTCTCTGCAAGATAATGATAATTGTGAACCTCAAATATGTCAGGTAGCATATGGGCCTATAGTATGAAAAAGTAAACTAGAGAGAGGCCTGTGATGCTGGTGTAGAAATTACATCAAGGGTGAAGGGGCTTGGTGGGGGGAGGGGTTGCTCTGATGGCCTGCCTGCCTATGAGGAGAATGGGGATGTAGAGGGGGTGGATGGAGGGATGGAGGAAGGAGGTGCGACTCTGCACAATCTCTCTCTGACTCACACACTCAGCGTCACTCCCTTGCTGTCCTCTTGCTGTCCCTGGCTCTCTGAGCCTGCAGTTGCTGGGAGCGATATAGTGGGATTCTCAGCTCCCTCCCCCACCACACAATCTCTGACACTCACGCTCCACATGACTGCTGCATATCAAAGCTTACTGTAAACGACCCTCTCCTGCATGTTATCCAGGTGCAAAATGAATAAATTAATTCACAACGGAATTGTACGGCTTGAATTTGTGTTATTGTATCATGTGCAAATCACTTTAAGAAATGCATGATTTCAAATGCATTATGTCTGTTTTGGAATTTAGTCACTCAATATCTAGGCTATTCTTAATTAATCCAAAATGCATTGAGCCTCACTTCCAACAATGCAAGTAAGAAGCATATTGTTGTCGAGCAATAGTGAGATGTATTTCACTTAATTTTCAAGGAGAAAGGCATAACCCCTGAGCATCCACACCCTTTTTCCACTAATTTCATTCCTCATTCTGAAGGAGGGTGAATGCCTAGATAGCAAAGGGAAAGGGCGCGTTCCTCTGCCCAGGCGTTGCTGACGTATGCCAGATTTGACAACGCCTGGATCGGTATTTTACGCTTCAGCTAACCACATCATAGGCTATAGCAGTCTGTCAGTCGATGACACCAGTGATGACGTGCATGCAACCATTGGTTGATGCATGCAACTTCTGAGCATGGGAACGCGACGGTTGTCACTAGTTACCACAGCCACAAAGTCAACATTTCTATCACATTTTTGGTCGTCATTTAATGTTAAAGTTAGGCATAAGTTTAGCAGTGTGGCTAATGTAAGGTTATGTTTAAAATCAGATTTTCAGAAGGTAAATTGTAGAAATATGCGGGGTTTAGACATTTGTGGCTGTGGTAACTAGTGACGACCGAACGCCACCAAAGCCTGCAGCGGAGCACACCAAAAGAGACTAAAATAGGGGATGACCTTCAAAAAATGAAATACAGAATCTGGAGATAAACCATTTACTTTGCATGAGTTTAGTCGTAAATGTATACAATAGTTTTTTGTCATTTTAATTATGTTTGATTTTTTTTTTTTGTAATTTTAATTATGTTTGATTTGCTGCAGTAAAGTATTATTAGAGTTACTTGTGAGCGCCTCCCCTACACACAGTTGATGATGGGTTTTATCCATATGACCAGTCAGGTGATATTTTCC
Source organism: Salvelinus namaycush (assembly GCF_016432855.1). Taxonomy (NCBI): domain Eukaryota; kingdom Metazoa; phylum Chordata; class Actinopteri; order Salmoniformes; family Salmonidae; genus Salvelinus; species Salvelinus namaycush. The sequence goes on from NC_052310.1 coordinate 18,998,105, forward strand.
GCTTCGCCATTTTGTGCTGCTGCTACGCCGGGTATTTATCTGAAGATTCGTGACTAGTCCATTTACATCGCTAGTTAGCTAGGTGTTCTTGTACCTTTCCCAGTTTACATCTAAAGACCGTTGCCTTCGATAGGTTTAGTACCTAAACCATTGGGAAACATAGCAATAGCCGTTTTGTATTATTTAGTTTACTGTGTGAGAAAGAATGTCGTCCGAAAGCCCCGAATACTCTCCGTTCTTCGCAGTGATGGGTGCCTCTGCGGCTATGGTTTTCAGCGGTAATTATCACACAATTCAAATACTATCTTTATTAGCTAGCTGCATTTAAATTATACATTGTATGTGTAATTTGTCAATTTTAACAGCATCTTTGTCGTTATTGCTTGAAACCAGCTAACGTTAGAGGAGCCCAGGCAGAAACTGTCATTGACATAACGTTATTTGACATTCATTTTAACGAACTTTAGTTAGGTAATATACTTGTCCTGTCATTACCAGTAACCACACCTTCAAATCAACGCATTTGAAGTGAGAGTTCATTCTTTCTCAATTTTAGGCGCTTTTAGTTTTACGCTTTGCGACATGCGCCACACTACGACACCACCAGATTTGAGCGTAACGTTACTGGTATCTTCGGCGAGTTGGTCATTATGAAAGCAGGAGACCTATTGATGGTGAATATTGACCATCGGTATCAGATGTTGAGTATATACAACTGATACTATGAAGAATACCAGCTCAAATTGGTTATAGATTTGTGCAATGTAACGTTAGGCATAACCAGCAGGGGAGCACGCTCATGCGATGACAACCAAGTGAATGGAATGCCATCGTTTGTTCCACGTCATACGAACAATTCCATGTAAATTCGGGTGATTTAAAAGGCTACTGCATAGGGATTGGGCGCTTGTGGACCAATTCATGTGTATAGGCCTCAGATAATTGAAATGGAAATAAACTGCACGAGACACCTTAGATTCAAGGAAAATGGCATTTGCATCAATATCACATGACAATCACATGATTGGACTTGTGATTTGGAATATTAAAGTAGCAAAGGATTTAGGAAGTGCACTTGTGGTGTAGACCTATAAACAATCTACCACTAAAACACGATTAATATAGAACATTTAATCAGATTTATGATACATTTGCATGTCTAAGAAGATAAATTGGCAACTAAGTGCAATAATTTGATCTCTGGCTCATGTTCTGCATGGCCTCAGGTCCAAGTGAAGGTGTAGATATGACTGTCTAGTGATCATTCTCATGACAAATGAGAACAGGGAGGACAGTGATGTATTGTCTTTGGATTTTTTTTATTGTCCTGTTATGTCTGGTGCATTCACTCAAGCATTTCGCACAATATACTTCCTAACGGCATACAATTACCAACCAACTGTGCCATTGACTGCAAGATACATGGTTTGGACTGCAAGATACATGGTTTGGACTGCAAGATACATGGTTTGGACTATCACTAGGCCAAAATTAGGAATCTGTTTAAACATGCACTCCAGCCATCTTTTTTACATTTTTTTCAGTGGAAAAACAATGCCACTTAATACAGTAATGTACACACATTTAGACATGCTCTGGAACTTTATCTACTCCTGCTATGATCTGTATGTGTTAATGTGTAGCTCATACATGCAGAATTACTGTCTCACCTCAATTAGCCACAATCTCTAGTTTGAAAACAACAGTTTTTCTGGAAGCTATGTCAAGTCATTTTTTTCCCCCCAACGTGGGCCCAGCCCCCAAGCAATTCGAGTTCAACCAATGAGCTTCAACCTCTCGCCATATGAGTGACAGCTAGCAAGATGCACGTTGCACCCACAGCAGAGCGAGACAGATCAATGATGTAGTACAAAATATCAATTATGTAGTACAAAAGTATGTGGACACCCCTTCAAATTAGTGGCTTCGGCTAGTTCAGCCACACCCGTTGCTGAAGGGTGTATAAAATCGAGCATACGGCCATGCAATCTCCATAGACAAACATTGGCAATGGCCTTACTGAAGAACTCAGTGACTTTCAATGTGGGACCGTCATAGGATGCCACCTTTCCAACAAGTCAGTTTGTCCATTTTTTGCCCTGCTAGAGCTGCCCCGGTCAACTGCAAGTGCAGTTAATGTGAAGTGGAAACGTCTAGGAGCAACAACCTTACAGAACTGGACCGTTGAAGCGCGTAGCAAGTAAAGATTGTCTGTCCTCAGTTGCTACACTCAGTACCGAGTTCCAAACTGCCTCTGGAAGCAACGTCAGGACAAGAACTGTTCGTCGGGAGCTTAATGAAATGGGTTTCCATGGCCGAGCAGCCGCACACAAGCCTAAGATCACCATGCACAATGCAAAGCCTCGGCTGGAGTGGTGTAAAGCTCGCAACCATTGGACTCTGGAGCAATGGAAACACGTTCTCTTGAGTGATGAATCACGCCTCACTATCTGGCAGGCCGACGGACGAATCTTGGTTTGGCGGATGCCAGGAGAACGCTACCTGCCCCAATGCATAGTGCCAACTGTAAAGTTTGGTGGAATAATGGTCTGGGGCTGTTTTTTGTGGTTCTGGCTAGGCCCTAGTTACAATGATATTCTAGACGATTCTGTGCTTCCAACTTTGTGGCATCAGTTTGGGAAAGCCCTTTCCTGTTTCAGCATGACAATGCCCCCGTGCCCAAAGCGAGGTCCATACTGACATGGTTTGTCAAGACTGGCCTGCACAGAGCTCTAACCTCAACCCCATCGATCACCTTTGGGATGAATTGGAACCCAGTCTTTGAGCCAGGCCTAATAGCCCAAGATCAGTGCCCGACCTCTCAAATGAGCTTGTGGCTGAATGGAAGCAAGTCCCCGCAGCAATGTTCCAACATTTAGTGGAAAGCATTTGCGGGACAGTGGAGGCGGTTAAAGCAGCGAAGGGGGGACCAACTCCATATTAATGCCCATGATTTTTTGGAATGAGATGTTTGACAAACAGGTGTCCACATACTTTTGGTCATGTAGTGTAGGTGATGTAGAAATGTAAGGATAAAAACATGTTCTGAGCACTTGTATTTTTATTTCATTTCAAAGAGTAGGCCATTCAACTAGTTGGTCTGATGGTGCCTTCTGTTATCGGCCTTCCTCTTGTTTGCAGGAACAATAGAGAACCCCCCCCCCCACACACACTTGTGCCATATCATGAGGATACCTGGACCACCTATTGAGATGTGCCTTTAGTAAATCCGGGGATGAATTAGGTGAAAAGGAGACACTAGTAGGACTTTAATTAGACTATTTCACAAAGTACTGTTTCTCCTTTTTATAATTAAGTTTCTGTGCCCTTTATCAAACGACAATGTGTTCTTTTAGCACGGCTTAGGCTGCATGTGGCAAAGCTGATTTTGGACTTATGCAGCATTTTCTAGAAAAAATTGACATTCTGCTAAATTGTCATGTTATATAGGGTATGACCTAGTGGGGATTTTAAATCATGCCGTTTCTGCTAGTAGGGCTGGCACATGGTTGTGGATGAAGACCGTCGTGAAAGTAATAAGTCTAAACCGTTAAAATAATATAGATAAGAGATATCTGAGTTTTTTTTAACTAACAGCTGACTGAAGACAGGACAGCCGGGCATTAGTGCGGTTGAGTCCATTTCTGCTGTATCATGGATTCTTAATAACGTGATAACTTTGTTGTGACCTGCTGAAACAAGCAACAAATGAGTCTTCGGTTGCCTAAACTCCCCCCCCCCCCCCCACAATGCATCTCACAGAAATGTAATGAATAGAACATGCTCGGGGCTCCCGAGTGGCGCAGCGGTCTAAGGCAATGCATCTCAGACCCTGGTTCGATTCCAGGCTATATCACAACCGGCCGTGATTGGGAGTCCCATAGGGTGGCGCACAATTGGCCCAGCATCGTCCGGGTTAGGGTTTGGCCGTCATTTTAAATAAGAATTTGTTCTTAACTGACTTTCCTAGTTAAATAAAACGAAATGGAATGTATTTTTTGTAATGTTAGTTGAGTTGAATGAACAGCTGATGAAGTCACTGCACTGGCAGTGGCGACCGATGTTCTTGCAAGTCAGATAGCACAGTGACGCCATCTGACGTAAGACAATGACAAGTCACAGCACTTATTGACGTGTCCACTTCCTGCTTTTACTTCCTGCTTTAACTTCATTCTTTACGCCTTCTGGGTACACTCGCAATGGCAGCCTTCATTGACTTGAATGGGAATGCCCATTTATATTTCAATGGCAGCACATGCAGTGAAGAGAGGAGAAAATGGTTTGCTATTCAAATGGTTATTCCATAGACCATTTGGCTGGCCAATTACCTTCATCCAAAATTCAATTTCTGTCAAAGCCCTAACTGCTAGTGGCTGGAGGGTATTGCCTTCATCTAAAATTCAATTTCTGTCACCTTCCAGCTACTAGCAGTTAGGGCTGTATGTGGTACTATTGGCTCCTTTACTGTGTGGTGGGGTGGCATCATGCCACCTGTCTGTCAACCTGGGCAGTTGTATTGAGTAATAACCAGCATCTTAACCATTTAGGCCTAACTGCACAATTGAGAGCAGGTGTATGACCGCTCATATTTGGGGAAATGTTGTCCTTTTTCGCTCTTCTTCCCACAACCAAAGGGAATTGGTGACTAGCCTTATTGGCTGTATTGTAGTTCAGCTTTGGTATTGGAAATGGAGCCATGGCCTATAGAAAACATGGTTCCGTAATAACTTGTGAATAAAGGGTGGCCTCAGTTATACTCCTGTTTAGTGCATTAAGTCTACTTGTACTCCTTTTTGCAGCCCATACCAATTTTCAGACAGGTGTATGACCCTCTCACCTAATGTTTCTGTCAACACTCCATACATGTGGAAACTGATTGCACTAAAATAGACCATCATAGCCAATATGTGTAGGTATGTAGGAAACACACTGGCTAGAGGCTAACCTAGCTGGAGTCGTATACATGTTTAGTGCTGACTGCGCTCCTATGGATAGTGACGGCACAGGGCAGCGTGGGTAGCCCCTGTAGCTGGCAGTGGGTGTGATCTGTGACGGGCAGGGTGGGAAGGAGTGACAGATGGGGAATTAGCCAGCTGAGAGGGTTGCTGGTGGGTGGCGCAGGCACCCAGTGGAGGGGGCTGATTAGGGACACCGGTGATGATGGCCCAGCAGCATTAAGCATCTTACAAGGTTTATATCCTACAGGAAATGTGAGCCTGCCATCTTGTGGTGTCTGCACCACCATACTTGAGATTGAGAAACAATATGTAAATAGCCATTTTCTGTTGATTTTAAATGATTTTTTGATCTAATGGTTTGTGTGTTTGTAAACCATTGCCTATATTGTGCTTCATGATAATTTCTAAATGCATGTAGCAGCCTCTGAAGACCGTCTCACACTTATTTCACTGTTGCCGTTCCCAGTTATATTCTTTCATGTCTTAACTGAAAGTGTGAAGGGTCTGCTTTGGCACGGTGGAAGCACCATGATGGAATCCAAAATATTGGTTAGAAGTCTCACTTGTAACAGAGGCATCATGAACAGCCTTAAAACATCACCATGAGTTGTACTGTAGAATTTTAACAATCGATAGCCTAATAATTTGATAACTGGTTGTTGTGGCTAGATTTCATTAAACGACGTGTTACTTTCTGGTGATAAACTGAGATCGCTGCATAGGGCTCTGATGATCATGGAATTTTGGATGACTATAATTGGCCAGCCAAATGACCGGTTCATAATAACCGTTCGAATAGCATATGCAGATTTTCTCCTTTCCATGTGCTGCCATAGAAGGAGATTGGGCGTCCCCGTTCAAGTCAATGATGACATAATGGGTGGACTGGCGGCCATTGCGAGTGTAACCATAGGCGCATAGAAGGAATTGGAGTAATGGGTTTACCAGTTGAATTGCCGGGGTTAGAGGTTCCAAGCCCATTCTATTCATCGTTTTCTACAGCACCTTGCTCGTTTCGGCAAGGGACAACAGTTTCATCACAGAAATTGACTAATTGCACTAATACCCGGCTGTCCCGTCTTCAGTCAGATGTTCGTTCCCCAAAAAATGTACTCATTTTATTTTCATGACGGTCAGTTGTACTGTTATTGTGCCAGCCCTAGTGGCGGTGGCTGTTCCAAGTTCCTCGTCCTCTTGCGTCATATCAACGGGTTAGTAGCGTTTTGGGCTGTTATGTCTGCAGCCTTCACTGCTTGAGGCCTCTGCTCTTGGTTGGTAGTCGGTACAGGCTGTGACGAGCATGGTAGCGATATCCTTCAATGGCACTGGCTGACCCAGTCTACCATAGTGAGCTGTACTGCACATTATATCAGTAGTGCACACCCTATCCCTCCTAACTACTAGCCTATTCATGGCACTGGAGGAGATGCTTGACTTCAGAATTTATAGTGTGTTATATAGCCCAAAGTAGGGGCATAAGCATAATTTTAAAATGTTTGACTATTGCAGACATCAAGGCTAAATGTTAACACGTCATCTACTGGTGTATTTAAGACATCTCCTAAAAGCCTGGTGTTGTACAAAAGTCCTCATTTTTAACTGAGGTGGATTGTGTTGTCCCTACTCAAAGCTCATCTTTTTGTTTAATGAGTCGACCTATTTTGATTATTTACTAGCTAGTTTTGTTCTATTACTGCTCAAATGGCATATTTTCTGTCGGTTGGTTCAATAGATTTAGGAGTAGCTTTATATTTCTCCATAACACCATGTAGAGAGTACATTATTCTAATGGTCTTAACTCCATTTGATCCCTCACATCACTACTAAACCCGGATTCAGCTCCACCACATTTGTTCAGTGTCTATAGACAATTTAGGGATTGTTCGCTCAAAATATTTAATTAGACGGACCAGTTTTTTTTTTTTTTTTTTTTTTTTTTTTGGCTAAATAAATGGGTGCTATATTGCAAAGCAGATGTAGATGCTTGGGCAATATCCCTGGCTTCACTGCAATACTGTCCACTATGGTTTCATCAAGGTAGCTTACAGTTAATGTGCTGTTTAAGAGTTTGCTATATTATGCTTCATATTAAAGTACTGATAAAAAAGGGCTGTTTGGGTTTGAGCATCTTTTTCACTGAACACCAGTTTGATTACTTCCGTCTCCACAGTATCTTTACATTGCAGAGCAATCTGAGGCATCTGAGTGTAGTAACGTTAATGAGTGATCTGGGGGGGGGGAGAAAAAATGAAAGCTCTTTACCTCCGCAGAGGATTAGGCACAGAGGATTAAGCACAGGGGTTCTGCCTCTCATGCCACCCATTGCAGCAGTCCTCAAACTCAACATTTAATCTTCAGAGAATAAAGCCATGGGACCTTGTCTCCACTAACCTAAACACGCTCTGCATGTTTATTTAATTTTTTTTTACATTTTACCTTCATTTAACTAGGCAAGTCAGTTAAGAACACATTCTTCATTTCAATGACGGCCTAGGAACAGTGGGTTAACTGCCTTCGGGCAGAACGACAGATTTTTACCTCGTCAGCTTTGTGATTCGTTCTTGCAACCTTTCGGTCCAACGCTCTAACCACTAGGCTACCTGTAGATCTGGGTCGTGTTCAGTAAAGCACACCATGGCAAAAAAAAAAATCCAATGCCCAATTGGAACACTGATTGTAGTTGACTAATTTTCTAATTTCACTCAACTATTTCTCTACTGAACACAACACTGGTGGGTATAGTCTCTCGAGCTACGGTTGTGTTGGTCTTCCTTTATCAAAGAGCGGGCATAAGGGACAGCTGTTTGGAGAGGGTAATTATTGTGCTTCAACATGGAAGTCATTACATTTACCATACACCACCTCAGGTCAGAGTGGGAGCTGCAAGATGGTGCTTTAGTGGTTGTGGCATGAAATGATCTACTGTATAGAACCGTTCAGCGGTTGGAAGTGGTCTTGTCTTGGTCTCTGAGGTGCTGTTGTAACATAAAGCCCTTCTGTCGATAGACTTCCCTAAAGTGAGATTGAGAAGTGCTTGGCTATTTTGTAAAACCAATCACCAAGACACATTTGATGGGGAAACCCGAAACCAATATGCAGTAAATGCATTTGGGTATTGGTACTACTTTGTCTTAGAAATGGGCTAGTGTCAGGCACTGCCTGACTTTTCAAATTTTGTAAATTGTCTCAATGGTTTGACAAATTCTGAACACGACTGAATGCCTCGCTCTGCTATCAGAGATGTAGGTCCAGACAGCATCCACTTTAAGTCACTCGTACTCAGGGGCTGAACAACTCTTCTCTATATGGCCTGAGTGATTAAACCTTGCATCGACGGCGTCAGTCTTGATGAATAAGTGAATGTAGAGGGAGTAGTGGCCTGACAGGTGGCTGACCGCCATGCGCACATTTTTAAGGATTGGCCAGCCACTTCCTCCACTCTCTAGAGATTATATCCACTTCCTCGTTCTTTCCTGTTGTCGTATAGAGGTCACAATGTTGTCTCTGTCATATTATGGTGTCTGTGAGGCCACGGGCAGTGCCATTGATGGATGCGTTGTTGCGATCTCTATGCTACAAAGGGGAAAGAATGACGGAGTGGATAGAATCTTGTTTTTATGATTATCAGTGAAATTTATAAAATGTTGGTTGTTTTGTAAGACTAAATGACCAACCACCCAGCTTTTGAGGAGCTGGCTACTGCGCTGGCAGACTTCCAGCAATTGTGCTAAGCTAATGATATGCTAACGTCACTCAACAGCATGCAGAGACACATTGTATCCATGAGTTTGTCTTGACTCTGAGATTTAGGTAATTTATCTACTTTCCCAATCTTGCAGTATTTTTTTAGATGCACCATTGTAGTAGTAGTGAAATGTCCATATGGCTCTCTGCCTCATGGTCTGTCGTCACGCGCCGCCTGTCTGTGCTGACTGCGTTCTGCGGGGACCCTACCGGTTAGTGCTGTCATAGAAATAGAATGAATAGACTCAATTTCTATGATTGCGGCTGGTGCTGGTTTGTGTCCCTTCTGTGCTGCTGCTGGTTGCCTCTGGAGGGATGTGGCATCCTGCTGTCCTCTGACGTCAGAAGCTTCCTGTGTGGAGAGCCTAATGAGTGTTTTTCAGGCAGGGAGGCGGAGTGATTTAGAACACTGCAGCTCTGGCACAGAGCCATGAAAGGGGTTAAACTGAGCTCCATTCCCTGTTGGGAGCTATGGGTTGAGGTGAGTAGAATTAGCCTGAACCGTAGCTGTAAAGGGGAATGGCTGGTTTGAGAACTGCAGTCGCACATCAGTGGCAAGGCGCTATTTTGGGGGGGGGAAATATGATGCTGGTAATTTCCATAATACACAAGCAGAATTTCCCAGCTGTAGCCATGTTGACCTTGTTTGTAAAGGGAACAGAAACTGATTACATTATGATCTTCAATTTCAGTTCCTCATGTTGCTCAACCCTGTATTCTACTGTATTTGTACATTGATCTAATCACAGAATGAAGTAAAACACTATGTATTCTATCTCCTATGGATCTAATACTCTCTACCTCCTTTCCCCTCCACCAGCCTTAGGAGCAGCCTATGGGACGGCTAAGAGTGGCACAGGGATCGCTGCCATGTCCGTGATGAGGCCGGAGCTCATCATGAAGTCGATCATCCCCGTGGTCATGGCGGGTATCATAGCCATCTACGGCCTGGTAGTAGCGGTGCTCATTGCCAACAACATCTCCGAGAAGGTCACCCTCTACAAGTAAGCCTAACCCCTCTCATGACATCTTACGTCTAGAAATGGGCTCGAGTTGCATTTCCTCTTTCCTAATACTACAATGAGGAAGTGAGGAACTTAGAACAGGCTGGGAGGCAACTGGTCCGTCAATCCATAACGCCTGACATTGACGGAAGATCAAATCTATATACTGGGGAAATTTTTGTTTTTTGCCAAATGTCTTATTGAAAACATCTCTGCTTGCTTTTGTCATTGTTCATTCTGTATCACATAGTAACCCTGTCGATTGTAATCCTCTCTCTGCTGTAGGAGTTTCCTCCACCTGGGTGCAGGCCTGAGTGTGGGTTTGAGCGGGCTGGCAGCTGGCTTTGCCATCGGCATCGTAGGTGACGCGGGCGTTAGGGGCACAGCCCAGCAGCCCCGGCTTTTTGTGGGCATGATCCTCATCTTGATCTTCGCCGAGGTCCTCGGACTCTACGGTCTCATTGTGGCCCTCATCCTGTCCACGAAATAAACCACCAACTTCTCCACCAAAATCTGTCCTATATGTTGCTGCTGGAGAAAAGAGTAAAACCAGAAATAAAATGTAAAAAAAAAAAAAAAAAAAAAAAAAATGTATGAGAAAGTTTAAAAAAAGAGACGAACGTGGAAAATAATTACATCATTAAAAATGACTCCGTAAATATGGTCTTATCTCTACAATGTGTACAGTCCAGATTTGATAGTCAAACTTCTTGTAAATGCGCAATGTAGTGACTTGTCGGTCCTGTGTGTGTAAATGTATGGAGATTCTCCCCCCCCCCCACTGGTTTAACGACGTTCAGGTACGCCAGGTTTCTTGCTGGTTTCTGCCTCGTCTTAGAGCGCTCACCAAAGGGCCCCACTGCGTTTTTATTCCCTTGCATTCATTTGGGAGTTCACATGATTTCTGTGTTGTCTATGGGGGATCTATTTGTAAAGAGAATTGTATGGACTTAGCTTTGTTTTTTGTTTTTCCACTGGCTTTATTTATAAAGAATTGTTCAATGAATCTGTTTTTAAATGGAGCAAAAATGTTAAATTCCCTAGAAGATATATACATGCATACAAATATCTATAGATTTAATGCACTGTGGGTTAATTGTGATAAGTGGTTGGAATTCCTCTGGATGTATTAACGTACTTGGTTTAAAGTTAAGATTGCCTTTAGTGTGTGGCTGGTGGAGTGGGAGTTGTGTGTAATTGTGTAGTTTAATCATTACAAACATTCTTGAAACACTTCAATGTTTTCCTGTAGTACCGCTGTTTTGATTGCATTAAAGGTGTGTGTGTGCCCCGTGTTGGGTCTCACGTGTAATTTCCAAAACTGTCATCTCCAGCTTCTTCATCCACCTCATCTGTAGATGTATGCATTCTCACCACAACTCTCCCATTAAACGTGCATGGAGCTATGGTTTTTGGTCAAATTCCTTGTACGTCGCCATACTCACTGCCATCGTGTAATTCAAATAGGTAGCCATGTTTTAGTGTAGAAATGTCACTGAAGTATCACAGGTGATTTTCTTGATTTGGGTTATTTTAAAGGTGATGGTTAATTGTAACTCATAAGCTACACTGAACAAAAATATAGATGCAACATGCAATTAAAAATATTTTACTGAGTTCATATAAGAATTGGTCAATTGAAAGTCCATAGGCCCTAATCTAAGGATTTCACATGACTGGGGAAACGGATGCCTCTGGTCACATAGTTAAAAATACAAACTCTCCTTTGCATAGTTCATTGTGCCCTGTGGAACGTTGTCCCACTCTTCAATGGCTGCGAAGTTGCTGGATATGGGTGGGAACTAGAACACGCTGTTGTACACATCAATCCAGAGCATCCCAAACATGTTCAATGGCTGACATGTCGGGTGAGTATGCAGGCCATGGAAGAACTAGGACATTTTCAGCATTCAGATCCTTGCGACATGGGGCCGTGCGGCGGATGAATGGCACGACAATGGGCCTCAGGATCTCGTCACGGTATTTCTGTGCATTCAAATTGCCATAGATCAAATGCAATTGTGTTTGTTGTCCATAGTTTATGCCTGCCCATACCATAACCCCACCATCATGGGACACTCCGTTCACAACGTTGACATCAGCAAACCGCTCGCCCACACGACGCCGTACACTGTCCGCCACCTGTCCAGTAGATTTGAAATCGGAATTAATCTGTGAAGCGCACACTGCTCCAGTGGCCATCGAAGGTGAGCATTTGCACACTGAAGTCGGGTCAAGACCTTGGTAAGGACGAAGGGCACGGAGATGAGCTTCCCTGAGACGGTTTCAGACAGTTTGTGCAGAAATATTTCGGTTGTGCAAACCCAGTTTCATCAGCTGTCCAGGTTGCTGGTCTCAAATGAGGTCCTGGGCTGGTTACATGTGGTCTGCGGTTGTGAGGCCGGTTGAACCTATTGCCAAATTCTTTAAAACAATGTTGGAGGCAGGTTATGGTAAAGAAATGAACATTCAATTTTCTGGCAACAGTTCTGGTGGACACCTGCAGTCAGCATGCCAATTGCATACTCCAAACTTGAGACAACTAGCATTGTGTTGTGTGACAAAACTGTACATTTCAAAGTGGCCTTTTATTATCCCCTGTGTAATGATCATGCCGTTTAGTCAGTTTCTTGATATGGATTATCTTGGCAAAGGAGAAATGCTCACTAACAGGGATGTAAACAAATGTGAAATAAATAACCTTTATGTGCTTTTGGAACATTTCTGGTATTTTTTTTTTCAGCTAATGAAACATGGGACCAACACTTTACATGTTGCTTTTATATTTCTGTCCAGTGTAATTAGAAATCCTTTAATGGGTTGTTTTGGCTCTTTCTGTGATAAATTGTATGTTTGAATTCATGCTAGTTGCTGTAAAGCATCAGGAGAAATTTTGCCATACTTCCCAAAATGATCAAAGATTATTTTATTTAGAGAGGAAACACACCAGAGAAACTGACCGTGTACATAAAACTAGCCTCTGACCCGAAGATCGGCTGTCAATTTCAGTTTACCGACAATCTTACATGTTCAATCGCTGCCCTTCGTCAAAACCCAGAAGTTTATCACTAACAGACCGCTGTCACCCGCAGTTTCCAGCCGTTCGTCTTTCTGGTGCGTTTCCTCATGAAGACAGAAACGCACTCGTATGCTCAAACATAGGATTTGGGTAATTAATTGGTGACTTGGCTGCTTAGAACGGAAAAATCTAATCAAGTTAATTAAAGTTTGTCTATAGTGGAACAGAATTTAGTAATCGGATTTATGGCTGTCTAGACAGAGAATGTTCAGCTGTCCGTTTACCATAACCTAAATGTCTGCTGGCAGCCAGGTAGTGGTGAAGCGGATTGCACTCAGTTCTGCTCTCAATTAAACATCAGCACACTTTATTAAAATTGTGAAGTATTACATGTGGGTAGATTTCTGAAGCTTACATACCAGTAGTATATGACAAGATAGATACAATTGTGCATGCGTGTGATAATATATATATCAACATGATTTAAAAAAAGGCTAAATACTACGATACTGTATTGCTATTGAATATGCAATGGGATTTGAATGCTCAGGGATTCTGTATGCTTGTTAGGAGGGTCTGTGCAATGCTGTTGATGGCACTGAAGGTGGCGCTGTCTGGGAATGTCTGGATGAAGTCTTTGCCCTCCTCTATACTGGTAGTGAGCAGAGGGTCCAGGGGCACAGAGCCTGAAATGGGAAACACACACACAATCTGAGGCCTTCGCAACCATTGAAAACAATATACACACACAACAAGCAGCTAACACACTGGCCTACTTTAGAAAACACACTACGGTGTCTTTTGAGGTCAAAACTTGAAAAGATCAAATGCTGTTAACATTACATGCAAAGGCTGTGTTCACGCAGGCAGCCCAATTCGGATCTTTTGCCAATAATTGGTCTTTTGACCAACTGGATCAAATCTTTTGCCAATAACCGCGAAATATCAGAATTGTCTGCCTGTGTAAACGCAGCCATAGTCTACTACATACGCCTGTCTACCCCAGGGCTCTCCAACCCTCTTCCTGGAGAGCTAGCCTCCTGTAGCTTTTCACTCCAACCCCAGTTGTAAGCAACCTGATTCAGCTTATCAAGCAGCTAATTATTAGATTCAGGTGTGCTAGATTAGGGTTGGAGCGAAAACGTACAGGACAGTAGCTCTCCAGAAACAGGGTTGGAGACCCCTGGTCTAACCAGTAGTCTTCACACGGTCTACATTAGCCCATCAATGGCACACAGTTCTCTCAAAACCTCTCCATCCACAGCCATAGCAGTGCTGTAGTTGGCTGGGGACGGTGCTGTAGCCTTAAATATGGCTTCTCACCGCTCTGGGCATTAGATACATCAGCCGCTTCATTACTCACCGATTGGTTTCCACTCTTACAAAGCATATGGTCGTTGAGTGTTAATGGTGAAATGGCCATTAATATACCACTTAGATTGATCCCCTATCGCTTTGACTGAAATGTATCAGCTCTAACCCCCAAATCTTACAAGCACTCCACTGCAATGAAGACCAACCATTTTATCAGTGCAGCACTGCTGTAAAATGCCTGCTAAATGGCGACAAGCAGTTTCAGAGGGCTGGAGTCGGTTGGGTTAGAGTGACATCTACTGGCTGTTCAATGAAATACACGTCATATCCCTAAAAGCCGATTCGGAGGCTCCGTACGGAGGGTGTGAAGAGCCACATTGTTTAACAATGCGGAGGGCTCCGTATAGCTCTACATTGATATGATTGGTTGACGGTAGGTGAGGGCTGTACATCCTGTATAAACACAAACACACTTCCTTGACAACTTCCTTCACATAAGCTCTGCGAAGTGCAAGATGTACGAATGCCCAGACTTCTGCAGAGGCCGCATCGCAGGAAATGCTGTATGGCCAATGCAGACGAGGGAATTACATTTTTTTTTTAATATGGCTTTTACCCAAATATACTGATCCTGTCAACTTGGCCAGCTCCTCTCCTCCTCCTTTGGAGAAGATATTACTGCATTCCTGTAAGCAAACACATTATATTAGAATGGTCAGAACTGGCATATGCTGAGATTCTAATATGACAAAATAGTGACACTATACATTTTTAAATGACACCGCTTCAGACTGACGATTGTGTCCAGTGAAATAATGCACATGAAGCTAATCTAAAACTAACTGGAGACCTGTTTGCAACAAGCACTGTATTCCAGCCCAGATGGTGTGTGTGAGTGTCCATGCATATTGGAGTACTCACAGAGCAGTGTGGACACACGAATCCACTCATGTTCTCTACAATCCCCAGGATGCGCAAGCCTGTCTTCTTACAGAACGTGATCTCTCTCCTGACGTCCCCCGTCGATACTGCCTGCACAGAATAACAGCATATCTAAGTACAATATAATGTAATTAATACAATGGATCAACCAGGGGGAGTACAAGTGCACACTTCAGGAGAAGGGTCGATATTTATCAGAACAAAAGGTTTCCCGTTGCCAACATTTAAGACCAACCCCAGCGAAAGCTGCTTTGTTTCTCTTCTAGAGAGGAGGCTGATCACTGATAAAAACGTAGAAAGCAGGAGTTGACACAACTTCCAATCTTTCCTTGTGCTGTACCTGCGGTGTAGTGATCAGAATGGCTCCGTCCACTTTGTGCTGCTTCTTCAGGTTTTCCAGGACGGCCAGGTGCTCGTCTGACGTCCCCGGGGGGGTGTCCACCAGGAGCACGTCCAGTTCCCCCCACGCCACGTCAGACACAAACTGGCCAATCAGAGCTGGGACGTGACCATACGGCAGGTGGTGGGGGAGAGAGAGCCAGAGAACGTGAGAGGATATTGATGAGAAACCACAGTCCCACCCAGTAAGCTCCTACACTCATGTTGATCAAGGGGCGGTTTACTTCAAGCGTCTCAAAGGAGGAGTGCTGATCCTGTGATCTAAATTGTTTTATTTACTGTAGAAGCTCCACCTTGGCTTCTAATAGTCCGATGTAGACTGAGCATACCCGTTTTCTTTGGGCCCCTCCAGACAACTGCTTCGTCTGGGTCCTCCAGCAGGAAGCCTATGGACATGAGCGCCAGGCTCTTCTGGGCATCTGTGTAGACGGGCACCCAGCCCGAGTCACACTGGTGCACCTCTGGCTTGCCCACACTCAGCATGCGGGGGATACTGGGACCACACAGGTCCACGTCCAGGATCCCAACCTGATACACAGACAGACATGTAGGTACGTGTGAACATAGTTATGAGGGCTAAATATTCCACACAGGTCCAAAATACCAACCTGAGAAAAAGATACTGTAGTCTCACACACATACATGGTTGGGCAGATAACTAGGAAATGTGGAATCAGTAACCGATACATTTACATGACAATAAAAGTAATTAGTAACAAAATCCACTTGATTACTCAAAATTAATAGCATAATCTGATATTGGTATTTTATTAGTATCCCCATTAGCTGTTGCGAAAGCAGCAGCCACTCTTCCGGGGGGGGGGGGGGGGGGGGTGTAGCCCAAACTGTTGGGACGCTACAGACAGAAGTTGGGTAGACTGGCTGTACCGACTTCAGACGGGTCCCAAGACGCTTGTGGGGTAAGTAGAGCAAAACAGAGAACACCATCGTGTCCATGAGTCTCATAATAGTTTGTAGGCTAAACCGTTCAGACGCTACAGACAATTTTATGAGAAGACCGATTTTCGGGATGTCTCATGGTCTGACAAACACCGCTCTAGCTCTGTCACCTTTCACTGCAGATGCAGAAGTGAAACATCGGCGGATGAGGTGGATTGAGACGCAGCCACTGCAAAATATATCTCTAGCTTAAACTGACACATTTTTAAGGGGATTTTTGTATTATGTAAATTTGATTTCCGCTGGGGCGCGGACATCGACTCTAGGGGGATAATACAGAACATTAATAAACAAGAACAGAACATACATTTATAACATCACACATAGCCTACATATCAATACACACACAAAATATCTAGGTCAAATAGGGGAGAGGTGTTGTGCCGTGAGATGTTGCTTTATATGTTATTTTTTTAACCAGGTCTGCCATTCATTTGAGCAATATGAGATGGAAGGCTCTATATAATACCGTACGCTTTCTTGAATTTGTTCTGGGTTTGGGGACTGTGAAAAGACCCCCGGTGGCATGTCTGGTGGGGTAAGTGTGTGTTTTAGAGCAGTGTGTAAGTTGACTATGCAAACAATTTGGAATTTTCAACACGTTTCATACAAAAATTAGAAGCAATGCAGTCACTCTCTCCTCAACTCTTAGCCAAGGGAGACTGGCATGCATAATATTTATATTAGCCCTCTGATTACAATGAAGAGCATGATGGCTTTGTTTAAATGCCAGGTCATTGGTAAAAATAGAAAAGAGTAGAGGGCCTAGCAAGCTGCCCTGCGGTACACCACACCCTACATGTTTGACATTAGAGAGGCTTCCATTAAAGAAAACCCTCTGAGTTCTATTAGATAGATAACTCTGAATCAGCGATATGGCAGAGGCTGAAAAGCCATAAAACATAAGTTCTCAACAACAGGTTGTGGTCAATAATATGAAAGGCTGCACTTTAATCTAACAGTACAGCTCCCACAATCTTCTTATCAATTTCTTTCAACCAATCATCAGTCATTTGTGTCAGTGCAGTACATGTTGAGTGCCCTTTTCTATAAGCATGCTGAAAGTCTGTTGTCAATTTGTTTACAGAGAATTAGCATTGTATGTGGTCAAAAAACGTATTCTAACAGTTTGCTAAGAGCTGGCAGCAAGCGGATAGGTCTGCTGTTAGCACCAGTAAAAGCCGCTTTATCACTCTTGGGTAGCGGAATGACTTTGGGTTCCCTTCAGGCCTGAGGACAAACACCTTCCTCTAAACACAGATTAAAGACATGATAGGAGTGACCATAGAGTCAGCTAGCATCCTCAGTAGCTTTCCATCTAAGTTGTCAATGCCAGGAGGTTTGTCATTATTGATCGATAACAATTTTTCTGCCTCTCCCACACTAACTTTACAAAATTCAAACTTACAATGCTTTTATTTTATGCATGAATATGATGGCTCACTGACTGTTAATTGTTGGCATTTCCTGCCTAAGTTTGCCCACTTTGCCAATGAAGTAATCGTTAAAATAAATTGGCAACATCAAATGGTTTTGTGATGAATAAGCCATCTGAGTTGAATTTGTCTTTCTGTCCATAATTTCATTTAAAGTATTTTTTTTTCTCTCATCATTCTTTATATAATTGATCTTGGCTTCATAATACTGTTTTCTTTTTGTTGAGTTTCTGCAGTAAGTCAGATGTGCAGCCAGACTTATTAGTCACTCCTTTTTCCCCCATCTCTCTCAAACATAGTTTTTCAATTCCTCATCAATCGATGGAGCCTTAACAGTTCTAAGAGTCTGTTTCTTAAGAGGTGCATGTTTATCGACAACTGGAAGAAGCAATTTCATATGGATATAGCCACTATACTATGATCACAGCATCCAATGGATACGGTTACAGCTTTAGAACAAAGTTCAACAGTATTAGTAAAAATGTGATCAATACATGTGGATGATGTTGTTCCTGTAGTGTTTGTAAACACCCAGGTAGGTTGATTAATAAACTGAACCAGATTACAGGCACTAGTTACAGTGAGAAGCTTCCTCTTGAAGCTTCTCACTCTTGATCGGACAGCTTGATGAAAACCAGTCAATATTCAGGTCCCCAAGAAAGTAGACCTCTCTGTTTACATCCCATACCACATTAAGCCTTTCACACACATTATTAAGATACTGACGGTTAACACTTGGTGGCCTATAGCAACACCCCAAAATAATAGGCTTTAGATGAGGCGGGTAAACCAGCAACCACAGCACTTCAATAACACTTGACATGAGATCTTCTCTAAGCATTACAGGGATATGGCTCTGAATATACAGTACCAGTCAGAAGTATGGACACACCTACTCATTCAAGGGTTTTTCTTTATTTTGTACTATTTTCTACATTGTAGAATAATAGTGAAGACATCAAAACCATGAAATAACACATATGGAATCATGTAGTAACCAAAAAAGTATTAAACAAATCAAAATATATTTGATATTCTTCAAAGTAGCCACCCTTTGCCTTGATGACAGCTTTGCACAATCTTGGCAATCTCTCAACCAGCTTTAAGAGGACTGTTTTTTCAACAGTCTTGAAGGAGTTCCCACATATGCTGAGCACTTGTTGGCTGCTTTTCCTTCACTCTGCGGTCCAACTCATCCCAAACCATCTCAATTGGGTTGAGGTCGGGTGATTGTGGAGGCCACGTCATCTGATGGTCAAATAGTCCTTACACAGCCTGGAGGTGTGTTTTTGGTCATTGTCCTGTTGGAAAAACAAATGATAGCCCCGCTAAGCGCAAACCAGATGGGATGGCGTATCACTACAAAATGCTGTGGTAGCCATGCTGGTTAAGTGTGCCTTGAATTCTAAATAAATCACTGACTGTGTCACCAGCAAAGCACCATCACACCTCCTCCTCCATGCTTCACGGTGGGAATCACACATGCAGAGCTCATCCCTTCACCTACTCTGCGTCTCACAAAGACACGGCGGTTGGAACCAAAAATCTTACATTTTGACTCATTAGACCAAAGGACAGATTTCCACCGGTCTAATGTCCATTGCTTGTGTTTCTTGGCCCAAGCAAGTCTCTTCTTCTTATTGGTGTCCTTTAGTAGTGGTTTCTTTGCAGCAATTCAACCATGAAGGCCTGATTCACGCTTGATGGTTTTTGTGACTGCACTTGAAGAAACGTTCAAAGTTCTTGGAATTTTCCAGATTGACTGACCTTCATGTCTTAAAGTAATGATGGAATGTCATTTCTCTTTGCTTATTTGAGCTGTTCTTGCCATAATATGGACTTGGTCTTTTACCAAATAGGGCTATCTTCTGTATACCACCCCTACCTTGTCACAACAAAACTGATTGGCTCAAACGCATTAAGAAGGAAAGAAATTCCACAAATTAACAAGGCACACCTGTTAATTGAAATGCATTCCAGGTCACTTCCCCATGAAGCTGGTTGAGAGAATGCCAAGAGTGTGCAAAGCTGTCATCAAGGCAAAGGGTGGCTACTTTGAAGAATCTCAAATATATTTTGATTTGTTTTAATACTTTTTTGGTTTGATGTCTTCAATATTATTCTACAAAACCCTGGAATGAGTAGGTGTGTCCAAACCTTTGACTCATACTGTGTCTATAACACCTCCCATAAGCATTTCTGTATCTTCTATAGCTGTAATGTCCTTTTATTGCTACTACTGTATCAAAGGAATTATCCAAGTGAGTCTCAGAAATGGCTAATATATGTATGTCATTTGATGTTAGAAATAAGTTTCATGAAATCAATAACTTGCTACGGCTACATACAATATATATATACAAAAGTGTGTGGACACCCCTTCAAAATTAGTGGATTTGTCTATTTCAGCCACACTCGTTGCTGACAGGTGTATAAAAATTGAGCACACAGCCACGCAATCTCCATAAACAACATTTGCAGTAGAATGGCCTCACTGAAGAGCTCAGTGACTTTCAACGTGGCACCGCCATTGGATGCCACCTTCCAACAAGTCAGCAAATTTCTGCCCTGCTAGAGCTGCCCCAGCGGTTGGCCACACAAGCTCACAGAACAGCACCACCGAGTGCTGAAGAATGGAAAAATCATCTGTCCTCAGTTGCAACACTCGCTACCGAGGTCCATACTGCCTCTGGAAGCAACGTCAGCACAAGAACTGTTCGTTGGGAGCTTAATGAAATGAGTTTCCATGGCAGAACAGCCGCATACAGGCCTAAGATCACCATGCGCAATGCCAAGCGTCGGCTGGAGTGATGTAAAGCTCGCCGCCATTGGACTCTGGAGCAGTGGAAACGCGTTCTCTTGAGTGATGAATCACGCCTCACCATCTGGCAGTCCGCAGACAAATGTGGGTTTGGCGGATGCCAGGAGAACACTACCTGCCCCAATGCATAGTGCCAACTGTAAAGTTTGGTGGAGGAGGAATAATGGTCTGGGGATGTTTTTCATGGTTCGGAGTAGGCCCCTTAGTTCCAGTGAAGGGAAATATTAATGCTACAACATTAAATGACATTCTAGACGATTCTGTGCTTCCAACTTTGTGGCAACAGTTTGGGGAAGGTCCTTTCCTGTTTCAGTATGACAATGCCCCAGTGCACAAAGCGAGGTCCATACAGAAATGGTTTGTCGAGATCAGTGTGGAGAAATTTGACTGGCCTGCACAGAGCCCTGACTTCAACCCCATCAAACACTTTTGGGATGAATTGGAACGCCGACTGCGAGCCAGGCCTAATCGCCTAACATCAGTGCCTGACCTCACTAATGCTCTTGTGGCTGAATGGAAGCAAGTCCCCGCCGCAATGTTCCAACATCTAGTGGAAAGCCTTCCCAGAGAAGTGAAGGCTGCTATAGCAGCAAAGGGAGAACCAACGGCATAGTAATGCCCATGATTTTGGAATGAGATGTTCGACGAGCAGGTCATGTACTGTATATTAATATGGGCTATTTTCAGCCCTTTCCTTCTCAGAGATAGACATAATATCAAAAAGAACAAAGCAAGATGAAAAAAATATATAATTCAGCAGTCCATTAATCAGTTGGTGTGTGTATGTGTGTGTGTGTGTCCTTCCAATCTCATTACATTTCGCCAGCAACTGCTTCCTCAGTTTATGCTGCAGACCGATCAGTTCCCTCTCTAACTCTGCCCACCGAACTCACCAGCATCCTTGGGCTGGCTGCATCTTCTTGATACATTCTTTTTTATTTTTTTAACATTAGTCATTTAGCAGGTGTTCTTATCCAGAGTGACTTACAGGAGCAATTAGGGTTAAGAGGGTTAACTTTCGGTTACTGGCGCAACGTTCTTAACCGCTAGTCTACAGTACCCGCCCCCTTAATGGCATCACTGCTAAAAAGTAAGATTCACTGTCAAGTTCCAGGAAAAGCTTTTCCAGCCCTCATTCTTGACTATGCAATTATAGGCCTACTATACACCCAGCTACCAAGCAGACTGAGGCCAGTAAAAGAGGAAATTGTCATTTGAATGTTTGACCCACCCTTAAAGCCCGGATCTGCGTTTGCTTTTCACAACAGAAGTCGCCCACTGCTTGTATTGAGAGAGTTATGCTTTTTTTGGAATGAAAACATTGGGGTTTTCTGAGTAATCTTTCAAATTATTAGGACATGTAAACAGCTTAAAAATGGGCATTCCAGCGGTGTAATTGATCTGTGCATATGCCAGAACCGGGTAGCGCGAGTGAAGTGATTTCGGAAAAACTGCAAGTATGCATCTTTTTTTTTTTTTTTTTCTTTTTTTTTTTTTTCTATTGGGGTGGATCAGCTTAATATTGCGGAAAGAATGTTGCTTCCAATGTAATTGTCTGCATCATTTCCAATCCCCCATATTTTTTTGGGTAAATATATATATCCATACACGCATGCATACATATATACATATATACATACACATACCTATATAGACATACATACTTTTTTAAAGAATATACCTTTATTATTATTCCCCGCAACCCTACCACCGCTCCCCCAATTGGAGTAAACTAATAAACACTTCTGCTTTTACCTTCAATTTATACATCTTATACCTATTTTACAGACACAGACTACTTTATAATAGTTCTCTCTTGTTTGTTCTTAGTCCTTCCTCTATTTCTGTTGTCCATCCAATTTTATTTCCACTTGTAACTGTGCTATTTCACAAAAGCTCCGCACCTATACACATTTCACAGATCCCGTATGCCCTACATTGTTTATCTTGTTATTAGTCCCACCCTTCAGTTCCACTCAACCCTTCCCATCTATCTTCCAACATCATCCATTTCGGATTTTTATTTGCCATATATTTTTCAACTGTGCTGTGATGCTTCACAAAAGATTTGAACCTTCCTATTCTCATAGCTTCTACAGATTGTAAATTAAAAATAAACATTTTTGCTAAAATAATTATTATATTATTGATTGATTGACTATGGCTTTTCAAATCCCCCAGTATTGCTATCTGTAGCGTTAGTTCTAGGCAAATGTTGCAATTCTTCAGCCATTCCTGGACCTGTGACCAAAAACGAGCTACATATGGACAATACCAAAATAAATGATCTAATGACTCTGCCTCCTCACAACAGAATCTGCAGAGCTGGGAAGATTGTATACCCCATATATATAACATTCTATTAGTTGCAAGAATTTTGTACAGTAATTTAAATTGAAAAATTCGAAGTTTTGAATCCGGCGTTGTTTTGCGTATCAATTCATAAACCATGTGCCATGGAATGGGTACATCGAAAATCTCTTCCCAACTATTTTGCAATTTATATGGCACAGCTGTCAGTTTTTTGGTCCTTAAAAGTATGCAAGTATGCATCTTAGTTTTCACATAAAAACGTTATATGTCTGAACTCAGAATCAAATAGTTTACACAAAAACAACACGGTCACTGTGGTAGAATTTTTATTTTGATTGACGATTTTCTTCATTTATCAAAGTCCCATCAGTAGTCTGATTTCAGATGTGTCCATGTAAACACGATAATTAGGGAAATCGTTCTTCTTGCAAAGCATGTAAACATTTTAAACAAACTATTATATTAACCTGACTATCCACAATAACCGCATTATTGTGTATATGTAACAGTACTCATTGTAGATGTGGGATGATTTTGAAAGTCCTGAGACATGGATTGTGTATGTGTGCCATTCAGAGGGTGAATGGGCAAGACAAAAATTGTAAGTGCCGTTGAACGGGGTAGCTGCAAGGCGCACCAGTTTGAGTGTCAAGAACTGCAACGTTGCAGTGTTTTTCATGATCAACAGTTTCCCATGTGTATCAAGAATGGTCCACCACCCAAAAGAATCCAGCCAACTTGACAACTGTGAGAAGCTTTGGAGCCAACATGGGCCAGCACCCCTGTGGAACGTTTCGACACCTTGTAGAATCCATGTCCCGACAAATTGAGTCTGTTCTGAAGGCAAAAGGAGGTGCAACTCAATATTAGGAAGGTGTTCCTAATGTTTTGTACACTCAGTTTAAATACCTCATGAGCTTAGTTCAACGGGTATACGCTAGTTGGTGGTTGAAGATATCCCTCTGGTGGTGTGGGGGCTGTGCTTTGGCAAAGTGAGTGGGGTTATATCCTGCCTGTTTGGCCCTGTCCTGGGGTATCATCGGATGGGGCCACAGTGTCTCCTGACCCCTCCTGTCTCAGCCTCCAGTATTTATGCTGCAGTAGTTTATGTGTCGGGGGGCTAGGGTCAGTCTGTTATATCTGGAGTATTTCTCCAGTGTCCTGTGTGAATTTAAGTATGCTCTCTCTAATTCGCTCTTTCTCTCTCTCTCTCTCTCTCGGAGGACCTGAGCCCTAGGACCATGCCTCAGGACTACCTGGCATGATGATTCCTTGCTGTTCCCAGTCCACCTGGCTGTGCTGCTGCTCCAGTTTCAACTGTTCTGCCTGCGGCTATGGAACCCTGACCTGTTCACCGGATGTTCTACCTGTCCCAGACCTGCTGTTTTCAACTCTCTAGAGACTGCAGGAGCGGTAGAGATACTCTTAATGATCGGCTATGAAAAGCCAACTGACATTTACTCCTGAGGTGCTGACCTGTTGCACCCTCGACAACTACTGTGATTATTATTATTTGACCATGCTGGTCATTTATGAACATTTGAACATCTTGGCCATGTTCTGTTATAATCTCCACCCGGCACAGCCAGAAGAGGACTGGCCACCCCTCATAGCCTGGTTCCTCTCTAGGTTTCTTCCTAGGTTTTGGCCTTTCTAGGGAGTTTTTCCTAGCCACCGTGCTTCTACACCTGCATTGCTTGCTGTTTTTTTTAATTTATTTTTAAAATAAATTTTATCCCCTTTTCTCCCCAATTTTCGTGGTATCCAATCGCTAGTAATTACTATCTTGTCTCATCGCTACAACTCCCGTACGGGCTTGGGAGAGACGAAGGTCGAAAGCCATGCGTCCTCCGAAGCACAACCCAACCAAGCCGCACTGCTTCTTAACACAGCGCGCCTCCAACCCGGAAGCCAGCCGCACCAATGTGTCGGAGGAAACACCGTGCACCTGGCCCCCTCGGTTAGCGCGCACTGCGCCCGGCCCGCCACAGGAGTCGCTGGAGCGCGATGAGACAAGGATATCCCTACCGGCCAAACCCTCCCTTACCCGGACGACGCTAGGCCAATTGTGCGTCGCCCCACGGACCTCCCGGTCGCGGCCGGCTGCGACAGAGCCTGGGCGCGAACCCAGAGACTCTGGTGGCGCAGCTAGCACTGCGATGCAGTGCCCTAGACCACTGCGCCACCCGGGAGGCTCTGTTTGGGGTTTTAGGCTGGGTTTCTGTACAGCACTTTGAGATATCAGAATTGAAAGTAAGCTTGTTTTACTACAATGTTTAAACAACGTAAATGTAAACAAACACTGTATAGTGTCAAAACATGGTTAAAACTATAATTATGATATCATGGATGGTCAGTCCTTGCATCCATAGCTCTGTCTATGAATTTGAGAGTGGTTACATTTCTCCATCCCCATCCCTTAGCATTTCAGCAAAACGGGGGAGGGGAGAATGCTTTATTATTGTTTAAATTAAGGATTCTAGCTATTATTATCCATTTTTATGATGTAGCCAATTTTGACTTTGTGGCTGTGGTAACTAGTGACAATCCTCTAGCTGCTACTACTGCCGGCAGACTCAGCAGACAGACAGCAGACCCAGCAGACCCAGACAAAGTCACAAATAAAATGGCAAACGTTCTCCTGTTCAGAGCCGTGTTGACATTGTTGTCTTTATAATCAAGTTAGCCTGCTAGCTACTTGCTATCTAACGTTAGCTGCTAACATTTGTGTGATCGACAATGTAGCTATAAGCAAACCTTTGCCTTGTATTCAGACTGTTTTGTACTTACTATTAAAAGGAGTCTACTCTAGCTAGCTACAAGGCATAAACCTCACGAGATGCCCTAATGCTTTGTTTCAACTAATGTTAGCTAGCCAGCTAAATCTAGATGTACAGATTGTTGACATGACAGTATGTATGGTTTGTTGTACCCCATTCATAGGTACAAATTGCTTTAGCGCCTATTGACAATAGGATCTTCTGACCGGGGGAGTTTTGTTAATAGCCCTGACGCTTGCTCTAAACATTAAAACACACATCGCTTGCGGTTCAGTTTTGGAAACAAAAGGAACGTATCTTTCATATCAGCGATAAATAATAGAAAAGGTTAAATTACTACACACCTTTAAAGGGTTAGGGTTCCCACATGGCCATATTTCCATGTTACTGTGCTTCTTTACAGAAAACAGATGGAAGACTACCTGCGCTAATTAGCTATCTGCGTCTCCAAACACCTGTGTGTAAACAGAAGATGGACGCCACAAACGTGTTATCACTGAAAAATCCTGTTGGCTGCAACTGTGTTAAAACCGGTCAGTCTGTACCTTAAGTGTGTATTTTGCGTTTGTGCAATTATTTTGATGTAATATGAAAGTAGAGGGATTTGTTTCTAGAACCGTACCGCATTGAGAATCGATTCACGTTTAGATGAAATATTTGGAGTGTTTTGGAACATGTAAGCTCCTTGGACTATAAGGAGTAATGTTAGGCTCCTTTAGTCCATTATTGGGTAGGTTTGTTGATGATAATGCTAGCTGGCTAGGTGGTTGCCAGGTAATGTTAGATAGCAAGTAGCTAGCAGGCTAACTTGATTATAAAGGCAACAATGTCAACACTGACCTGAACAGTTGGCCATTTATTTGTGACTTTGTCACTTGTCAGTGCGTGTTGGCTGTGTCTGCTATGTTTGAGTTTGGCAGCAGTAGTAGTAGCAGCTAAAGACCTTCCACTTCCTCTCACTCCACTGGCTTTCAGAGCGAGGCACAACAAACGTTGTTCGAGTGGGTGGGATTTAGCGCAAAGACACATCTTTCCCCAGCACAGCGGCTATGGCTGGGCCAAATCCCCATGTTTTCGTTCAAACAATTTCTTCTCTCTCAAAACACAAGCGTCTTCCGTTGTGAAAAGCAACTGCGGATCTGGGCTTTAGCATAACAGAATGGAGCTGTGTTGATCCATCAAAAATGTCCATTTGATACAAAGATCCTGATGACATGTGTGATGATACACGCACACACACACACACACACACACACACACAGATATGAATGTTTTGTCTCCCACCTTCTTGCCTGCGTGTCTTAGGGCCAGGGCTAGCTCTGTGGTGAGGGTGCTCTTGCCCACCCCTCCTTTTCCAGACAGTATCAACACCACATGTTGGACCTGGGCCAAGTTCCCACCTTCTGTGGAGAAACAAGTTAGTAAGTTAGTGAAATATATGGACATGAATGCATGAACAAATACACAGAGAGGGTATGTTCAAGTCCTATTACTGTGAAAGCAGATTATCACTCCATTTAGATATGGACATTTATGACATTTACTAATTAACGTTATATCCATTAAACCTCTAATTACTGTGTGTTCAATGACACTGAACGATTCTAAGGACCAAGTCACGTTTTATCACTTGTTTCACACTGTTTAACTAGTCAAGTGAAAGTATTGCTTTGCCAGATAACGAATTGCACCATTAGCCTAACTTAGCAAAAATTCGACTTGAATGTAACTAACTAGCTAACAGTAGCTACTGAACTTCAAGTCGAGTTTTGGCTAAGCACTGCCACCAGCCTTGCACATGACAGCTTCTCGAGCACATTAACCCACTTCCTATGAAGTCAAAAAGACTAAATTATAATTAAGTAATATGTATAAATATTACGGTATCTAGCTAGCTATCGAACAGATTAGAGCTAGTTGTTAGCTAATTATCTAGACAGAAGCTAACGTTAGCAATGTGAAAACAACGTGACAGTTTCTCGTTCTGACAAAGGACAAGCTCATAATAGAAAGATGCCTTATTTACAAAGAAGGAAGCTATTTACACATGCATATAAACTGGCAGCGTAATATTGTTTTCATACCATTGTTTTGTTCCATATTTGCTTTATATATCACTTTTTTGTTGTTGTACTGTTGTTGGAGTGTTCCGTATACTTCCGCACTTCGTCGCAAGAGCACCAAATATCCAATAGAACGAATGGGATTGCGTGTTGCTCTCGCCTCCAAAAATAAACAACCAATCAGTTGCCTTTGCGTCTAATCTGTTATATGCGCAAGCGTACCGCAAGCGATGCGTTTTAAAGTTCAGGGCTCTTAAACAAAACCCCTGGATCGAAGATACCTTTTCGTGAATAGATGCTAGAGTTAGCTAGCGTCTATGAATAGGCTAGTCCTTGATCATGACTCTCAGTTCCATTACATTATGCAGTGCATTCGGAAAGTATTCAGACCCCTTCCCTTGTTCCACATTTTGTTACGTTACAGCCTTGTTCTAAAATTGACTAAATAAAACATGTTCCTTATCAATCTACACACAATACCCCATAATGACAAAGCAAAAAAACAGTTTATTAGATTTTTTTGCTAATAAAAAAATAAAAAAACAGATACCTTATTTACATAAGTATTCAGACTCTTTGCTATGATACTCGAAATTGAGTTCAGGTAGTTCCTGTTTCCATTGATTATGCTTGAAACGTTTTTACAACTTGATTAGAGTCCACCTGTGGTAAATTCAATTGATTGGACATGATTTGGAAAGGCACACACCTGTCTATATAAGGTCCCACAGTTGACAGTACATGGCACAGCAAAAACTAAGCCATGAGGTCGAAGGAATTGTCCGTAGTGCGCCGAGACAGGATTGTATCGAGGCACAAATCTGGGGAAGGGTACTGAATTATGTCTGCAGCAATGAAGGCCCCCAAGAACACAGTGGCCTCCATCATTCTTCAATGGAGGAAGTTTGGAACCACCAAGACTCTTCCTAGTGCTGGCCGCCTGGCCAAACTGAGCAGGGCCCTAGTCAGGGAGGTGACCAAGAACCTGATGGTCACTCTGACAGAGTTCCAGAGTTCTTCTGTGGACATTGGAGAACCTTCCAGAAGGACAACGATTTCTGCAGCACTCCACCAATCAGGCTTTAATTATAGAGTGGCCAGACGGAAGCCACTCCTCACTAAAATGCACATGACAGCCCGCTTGGTGTTTGCCAAAAGGCACCTAAAGGACTCTGACCATGAGAAACAAGATTCTCTGGGCTGATGAAACCAAGATTGAACTCTATGGCCTGAATGCCAAGCGTCAACTCTGGAGAAATCTTGGCACCATCCCTACAGTGAAGCATTGTGGTGGCAGCATCATGAAGTGGGGATGTTTTTCAGCGGCAGGGACTGGGAGACTAGTCGAGGGAAAGATAAACGGAGCAAAGTACAGAGAGATCCTTGATGAAAACCTGCTTCAGAGCACTCAGGACCTCAGACTGGGGAAAAGGTTTACTTTCCAACAGGACAACGATCCTAAGCACACAGCCAAGACAAGTCTCTGAATGTTCTTGAGTGGCCCGGACTTGAACCCGATCGAACATCGCTGGAGAGACCTTAAAATAGCTGTGCAGCGATGCTCCCCATCCAACCTGACAGAGCTTGAAAGGGTCTGCAGAGAAGAATAGGAGGAATTCCCAAAATACAGGTTTGCGAAGCTATAACATCACACCTAGACTTGAGGCTGTCATCACTGCCAAAGGTGCTTCAACAAAGTCCTGAGTAAAGGGTCTGAATACTTATGTAAATGTGATTTTTCCGGGGTATTGTGTGTAGATTGATGAGGGGAAAAATGTAATACATTTTAGAATGAGGCTGTAATGTAACAAAATGTTGAAAAAGTCTAGGTCTGAATACTTTCCGAATGCACTATACAGTTGAAGCTGGAAGTTTACATACACCTTAGTCAAATACATTTCAACTCAGTTTTTCACACTTCCTGACATTTAATCCTAGTAACAATTTCCTGTCTTAGGTCAGTAAGGATCACCACTTTATTTTAAGAATGTGAAATGTCAGAATAATAGTAGAGAGAATGATTTATTTCAGCTTTTATTTCTTTCATCACATTCCCAGTGGGTCAGAAGTTTACATACACTCAATTAGTATTTGGTAGCATTGCCTTTAAATTGTTTAACTTGGGTCAAACGTTTTGGGTAGCTTTCCACAAGCTTCCCACAATAAGTTGGGTGAATTTTGGCCCATTCCTCCTGACAGAGGTGGTGTAACTGGGTCAGGTTTGTAGGCCTCCTTACTCGCAGACACTTTTTCAGTTCTGCCCACAAATGTTCTCTGGGATTGAGGTTAGGGCTTTGTGATGGCCACTCCAATACCTTGACTTTGTTGTCCTTAAGTCATTTTGCCACAGCTTTGGAAGTATGCTTAGGGTCATTGTCCATTTGGAAGACCCATTTGCGACCAAGCTTCAACTTCCTGACTGATGTCTTGAGATGTAGCTTCAATATATCCACAATCTTCCTACCTCATGATGCCATCTATTTTGTGAAGTGCACCAATCCCTCCTGCAGCAAAGCACCCCACAACATGATGCTGCCACCCCGGTCCTTCACGGTTGGGATGGTGTTCTTCGGCTTGCAAGCCTCCCCCTTTTCCTCCAAACATAACGATGGTCATTATGGCAAAACAGTTCTATTTGTGTTTCATCAGACCAGAGGACAAAAAGTACGATATTTATCCCCATGTGCAGTTGCAAACCTTAGTCTGGCTTTTTTATGGTGGTTTTGGAGCAGTGGCTTCTTCCTTGGTGAGCTGTCTTTCAGGTTATGTCGATATAGGACTCATTTTACTGTGGATATAGATACTTTTGTATCTGTTTCCTCCAGCATCTTCACAGGGTCCTTTGCTGTTGTTCTGGGATTGATTTGCACTTTTCACACCAAAGTACGTTCATCTCTAGGAGACAGAACGCGTCTCCTTCCTGAGCGATATGACGGCTGCGTGGTCCCGTGGTGTTTATACTTGCGTACTATTGTTTGTACAGATGAACGTGGTACCTTCAGGCATTTGGAAATTGCTCCCAATGATGAACCAGACAAATTTTTTCTGAGGTCTTGGCTGATTTCTTTTGATTTTCCCATGATCTCAAGAAAAGAGGCACTGATTTTGAAGGTAGGCATTGAAATACATCCACAGGTACACCTCCAATTGACTCAAATTATGTCGATTAGCCTATCAGAAGCTTCTATAGCCATGACATAATTTTCTGGAATTTTCCAAGCTGTTTAAAGGCACTGTCAACTTAGTGTATGTAAACTTCTGACCCACTGGAATTGTGATACAGTGAATTATAAGTGAAATAATCTGTCTGTTAACAATTGTTGGAAAAATGACTTGTCATGCACAAAGTATCCGAACACCTGTGTGTAAGCGTAACAGAGGAAATGTTTCAGGTTTTTGCCGTTGGGTGCACAGGGTGTATGCGCATAGCATGGAAACTACTTGATGCGGTTAAGGAAGCTTTGAGGCCACATACTACAAGTGCGGTCATGCAGCCTTGGCCTCTATTGAATTTCGCGATTATGATTTCTGTACCTACCCTAGAACCCTTTCCCCCACTCGCATGTGAATTTTAATGACTGCAGATGTTGCATTTGCTTTAAAACAAATGTTTAAATGTTGCTTATGCTTTGGCCCTTGACGTTCAAGAATGCCACCTTTCTCATTTTGTCTATAAAGGTAATTACTTTCCCTTGCATATTTCCTGATGTTCATAAAGGTAAACTTAAAAATATGTATTTTTGTAATAGTATGAAATTTTGACAATATTATCAAATAAATATTTACTGTCTGTTCCGAATTCTCATGCTTTATCTAACCAGGGTAATGAGAACATGCATCAATAAGTTAATACTGCCACAAATGACACCTACATAAAGCCACAATACAATCTCTACCAGAATGTTATATCTACCCTATTTAGATAGGCAAGTTAGCATAGACTCCTCCCTTTTAGCACACTTATCCAATCAGTGCTAGGTGTGGGCGTGTAAGGGTATTGTTGATGTCTGACATGCAGGGAACTAGGTCATAGAGCAAGTTGCACCTGTCACACTCAGGAGTCTGGTATAGAAGACCTAACATGCAAGATAGTTCATAAGAAGACAACTATAAGGTAGGAACCTTTTCCTGGTTTAATGAAAGTAGGGGGGCAGGTAGCCTAGCGGTTAAGAGCGTTGGACAAGGCACTTAACTATAATTGCTCCTGTAAATTGCTCTGGATAAGTCCGTCTGCTAAATTACTGAAATTTAAATGGCTATTGTGTTATATATTTGACAGTCCTTAGATATCAGTTAAGTATAGCCAGCCTATGGCTTTTATGTGAATCAAACATGTCAACTTTAACAGTGTACAATGACAAATTACACTTTTGGTTCAACTAACTGTATTACTATGTAATGAATATATAGGAAATCATTAGGGACTTATGGGTTGGAAAACCAATATTTACTTAAATTCAGGGGGAAACTACTTACATATAAATGTTTACTAAATAACCCATTGCATCTTGGACATAAGGAAGTAAGCTAAGAGCAATTCAAACTTGGCTCTGAATAAAAATGTATTTAGAAAATGAACAAACTATGTGTTTGGTGCTCATGCATGAAAAGAAATGGGTTGAACTTGTATCCAGATAACATACATTAGATTTTGATTGACGTGGAGCCATGGATGCAGCCTGCGTTACTCAGATGACGGTGATAGAGTATATAGGCTAAGCACTGTTAAAGTGAGGCGCGTCAGACTCCCTTATCTAAACCATTGGCAATTATCTGGTGCACCTGTTTGGACAGCAGTCTACCCAGCTGCTACCTGTTTTCTGTGGAAACATTAGGCCTAAGCAAGGCGTGCCATCAGTTGCAGATTCCATGTCAGCTCAACTCCTCTGAGCATACATTATTTGACCCCAAATCAAATCCTTATCATCGGGACATAAGTGGGCCTCCACCCCCAACCCCCATCCCTTTCCCCCAACCCCACCCAGGGGCTTAATCATTTATGATCACATCACTCAATGCAGTCAGTGGGTCAAAAAACATTATCACTGTTGACCTCGTGAACCGGCTCACAGACTGCAGACTCGCTGCCAAAGTGGCACACTAGAAGGCATGTTGGATTTAAAGGTCAAACTTACATGTGGAAACAGTCCATATGGAGCAACAGTACTTCAACCTCAGACAAGGGAGAATATAGGTTAGCAACTCCAGAGTTCAGTTTGTGTGTTTTTCTGTGGAGCCTATATGTTTCAAGCAGGCTAGGGGTCAGTTCTATTTAAATTCAGGAAGCTAACTGAAATTCCATTTCAATTCAGATAAATTCCAATTTCAGACATTTTAAACTTCCCATCGTTAAATCAACGTTGACTTCTCTGTAAAAACGGACTTTTGCACAAAGCAGCTATTTTGACCACTTCCCCAAAAAGTTAAACAAAAACTTAGAGCACATGACATCTTTACCTATTTTTCTGCTATTCAAATCTGGAATCAGATTATAAAAATATAATACCAATCCAGAGATACAGCTATTTAAGTAACCATATCAACTACTTTTTCTCACAACTTTTAGATAAAACTGAAATTTTGACCACTTTCCCAACAAGGTAGACAAATATCTTCTATCAAGCAAGAGATACAGCTGTTTTAGTAACCACATCAAATACTTTTAAGCTAACTTCCCACTGTTGAATTAAAGTTGGAATCCGTTGCTGTGAAACTACCACGTCCGTATGCGATATTACAACCACAAATAGGTTACTTCAACCAACAAACACTGTTTTATTCCCTCAGACATCCTTACACATTATGTACATGCGATAGAACAGCAGAGTACTACAATTTTTATTACATTGCTGGATGCTCATCTCCTTTTTTATATATTTTTTTACCCCCCTTTTCTCCCCAATTTCTTGATTACGATCTTGTCTTATCGCTGCAACTCCCCAACAGGCTCGGGAGAGGTGAAGGTCGAGTCATGCGTCCTCCGAAACATGACGTGCAAAACCACGCTTCTTTAACACCAACTCGCTTAATCCGGAAGCCAGCCGCACCAATGTGTTGGGGGAAACACCATTCAACTGATGACCATTGTCAGCTTGCAGGCGCCCGGCCCGCCACAAGGAGTCGCTAGAGTGCGATGAGACAAGTAAAGCCCCCCCCCCGGCCAAACCCTCCCCTAACCCGGACGACGCTGGGCCAATTGTGCGCCGCCCTATGGGACTCCCGGTCACGGCCGGTAATGACACAGCCTGGATCGAACCCCAAGTTGTAGTGACGCTGCAACACTGCGATGCAGTGCCTTAGACTGCTGCGCCACTCGGGAGGCCATCATTTCTTCCTTTTTAAAGAACAAAACGATAACAATAACAAATGCGCAGTAGCTCTGTTTCGCCTGTCACGATTTCAACTGGGGAAGCACATAAGACTGATTATAATCTGGGTAGTTTGGGTCATGGATGCTGAATGGCTTAAACAGTATTAAACAATATATATAAGTATGATACAAAAAAACTCTTACTATTGTTGGTAACCAGTTAATAATAGCAGTAACACACCTCGGGGGTTTGTGGTATACTCTGCTTCGCGTCGCGCATAAGAACAGCCCTTAGCCGTGGTATATTTAAGCAATAAGGCCCAAGGGTTGTGGTATATGGCCAATATACCACGGCTAAGGGCTGTTCTTAGGCAGGACACGAAACTGAGTTATAATTAAGCAATAAGGCACGAGGAGGTGTGGTATATGGCAATTATACCAAGGCTAAGTGCTGTTCTTATGCACGACGCAACGTGGAGTGCCTGGATACAGCCCCTAGTCATGGTATATTTGTAAGGATCGACGCTGGTAGACGAGAAACAAGTACAGGGAGTGAACATTTTAATTAGCAACGGACATGGAACAGGACAGGACTGCGTCTGGACATGAACACATAACGACATTAATGCTGACACATGGAACAAACTGAGGAGCAGACAGAAAAAGGGAAGGCAATCAACAAAGTGAAAGAGTCCAGGTGAGTCCAGTGATCGCTGATGCGCATAATGATGGTGACAGGTGTGTGTAATGAAGGGCAGCCTGGCGCCCTCGAGCACCAGAAAGGGAGAGCGGAAGCAGACGTGACAATATTGGCCATATACCACAAACCCCCGAGGTGCCTTATTGTTATTATAAACTGGTTACCAACGTAATTATAATATTTTTTGGGTCATATCCGTGGTATGGTATGGTTTGACATACCACGGCTTTCAGCCAATCAGCATTCAGGGTTTGAACCACACGGTTTATAATGACCATTAGCCTACCATTTAGCCAACCTATCTACAACAGTAATTATTACTGCTGCAGTGTACTGCTACAACTACTAGGCCTACTACTACCACTGTCAATACTAGCCTACTTCTACTACTGGCCTACAGTCACTATTGCAACAGTCACTATTTCCACCACTACTGCAGCAGTGCTGTAAAGTACTTTAGTAAAAAACTTTAAAGTACTACTTTGCGGTATCTGTACTTTACTTTACTATTTATAGTTTGGACTACTTTTACTTCACTACATTCCTAAAGAAAATAATGTACTTTTTACTCCATACAATTTCCCTGACACGCTAAATAATTAATTACATTTTGAATGCTTAGAAGGACAGGAAAATGGTCCAATTCATGCACTTATCAAGAGAACATCCCTGGTCATCCCTACTGCCTCTGATCTGGCGGACTCACTAAACACACGTGATTCATTGGTAAATGATGTCGGAGTGTTGTAGTGTGCCCCTGGCTATCCGTAAAAATAAAAAAAAGATGGTGCTTTCTGGTTTGCTTAGTATAAGGAATTAGAAATTATTTCTACTTTTACTTTTGATACATAAGTATATTTAAAACCAAATAATTTTTGAATTTTACTCAAGTAGTATTTTACTGGGTGACTTTCACCTTGAGTCATTTTCTATCAGGGTAGGTTTATTTTACTAAAGTGGTATAGTAAAATAAGTGGTGTGTGTATATATACAGTGGGGAGAACAAGTATTTGATACACTGCCGATTTTGCAGGTTTTCCTACTTACAAAGCATGTAGAGGTCTGTAATTTTTATCATAGGTACACTTCAACTGTGAGAGACGGAATCTAAAACAAAAATCCAGAAAATCACATTGTATGATTTTTAAGTAATTCATTTGCATTTTATTGCATGACATAAGTATTTGATACATCAGAAAAGCAGAACTTAATATTTGGTACAGAAACCTTTGTTTGCAATTACAGATATCATACGTTTCCTGTAGTTCTTGACCAGGTTTGCACACACTGCAGCAGGGATTTTGGCCCACTCCTCCATACAGACCTTCTCCAGATCCTTCAGGTTTCGGGGCTGTCGCTGGGCAATACGGACTTTCAGCTCCCTCCAAAGATTTTCTATTGGGTTCAGGTCTGGAGACTGGCTAGGCCACTCCAGGACCTTGAGATGCTTCTTACGGAGCCACTCCTTAGTTGCACTGGCTGTGTGTTTCGGGTCGTTGTCATGCTGGAAGACCCAGCCACGACCTATCTTCAATGCTCTTACTGAGGGAAGGAGGTTGTTGGCCAAGATCTCGCGATACATGGCCCATCCATCCTCCTCGTCCTGTCCCCTTTGCAGAAAAGCATCCCCAAAGAATGATGTTTCCACCTCCATGCTTCACGGTTGGGATGGTGTTCTTGGGGTTGTACTCATCCTTCTTCTTCCTCCAAACACGGCGAGTGGAGTTTAGACCAAAAAGCTCTATTTTTGTCTCAACAGACCACATGACCTTCTCCCATTCCTCCTCTGGATCATCCAGATGGTCATTGACAAACTTCAGACGGGCCTGGACATGCGCTGGCTTGAGCAGGGGGACCTTGCGTGCACTGCAGGATTTTAATCCATGACGGCGTAGTGTGTTACTAATGGTTTTCTTTGAGACTGTGGTCCCAGCTCTCTTCAGGTCATTGACCAGGTCCTGCCGTGTAGTTCTGGGCTGATCCCTCACCTTCCTCATGATCATTGATGCCCCACGAGGTGAGATCGTGCATGGAGCCCCAGACCGAGGGTGATTGACCGTCATCTTGAACTTCTTCCATTTTCTAATAATTGCGCCAACAGTTGTTGCCTTCTCACCAAGCTGCTTGCCTATTGTCCTGTAGCCCATCCCAGCCTTGTGCAGGTCTACAATTTTATCCCTGATGTCCTTACACAGCTCTCTGGTCTTGGCCATTGTGGAGAGGTTGGAGTCTGTTTGATTGAGTGTGTGGACAGGTGTCTTTTATACAGGTAACGAGTTCAAACAGGTGCAGTTAATACAGGTAATGAGTGGAGAACAGGAGGGATTCTTAAAGAAAAACTAACAGGTCTGTGAGAGCCGGAATTCTTACTGGTTGGTAGGTGATCAAATACTTATGTCATGCAATAAAATGCAAATTAATTACTTAAAAATCATACAATGTGATTTTCTGGATTTTTGTTTTAGATTCCATCTCTCACAGTTGAAGTGTACCTATGATAAAAATTACAGACCTCTACATGCTTTGTAAGTAGGAAAACCTGCAAAATCGGCAGTGTATCCAATACTTGTTCACCCCACTGTATATATAGGGTACTTTTTCCACCTCTGTACTGCAGTCACTACTTCTGCTGTTACTTCCCACCACACTAGACTCCAACAACTTCTACTAAAAATACTTTTGGACAGCTGAAGCAAATCCCACAATTTTTCTTGAAAAATTACCCTTTCTAGTTTCAGTTTAATTCCTGAATCGACTGAATTGAAATGGCATTGACCCCAAACCTTTGTTTCAGTGCTGTCTCAAGGACTAGTTTTGGGCTCCCGAGTGGCGCAGCGGTCTAAAGCACTGCATCTCAGTGCAAGAGGCGTCACAATAGTACCTGGTTCGATTCAAAGCTGTATCACATCTGGCCGTGATTGGGAGTCCCATAGGGCGGCGCACAATTGGTCCAGCGTCGTCTGGGTTTGGCCGGAGTAGGCCGTCATTGTAAATTAGAATTTGTTCTTAAACTGACTTGCCTAGTTAAATAAAAATAGTTGGCATCTTGTATTGCCCGTAGGGGTGAAAGAGGATACAATCGACCTAGTTTGCCTGTTTGTATAATGTTTGAAGTGAGATATTTGAAATGAACACTTGCTCAGTGCTGTCTCCCTTTCAGTATTTGAAAAACAATCTTGTGTCATTTCTTATGCCAAATGACATCCCTATCTGGATCATGTGACCCAAATAAACCAATAAAATCAATGTTGTTTCCAAATATAATATATGCTACGTCACTGCCATTGATATTTCAACTTCACCACTACATGTGACTGAGTATTTTAACTGATCATATCGTTCCCACCAGCAGGGCATATAAATGATTCAAGTTCAAGTAGCTTTGTCAAGTTGAACGTGTGTAGTGTGATCTTCGAAACATATTTAGCCTAGTTTCAAGTAGGGCAATGGGATGCACATGTCTGCCAACATAAGTTCACCATGCTGAAATTGTGGGATATAGGTTATAAAATTATATTACTAGTGTTTTATGACAATCCTTTGTATTGTATATTATGTATGTTAAATGAAATATATTTGTGATTTTTCCTTCCTGTCCCTTTAGAGCGGCCATGCTACGGAGAAGCAGGAACAGCCAAGCTCCGCGCTACGTGTGGAGCGACATCCGACGAGACATTGACACCGTGGTACTGGTGAATGACAGAGAGGAGTGGGGCGACGAACACACACAGGTGAGAACCGGGAGAAGGGGGATGGATGGAAATGGGGGAGAGAGAGTAGGTTATATTTACCATTGTAAATACAACTTATATTTATGTTTTTTTATTTTCCCATTGGTACTTTAACTATTTGCACATCATTACAACACTGTATATAGACATAATATGACATTTGAAATGTCTTTATTCTTTTGGAAATTTTGCAAGTGTAATGTTTACTGTTCATTTTTTATTGTTTATTTCACTTTTGTTTATTATCTATTTCACTTGCTTTGGCAATGTAAAACATATGTTTCCCATGCCAATAAAGCCCTTATATTGAATTGAGAGGGTGTGGGGGAATGAGAGGGAGTGGGGTAGTGAGAAAGATGGAGTGGGGGAGTAAGAGAGATGGAGTGATAGAGATGGAGTGAGAGAAAGAGACAGAGGGAGGAGTGGGGGATGGAGAAAGGAGGAGTGCAGTGGTGAGATGTAAAAGGAGGGAGGAGTGGCGCGAGGACTACAGATGGTTCGAAAAAATAAAGAATAGAAAGGGTGGAGTGATGAAAGGTAAGAGTGTGGAAGTGTGTGTGTGTTTGGGGCAGACCCAGAGAGGAGTTAGGGTAGAGAGGGGGTGATAAGAGTTGAAAGAGCAATGGGAGAATGCTGAGACTGAGAGAGAACACGAGGCCGCGGCATGATCGAAAATATGACCTCGTTAGAGCCAGTAGTTTTCCATGATGGATTCAACTGTCTCAAAATGGCTGTGTCTACTGAATGGGGACTCCTAAGGCATGGATGGTCTGTATTTTTGGCACAGGTCTATTTTTAAATGTTGGCATACCCTGCTTACGCTCCAATGGGAATGCAAGGGCCTCTCTTTAGGGAAAGGGTCAACCTATAGAAGCTTTAAAGAACCTGAACGAGCTCGGTGCTTAAGTTGAGGTAACCGACTAAGGAAAGGTTGCAGTGCACGGTATTTCCAGACGTTTCTCAAATAGGACCTACTAAGCTAGTTTTTGGTTTTGTCTTAATTTAAGCCAAGCTAGTCGGTTTTTGTTTTTTGTATTCTTTTTTTTCTTTCTGAAAGCGATCCGATTGCGAATTCCTCAGATTCTCACAAATTAGTCTTCTCAAGTGTGGTTCAGTCTACCTGTTCTCTCAGTTAAAACTAGGGACATTCTCAAATGTCCTACTCAGTATCCTTGACCATCTCTGTCTATCCCATGTGCGTCAATCAGATCAGTGACTCGGACTCAGAAGTGGATTACCTGGCCGTCACCCCGGAGGTGACAGACATTGTGTCTGACACGGTGCCTGTGACAGGGGAGTCCTACTGTCACTGTGACGCCCAGGAGGAAACAAGCCCTGGGGCTCTGCTGCAGGGTTTCCAGCCCCTCAACGACTGCCTGTGTGGAGAGGAGGACCAGGGTGTGTAGTGGGAAGGATAGGAACTATGGATCTGTGTTTGTCTTTCACTTAGTCTGGTCTGTGTTTACTGTATAGGTGAATGAATAATTGTATTTTCTTTGTACTGTCAAGCAATGCATTTGTATGTCCACGTTTTGAATGGATGTGGAGCTATTATGTATATGAGCATGCACCGTATAGCTTAAACAGTGTACCTGGAAAATGTAGCAGGTGTTATCAATGGATGGGTCATGAATTAGTGTGGATAACCATCATATTGTCTCTCTGCAGGTTTTGACTGGGTGTGGGATGAGGGTGTTAAGTCCAATGCAGCAATCCTGAGCTGTGACAACCGCAAGGTGAGCTTCCACTCTGAGTACAGCTGTGGCACAGCCGCCATCCGTGGCACCAAGGAGCTGACAGATGGACAGCACTTCTGGGAGATCAAGATGACGTCACCCGTCTATGGCACAGACATGGTACGTACGCAAAAAAACATCCAGGTCAGGAATTACCCTAAGTGGGTTAACCTTAACCCTTACATGTATACAGATACTGTAGGCCCATAGTGTAGCTACAGTATAGACAGGGGTCGAATTTTTAAAAGTTAACAAGTGTCGTGGAAATTCAACGAAAGTCTGTAGGAATGTTGAACATGTAGAGACTTGTTAACTAAACTTAAGGCTACACGATATTGTACTCCCGATGGCGTTTTCATTGATATCCCAAATGATGAAGTTCTAAACCGAAAATTCAACCACCCCCCGAGACTGAGTCGGAAACTGGCTCTGTTTCCCAGTCTATCTTGTCTCAGGTGAGACTTTATTATGGACAGAGTACTCCATCTACAGTGGACTGATAGACAGTGCCAGCCCAGTTATAATACATGTTGATACCAGAAAGTTTCTCTCTTCCCTTCTGTATTGGCCGATGTATTTTATAAATTTGGCGCATTACATGTTAATCTTAAAATAAGAGGCATTTAATAAGTGTGAAGCAGAAAGTGCATATCCGACAAAAATTGTTAATAAATATATAGGGTAACATTGTTAGTGTAGACTAAAATGAAAACAATGCCTTCCAATATGGAGAAAGTTATCATGTTTGTTTTTAAACCTTACAATAGGGGTAAAAGCAGAACATTGTTTGAGAGTGATCCGTGTGTATTAGCATTAGTGAATGAGGGCTGTCTGTGGGGCTTTCCCATGGTACTGTTACTTGCCCTCACTGCTGTACCCAGGGAGGAGGAAGCTAGGGGGGTCCTGGGGCATGACCCCCGTGGGAGATTTGTTTTGTAAAAGCAGCTGTTAGTTGGTCAATTCTGAGCATTCCTGGGAGGCTTTGTCACGTTCCTGACCGGTTTTCTGTTATTTTGTATGTGTTTGACGGTCAGGGCGTGAGTTTGGGTGGGCAGTCTATGTTATGTGTTTCGTGTTGGTTAATGGGTGACCTGATATGGTTCTCAATTAGAGGCAGGTGGTTTTCATTTCCTCTGATTGAGAGCCATATTAAGGTAGGTGTTTTCACATTGTTTGTTGTGGGTGGTTGTCTCCTGTGTCTGTGTCTATGTACGTTGCGCCACACGGGACTGTTTCGGTTTGTTTGTTTGTTCGTTCGGTTTATGTAGTCTGTTCCTGTTTCATGCGTTCTTCGTGTCATGTAAGTTCTTATGTTCAGGTTCGTCTACGTCGTTTGTTATTTTTGTTAGTTATTCAAGTATAGTTCGTTTTTGTCTTGTTCAATAAATATCATGTCATATCACGAAGCTGCATTTTGGTTCAATCCCTGCTCCTCCTCTTCGGATGAAGAGGAAGAGGAACGCCGTTACAGAACCACCCACCGAACCAGAACCAAGCAGCGTGAATTCGAGCAGTGGCCTGCTACACAGGATTATTGGAGTTGGGAGGAAATATTGGACGGAAAAGGTCCATGGGCACAGCCGGGAGAATATCGCCGTCCCAAAGCTGAGCTGGAGGCAGCGAAAGCAGAGAGGCGGCGATATGAGGAGGCA
This sequence comes from Salvelinus namaycush, assembly GCF_016432855.1. Taxonomy (NCBI): domain Eukaryota; kingdom Metazoa; phylum Chordata; class Actinopteri; order Salmoniformes; family Salmonidae; genus Salvelinus; species Salvelinus namaycush. Next base: position 19,039,987 of record NC_052310.1, read on the forward strand.
GCAAGGAGACGTGGCTGGAAGCCGGAGAATCAAGCTCAAGACCGGAGATATGAAGGTACGCGGCTAGCAAGGAAGCCCGAGAAGAAACCCCAAAAATTTCTTGGGGGGGGGGGGCTAAGAGGTAGTGGGCCAAGGGCAGGTAGGAGACCTGCGCCCACTTCCCAGGCTAACCGTGGAGAGCGGGAGTACGGGCAGACACCGTGTTACGCAGTAGAGCGCACGGTGTCTCCTGTACGTGTGCATAGCCCGGTGCGGGTTGTTCCACCTCCCCGCACTGGTAGGGCTAGATTGAGCATTGAGCCAAGTGCCATGAAGCCGGCTCTACATATCTGGCCACCAGTACGTCTCCTTGGGCCGGCTTACATGGCACCAGCCTTACGCATGGTGTCCCCGGTTCGCCTACATAGCCCGGTGCGGGTTATTCCACCCCCCCCGCACTGGTCGGGCGACGGGGAGCATTCAACCAGGTAAGGTTGGGCAGGCTCAATGCTCAAGGGAGCCAGTACGCCTGCACGGTCCGGTATTTCCGGCGCCACCTCCCCGCCCCAGCCCAGTACCACCAGTGCCTACACCACGCACCAGGCTTCCAGTGCGTTTCCAGAGCCCTGTTCCTCCTCCACGCACTCTCCCTATGGTGCGTGTCTCCAGCCCAGTGCCTCCAGTTCCGGCACCACGCACTAAGCCACCTGTGCGTCTCCAGAGCCCTGTACAAACTGTTCCTTCTCCCCGTACTCGTTCTGATGTGCGTGCCCTCAGCCCGGTACCACCAGTTCCGGTACCACACACCAGGCCCAAGGTACGCTTTGAGAATTCAGTGTGCCCTGTCCCTGCTTCCCGCACTAGCCTGAAGGTGCGTGTCCTTAGCCCGGTGCCTCCAGTTCCGGCACCACGCACCAGGTCTACAGTGCGCCTTATCCGGCCAGAGCCATCCGTCTCCCCAGCGCCATCTGAGCCATCCGTCTCCCCAGCGCCATCTGAGCCATCCGTCTCCCCAGCGCCATCTGAGCCATCCGTCTCCCCAGCGCCATCTGAGCCATCCGTCTCCCCAGCGCCATCTGAGCCATCCGTCTGCCCAGTGCCGTCTGAGCCATCCGTCTGTCCCGAGCCATTAGAGCCGCCCGTCTGTCCCGAGCCGTCAGAGCCGTTCGTCAGTCAGGAGCCGCTAGAGCCATTCGTCAGACAGGATCTGCCAGAGCCGCCAACCAGACAGGATCTGCCAGAGCCGCCAACCAGACAGGATCTGCCAGAGCCGCCAACCAGACAGGATCTGCCAGAGCCGCCAACCAGACAGGATCTGCCAGAGCCGCCAACCAGACAGGATCTACCAGAGCCGCCAACCAGACAGGATCTGCCAGAGCCGCCAGTGAGCCATGAGCGTCCAGAGCCGTCGGCCAGCCATGAGCGTCCAGAGCCGTCAGCGAGCCATGAGCGTCCAGAGCCGTCAGCCAGCCATGAGCGTCCAAAGCCGTCAGCCAGCCATGAGCGTCCAGAGCCGTCAGCCAGCCATGAGCGTCCAGAGCCGTCAGCCAGCCATGAGCGTCCACAGCCGTCAGCCAGCCATGAGCGTCCAGAGCCGTCAGCCAGCCATGAGCGTCCAGAGCCGTCAGCTAGCCATGAGCGTCCAGAGCCGTCAGCCAGTCATGAGCTGCCCCTCAGCCCAGAGCTGCCATTTATCCAGAACTGCCCCTCAGTCCAGAGCTGTCTCTCTGTCCGGAGCTGCCCTTCAGTCCGGAGTTGCCCCTCTATCCTGAGCTACCTCTCTATCCTGACCTACCTCTCTGTCCTGAGCTATCTCTACCTTATCCCGGTGCTGCCCCTTGTCCCGGTGCTGCCCCTTATCTTAAGGTTACCCTTTAAATTAAGTGGGTGTAAAATGAGGGTGGTCATTCTAAGGGGGAGACGTAAGCTGGGATTGACTATGGTGGGGTGGGGACCTCGCCCAGAGCCTGAGCCACCACCGTGGTCAGACGCCCACCCAGACCCTCCCCTAGACTTTTGGTGGTGCGTTCGGAGTACGCACCTTGAGGGGGGGGTTATGTCACGTTCCTGACCGGTTTTCTGTTATTTTGTATGTGTTTGACGGTCAGGGCGTGAGTTTGGGTGGGCAGTCTATGTTATGTGTTTCGTGTTGGTTAATGGGTGACCTGATATGGTTCTCAATTAGAGGCAGGTGGTTTTCATTTCCTCTGATTGAGAGCCATATTAAGGTAGGTGTTTTCACATTGTTTGTTGTGGGTGGTTGTCTCCTGTGTCTGTGTCTATGTACGTTGCGCCACACGGGACTGTTTCGGTTTGTTTGTTCGTTCGTTCGGTTTATGTAGTCTGTTCCTGTTTCATGCGTTCTTCGTGTCATGTAAGTTCTTATGTTCAGGTTCGTCTACGTCGTTTGTTATTTTTGTTAGTTATTCAAGTATAGTTCGTTTTTGTCTTGTTCAATAAATATCATGTCATATCACGAAGCTGCATTTTGGTTCAATCCCTGCTCCTCCTCTTCGGATGAAGAGGAAGAGGAACGCCGTTACAGGCTTAGGCCTATGACCGGGGTGGAATTAAAATAAAATCACAGGTTATCGGCGGATGCGATGGATTGCGACGCAGCCCATTTAAAAAAAAAACATATCTCCAGTTTAAACTAACGTATTTTGATGGGATTTTTAAAAATTAAGCCAACTACATTTCTGCAGGGGCACGGACATCGACTCTAGGGGGTTAAAACAGTTGCAGAGTTTAATGGCGGTGATAGGAGCAAACTGAGGATGGATCAACAACATTGTAGATATTCCACAATACTAACCTAATTGACAGAGTAAAAAGAAGGAAGCCTGTACAGAACTTTGTCTTGAATACAAAGCGTTATGTTTGGGGCAAATCCAACACAACACATCACTGAGCACCAAATCAAATCAAATCAAATCAATTTATATAGCCCTTCTTACATCAGCTGATATCTCAAAGTGCTGTACAGAAACCCAGCCTAAAACCCCAAACAGCAAGCAATGCAGGTGTAGAAGCACCACTCTTCATATATTCAAGCGTGGTGGTGGCTGCATCATGTTATGGTTCTGCTTGTCATCGGCAAGGACTAGGGAGTTTGTTTTAAATTAAAATAAATGGAATAGAGCTAAGCACAGGCAAAATCCTAGAGGAAAACTTGGTTCAGTCTGCTTTCCAATAGACACTGGGAGGCCAAATATACACTGGAGTTGCTTACCAAGATGACATTGAATGTTCCCAAGTGACCTAGTTACAGTTTTGACTTAAAATTGGCTTTAAGATCTATGGCAAGATTTGAAAATGGTTGTCTAGCAATGATCAACAACCAACTTGTCAGAGCTTGAACATTATTCTTTTTAAAAATGTGTAAATATTGTACAATCCAGGTGTGCAAATCTCTTAGACTTACCCAATAAATATTCACAGCTGTAATCACTACCAAAGGTGATTCTTGTTAGAATTTTTCTTCCACTTTGACAAAGCAGACTAGATCTAGATCGTTGACAGAAAATGACAATTAAATCTCTGATTCAGAGCGGTTGGGTTAAATGCGGAATACACATTTCGGTTGAATGCATTCAGTTGTGCAACTGACTAGGTATCCCCTTTCCCTATTTTAATCCCACTTTGTAACTTTGTTTCCTGAAATTCATGACATCTTTAAGGTAGGCTATTTCATGATACAGAATTAAATAGGGGGGAAATAAAGTTGACTATTTTCACAAATGTTATTCCCCTAATAAATATGTTATAATATTGTAATTTATTTGAACTATCAAGTATCAATTTAGTTAAACATCTTATTTTTTCAGAAAGTGATTAGCTCAATTGATAGCGAGAGTCACAGAGATTACTTCCCAAGCAGTGTTCTTCATTTCTTTACTCCTCGACAATAGAAGAACGTAGCTCAGCCTGTGAATATTATAGAGACGACCCAAAGATATCCCCATGTGCATCAGAAGCATATATTCCTTGTGAAAGCTTGATTCTAGCCTAAAGCATTGCAGACTTAAGCGTCATTATAGATCCCTGTATATAATCAGGATACATTTTCCCCCTTCAAAATCTTAAGCTAACAAGAGGTATGGCATTTATTTCACAAGGTGTGTAATTCGAGCCCTGAGCATAGATCATTTGATAAACAGACACAGACAAGGCCAGCCAACCAGGCAGACAAACAAGGCCAGCCAACCAGCCAGCCAGTATTTAACATTGTTACCTATTATTGTATGTTTTGTCTTCTATGTAGATGGTGGGCATCGGGACCGCTGAGGTCAACCTGGACAAGTTCCAACACAGTTTTTGCAGTATGCTGGGGATGGACGAGGACAGCTGGGGACTTTCCTACACAGGTGAGGAAGTGACCCATAAATGTTATGAATAGGCATGCCTTATGGATATGACAGGTATGATATGGATATGACAGATATGATAGGTTCACCTTTATACATAGTAATTCCCTAATTTGCCTCCGGTTATTATTCATTTCCTATTCAAGGTATGCTTCAGCACAAAGGGGACAAGGTGAATTTCTCGTCCCGTTTTGGCCAAGGCTCCATCATAGGGCTGCACTTTGACACGTGGCATGGAACCCTTACCTTCTATAAGAACCGCCGCTGTATAGGTGAGTGACACCTTGATTCAAACTATACTGAACAAAAATATAAACACAACATATAAATGGTTGGCCCCATGTTTCATGATTTTAAAATAAAAGATCCCTGAAATTTTCCATACGCACAAATTTGTTTACATCCCAGTTAGTGAGCATTTCTCCTTTGCCAAGATAATCCATCCACCAGACAGGTGTGGCATATCAAGAAGCTGACTAAACAGCATGATCACTAACTGGGTCACAGGTGCATCTTGTGCTGTGGAGAATAAAAGGCCACTCTAAAATGTGCAGTTTTGTCACACGACACATTGCCACAGATGTCTCAAGTTGAGGGAGCGTGCAATTGGACTGCTGACTGCAGGAATTTCCACCAGAGCTGTTGCCAGAGAATTGAATGTTCATTTCTCTCCTCGTTTTATAAAAATTGGTAGTACGTCCAACCGGCCTCACAACCGCAGACCACATGTAAACACGCCAGCTCAGGACCTCCACATCCTGTTTCTTTACCTGCGGGATGGTCTGAGACCAGCCACCTAGACAGCTGAGGAAACTGTGGGTTTGCACAACCAAAGAATTTCTGCACAAACTGTCAGAAACCGTCTCAGGGAAGCTCATCTGAGTGCTTGTCGTTCTCACCAGGGTGAGAACAGAGTGCCCCATGGTGGCGGTGGGGTTATGGTATAGGCAGGCATAAGCTATGGACAATGAACACAACCTAATTTTATCGAGGGCAATTTGAATGCACAGAGATACCATGACGAGATCCTGAGGCCCATTGTCGTGCCATTCTTCCGCCACCATCACCTCAAGTTTCATGGCCTGCATACTCACCAGACATGTCACCCATTGAACAGGTTTGGGATGCTCTGGATCTTCGTGTACAATAGCGTGTTCCAGTTCCCGCAAACATCCAGCAACTTCGCACAGCCATTGAAGAGGAGTGGGACAACATTCCATAGGCCACAATCAACAGCCTGATCAACTCTATGCGAACGAGATGTCATGCTGCATGAGGCAAATGGTGGTCACACCAGATGCTGACTGGTTTTCTGATTCACGCTCCTACTTATTCCCAATCATGTGAAATCCATAGATTAAGGCCTAATGAATTCATTTCAATTGACTGATTTCCTTTTATGAACAGTATAGTTTTGTTCAGTTTAGACTGTTCAGAGTGCTGACGTATCCTACCTCAACTGTAAGGGTAACATTTGCTCTAGATTTACATGTGACCATGTGCCTAATGTCTCGGTCTCTTCCCTTCTTCCTGTTCCTCAGGTGTGGCCACCACCAGGCTGCAGAATAAGAAGTTCTACCCTATGGTGTGCTCCACTGCAGCCAAGAGCAGTATGAAGGTGATCCGGGCCTGCTACACGCCCACCTCCCTGCAGTACCTCTCTTGCTCTCGCTTGCGCCAGCAGCGGCCCGACTGCCCTGACATCCTGAACGTGCTGCCCCTTCCCCCGGGCCTGCGCCACCTCCTCCACAACCAGCTGGGCTGGGTGTTCACCCTCAACAACGACGCCCCCGAGCAGTCTGAGGACTTGATGGAGGACTTGAATGAAGACTTCGTTGATGACTTTTCAGTGGAGTTGCCTGATGACTTGCCTGAGGAGCCTAGTCCATGCCCGAGCCCCTGTCTCAGCCAGGTGTCCACCCTAAGTGCCTGCTCCTTCCCTAGCCCTGTACCCAACCATGCCAATGCCCCTGCCTCCTCTCACCCAGTTCCCAGCCCTGCCTCTCCCTGTGCCCCTGCCTGCCCACCCTTCCAGGGAGCAACTCAGACAGTGAGGACATGACTTTACTTTTTCAAATATCCACTCAGAAATGTTAGATAAAGTTGGCACTTTATCTATTCTGAACCTTTCTACAAATGCCATTACCATCTACTGGTGGAAAAGTCCACAAGAGTGAAAGAGTTTTTATCTTAGCTCAGATTTCTAAGCACTTTAAGACTTTCTGAGTGGAATGCTCTCTCACCCTCGAGACTGTCCTTCCAAACTCTCCCCAGTTTGCCTGGCTGAAGGGAAGGGGAAGACAGCCACCCCGGATATGCACCACCCCGCTCGAGTCAGATGACTTAGTTCTAAATCTAATGTTATCTACTGTATGTACACTCCCTATACTGAATGATTGGATCCCTTGATAAAGATGAGCAAAAAATACACTAAAATATGATACAAATACTGTGCTATATTGTATGCAACATTTATTTATTTTTTTACAATATTATTTTATACTAATACTTTTGCTCAGAGAAAGAGATTTTATTTAACAAGTATTAAACAAAAATCTCTAAACGATAGCGGTCAAAATGATTGGATCCCGTTTTCCATGCAGAATCTTTCCAGATCCTTGATATCCTTCGTCTGCGCTTATGGACTGCCCTCTTCAATTCAAACCACAGGTTTTCAAAGAGGTTCAATTCCGGAGACTGAGATGGCCATTGAAAAATGCGTGCTTGGGGTTATTGTCTTGCTGGAAGACCCACTTGCAGCCAAGTTTCAGCCTCCTGGCATAGGGAGCCAGTTTTCTTTCACTAAAATGTCCTGGTACTTGGTCAAGTTCATGATGCTGTTGACCTTAACAAGGACTCCAGGACCAGTGGATGCAAAATGGCTCCATAACAAAGATCCACCACCATATTTTACAGTAGGGATGAGGTATTTTCTGCATATGCATTGTTCTTTTGAAAGTCAAACCCACTGCTATTGTGCGTGGCCAAAGACCTCTATTTTTTGTGTCAGCTGACCATATAGCACCGGTTCCAATCCACGTGCCAATGCCATTTAGCTAAATCCAGGAGGTGCTATGGTCAGATGACATGGAAATAGGTATTTGGCCACACACACCAATGGTGGGTTTGGCCTTCGGAAGAACAATGCATAGGATTAAATTTCCTACGTGCAATTAACATTATCTAAATGTTTTTAGAATACGCCATGGTGGTCATGTTCTTGTGTTCTCTAATAGGGCTTTGCTCTCCATGTTTCTGATATTTTGCAGTTTATCAATTTATCTGATTCATGCTTTACTTATAGTAGCTAGATTTGAATGTATTTTTCTGGGATAGTCACCATGTGACGTGTCCTGCAGTAAGATGTTTTTATTTTCTTGCCAATTTGTATAACCTTTCTTGCTGAACGCAAATGAATAGTAAAAAATAAATGTAAAACAAACATCTTGTGTATTAAACATTTAATCATAATTTATTAATTTTTCATGTACAGTTATCTATTGCCATTCTCTCTTAAATATACAAAGTGCTACAGTACTATACTTCACTCATTTTGATGATCACCCCATGTGCAACCAATGCCATAACTTTAACTTATGTAAACGTAAATGTTCTCCATGTATCCAAGTGCTTAGAAAAGTTGTACACCCAAACCCAAACTGACCCCAGGCCTGAGGCACTTAGAATGATCAATTCTCTCAGGTCTACCTAAGGTTACAGATGGAGTTCCACAGGGTTTGGTCCTTGGGCCATTATTGTTCTGATATGCTCCATCCGGCCCATCAAAGTGCAAGAGATATTACTAATATGGTGATACCTAGACCTACACAACATGCCAAAGGGACAATTAGGAATTCATTAGGTATCAATTAGTTACAGTGACGCCAGAATGGTCAACTAGTCCAGGACCAGCTGGGGGTTTTGAGCTGTGAGGGAACGGTAGACTCTGGCTGAGATTTCAGGTCCGATGCGTCTCTCCTTCCCTCCAGTCTTCACTAGTAGGCCTGCCAACAGCCCCCTCTTCTCTTCCTCAGACTCTAAGCAACTGTAGGCCTGAAGGTACAACATTAAACAAGTAAACTATCAGACCTGTGTCAAATATAGATTGACATACAGTATAAAAGTGTGTATTTAATCTATGCAGTTTGTTGAAATCATGTCAGTGATGTGGCCATGTCATACGCCAAACAAATTTCAACCTGACCACAAAGAAAACCCATAACTTCTGGTCATCTACTGTACCAACCTCCTATATATATTTTTTTGCCCTTATATGCAATGAAAGTCAACCCATTATATAAGAGTCATATAAATGATTGGTAACGCTAAACAAAGCCTGCAGGTATAGGTCATTGTGGTACATTTATAATGAATTGTAGGACTTAACGTAAGCATTTATGACCACCACACAATGTCTTAATGTATGTCATAATGATCCTGACTAAACAGACACGTAGATCGACTCCTACCTGCAGTAGTATCTGTGGTGAGGGGTAGGCTGTGGTCAAAGTGGAGGCCACTGCGGGGCTGACCCTGTTGAGCTGTGTGATCTGCCTGCTCCACACCTCGCCCAGCCCTGCCCCATCCCGCTCCACACGCACCCCACTGGCCCATGAGCCATCCACACAGAATGGCAACTCGCACCGCTCCGTCAGCAGTCTGCAGTGGCGTGGACAGGCGTGACCATAGTTTAAAGATTGTGCTCTACAGCAATGGACTGCTCACCAAGCCTCATCAACCCCGGACAGCTACAGGGTTTGCAGGATTAAGTTTCAGCCTAGCTCAAACACACATTAGAATCTAAATCATGAAGTCGATCGGTATCTCAGGTTTGGTACTGCTGGGCAGGAGAAAAAGCCTGCATGCTTTGTAGTTTCCCACTGTATCCAGCACAAAAGTTGGTTACCAGACTTAGTGTTTAATCACAGTAAAGAAAGTAAGCTAGCGGTGCTCAAAGCCTATCCTCATGGCATGGCAGTAAATTAATTCCAACTGATAAGATTCCTAAGTTGAATAATTCTTAATGATGTGGAATATTAAGAGTTCACTGGGTTCATACTTGTAGGGCCGTTTGGACAGGGCCTTGGTGACGGCACACACGTGGTCTGTGACATCCTGCCAGCTGTCTAGGAACACCACAGTAATGTTCCGGTACAGTTGCAGAAAAACCAATACCTGAGGACAGATGAAGACAAGTTAGGAAAACCATCGCGCTCCATGACACGATGGGTAGGAACCGTTCGAGGAGCTTAGTTCAAAAAGCAGCTTAAAATGGTTCATTTTTGCACTACACTGGAAATGGAAAAACCAGCCGCTGCAGATGTATGTATTGAGGAGAGAAGAGAGATTGTATAGTATATCAGAAAGAGACCTTACCTCCTCAATGTCCAGATCCTCCATTCCCAACTGAGATCTTTGGCTCAACTCATGTACATCCCATGTCCCAGTCCTGGTGACAGACCAACATATACATCCAGCCTCTTCTCATACAGGGTGTCTCAAAGGACCAAGGTTCAGAGACACATTCTTAAAACAGATCTTATACTAACCAGCTATTTGCGTTGGATCCCATCACTAAAACAGTAACCACCATCTTGGCATCTCGGTTGAGGCACTCTGACAAAAGCTTGAAGAAAGACTCCACTTCCGATTCCTCCCCATTGCCATGCAGTGTCTGGGTGAACAGAAAAATATGAACGTTCGCTTTGCACACTGGTGGAGACACCAGGGAATTTGTTGAGGTTTAAAGGGCTCTCACCTGTTTGACTGAGACCACCATGCCCATGAAGTCAGTCAGACCCAACACCAGCAGAACCTGCTCCTCCTCCAGTGGTCCACTGCTGTCTTTCTCCTGACAACACCAAGACATTATCTAGTTAACCTGAGGGGCCGAGAGGGTCATGCAGTGGGGACCGACACAACAAGCCCAGTGTTGTGGCGCTAGCATTGTCTGTGGTGATGGTACGTTACCGGCGGAAGATCTCTGGTCCAAGTGATGCTGTGAGGGAGCTGCTGTGTCTCAATGCTACTCCTCCACTCAACTGCAGACAGAGTTCCCAGCAACACATCCGATCCATCATCCTGCAGTAGAGCTGGGGAGTGGAAACACACATTAAAAATGTCCACCATAGTTGTGTTGGTGGTCCTCTGATGTCACATCTTATTTACAGTGTGCCTTTGACACGGAGGAGGCTGGTGGGAGGAGCTATAGGAGGACAGGCTCATTGTAATGGCTGGAATTACATACATGGATCGGTATCAAACATATGGAAACCACGTTTGACTCAATTCCACTCGTTCCATTCCAGCCGTTACAATGACCTGTCCTCCTATAGTGCCGCCCACCAGCCGCCTCTGCTTCAACACCATCTGAACCCCTTCCATCTACATTCACAAAGAACCAATTACCTGGATCAATACAGACAGTCAGACACTTCAAACAGTTCTCAGGTCTGAGGCTCTTTTGACGCTCTGCAGCTTCTTTTCTCCTCTGTTGATCTTCTCGTCTCTCCTTTTTCTCTTCAGCCCTCACCCTCTTGAGTTTCTCTCTGGCCTCCTTCCTCTCCTCAACTCTCTGTCTGTCTGTCTGTATCTCCTCTTTTGTTCGGCGTTTTTTCCCCGGACTTGCGGTACCGGACCTAGCGGGTCGTGGAGCCACCAATGTGTCACTTGGTTCGGTTATGGCTGTTGACTTGCAATCTGTGTTGTAGTCTTTGTTGCCCTGTTCGAGACTGTCAGTAGGACTATTGGCCGTCGCTGTTTCATTGTTATCGTCACCCTGATCGGTAAATGCAACGCATTTGATTGAAGGTTTAGTTTCAGCATCGCTTTCGCCCTCAGATTCAGATATCTCCCATGTTTTGGCTCTTTTCAATACAGACATATTTCTACCCAAGACAAAATAATGGAATGCCTTTTCATAACGGAATGCAATATTACACAAACCAAACCTAAGACAGCAGAATAAACCTAGCAATAACGGAATTACACCAGCCGCAGTTTGAACTTCACCGTTTTCAAACTGGTTATATTTATAATGCAGCTTCTGGCAACGATGTATCACCTTCTGGACGGAGTGATACGAGGGACAAACATCAAATCGTTCTTCGTAATTCAATGCCCTCATTTGTAGTCAGCCGTAATATCTCAAATCATGATGGCCAACTGACTGTCAGTCAGAGGAGGCTGGTGGGCAGAGCTACAGGAGAACGGACTCATTGTAACGGCTAGAATGGAATAATGGAAGGGTTGGAGTCAAACATGTGTTTTCCATATGTTTGATGTATTTGATACCATTTATTTATTCCATCCTAACCATTACAATGAACCCGTCCTCCTATAGCTCTTCCAACCAGCCTCCTCTGCTGTCAGTATTTAACATTCTATTTCTAATGGTTAATCCTACAGCTATACTGCACGTGTGTGTAGGTGTGCGTGTGCGAGACCTGAACCATCATTGGATTAGAATTCTTTAAATGGAACAGCAGATGGTGGACAGGCTGGCAGAGACACGTCAACTGTCATGATCCTTGCCTTAGCTTGTACAGAACAGTACACTTGAGGCATGTTGTTCATAGACCAACTGTCTCTCACAGGTATTTCCTGATTGGATTGTATGAATGATGTCTCAAAACCACATCTCTCTCACACACACACACTGTATAAATAGCATTATAAACTGGGTGGTTCGAGCCCTGAATGCTGATTGGCTGAAAGTCGTGTTATATCAGACCGTCTACCACAGGTATGACAAAACATTTATTTGTACTGCTCTAATTACTTTGGTTACCAGTTTATAATAGCAATAAAGCACTTCGGGTGTTTGTGGTATATCCTCCTGAAAAGTGTTTGGGTTGAAAAAAAACATGTTACCAAGATGTTTTATTATTGTTATTTATCTGTAAGTGCAAAATTGCCCTCTGTAGTGGTCATTAGGAAGTAAATATGAAAAGATTTACATTACAGTAGGTGAAAAACATAGTTGTGGCATCCGGGTGTCCACTACAGAGGACATTTCTTGATAAGCTCTACTTTTGCCTATTATTTAATGTGAACAAATTATTACACAGTTCTGATAACTCACTTAACTATTCCTGAGCTATTCACTTTCTAGAAACAATTTGAATATCAAACTTACAAAAATTATAATGAATAATTACACACACATTTTTTAAAGAATGTGATATCATTGAAAAGCCCAGAATGTCCTCTCAGAAGGACAACAGGACTTAATACAGTGGCTTGTATGACCTCGGCGTTAATGGACCAAGAACTGATGTCCACTAGGCACTCTGCGTTGCGTCATGCTAAGAACAGCCCTTGGTCGTGGTATATTAGCCATATATCACACCTCCGCGGGCCTTATTGCTTAAATACAACATTATAATAACACAAAACTATATAACCTCTTGATTGGGCATTATTGCTTAAATACAACATTAGAATAACACAATTATAAAACCCCCAAACTTGGGAACTTGGGCATCTTTCTAGAGCTCCGACTTTCCGATCTGAAATTCACCGACGCCATGATTTTACCTCGTATTTTTCCGAGTTCCCAGTTGTTTTGAACGCGGCATAAGATACTATCCCTACTTATTTGACAGGAGCTGGGGAACCAATCCAGACGAGGAACTGTGTCAGCAAGGAAGTGACGATGGCGCACGAGGGCAGTGGAAGTTCTTGCCATTACACCTCGAGCCCTTGCGAGCGTTCAGCGACTTGTAAAGCATCCGTGTATTCGAAAAGTGTCTCATAATCTATCCATATACTTTAAAGAGCGCGCAATCGGCGTAGTTGCAGCTTGGAATACGGCGATTTATTGAATAACCGTTCGGTTCTCCCGACCGACATAAACAGAAAACAAATGGGTATTTACGTTTAGGCTACTTTAGTATTGTGGACCTCGTTTTAGCTTACTATGGCGCAGCCGGCAGAGAAAGGTATGGGGCCCAAGGTATTCTGTTAAATGTTTTTATGTGGATAAAGAGAGATCATCAAATTCAGAGATCCATTGCCAAGAAACCCCTCTTGAATTGTGCAAGATCACAAATTATTCTTGTAATTGCTTAGTTGGCAAACTTGGCTCACTGCAAACTCCACAAATGTCTACTGTTTATATTTATTATGGTTATTTATAACATTTAATTAGTTATTGAATATTCACTATGTTGGCCAAATCTATAAAGTGCAGTGGTCGTGTTGTTGGTCCAATAGCTCACACGTTGTACAAGCTTTTGTTTCCAGCCCAGCATTAACTCAAATGATTCAACAAATTAACTGCTCATCAAAACCCTCATTAACTGACTGAAGTGTGATAGTGCTGGGCTGGAACAAAAGCCTACACACCCTGTAGGTTTCCAGGACCAGGGTTGCTGACCACTGGCATTTAGCAGCAACGTTTTGTGACATGGCTGTTAGTCACATGTCATGCATCACACTGTCTCCTCACAGCATACTACCGCTTTCTGGTATTGTTCTTCAACTGTCTGCTCACGTTTGGCTCCTACTTCTGCTTCGACATCCCTAGTGTCCTCCAGGACCAGTTCCAAGGGGTGAGTCGCAGGAGTAGCCTATATAGGCCTTTACACAATGAGAGTAAAGTAGCCTTGTCACTCACACTGAATGCACTCATTTCACCACAGAGCTTAACTAATAATTCTACACATTGACCCTAATTAATTACACGCTTTGTGATGGAATCATGAATTACACCGCGTCTAACGCACGAGGCAGAATCGGGTTGATAACAAATGTTCATTTTCCCCCTGCACAAAGAATTTGACGTGTGCCAATACAACAGTGATCAATGGGACAGTGGACTGTGTGGAGGGACTGGGGATGACGCCTCAGGAGTATAATCTGCTCTATGCCATCTATGCCTGGACGTAAGTGTAAACAACCCCTATATATTCATGAAATGATTAACTATAGGCCCTCTATCTAACTCTTTTCTCTCTGTCAACAGTAATGCAGTGGTGGTTATAATGGCTGGGTTCCTTATTGACAAACTAGGCAACCGCTGTAAGTTGATATTGCCTACTCTACTGCACTAAACTGAGATTCAAAACTCGGACATTTTGAATCATTGAACTCATGTTGATTGATATACTGGATCAACCCATGTTTTTATTCTCTGGTGTATGGTGCGGAATGTTCTGTTGGTTCTCCTAATGCTCTCTCTGTCTCTGTCTCTCTGTGTGTAGTTGGTGTCTTCCTCTTCTCCTTCCTGTGTGTGCTGGGGTCAGCCATCTTTGCTCTGGGTTCTCACTTCAAAGGAACAGCCTACCTGCTCCCTCTCATGCTCACCGGCCGTTTGCTGTTTGGCTCTGGCAATGGATCACTCACCAGTAAGGCCACCTTTAATATCTGATTCACACGATAGGCTGTCCTGGTTACGCATCCACCATAGTTTCTGGAACCGTGCTGGAAAGAACAATGTGAAAAGAAAATGTACGACCCAGGCCAAGCACAGTACGGAATGAGGCAATATAGTACTACGGGCCGAGTTCCAATACTTTCAAAGTCATCCTTCCTGCATTTGAGAACTAAGCACCCTATCCCTCCCCCTCAGTTGTCCAGAACCGGATTACAGCGTTCTGGTTCCGGGGGAAGGAGCTGGCCCTGGCGTTTGGCCTGACCCTGGCCTTCTCCCGCCTGGGCTCCGTCCTCAACTTCTTCCTCACCCAGAGGTTCCAGGCCCAGTACGGCATGCAGTGGACCCTATGGGGAGGTAGGACATACAGCGGCTGCCCTATATTTTACGGCACATAAAGGACCTGGTATTTATGTCGAAATTACATGATAAAACGGTAATGGCACAATAATAACCTATGAGACTTTGATTCCTAAGGATCCATTCAAACAGGCAACGCAAGGCAGTTTTTGGTATAAAGTATTTGGAAATTGTGTTGAAATGGGTACGAGAGAGTACCCATTGATACCACAATTTCTTAGTAAATACTAGTGGAAACAGTAGTACTACTGGAATACCAGGTAAATATACTAGTGGGAAAAGTACAGTAAATGAAAAGTACTCAAATATAACTATAATAAAGCAGTAAAGCCAGAAGAGGCTGTGATCAATCCTGAATTGTTCACAGCTAAGGTGTGTGTGTGTGTGTGCGCGCGCAGGTGCCTTCCTGTGTGTGCTGGGCTTCATGTCTGCCATCACGGTCAGTGCCCTGGACAAGGTGGGCATGAAGCAGCTGGGACTGGATGGGGCCATTCAGGAAGAGTCACGCAAAGTGGTGAGTTGAATGGGCTTGGGTGGTATTCATAAGACGCCAAACGGGAAGAAAACAGACTGAAACAGGGAGGGACTACCTGAACTTGTCCAATAAGAAATGCTAAAGATATCCTTCGGGGTTGCAAAACATTTAAAAACATTTTCCATTGTATGCTCAAATGAATTTTACAATCCTGTTGACTTGCCTTTGTACCTATTGACAGGATAGATATGTCTATGTATCTGTGTAGAGGTTTCAGGATGTGAAGCTGCTCTCTCTCAGATACTGGCTGTTGGTTCTCACCATCATGTTCTTCTACAACGGCATCTTTCCCTTCATAGCTGACGCCAGGTATTGATTTACATATGCACACACACACACACACAGGCATGCACACACACAGCCTACATTTTCATACTTTACTCTCAGAGACTAGGGTTGCAAAATTCCAGTAACTTTCCTAAAATTCCCAGTTTTTTCCAGAAATCCTGGTTGGACTATTCTGGATCTTATTCCTTCCTGACTCCAGGAATCTTTCAACCGGGACATCTGGACAACCTGAGATTTTTGGGAAAGTTAGCAGCATTTTGCAACCCTATAACTCCCACAGTTGAATATTTAAACAGTATGTGATTCCTCTCGTCTCCCTTTCCAGTAAGTTCATACAAGACAAGTACAGTGACTACAGCCAGAAAGAGGCAGCCTACATCGCTGGTGCAGTATATGACAGCTCCCTAGTCCTCTCTGCCACTGTTGGAATTCTCATCGTAAGCCACCATTACTATACCTTATGCTGCGTACAACAGCTGTATTATGGCAACCTTACCTGAACCAGTGAGAACCTCATTCATAAATCCTGCTTTCTGGTATCTGAGGTAGTCACAACAACCGTCAAATTCTAAACTGTGACAAAGTGCTTTTCAGTAATTAGCTTAGACCCTAAACAGCAAGCAGAAGTTAGAAGCAGCACAGTGGCCAGGAAAAACTAACCTTTGACCACCAGATCTGATGTACTGTATATATCTGACTCTCTCTCATTGGTGTGCCTGTGTCTCTGTTGTTGTAATTGTTGACACTTGTGTGTTTGTGTTGCAGGACAACGTGGGGTTGCGTGGGGTCTTTGCTCTGGCCTGTGCTGTCCTCACGCTGCCTGTCTTTGGCCTCCTGGCCTTCACTTTCGTCCCCCCTCTGGTATCCACCATTTGGCTGGGGGTCACCTACTCCTTCGCTGCTGTGAGTAGCCCTATCAAAGAGTTAAATTGAATATTGTAATGTACTGTCCGGTGTGGCTCAGTTGGTTGAGTATTGTGCTTGCGACGGCAGGATTGTGGGTTCGATTCCCACAGGGGGACTGGTATGAAAATGTTTAAACTCACTACTGTAAGTCTCTCTGGATAAGAGTGTCTGCTAAATGACTAAAATGTAAATATATACATGTGTGAGCCCTATACTTTCACTATACTAAGCCTGCTCTCAAGTAGCTCTGTAACCCATTGCAGATTCCACCTATTTTTGTACACTTCAGCTAGTATCCTTCTGATTTAGGGTAAACACCCTGGGAAGATCTCAGTTGCATACTCCTCGCGTCCTCTCTCCTCGTCTCTGTCTCAAAACCCATTGGAGGAGAAGGTCAGTGGGAAGGGACCTCTGGCTTTCTTATTCAATGGGAATTTGGGAAGGAGACGAGGAGAGGGGACGGGAGGAGTATGCAATTGATCTTCCCCTGTTCTGTTCGGTAGTGTGTAAAACTGCTCTTTCGAGTGCACATTTACTGTTAAGTTGCATATTGTATACAGGTTGGAGAGGATTCACATACAGTAGGTGACTCAATTGGTCTATTGGCAGTCCCCATTGAAGAGTAGGAAAGGGATTGTCTTGTGCATTTTCATTGAAGCACATTGAAAATACACTTGCAATGACACACGTGCTCTTTCTTAGATGTATGTGTGTTGTTTTTCAGGCAAGCATGTGGCCCTCTATTCCCCTGGTGGTCCCTCAGGCAACTCTGGGGACAGCTATGGGTCTTGCCACCTCAGTACAGATGGTAGGAATTGGCATATCCAACCTTGTCGTTGGCCAGATCTTGGGAACCAAGTCAAGGTAGAGCTCACTGCAGCACAATGATGATGTGATGGCAACAAATTGCCGTGTTCTTTTCTTCTTCTTCTTTTCGGTTTAGTGTTATGGCATGTCTGTATGTAAACTGTGCGTGTCTCCTGTGCGGGTAGTGACGCTAAGATCCCACTGTGGCGCTGGCAACAGATGATGATCTTCATGTTGGCCAACACCATCGCCTGCATCGTCACCTCTGTGGTGCTCAACATCGTGGACCACCGCCAGGTCAGACCAGACTCACTTTCTTTCTGTCTCCCTCCTCCATTTCCCGTTTCACTGCCACGACACGTGTCCGTTCTATAATGAAACTCGACCCGTCTAAAATAATGTGTTCCGATTGCCCGAAGTAACTCTAGCACTTGAAATCAGCTCATTGAGCTGAAATGGTTTGCTTTCATGTCAAATGATTAGATACCTAGAGCAACATCAACTGTTTGTGTGTGTGTGTGTCACCTCTGAGGAGATCCTTTAGTCAATGTAACAGTGAAGTTCTATAATTTTCTACATTTGTTATATTGTGTTACATCAGTAAATCTTCTCTTGTCTTGTATCCTCAGGGTGGGATTCTGAATAAGACAACCAAGAGATCTGGCTCCCCGGCCCCCAGCGGACCTTCAGACAGAGAACCTCTCGTGGAGGGAGAGGAGGGGCAGAATGAGGAAGGGGCTGTTCGCTCTCCCTCCAACAGTTCCTAATCACCTCACTCTTCTCTTAGAAGAGTCTGCCTCCAGATAGTTGAACTGAAATTTGTATACAATCAGATGGAATTGTTTTCTTTCTCTATCTATATCTCTTGAGCCTTTTTGGGGGGATTTTTTTAACAGGATTTGTCAAGGGAAAACACCTCAGGACTCTGCCTATAATCTGAAAATGGAGGTGGTCGGATTCCCTCCCCTCATGGTTCACTAATCTTGTAGATTATACTACACTTATCAGACAGACACTAAATATTGCCTTTTTTTAAACCATGGTTTGTGTCAACGGAGCCTTTGCCCAAGTACAAGGCTCATGTTATTGAGTGCTACGGCAACAAACTGTGAACAGTATTGAAGTCAGCAAAATCATGTCTTCACACTAAAACAATCGGAAGCTAACTAATGCATGTTTTTGGTTTTGGTCCTTATTTCAGTAATCCAAAAGTTCTCCTTTTATAAGGTTAAACATGTAAGTTGGTTACTAATTTAACCACTATTAATAATGAGTCAACAATAACCTGTTGTATAACTGTTTATATAATTGTTTCAGTGATATTTCTGCATATGTTTCTGTGATGCCAATAATGACATCTTTTAATTTCAGATGGCAACAACATCGCTTCGGTTTACATGAGCTCTCTTTTTTAATGTTTTTTTAATATGATTGTGACGTTTGGTGTTAGCAGTGGTCCAAAATGCTCAAGTTGATGTAACATGCAGCAATTTGTTCTGGCAATTACTGCCTTTTTAGTCAAACACACTATTGAAATTAGTGCGTTTGAGCTGCTTTTACTACAGGTTTCAGTCAATAATGACTATGCATGCAGCGGTTCAAGGTTCGCCAGTGTGAACCTTCTATAAGGGAATGGGACTGATTTGCTTTATACTGACAAGCTAGCACAAATAAAAAGGTGTTGCTACAGTAACGACTGGTGTTGTTGTCATAGCTGTATTTTCGCAAATTTCAAAGGCTTTTTGTACAACTGGCTGACGAAAAGAAACATTCAGCTGTTGCATAGTGGTTTCTGTCATTTACTGTACACCAAATTAGCACATCTCGCATAATGATTAGTGGAAGAACAATAAAACTATTCTAGTAGGCCTTCAGCAGATTAACTGAGGGTTATATGATGGCATTAAAGATGTTGACACCAGACATTTAAATCACATATGCGACCGTTCAAAAGTTTGGGGTCACTTAAATGTCCTTGTTTTATTTTTTTGTCCATTTAAAATAACGTCAAATTGATCAGAATTACAGTGTAGACATTGTTATTGTTGTAAATGGTTATCGTAGCTGGAAACGGCAGATTTTTTATGGAATGTCTACATAGGTGTACTGAGGCCCATTATCAGCAACCATCACTCCTGTGTTCCAATGGCACATTGTGTTAGCTAATCCAAGTTTATCATTTTAAAAGGCTAATTGATCATTAGAAAATCGTTTTGCAATTATGTTAGCACAGCTGAAAAGTGTTCTGATTAAAGAAGCAATACAACTGGCCTTCTTTAGACTAGTTGAGTATCTGGAGCATCAGCATTTGTGGGTTCGATTACAGGCTCAAAATGGCAAGAAACAAAGACTTTCTTCTGAAACTCGTCAGTCTATTCTTGTTCTGAGAAATGAAGGCTATGCCATGTGAGAAATTGACAAGAAACTGAATATGGTTGCTGATACTGGGCCTCTGTACGCCTGTGTAGATATTCCATTCAAAATCAGCCATTTCCAGCTACAAGTCATTTACAACATTAACAATGTCTACACTGTATTTCTGATCAATTTGATGTTATTTTAATGGACAAAATGTTTTGCTTTTCTTCAAAAAACAAGGACAGTTCTAAGTGATCCCAAACTTTTGAACGGTAGTGTACATTTAAAATTAATTAAGAAAATAAATGATCAATTTACGGTGTACAGTAGTTATTCTCTGTATAGCCTACCATGCTGGAGCAGTCTCAAGCATTGGCCAGGGAGCCAGAGGAACATGATGCTGAACGTAACCTTGATGGACATGCTGAAGGAGGACTACACAGTGGTCCAGGTGGTGTCTGACCACAGCGCACACAGAGATGAACTGCAGGCCTGCATCTGGACCAAAGAGCATCACATCTAAGTACATACATTTATATACATATATTATTATTTTTTTTTGGGGGGGGGGGTAGTTTGCATCAGAGTTTGGGGTTATTATGGTATATATGAGGTGTGTTGGGACATTTGTTGGTAGTTTACATGACCTGTTTTTACAAAACCACTGACTTTTCAGCTATTATTGAGAGTTTCCACTTTTCTACCTACACAGGACATGGCCAATGCCATGTAGCAGACTCAGGGAGTGCTCAAGGAGCTAGAGGAGCAGAAACAGCACAACACAACCACGGAGGACACCCTGGCTGAATACACTAGGAAAATAGAGAACCTGAACCATCAGTGAAAGGCTGAGAAGGATCTGTCTACAGCAGAGGAGCAGATCTCCAAAGAGAAGCTAAACTCTTCTAAGCTCCAAGTGGCACTGACGGATCCGTGAGGGGAAAAAGTTCTCAATATGTTGCCCAGGGCAATGTAGATAGCTCTACCAGCCAGGCCACTGCTAGTGAAAATCCCTGGGCAGACCTCTACTCTGTGGTACTGGCTGAAGACCACAGCGCACTCTGTGGGCAGATAACAGATGCTGCACCTGCAGACACAGCGATGTTCTGCAGCAGCGAGATTCAGACACCAGTGTGTATTATTGTTAATTGTGTCAT
Source organism: Salvelinus namaycush (assembly GCF_016432855.1). Lineage (NCBI taxonomy): Eukaryota > Metazoa > Chordata > Actinopteri > Salmoniformes > Salmonidae > Salvelinus > Salvelinus namaycush. Next base: position 19,061,119 of record NC_052310.1, read on the forward strand.
TTAACCTATATCTATACTGGTTTGTCTCATTAAGATAAACATATATTTTATAACAGGGATCTTATGTTTGGCTGGGAATGGTTCTCTATGTTGTGTGAACACAAACTCAATGGTTCACTGTCACTATCAGGTTAGAGTCACAGTTGTTCTGTGGAGTGTAAAGTGCGTTTATATTTTAGGTCCAAGCAGACGAGTTCCTCATGACACTGTCATTGACCATCATAACTGTCATCGACCATCAGCAGAAGAAGCTGGATGGAGCACTTGCTGAAGCTCTCGTTGAGGGTCTCTCCACCAACCAGGGATGCTCAGAAGTCATACAGCAGTCAAAAGGAGGTCAGGTGCAAAGATAGTTGACAGCCAAATTACATTTGACCAATCACAATCAATGATTTCATGTTCCATGACCAATAATACACTATTGTATTTTCTCAATTGTTATGTTGTAGTTGGGTAATTTTAGTGACCTGGTAGAATGCACTGACCAAACACATGGAGGCGCTGTCTGGGAAAGTGGAGCATCTCCGCAAAGCCAAACAGAGGGAGAACCTCAAAATGGGGTACTTTCTTTTTTTAACTAGGCAGGTCAGTTAAGAGCAAATTCTTATTTACAATGACGACCTATCAAGGAACAGTGGGTTTACTGCTTTGTTCAAGGGCAGAATTATAGATTTTTACCTTGTCCGCTTGGGGATTCTATCCAGCAACCTTTCGGTTACTGGCTCAACGCTCTAACCACTAGGCTACCTTCCTTCAGTGCTGGTAAAGTCACTAAAAATGCTTTTCTAAGCTATTGTCACTTGAAAATATGACAATGTTAAAGATAATTTGTTTAAGCAGATGTTGGCAGGAGAAGGTCTCAGGTGGACACAGTGTGCTTTCCAGAGGTCATACCTAGAGCTGTTAACGATGAAAATGTATTCAAACAATGCACTATACATTTCTCAATAAAGATGAATTCCATAGAATTAGAATATAATTACATCTATATGATGAATAATACCATGTATTCTCAAGCTCCTTTTGATTGTGATACACTTTTATTTAACTCATTTAATACCACAGGAGGGCGTTACATAGCTACATATGATTGCACATTCCAGGTAAATTCAGTCTTAATTGATTCAAAGTGGAATACAGTGCCTGCTTTCATTTAATTCCCAACTCAGAAAATGTAGGGTAATGTGTAATATCCAATTGACAATTTCCTGCTACAGAACACTGTTAAAAAAAACACAATACTACAAACTTAGAATACTCCAACTGAAGCCAAAGACCTTGAGAGCCCACCTATCTTGATCGGTGTTGTTCCATAAAATTGGCAAGTGTTCCTAATATTTTCTATTGGACACACATCAATTGTAGTCTTAGTAGTGGGCGTGTTTCTTTTTCTCATTGGTACGTATTGCTGACAGTCAACAGTTCATTCGTTTTCAGCACCTCCTCTTCTCTCCGCTGACTGGCTCCTGGTGACTTTGCTAGAGAGTGCGTTTACAGTTTTCAGCGCAAGCTACGTTTCTATGTTGCTACCACGACCACAGACCAAAATGCGTTGGACATGGCTACAAACTACAATTCCTGACGAAAGTTGGATAATTTTGATCATGGAGAATCAATTTGAGGGAAACAACAAGCGTTAGTCACATGGATATAGCTGCAATGCATTCCGTTGGCTACTTATTTGAGAAATAGGAAAAACTGCAACTCCTGTTGTGGTGTTTATGGAGGCTCACGGGACCATTTCAGTGAGCGAGAGGACCGGCGAAATGTCACCTGTGTAGTAGTGTTGTATACCCTGTAGTAAAGTATTTACCAAGACGAGAGTGCGGAGTACAAAAGCCTGGATCCCCATATTCTGCGTCGTTGTCAATTTATAAATTGGCCTGTTCAAATGTGAGCAAAAAAGTTATCACGACAGCAGCTGCGCTGTGGGAGGTACCTCGCGAGCAACAAGATGATAAGATCATTGATATTACCTAATCCTTTATCCCGTTTAGTAAGCATTAGTCGATCATAATGAGCTTGTAGGTATCAAAGTAATAGGTGGACGTCGCTGTGGTTTCAAAGCACCTTCAATTATGTGCTGGACTAGCTTCTTTATCTAACTAGGCTACTAAGACATTCAGACAGTTTTTCATGAAGTAGTTTTCAGAATTTTGAATGAACTCTCATATCGTGTTGTGGAATTTGGAATGACTTTGTCATTGCCGCACACACCTTGGACCAACGTTTAGAGCTCCAACGCTATTGACTGCAACCCACTCGGGATAGTAGGCTACACAGGAAGAATTGCGCAGTTTCAGGTTTTTGTTTGTGTAGTCTTTACGCTTTCAATTGGCACCCATCTAAGCTCAGCTGGGTATTTCAACCATGTCCTCGAAAGACAATCCATGTCGGAAATTCCAAGCCAACATTTTCAACAAAAGTAAATGCCAGAATTGCTTTAAACCAAGAGAATCTCATTTATTGACCGACGAAGATTTAAATCAGGTAAGCAAGTGTTGCCATATGTTTCACAGTCATGGGGTCATGCTCATTGGCGTAGCGCAGCTCCCGCTAGGCGTGGGGGGCCACAAGCTTTGGGGGTACTCACGGAGGTCGGCCCCCCCCAGATAGCATATGAACACGTCAGAAGCCATGAACAAACAATTTAGAAAAACAGGAAATTGGCTTTAAAGCTGCAACATTTTCTCATAGCAAAATCTGTAGAATCACAGGAAATTAGTTCAGGGATTCTTGAAAGTCGGGACGATCCGTGTCCAGCAGGAAAACTATTTTCATACTAGCAAAAAATATTGTTTTATTCTGCCTTAATTTACCTTTAGCAGAATTTTACAAGGGAATATATTTGACTTTTTTTGAAAGTACTTGAAATATTATTGAATATTACAGCCTGGTCTCAGACTAGACTAACTACAGTAAATGTAAATTCGGGACACATTAGTACATGTTACCTTTGGTATGGTTACTTAAGGAATAAACGAAAGTAGGGTTGCGAGTTCGAAACTCATCACTGACAACATTTTAGCAACTTTAACTACTTAACTTTTTTGCTACTTTGCACGTTAGCTAACCCTAACCTCAACCCTTTAACCTAAATCCTAAACGTAACCCTATCCCCTAAACTCTAGCCTAGCTAATGTTAGCCACCTAGCTAGAATTCGTAACATACGGTGCCTTCGGAAAGAATTCAGACTGCTTGACCTGTTCCACATTTTGTTACATCCTTATTCTAAAATTGATTTAAATAGGTTCTCTCAATCTAAACACAATACCCCATAATGATGAGGTTTAGAAAGTTTTGCAAATGTAATAAACTGAAATCACATTGACATAAGTATTCAGACCTTTTACTCAGTACTTTGTTGAAGCACCTTTGGCATCGATTACGGCCTCGAGTCTCCTTTGGTATGACGCTACAAGCTTGGCACACCTGTATTTGGGGATTTTCTCACATTCTTCTCAAGCTTTGTCAGGTTGCATGGGGAGCATTGCTGCACAGCGATTTTCAGGTCTCTCCAGAGATGTTCGATTGGGTTCAAGTCCGGGCTCTGGCTGGGCCACATTCAGAAACTTGTCCCAAAGCCACTCTTGGCTGTGTTCTTAGGGTCGTTGTCCTGTTGGAAGGTGAACCCTTGCCCCAGTCTGAGGGCCTGAGCTCTCTGGAGCAGGTTTTCATCAAGGATCTCTCTGTACTTTGCTCCATTCATCTTTGCCTCGATCCCGACTAATCTCCCAGTCCCTGCCACTGAAAAACATCCCCACAGCATGATGCTGCCACCATGCTTCACTGTAGGGATGGTGCCTGGTTTCCTCCAAATGTGACGCTTGGCATTCGGGCCAAAGAGTTCAATTTTGGTTTCATCAGACCAGAGAATCTTGTTTCTCATGGTCTGAGAGTCTTTAGGTGCCTTTTGGCAAACTCCAAGCAGGCAGTCATGTGCCTTTTACTGAGGAGTGGCTTCCAACTGGCCACTACCATAAAGGCCTGATTGGTGGAGTGCTGCAGATATGATGGTCCTTCTGGAATGTTCTCCCATCTCCACAGTGGAACTCTAGAGCTCTGTCAGTGACCATCAGGTTCTTGGTCACCTCCCTGACCAAGGCCATTCTCCGATTGCTTAGTTTGGCCGGGCGGCCAGCTCTAGGAAGAGTCTTGGTGGTTTCAAACATCTTCCATTTCAGAATGATGGAGGCCGCTGTGTTCTTGTGGACCTTCAATGCTGCAGAAATTTGTTGGTACCCATCCCCAGATCTATGCCTCAACTCAATCCTATCTCGAAGAGTTCTATGGACAATTCCTTCAACCTCATGGCTTGGTTTTTGCTCTGACATGCACTGTTAACTGTGGGACCCTATATATAGACAGGTGTGTGCCTTTCCACATGTTCAATCAATTTAATTTACCGCAGGTGGACTCCAATCAAGTAGAAAAAGCTCAAGGATGATCATTGGAAACAGGATGCACCTGAGCTCAATTTCGAGTCTCAGACCAAAGGGTCTGAATACTTACGTAAATAAGGTGTTTATGATTTTGATTGGCAATTGGACATTTCAGCAAAGTTCCAGTTTCCCAATACAGAAAGTGTACATTGTGCAGTAGAGTTTCCTGTGAGTTAGCCATCTGTCAAATAGGCATAGTACAAAGGTTTAGGTTAATTGGATGTAATTAGTTGTTAGCCCCAGGGTATAGGCTATCATCCTAATACTAATCTGTGCACGAATTAGCTCCCTGACATGAAAGAGCACAATGCATGAAATGGCACTGACAGTTTTTAAAGAAGTCAACGAGGAGATGCATGCAGGATACATTTTGTTAGGCTTGTCAAACACATTGTGGTTGAATGAAAAGCGTATTGAATCAAATCACATGTATTTATAAAGCCCTTTTTACATCAGCAGATGTCACAAAGTGCTATACAGAAACCCAGCCTAAAACCCCAAACAGCAAGCAATGCAGATGTAGAAACCCCAACTTAGTACTTTTCCTATGGTGAGAATAGAATCATTGCTTACCTTGCACATTTTACATTGTTGCCATCACCTTGACATAAGAGAGCTGGCTAAGGATGGCCTTGGTATAGAATTAAGTTGTTATATTGGTGAGAAGAGCCTGCTCTTTAACAGGGGAGACACCCAAAAAGCCATATAATTTTGATCAGAAGACTACAGGAATAGCTGCGCAGTGACAGTGCTGATTTTCCTCCACCCTGTACACCATTCGTTCTAGACATGTGAGAGGTTGTTAGGTAAAATCTAGATATTAGCCTTACAGCATGTATAGCCATGGCTTTTGGTAAGCTCTTAGAAGCAGGTGGTCCTGACTCAACACTGAAACACGTCATTATGACTAAATATGTGATTGACTCGCACAAGTTGCATCCACACACACACACACACACACACACACACACACACACACACACACACACACTCTCACTCTGTCCAGGTCTGCTTGACTTTAGGAGTAGTTTGTCTCTTTTGACTGGACATACACCTTCAACTGTACACAGCACCACATCTATTCCACGATATTGACACTAGAGACGGACACCTTTAGCTAGACACAACATTACATCTATTCCATGATATTCACAACCGACTGTCCTCCTTGCATGGATGAAAATAGCTCTGTGGCTGACTCTTACCTAGTGGAATTCCTGACCCAAAAGGCTATCAAAAGACCTCATTGTGCTACTAACTTGCAAACTCTAGTCTCGTTAGTCAGGCGTCTCATCATCATCAACACCAAAGGCCCAGCACACATTACATACGAGATACTTTGTCTCTGTAAATCTCATTCCAAACATATTATCAGCAAGAGCTTTGGTCATTCCTTTAGTATTTAACCCCCCCCCTCCCACTCATCCCATCTAGCCCACATTCTCTCAGTGCGGTATTACATAGTCATTACGATGGGGGGGGGGGGGGGGGGGGGGGGGCTGTGAGATGAACGCACCACAAATGACTGCGTTTAACCATTGAAGGGTAAAGGCTGACCTAAATCCGTCTTGCCCGTCCCTTCTCAGGGGGATTCAGCATAGGCCCCCCGTCTGGTCATGTGAAGAGAGATTGCTCTTTTTCTCTCTCTAAAGCACTGCTCTCTCTTTTTCTCTTGTTTTTACCTCTTCTCATTTTCTAGGGGCAGGGGGGTAACATTCTGTAACATTTCTACATTGTCTTCTTTCATCTGTAATATAGTCAGATATCGGCTTAATCGGAATGAACAGACATTATCCCAGAAATGCCACTATGGATTCCCTGCTCAGCCCCAAGATGGTGACTTTGTCAATATTTTAAGCATATAGACCACACACTTAAGTGGCTATCTGAACAGATGTTGTTAGTGTAAAGAGACTCATAAGTTCCTTTTTGAATGCTTGACCTGTACTATACAGGTAACTGCCAAAATAATGGAAACACTTGAGTAAGTGAGGGATGCAAAGTATATTGAAAGCTGGCACTTCCACACCAATGACTGTGTATATATAAATGGACAAAGCCATTGATCACGTGACACCATTCATTTGACATTTTTTACCCTTTTTTTGTGATATCCAATTGGTAGTTACAGTCTTGTCCCATCGCTGCAACTCCCGTACGGACTCGGGAGAGGCGAAGGTCGAGAGCCATGCATCCTCCGGAACACAACCCTGCCACGCTGCACTGCTTCTTGACACACACTTTTATTTGTACCCCTTTTTCGTGATAATGTAAAAAGTACAGGTGGCCATTTGATTATTTGTTCAGCTGTCTTATAGTTTGGGGGTAGAAGCTGTTAAGGAGCCTTTTGGACCTAGACTTGGCGCTCCGGTAGCACTTGCTGTGTGGTAGCAGAGAGAACAGTCTATGACTGGAGTCTTTGGCAATTTTTTGGGCCTTCCTCTGACACTGCCTAGTATAAATGTCCTGGATGGCAGGAAGCTTGGACCCAGTGATGTATTGGGCCATACACACTACCCTCTGTAGCGCCTTACGGTCAGATACCGAGAAGTTGCCATACCAGGCGGTGATGCAACCGTTCAGGATGCTCTCAATATGCAAGCTGTAAAACATTTTGAGGATCTGGGGACCAATGCCAAATCTTTTCAGTCTCCCGAGGGGGAAAAGGTGTTGTGCCCTCTTCACGACTGTCTTGGTGTGCTTGGACCATGATAGTTTGTTGGTGATGTGGACACCAAGGAACTTGAAACTCTGGAACCGCTCCACTACAGCCACGTCGATGTTAATGGGGGCCTGTTCGGCCCTCCTTTTCCTGTAGTCCACGATCATCTCCTTTGTCTTGCTCACATTGAGGGAGAGGTTGTTGTCCTGGCACCACACTGCCAGGTCTCTGACCTCCTCCCTATAGGCTGTCTCGTCATTGTCAGTGATCAGGCCTACCACTGTTGTGTCGTCAGCAAACTTAATGATGGAGTTGGAGTCGTGCTTGGCCACGCAGTCGTGGGTGAACAGGGAGTACAGAAGGGGACTGAGCACGCACCTCTGAGGAGCCCCGGTGTTGAGGATCAGCGTGGCAGATGTAGTTGCCTACCCTTACCACCTGGGGGGGGGGGGGGTGACAGGAAGTCCAGGATCCAGTTGCAGAGGGAGGTGTTTAGTCCCAGGGTCCTTAGCTCCGTGATGAGCTTTGTGGGCGCTATGGTGTTGAACACTGAGCTTCTTCTGTGTGATTTTTATTTTGTATAATCTGTTCAAGGACATACATCTGGTGTATTAGAAGCAATTATTGGTACCATGATTGTCTTCAATGTTGTTTTTACACAAAGATTGACCATGAAGATTGAAAACTATAAAACATATTCTGTCACCAGATCTCAACCCAATTGAGCACTTATGGGAGAATAGAGCGGTGCCTGCGACATTGTTTGATACCACCATCAACAAAACACCAAATTATGGAATTTCTCGTGGGAGAATGTTGTCGCATCCCTCCAATAGAGTTCCAGACACGTGTAGAATCTATGCTAAGGTGCATTGAAGCTGTTCTGGCTCATGGTGGTCCAACCCTATATTAAGAGAGTTTATGTGGGTGTTTCCTTTAATTTGGCAGTTACCTGTAGCTATCACTGTTTTGACATTATCTTGCCTTTCATCGCGCCAAGCAGAGAAACACCCAACATTGTAATCAAAGATAAAGGAGCTTTACATTGGATTAGAAATAACATTTAGCGGGGGGAACTTTTGACCTTGATCAGAGTATATTAAAGTGGGACATTTAGCTCTCTCGTTGTCACACTCAACTCTGTCCCCTTTTTATACTTTTCCATAGCGACATGATGGATTTATGGAGTTATAACTGAGCACTTTCCATAAGCCAATTTGATTGTTTAGGGTTAATGGGAGTAGGTAAGCATAAATCCTTTTAAACATGCTCAACAAAACTCCAGCAATGGCTATATACACAGCGAGACCAATCCAATCCCTTCAGATCAAGTTGGAGCTCAACAGGCTTTAGTAGTGTTGTTGCGTACATAGCCAAAATCTGTTTTCACTAGGCTAACTGCTGCCTGTGTACGAGTTAACTGCATTTTTTTTTTTAACGCAGTGAATGAGAATCCTGAGTCTTTTTTTGTGTGAAGAGAACAGATTTTTGTCACACCGCTTCTCCCTTCCTCCTCTGCTTCGCTCCTCACTTTCTTGCCCGCCCACTTAGGGGGATCACAGGGAAAATCACGTGTTAGAAGCTATTTCCCCCTTTAAAAAAAAAAAAAAAGGCAGTACTGGTGCTCTGGAATGCAGCCAGTTAGTGTGTGCAGCCTGAACACCGCTCACACAGCTGGTCCAAACAGCCAGTGTGCAACTTGTACACAATCTATTGAAACAGACAGCCAGTGTGTAGTCAGATTATTCTGGGATATACTTGAGTAATCATCCAGGGCTCGTAATCACGGCCGAATACCAACCAGGCCCCTGTCCTCCAGGGGGCCCACATTTGATTTTGTTAGTCATTCTCACTCGTATCATATTATGATGGCATAGGTAATTACAAAATGTGTAGAATTTGTGTATTTAAAAAAAATGTATTATTATTATTTTTTTTTACAAAGGTGAGGGAGTGCCAAGATGGAGGTGCTTCAAAACCCCTTGTCAGTCATTTAGTGTGTGTGTGTGTGTGTGTGTGTGTGTGTATATTTATCTAATTGGCTGTGATGGTCATGGAATTTTGGATGATGGTTATTGGTCAGCTAAATGACTCCGGTCACCATAATAACCGAATAGCAAAAAAAACATATCTTTTTTTTTTTTTTTTAGATACACATTTTCTCCCCTCTGCTCCTTACTGCATGTGCTGCTGCAGGGAATGGGGGTCTTGGCTAAGCAACCGAAGACTCTCATTTGCTACAACGTCTTGCTTGTTTCAGCAAGGAGCGGCAGTTTCGTGACGTAGAGTCCATGTTGCAGCAGAAACGGACTCAACCGCACAAAGGCCCGGCCGTCCCGTCTTCAGTCAGCTGTTTTGTTCCACAAAAAAATTAAATGTATATATTTTACGGTTATGACGGTTATTTTATAGTGGTGTTCATCCACAACCATCGGTTATACGGTAATTACGCCAGCCCTAATGTATGTATGTATGTATGTGTGTGTGTGTGTGTGTGTGTGTGTATATATACAAAAGTATGTGGACACCCCTTCAAGTTAGTGTGTTCGGCTAGTTCAGCCACATGCGTTGCTGACAGGTGTATAAAATCGAGCACCCGGCCATGCAATCTCCATAGACAAACATTGGCAGTAGAATGGCCTTACTTGAAGAGCTCAGTGACTTTCAACGTGGCACCCGTCATGGGATGCCACCTTTCCAACAAGTCAGTTTTTAAAAATGTCTGCCCTGCCAGAGCTGCCCCGGTCAACTGTAAGTGGTGTTATTGTGAAGTGACAATATCTAGGAGCAACATGGCTCAGCCGCGAAGTGGTAAGCCACACATGCTCACGGAACGGGACCGCTGAGTGCTGAAGCGCGTAGCACTTAAAAATAGTCTGCCCTCGGGTTGCAGCACTCCCCACCGAGTTCCAAACTGCCTCTGGTAGCAACGTCAGCACAAGGACTGTTCATCGGGAGCTTCATGAAATGGGCTTCCCTGGCCGAGCAGCCAAGCATTGATTGGAGTGGTGTAAAGCTCGCCGCCTTTGGAATCTGAAGCAGTGGAAATGCGTTCTCTGGAGTGACGAATCACGCTTCACCCTCTGGCAGTCTGATGAACGAATCTGGGTTTAACGGATGCCAGGAGAACACTACCTGCCCCAATAGTGCCAACTGTAAAGTTTGGTGGAGGAGGAATAATGGTCTGTGGCTGTTTTTCATGGTTCGTGCTAGGCCCCTTAGTTCCAGTGAATGGAAATCTTAACGCTACAGCATACATTGACATTCTGTGCTTCCAACTTTGTGGCAACAGTTTGGGGAAGGCCCTTTCCTATTTCAGCATGACAATGCCCCTGTGCACAAAGCGAGGTCCATACAGAAATGTTTTGTTGATCGGTGTGGGAGATCTTGACTGGCCTGCACAGAGCCCTGACCTCAACCCAAGCGAACACTTGGTATGAATTGGAACGCTCACTATGAGCCAGGCCTAATGGACCAACATCAGTGCCCAACCTCACTAATGCTCTTGTGGCTGAATGGAAGCAAGTACCCGCAGCATTGTTCCAACATCTAGTGGAAAGCCTTCCCAGAAGATTGTAGCCTGTTATAGCAGCAAAGAGGGCACCAACTCCATATTAATGCCCATGATTTTGGAATGAGGTGTTTGACAAGCAGGTGTCCACATACTTTTGGTCATGTAGTGTACATTGGTAATAAACAGCTGTAACGCAAGGCTATTTCAATGTTGTTATGCGGTCTGACATTACTCTTACTGGAGGCTCCGCAAGAGTCCCTAGATAAGAGCATCTGCTTGGTGAGTCTTAGTAAATCATTATCTCGCCAATTAATTATTTTGTTAATGCTTTCTTTAATCCATCTTAATTTTTTTTCTTTCCCATTAGGCAAAACCTATATATGGAGGATGGCTGCTCCTGGCTCCAGAAGGAACCAATTTTGGCAATCCCTTGCACAGATCTCGGGTAAGTTAGTTAACCTCTGGTTGGTTTTGACAAATATATTCTAACCCAGTTGTAACCTTGTTGTCAAGTGCGTTCATTTGAGATTTCAAAATGTATTGTAGATAAGTCCTTCTAGATTCCGGTCACTCAATCATTTGGTACTGTTATGCAGAAGAAGAAAGTTCACACTTTGTCAAAGCACAGGCCTACAGCAATTGATTTTTATGTCACCTCTAAAGTTACGAGTTCACATTAAGCTATTCTTGCGACGTCGGTCTTTGTAGTCTTGTCTCTGTTCTGCCACAAACAAACAGAAATGAATAAAACTGGGGTTGAGGTTTGCAGAAAGTTAACAATTGGTAGCTTAGCAGATGACAATAACTGCAATAGTCTTGAATCGGGATGTTTTGACTCGCCTACACGTCTTGTATGAGCTTGACCAAGTTACCTCTTTAAGGCTACCCTAGACTGAGGTTTGGAGCCAGAGTGTGACCATTTAGTCACAATTTGCCACCCTTTTGACTTGGCTGTGCGAGTAAGAACACAGTGAGTGGGCAGCTCCCTGTGGGTGGCATGGTGCGCCTTCTAAAAAAGAATCCCCCGACCAGCTCTTTCTCAGGGGCTAATGAGCATAATATTGACTCCGTCTCTCTGCTGCCGGTGCCCTGGGGTAGTTTGTAAGACTTGCTTTCCGTGTTCGCTCCGATATGATGTTGGAGCGTCCTAAAAGAGGAGGATTGAGGGGGAGTGGGAAAAGTCCCGGTTCTCACAGCCCCTGATGGCTTCCATATGGAGGGAGAGCATCTCTGGAGCCATCGGCCTCAGCCCTGTCAACAGTTCCCACCTCGTGATATCACTCACAGGCACTTTTTTTTTCTCAGGAGTGTAAATAAACACACATGCTGAATTGGGGGTTGAAATGGTTGGCCCGTATGAAAGGTTGATGATGGATGTATGGATCCCTGTTAATTTCAAGTTGGCAGAGGACTCAACTGTAGGTACGGTCGGTCCCGTATTGGGTAGGGATGGGGGGGGAAAAATCGCTATTACAGTGCCGTTTTCTCTATTTTTGCATATTATGGACACTGAATGTTGTCAGCTCAACAAAAACATAATATTGCTACTTTTTAAAAATGTATTTAATTAACAAAGTTATGTACCTGTGTGGAAAAAGTAATTGCCACCTCACACTCAATAACTGGTTGTTCCACCTTTTTAACTGCAATGACTACATCCAAACACTTCCTGTAGTTGTTGATCAGTCTCTCACATCCCTGTGGAGGAATTTTGGCCCGCTCTTCCATGCAGAACTGGTTTAACTCGGTGACATTTGTGGGTTTTCGACTATGAACTGATCGTTTCAGGACCTGCCACAACATCTCAATCGGGTTTAGGTCTGCACTTTGACGAGGCCATTCCAGAACTTTTAAATGTGTTGTTTTTGAGCCATTCTGATGTAGCGTTGCTTGTGTGTTTTGGATCGTTGTCTTGTTTGCATGACCCAGCTGCGCTTCAGCTCACGGATGGATGTGCCTGACATTCTCTGATACAGAGCAGAATTCATGGTTCCTTCAATGATGGCAGGTCATCCAGGTCCTGAGGCAGCAAAGCATCCCCAAACCATCACACTACCACCACCATGCGGTTGTTACTGTGGAATGCGGTGTTTGGTTTTCACCAGTCCCGTTGTCCAAAAAGTTCCATTTTGACTAATCTGTTCATAGAATCTTCTTCCAAGAGGCTTCACAATCTTCCAGGTGCTTTTTTTGTTTGTTGTGGCAAACTTGAGTCGACTTTTTGTCAGACATGGGTCCCGTTATGCCCGGCGAAAGCCAAACCCTGCATTCAGTGGTCCCCTCTGAGCCTTATATTACAGTTTTAATGGCCTCTGAATTAGTATGATGTTCCTGTAACTCGGGCTTTGCTGAGGACGCCTATCGGCAGCCCTATTCGGGGGCCCCCGACGCCCCGTAGATCACAAAGCACTTCCCCATCTTTTATTGATGGATCTCGGCAGAAAACCGAGGCCAGAAACTTAAACACCCGGACAAAACTGGGCATTAAGAAAGGAGGGGTTGGTGATAAAGGGCTAATATAGAGTGTGGAAAACATATAGCCTACCATTTATCATATTCACTAAAAAGAGAAAGTCATTTAGCGCTAGTTTCGCCCTAAGGCTTCTTTGCATACTTTCTAATACCTGGAAGTCCACTGGTGCCTTCAAGGGGAAAAAGAGGGAAAGAGATGTAACAGCCTGGGTTAAAGGGATGATTTTTTTTTTTTGTCTTGTGATGATCCAATCTTCTCCTCAAACAAACATGGACTACCCTGGTTGTAGAATTTACACTTGGAGGACACTTTGGTGTTGGAGGGATTAGCTACAGTGCATAGAGTGTACGCTAGAACGCTGGATGTTTCTGTTTTGGCTGTGGCATGTTTTCATCAGATGCTTGCGGAGGTTCCTGTTAGCGCCAGGAATGTATCCTGGTGAACAGTGATCGCTCGGCGATCATGTCTCGGTGGTTGGCTTAAGTCAACCTCTCCTCTGTTACAGAGTTGAAGGCATTCTCTCTCTCTCACTTCGTTTCTCTCTCTCGGTCTCTCTATCGGTCTGTCTCTCTCTTTGTATTTAAGTGACACATATGTCCAGTATGCAGCACAACAGTCTGTCATTTTCAAATGTTGCCAAGCCAACACAGTGGATACCGAATGGTAAACTTTACCCGTGTGTGTGTGCGCGGCGCGTGTCTGCGTGTTGGGGTAATGGTGTTGACTCAGTCCTGGCTTTGGGATCATGGGCACACTGACTCACGAAGTCATCTGCAGCCATGCCCCCGAAAAAAAGAGCTATGAAACCGCAACGCATGCTGGGGAATTTTCGGTGTTGTTGGGCTTGGGGATTCTTCTGAGTGATCCCTGCTTTATAGCATAGCCACTATAGGTTCATACATTCATAGGCTAACTCCCTACACATACAGTATGTGTTCTGTGGTCATTGGAAATCCAACCGTGCCTGTATACCACCACTTTCATAAACTGCGTTGCGTTTAGCATTTGAGCTACATTGCTTTTACCCAAATCAACGGGACAGTTTAAGTCCTATAATAGCATGCATATTATGTAGCGTAAGTTTCCCTATCAGATGTCACTATAACTAGCATCTCTCTCTCTCTCTACAGAAATGGCAGAGGAGGTTCTTCATCCTATACGAACATGGATTACTCCGCTACGCCCTGGACGAGATGGTGAGTCAACTTCCCCGTTAAGCACTAAATTATGTTTTATGATGTCCGTAGTTTATTAGCGAGTTCCTTCTGCACGAAGGCCGTCTTTATTTACATTTTTTTACAGAACCGGAGACGTTTACGCCCAGTTTAGACATGAAAACAGTCTACATGTTGTGCGTGTGTTGTCAGTCAAGTTGGACACATGCCTTTTGATGTTTTCCGGCATGTGTAAGCGGAGTGTTGGGATTCTGACACTCCTGAGGCGTACCTGTGTGTCTGAGGTGGGCCCGGTGCCACAGGGCTGGGTTGTCAACACTCCGAGCACACCGTCCCTCTGGGGCTAGCATAGCGTCACGCTAACATGCTAATTTATAGAGAACTAGCTCAGTGAGGTTGAAAGGAATGCGAAGACACCAGGTGTCACAGATAAGTCAGGTGCACAGTTGTTGTTTTTTAAGGTGCAAACACCTGTGCAACTGACCGTGGCAACTTTCCACCTGAGGCATAAAAACGGCAATTTTTAATCCATTTTGAGGCCTTTCTGTTTATCAGTGTCACTGTTGGATACTCTGTATGGACTTACTACCTTCCCTACCAACACATGATGTTCTGAGAACTTGTGACAACGTTACATGTTGTTAAGAAGGTTGGTCGTGATGCCATTACCAGGTGCCAGCGTTGTGACGAAGTTGCCACAAAATTGTAATTGTTTCTCTAAAGTAAATAAAGTTGAGGTACACATATTCAACAATGCCCTCTTAGTGCCAGCAGTTTAGCAATTCATATGAGGAGTGGAGAGAGTGGGCAGGCAGTGTATTGATTGGCCCGTATTCCTCTTATCCAACTGCTTGGAAAGAGAGGCTCTTTTTTTCTTTCTTTTTTTTAACGAGAGGTGAAAACCGCATCGGGATGAAAGAGCTCTTGGTTCATTGCTGTTGACTCATTCTCTCTGCGGTGTTCGTTGGTGAGAGATGCTGAGTGTCCTTATGTAAGCGAGGCAGTGGGAAGAGGCCTTTTCTGGTGTGTGTGTGTGTCCGTGCACATTGGCGGTGAAGCTATTGGTATGTGGGTGGAAAACGCATCCCTCAACTCAAAGGGGTCATCAGAAAAGAATTGATGATCTGTAGAAACCTGTTACGTACATACCAATGCACGCATTTATCAGTGTGTAGGAAAGGAACAGTACATGTCACATTGATCATCCTCTCACCAGGTGAAGCATACCTGAGAGTCAGTGAAATGAAAAGATAGCGATTTGGATTCGAGCGACGGGACAAATAAAGAATACGTAAGGAGGAGAGGGGGAGGAGGAAAGGAAAAAGAGAGGATGTCTCCCACTCGCCCTCCCTTTCCCTTCCTCCTCGGTTCGTGTCACTTCATCTTTTCATCTGCCGTCTGAAAGGAGGATCAAAATAGGTCCGCAACGGAGGTGGAGAGCTGGAGTGCTCTAAATATAGATATGTGAAGTGTAGAACAAGCGATGATGAATACATCATGTTTGAATAATTGTTGGGCCATTTTTAATAAGCGGCTGCAAATTGAGCTAAATAGTGCCTATATCTGGCACCAGAAGCTAGGCCTTTGGTGAAACAGAGCGCGAGTTGCTCAAATATCCTATATTATACTCTCTTGTTGGATTGTAACCTTTATTTAACTAGGCAAGTCAATTAAGAACAAATTCTTATTTACAATGACGGCCTACCGGGAAACAGTGGGTTAACTGCCTTGTTCAGGGGCAGAACGACAGATTTACTTTACCTTGTCTGCTCTGGGATTCGATCAGCAACCTTTCGGTTACGGGCCCAACGCTTTAACCACTAGGCTACCTAGCAGTGCTTCTGATCTTGGGGTGTGTGTACCTTCAGGGGTGCTTGGCTTATCTTCGGGGTATTTGGGAAGACTCATAAGAACAAAGGCCTACTGGTAAAATGCACGAGGGGGTTCTTCCGTGGTACTCCAGGCAGAGCAAAATGTGATTTCAGGGTACAGGAACCAAAAAGGTTGAGAACCACTGGCCTAAAGCATATTACGTATGTGGTAGAGGCGAGTTGTGTACTGTCCCTAAGAATTATTGCACTGTGTAGAATAAGGTGTGTGTGTGTGTGTGTTTCGCATGTGTGTTTCCCCCCCTGATGGAGAGTGCTGTATCCCCAGGACATAATGAGAGGGCAGGGATGGATGAAGGCCTCGTGGGGCTGCTGAGACCACACTCCTCCTCTTCTCTTCCTCTCCAGATCAAATATACCGTCCGTCACCCAGCCTCCACAAACACTCAACAACATACATGCACTACGTTAGAAAAACAAGCAGCACTGCGCACGACTACACAACACAAGGCATACACGTCTAACCACAACACAAGGGCATACACGTCTAACCACAACACAAGGGCATACACGTCTAACCACAACACAAGGGCATACACGTCTAACCACAACACAAGGGCATACACGTCTAACCACAACACAAGGGCATACACGTCTAACCACAACACAAGGGCATACACGTCTAACCACAACACAAGGGCATACACGTCTAACCACAACACAAGGGCATACACGTCTAACCACAACACAGGGCATACACGTCTAACCACAACACAAGGGCATACACGTCTAACCACAACACAAGGGCATACACGTCTAACCACAACACAAGGGCATACACGTCTAACCACAACACAAGGCATACACGTCTAACCACAACACAAGGCATACACGTCTAACCACAACACAAGGCATACACGTCTAACCACAACACAAGGCATACACGTCTAACCACAACACAAGGCATACACGTCTAACCACAACACAAGGGCATACACGTCTAACCACAACACAAGGCATACACGTCTAACCACAACACAAGGGCATACACGTCTAACCACAACACAAGGCATACACGTCTAACCACAACACAAGGGCATGGGCAATAATATCATGCAGCATGAATTCACTCCAAACATAGGACAATGACATGTACAGTAACGCACTTTAACACAAGGAAATACACACACACACACACCTTTAGACTTTTCAGAAATGGGAACGATAAAAAGCATGACGTCTCCTCAAAACCATGGAACCCAGGGCCTGTAGCCACATCAGAGGCCCACCAGAGAGCACAGGGTTGGGTTTAGGAGATGAGAAGGTTGCCCCTGTGTGTGTGTGTGTGTGTATTTTTTCCGGGGCCTCTAGTTTTTATGGCTTTGGTGTCCTGCATGGCTCTAAACAGGCCCAGATGGGCTGTGGTCCCAACCCGCAGGATGTGGCATCGCCCTGGGGGGGGGGGGGGGGGGGGAGAGATCACACGCTCCCACTGGGCGTTTTTGGGGTCGCCCTCCACTCCTCCAGGGGTGAACAGTGAACACCCAGTGAGACTCCACCACCATTTTAGACCAAGGAGGGCAAGAGTGGCTTTGAAGAGAGGTTATCAGAGGGAGACTGTGTGTGTGTGGAAGGAGAGGGGGAAGATATACCAAAGAGAGAGTGTGTGTGTGGGAGGAGATAGCAGAGAGAGAGAAAGTGTGGGTGGGTGGATGGAGAGTAGGAAGAGTTACTTTCCAGTAGCAGTAGATGGGAAGAAAGAGATGGAGGGAGAGTGAGCGGAACGTGTCTGCCTATATCAAACATGTGCATCCGTCCTAGTGTATGGTACAATGGGCTTTGAGCTTTAGTGCTGTGTTTGTCTTAGAAAATGTTAGTTGTTTCGGGGCCTATGCTAAGTACATTTCCAAAAGGAATCGGTAAACTTGGAGCTTTATGTTAAAGATTTCATCCTTATCACTGATTTTGAAAGATATGAATTCGATTGACATATGAATGAAAGCACCAATCGTGGAACATACGGTATTGACCAGTTTTGCCAGGGCTGTCTGAAGTTAAGTCGCGTTGCCTTGGTAACGCCTTTCTGTTCCTTTGTTCAACAGCGCGTTAAATGGATGTTTGACCATGGCGTGGGTGAATTGTAGGCTACCAGAGTTGACTGTTTTGTTATCTTTTGTTAAAAGAACTAGCTGTTTTTGCAATCCTAAAGCGGCTCAAGAATGTGGTGTGCGAGCCGTGAGTGTGTGTGTGAGCACTTGTGTAGGACAACGAGTGCTTGACTGCAGAGTGTGTCAGGAACAAGTGTTGCTGGGTCAGAAGTGTCTCAAGGCCTCAGACAGGAGTCACGGTCACCTGAAGGAGTCAAGAGACGAGTAAGCAGTTCTAGAGGAACATAATGTCATTGCTGAAATTATTTCCACAAATATGGCTTTTACTTTTGCATGGAACATGTTGTGATGTGTATTATGCTTAGACTGCGTGATAGGAACACGTATCACAGACACACGCACCGCAATCCCTTATCACACCTCGGACAAAGCAGGTGCTGCGTGGAGATTTTTCGCCTCAGCGGGAGACTCTTGACAACATCACCAGCACACAGCTCAACACCCACTCTCTAATGGCCCTCCTGCGACGCGGTCTAAAATGGACACGGCCACACCTAGCTCCTATTGACCACTTCGTTGACTTGGTTCAAACGCACAGCTCAACACCTACACTCCAACAGCCACTGTGTGACGTGGCTTAAAATAGGTTTGGTGTTCATGTTGGTATTCATGCTAAAGAAAGTCGCACACTCCATCTATAAACTCCCAGCAATTTAATGGGTGTTTACCAACGTTTCGGCCGAGGAAGGCGCAGGGTGCCGGGGAAGGCGCAGGGATGCCGAAACGTTGGTCAATACCCATTAAATTGCTGGGAGTTTATATATGGAGTGTGTGACTTTCTTTTATTTTTTTGAGTTTATTCGTCGTTAGTCAGCACCTCCACACAAACACATTTTTCTGGGTGTGCGCCAGCTCATGTTTTTAATCTAGTATTCGTGCTCAACACACCCACTAACTCGTTGGCATGAGGTAGAGAATCCGAATCGGGTGGAGATATCGTTTTGTCTTGCTGCTGCTGCTGTTTTGTTTTTTCTCTCCAGACGCTGTAGAATTACATCTATGAATGTTATCATATTAGGTTACTTGTTTCCTGACTGTGTTTCAGCTTTTGTATCCTGTTAGGGTAGGCCAGATTCTGTTGCTGTATTGAAAACCATGAATTAGAGCTAGGATTGATTTATGTTGATTTTGCAATCGTTGTTTCTGCTTTGGCAGTGCCTTTAAGTTAATATTACATGCTGTCTATTGGGCATGTTATATTGGCGTGTTAGCCTAAGTAACTTTGATCAATTATCGGATCACCTTTCCCTTGTTCTCACTGGTTCTATCACGGCAGCTCTTTTAAAAGCGTTGCCCGTAGCATCCCGAGGCTAGTAGTCTTATGTAATTCTTCTAGTGTGAATTATGTAAGTGTGTTGACACCCGCGGGTGAAACCTCCTTACCTATCGTGTTACGGGAACATAAAGTTTGGTTTGACCCGTTTCTGCCTGACGTGGTTGTCGAAGGATAAGGGATTGTGGGGTTGGTCAGCCGAGGCAGATCTGATTCTACACGAAGGCCATAGAGGCACAACTAAATGCTGTTCAGTCTCATTGGACAAACCGAACTGTACTTACTTTTTAATTGCTGGTATTTGGCCTTCTTTCCCTCTATTTACAGCTTGTTTGCTTGAACGCACCGCTACAGGTTTTGTGTAAGACCCCAGTCTGAGTTTGCCTTGGCCAAAGATTTGGCTAAAGATTTGTCTGCTTGCCACACGTGAGACGAGATTGTGACACTGGAACGTGCGAGGCACCCCCCCCCCCCCCCCCCCCCCCCAACCCCAACATTAAACTGAAAGCTATTTTTAACTGGCTCCAAAAAGCCTTTTGTCTTTTGCCTGGTCATGTGGATACAGGGGACAGGGAGTGCTGCAGTGTTGTTGCCTCCAGGCGATCTGTGGCGGGACATAACTGGAAGCCCACTCCCCCCAGGGGGGGCCTCAATTAGAGCTGCTCGCTCCCAGAAGGCTTTCGAAGCACTGCAGCCAGCCATGGGAAAAGAGGGGAGAGGCGGAGTAGGGAGGGAGGGGGGCTAGGTTTATAGGAGAGAGCGCGGGATGGAGTGAAAGAGGTGGTGATGGTGTAGGAATGGGAGTAGATTGAGAGGGATTTGGGTAGTTAGGGATGTTGGAAAGAGAGAATTCACAGAGATCGAAGGAGGGGTGGGTGGGTGTGTGGGAGAGAAAGGAGGGATTTAGAAATAGAAGGGAGGAAAAGCGACCGAAAAAGAGGAGTTGGGAAGTGGATTACAAGTCAGACCGTCTATAAGACCGTGTAAGTCTAAACCCAAGTGGTGTTCTCTGCTAGTTTGTTTACAGACCGCGTCAAGGCTTGTTTTGGACTGGGAAGATTGGGTGCGTGAGAGTGCTTTTTAACCCCTGCCCTTCCTTCCCCTGGCTCCAGTAGGAACTGATCTTCTGGAATGTAAACAGCCGCGGCTTACAGTGGGGTCACTGTTCCCGACGTACAAAGCCGCAAAACCATGGGAATACCCATTCACTGGGCTTCTAATCGCCTAGGTCCATACAGTTTGCTCCCGAACAACCACACAGCCCTGCCACAGATCCCGAGGCAGAAAGCTATTGTCTCATACAATGGCAAGTTATGTTTTGTAAACATGCCATATTTTCCGTTTGAATGCTCCCATGTGTTAAGCTCAGCCATTAGTGGAAAGCCAAATCAGTGACATAATATGCAAAAATAAAACCAAAACGAAGCTTGCCGTCTGTTTTCTTGTGATAAAGGTTGTGTGTTTTGAACGTTATCCAGAAGTTATTTTGATAACTTAAAAAGTGAGTTATTCAAGAGTTACTCAGCAAACCAATGCGCTAAAGAGGCCTATTGTGCCCTGTCTGCTATCTGTGCAGATAGAAACTGGGAAATGGGTGGGTAAAGAGACCAGCCTTGAAGAGAGTCATAACGTATGCTGCTAGTTCTAGTGCACAACACAGTATAGTCCTATATACTGCCACACACACACACACACACACACACACGGACCTACTTCCTGTGGGTGCTTTCACACTATTTGTCACTCCACTACCCTCTTCCTGTCTGTCTCTTTTTCCATCTGTTTAAACCTCTGCTATCCAGTCTTTCTGGCCTGGCTTTAGTCAACAGACATCCCGGATATGACACAGATAAAGATCTAATCTGTCCCAGTGGTTAACTGTTTGGATACTTTCATCACTTTAGTCAAAGCAGCGCGGTCCAGCCGTGCTTTCTAGACTGTACCGCACTGTAGGCCTACTGTCTGTCGGCTAGGCTAACACTGGCTGTCTGCTAAATAACAATGCTAATGTTCTTGCCGCCCGTCTTTTAGCCCCTAATGGAGAAATTACTGTTCACCCTATATCTCAATGACCCCAGCAGAGGTTTAGAGTAGCTTGTAATGTGGCGTTGTTATGCTAACGCAATGCAAATATGCTAATGTTGCTACATGCTAAAAGTTGCTATGCTAATGCTGTGGCTCATACAGAGACTATTTCTACCAGACGCTTTGAAGAGAGTAGTTACTAAAATAAATTGATACCCTACCTCCTAAAAATAACGACATCCCAAATGACAGTGGCTAAACAACATTTCCAGTGGCCAAACTCAAATCCACACACAGTCCTCCCAGTTTACAGATTTGCCCAACATAGTTACACGGAACCCAAACCAGCTGCACCAAACGCGATCACGACATGCAGGTTAAAATATCAAAACAAACTCTGAACCAATTACATTAATTTGAGGACAGGTCGAAAAGCATTAAACATTTCTGGCAAATTAGCTAGTTAGCTTGCACTTGCTAGCTAATGTTAATCTGTCCTATTTAGCTAGCTTGCTGTTGCTAGCTAATTTGTCCTGGGATATAAACATTGAGTTGTTATTTTACCTGAAATGCACAAGTTCCTCTACTCCGACAATTAATCCACACATAAAACGGTCAACAGAATCGTTTCTAGTCATCTCTCCTCCTTCCAGGCTTTTTCATCTTTGAACTTATGGTGATTGGCATCTAAACTTTCATAGTATTACCACGACGACCGGCAAAACAGTTCGTCTTTCAATCACCCACGTGGGTATAACCAATGAGGAGATGGGAGAGGCAGGACTTGCAGTGCGATCTGCGTCAGAAATGGGAGTGACTTCTATTTTAGCCCTTGGCAACGCAGATGCTCATTGGCGCGCGTGAGCAGTGTGGGTGCAATAATTGAATAACATGGATTTCTAAATTTATTTTGTGGTCAGCCTGTTACCCACCCTCAGCGTTAGTCACTTCCTCCTCCAAACAAACTGTGTGTGGTGCCTAAACTGTTGGGATGTGTGTGATCTCTTCCTTCTACTTCATGTGAGAGAACCTATGGAGGCAATATTGTAGATGTCTTGTTAAGTGGTTCATTGTTTCCACAGTATTGTATTCTCTTGCAAGGTTCCTCAGTCTTTACCTCCAGTTAGGCAAGCTGTCAGGCACTGGACAGAATCACTTAAGGTTGGGGCAGTATATCTCTCAGCACCTCTGGTGTTTTTGTATGAGTTGTAAGATGGCGCTGCAGTGGATAGCAGCCGTTTTACATGCTCCTGACCAATTTGACAATTTTGTGTTTTTTTTTTTACGCTGATCTTTGTACATAATGTCTCTGCCATAATTTCCTATGAACGAATACAGCTTCTGGACATCAGAAGAGCTACGTTTCCCCCCCCATCCCCACAGTGACAATACGTATATATCATAACGAGAAGCCATGGATTACATGCAACATCCGCACTGAACTAAAGGCCTGCTTCTTTCAAGGAGCGGGACATTAATCTGGACGCTCATAAGAAATCCCGCTACGGCATTCGACGAGCCATCAAACAGGGAAAGCGTCAATACAGAACTAAGATGGAATCCTACTAAACTGGCTCTGACAATCATTGAATGTGTCAGGTCTTGCAAACTATCACGGACTACAAAGGGAACCCCAGCGGCGAGCTGCCCACTTACATAAGCCTACCAGACGAGTTAAATGCTTTCTATGCTTGCTTCGAGGCAAGCAACACTGAACCATGCATAAGAGCACCAGCTGTTCCGTACCTTTCTCTCTGTAGCCGATGTAAGACCTTTTAAACAGGTTAACAGACTGATTACCAGGACTAGGGCTGTTGCAGTGACCGTATCATTGCCACACCAGCAGTCATGAGTCATGACTCATGAAAATTCTAAGTGACCGTTGAGTTACGGTAATCTCTTTTTATGCACTCTGGACAGGCATTAGTAGTACCCAACTCGCCAATGATCATCAGGTCGCTAATGGCCTGGTTCTCAGGGCCCTATTGTCCCTCTAACCACAGACATCAATGCAAATTAAATCGAAAATCACAAACACTTATCAAAATAGTATGTGCTTTTAAAACTCATCTCACTCTGATTGATCAATTTGAATAAAATAAATTCAACAGGTTGAATGAAAAACATGATCATTGTGGATGCTTCATAACCTGATTTAAAATAATGATTGTGCTGCTATACAATACAACCTACTGCATATTACACAAGGCAGAAAAACATTTTTAAAAATACTGATTTTAAGATATCTTTGGCACATAATTGGTCTAGCCTAAATGAACAAATTCATATTTATCCTAAAATTATGGTGGATTTGATTTTGAATAGCCTAGTAATAGGATACGTTTTATATTTTCATAATTAATAGGCCGACTATTACCTTTTTATAAAGAATATCTCACCAGCACAAGTTTCCATCCCATCCCCTCCCCTCTCTCCTTCAGTCCTGTCTCCAGCGCGCATTGAGAGGGGCTGTCAACAGTTTAATGAAATTTGTTTTGTTGTGAGAACATGTTACTATCGACGTTCCTGAACAGATTTCACTTGCTTTCCCAAATGAAGCACTGGGTAGCTGCAGGAACAGGGTTGGAGAGCCTCGGGCTGTGGCGGGCACAACATTTTGTCAGCCGGTGATTGTCAAGCAAATAACAGTCAGTCTCATGGTAATTCACCGTTAATTAACATAAACACATTTAGCATCTCCTGGCTTCCACACACAGCCTACAAGCCATTTTAAAAAGTTGAATAAATCCATGTAATATACCCTACACCTTCACAATAAATCCATTATTTTAGACAGGTCTAAAGAAGCATGATATGAAGAAAATGGCTATGCCAAATGGCTGTAGGCTACACTAGTTCATTTAGCAGACAGGATTTGCTTATCTATCCGTGGCATTATTTTATAGTATGAAGAATACAATTGAACAAAAAGCTGAATTTAAATATTTTCTCAACAATTTGAGGGAGTGCGCACATGCGGCTATTCTGTGAGCGGTTAACAAAGAAATAGGTATTCCTATATGCCTAATTTAGAGGTATTAAGGTAACTTTAGTTCTGTAAACTTTGGGCTATATGTTTTGATTTTTAATACATTGTAAGGCTGCATGAGACTAATGATTATTAACTGTCCGCGTCCTTATCCAATTCCGAGGTGCATATTGAAGATAATGGAAGAACTGCCCACATTTACTTTTCGTCAGCCAACAAGATGAGTAGGCCTAACGAACAGCGAGCGCACTAGCCTATATCAATCTACTATTCCCCCATAGGACAAAAGTCGACCTATTCTGTGCAAGAAATAAATATTCCGAACAGTTGTGGGATGTGATGGATCCCAAATTTAATACAAGTACTAGCATCAAAACCTTTTTTATGCAATGTGGCTGACGCAACAGAGCAGAATGTTTAGCTTAAAATGTTGATAAACTATTAGGCTATTTCTTCACGTTATAAGCGCATTAATGCGCACATGGTAGTAGGCTATAAGCGCGAATGTTCCATTAGCGGAAAACACCATTATCAATAGTGACTGCAAATGTGATTATGCATGTAATGCTTTTATTATAAAGGTGCATTTTTATGGTTAAAATGATCTTCCCCAAACTTGAACTTAACGCACTGCGTATATACACCAGTTAGGCTCTACACCTCTTGTAAAGTGGATTGATGTGCTTAATTTGAAGAAGTTATTTGGCCACTTTAGTTGTGATACAAACATTATTAAAACATATAGGCCTATGGGCTAGGCTAAATGAGGTGTGCAACTATGATTAGAAAAAGTAGCAAAAAAAGGCATTGTTTCTTATGCTGGTCATCATTCACGAGTGATAGGCTAATATTGTCACCCATCAGCCTATTCTTGATTTAATCTTGTCTTTACAGATAATATATATGTGTGACATTTGTTAGGATTTACAATAGACTATTATCATGCACCTGTATCAACCGGGGCAGCAGGAACAAATACAGTACATGTCATCTATGCACTTTAAATAGCGAATAGAGGACGATTTTTCCCCATGGTTTATTTTCATGCCAGCCAGGTAGGCTATACTTCTGTTGTAAATATAAGCTATGTGCTCAATATTAGGAACGTTGACAAATAAATATAGTAGGCCTAGCCTATAGAAAGCTGATGGGATCCTCCTCTTTTTATAGCAGCCATCACTCTATTTTCTCCCGCAATTAAATAGCCTATAGAAATGTTGCGCAACATGAGATCATGGGCTCTCATGAAGTGTTTGATTTAGATTTTCAAATACATTTGCATTGATGTCAGAGTGATTAGAGGGACAATAGGGTGCGGCATACCAGGCAATTAGCAAGTTTGGTAGGCTATTAATGACCAGCAGCAGCATCAGAACTTGGAGAAGCCTAATTACCGTGACTAAATGGTCATGTGGAATTTGACTGCCTTCATTACTCGTGACCGCCGGTATGGCGGTAATAGTCACCGCAACAGCCCTTGGAGAGCCCATGGTAGAGTTTGGGCGGAATATCACCTGTCGCGCAGCTAAATTACCGGAGTAGACACCTGACATGAGTGAAAAACTACCGGCGGGAAAGTGGCCTCCATTTGCTATTCCAGTGTATACGGATGACATGTATTTTTAGTCTTGCCCCTGTTCTTGCCCATTTCATAATGGGCCATTCTAAATTGAAACTAATTTGACATCTTAGTAAAGTCAAGATTAAATTGAGAATAGTCTGATGGTTGTTGTTATGTTACAGCCTTATTCTAAAATGGATTAAATAAAATGTTTTCCTCATCAATATCCCATAACGACAAAGAGAAAACAACAGGTTTTTAGAAATGTTTGCAAATTTATTCAAACTAAAAAACGGATACCTTATTTACATACAGTGAGCACCATAATTCATTGGACAGTGACCATTTTTTTGTTATTTTGGTTCTGTACTCTAGCACTTTGAGTTTGACAATGAGGGTGAAGTGCAGACTGTCAGCTTTAATTTTAGGGTATTTTCATACATATCGGATGAACCGTTTAGAAATGACAGCATCTTTTGTACATGGTCCCCCCCCATTTTAAGGTACTACAAGTATTTGTTGAATTGGCTTCACAGATGTGTGTCGTTAGGCAGGTGTATTCAATTGTGTCGTTAGTAAATGCAGCAGAGCTGTTGATGAATAGTATTGATTCTAGACTTTGCTATTGCCTTTAGAGGTTGTTGTTGGGTGTGACAACATGAGGAAGACAGCAGTGTCGATGCAAATGAAGCTGGCTGTCATAAGGCTCAGAAATGAAAATCAATCAATCAGGAACATTGCAAAAACCATGGGCATGCCTAAGTCAACAGTTTGTTTCATCATTAACAAGAAAAAAACAACCGGTGAACTCAATTATGTCAAAAGACCCGGTAGACTGAGGAAGACCACTGTAGTGGATGACCGGAGAATACTCTCTATGGTGAAGAAAACCCTCCTGACAACAGCCCAACAGATAAAAAACACTCTCCTGGATGCAGGTGTAGATGTGTCAGTCTACCATACGTAGAAGACTACACCAGCAGGACTACAGTGGGTACACTACAAGATGCAAACCACTGATGAGCCTGAAGAACAGAAAGGAGAGATTACAGTTTGCTAAAAAGCACCTAAAAGAGCCCCAAGAGTTCTGGAAAAAAGTATTGTGAACAGATGAGACGAAGATTAACATGCACCAGAGTGATGGAAAAAGGAAAGTGTGGAGAAAAAAAACACATGCCCATGATCCAAAGCATACCACCTCATCCGTGAAACATGGTGGAGGGGGTGTTATGGCTTGAGCCTGTATGGCTGCCAGTGGAACAGGCTCACTTGTCTTCATCGATGATGTGACTGCAGACAGAAGTAGAATAATTAATTCTGAAGTCTACAGAAATATTTTATCTGCTCAGATTAAACCAAATGCCTCAACTCATTGGACGGCACTTTATCATGCAACAAGACAATAACCCTTAACATACTGCTAGAGCAACGAAGGGGTTTTTGATGGCCAAAAAGTGGAAAATCCTTGACTGGCCGAGTCAATCACCAGATCTGAATCCAATTGAACATGCATTTACATGCTGAAGAGGAGACTGAAGGCAATAAGTCCCCTGCCTCTGGCAGAGCATCACCAGGGAAGATACCCAGCGTCTGGTGATGTCGATGCATCGCAGACTTCAAGCAGTCATTGCATGCAAAGGATATGCGACCAAATATGAACAATGATTACTTTATTCTACATTATGTTAAACTGTCCAATGTTTTTTGATGCCCGAAAATGGGGGGGGACCATGTACAAAAGCTTCTATAATTTCTAAACGGTTAATCCGATATGTATGAAAATGCCCTCAAATGAAAGCTGATAGTCCGCACTTCACCCTCATTGTCATTGTATCCTTTCAAACTCAGTGCTAGAGTACAGAACCAAAATAACAAAAAAAATGGTCACTGTCAAATGAATTATAGTGTTCACTAAGTATTCAGCCCCTTTTGCTATGAGACTTGAAATTGAGCTCAGGTGCATCCTGTTTCCATTGATCATCCTTGAGATGTTTCTACAACTTGATTTAGAGTCCACTTGTGGTAAATTCAATTGATTGGACATGATTTGGAAAGGCACACACCTGTCTATATACACTGCTCAAAAAATAAAGGGAACACTAAAATAACACATCCTAGATCTGAATGAATGAAATATTCTTATTAAATACTTTTGTCTTTACATAGTTGAATGTGCTGACAACAAAATCACACAAAAATTATCAATGGAAATCAAATTCATCAACCCATGGAGGTCTGGATTTGGAGTCACACTCAAAATTAAAGTGGAAAACCACACTACAGGCTGATCCAACTTTGCTGTAATGTCCTTAAAACAAGTCAAAATGAGGCTCAGTAGTGTGTGTGGCCTCCACGTGCCTGTATGACCTCCCTACAACGCCTGGGCATGCTCCTGATGAGGTGGCGGATGGTCTCCTGAGGGATCTCCTCCCAGACCTGGACTAAAGCATCCGCCAACTCCTGGACAGTCTGTGGTGCAACGTGGCGTTGGTGGATGGAGCGAGACATGATGTCCCAGATGTGCTCAATTGGATTCAGGTCTGTGGAACGGGCGGGCCAGTCCATAGCATCAATGCCTTCCTCTTGCAGGAACTGCTGACACACTCCAGCCACATGAGGTCTAGCATTGTCTTGCATTAGGAGGAACCCAGGGCCAACCGCACCAGCATATGGTCTCACAAGGGGTCTGAGGATCTCATCTCGGTACCTAATGGCAGTCAGGCTACCTCTGGCGAGCACATGGAGGGCTGTGCGGCCCCCCAAAGAAATGCCACCCCACACCATGACTGACCCACCGCCAAACCGGTCATGCTGGAGGATGTTGCAGGCAGCAGAACGTTCTCCACGGCGTCTCCAGACTGTCACGTCTGTCACGTGCTCAGTGTGAACCTGCTTTCATCTGTGAAGAGCACAGGGCGCCAGTGGCGAATTTGCCAATCTTGGTGTTCTCTGGCAAATGCCAAACGTCCTGCACGGTGTTGGGCTGTAAGCACAACCCCCACCTGTGGACGTCGGGCCCTCATACCACCCTCATGGAGTCTGTTTCTGACCATTTGAGCAGACACATGCACATTTGTGGCCTGCTGGAGGTCATTTTGCATGGCTCTGGCAGTGCTCCTCCTGCTCCTCCTTGCACAAAGGCGGAGGTAGCGGTCCTGCTGCTGGGTTGTTGCCCTCCTACGGCCTCCTCCACGTCTCCTGATGTACTGGCCTGTCTCCTGGTAGCGCCTCCATGCTCTGGACACTACGCTGACACACAGCAAACCTTCTTGCCACAGCTCGCATTGATGTGCCATCCTGGATGAGCTGCACTACCTGAGCTACTTGTGTGGGTTGTAGACTCCGTCTCATGCTACCACTAGAGGGAAAGCACCGCCAGCATTCAAAAGTGACCAAAACATCAGCCAGGAAGCATAGGAACTGAGAAGTGGTCTGTGGTCACCACCTGCAGAACCACTCCTTTATTGGGGGTGTCTTGCTAATTGCCTATAATTTCCACCTGTTGTCTATTCCATTTCCAACAGCATGTGAAATTTATTGTCAATCAGTGTTGCTTCCTAAGTGGACAGTTTGATTTCACAGAAGTGTGATTGACTTGGAGTTACATTGTGTTGTTTAAGTGTTCGCTTTATTTTTTTGAGCAGTGTATATATATATAGGGTCCCACAGTTGACAGTGCATGTCAGAGCAAAAACCAAGCCGTGAGGTCGAAGGAATTGTCCTTAGAGCTCAGACAGTATTGTGTCGAGGCACAGATCTGGGGTAGTGTACCAAAATATTTCTGCAGCATTGAAGGTCCCCAAGAACACAGTGGCCTCCATCCATTCTTAAATGGAAGAAGTTTAGAACCACCAAGACTCTTCCTAGAGCTGGCAAGATGGAAGCCATTTCTCAGTGAAAGGCACTTGACAGCCCGCTTGGAGTTTGCCAAAAGGAAAAAGGACTCTGACCATGAGAAACAAGATACTCTGGTCTGATGAAACCAAGATTGAACTCTTTGGCCTGAATGCCAAGCGTCACGTTTGGAGGAAACCAGGCACCACTCATCCCCTGGCCAATACCATCCCTACGGTGAAGCATGGTGGTGGCAGCATCATGCTGTGGGGATGTTTTTCAGCGGCAGGGACTGGGAGACCAGTCAGGATCAAGGGAAAGATGAACGGAGCAAAGTACAGAGAGATCCTTGATGAAAATCTGCTCAGGACTTCAGATTGGGGCGAAGGTTCACCTTCCAACAGGAGAATGAACCTAAGCACACAGCCAAGACAATGCAGGAGTGGCTTCGGGACAAGTCTCTGAATGTTCTTGAGTGGCCCAGCCAGAGCCCGGACTTGAACCCAATCGAACATCTCTTGAGAGACCTGAAAATAGCTGTGCAGCGACGCTCCCCATCCAATCTGACAGAGCTTGAGAGAATCTGCAGAGAAGAATGTGAGAAACTCATCAAATACAGGTGTGTCAAGCTTGTAGCGTCATACCCAAGAATACTCTAGGCTGTAATCGCTGCCAAAAGTGCTTTAATAAAGTACTAAGTAAAGGGTGTGAATACTTTTTAATTTTTTATAAATTTGCACATATCTAAACCTGTTTTTGCTTTGCCATTTTGGGGTGTTGTGTGTAGATTGATGAGAACAAAAGCAATTGAATCAATTTTAGAATAATGCTGTAACCTAACAAAATGTGGAAAAAGGGAAGGGGTCTGAATACTTTCCGAATGCACTGCATGTACATATCTACCCCAATTACCTTGTACTCCTGCATCAACTCAGTACTGGTACTCTGTGTATATAGCCAAGTTAAAGTTACTCATTGTGTATTTATTCCTTGTGTTATTTTTTATTTTTCTCTCTGCATTGTTGGGAAGGGACCCTTAAGTAAGCATTTCACTGTTAGTCTACACCTGTTGTTTACGAAGCATGTGACAAATGACATTTCATTTGACGAGTGCCATCCTGGTCATAACACCATAAGAGGAACAAATCTTGAACAGGTTCCTTTATACAGCACTTTTTTTTTTCACCCTCTTCCTTTCTCTCACTCTTTCTTTTAACGATTTCCAACCATTCATGGTGCAGAGAAAGCCTGTCTCTGGGAGGCTTTGGCTAGATGAGTGTATACTCTCTCTCTCACGTATACTCTCTCACTTAATTTTTTACTTTCCCATTATACGCTCACTCTCTCTCGCTCTGTCCCCTACCCTCCCTCGCTCACTGACTTTCACTCTTTCTCTGTCTGTCTGTGTCTGTCTGTCTGTCATTCACTCCCTCTCCTCTGTGCCAATAAATCATTTGAGTTTGAGATGGGAGCCAACAGCATTGTTTAACTTCTTTCTCCCCTGAACCCCCTCGTCCGACCCCTATAAAGACAAAAATGGTCTGACTGACTGCTCGCTCAGTTTGCTCCAAACACTAGACCAGGACACCGACAAAAGGTTTCATTTGAAGCCTCGGGGCGAAGAGTTTAGCCAACTCTGAGACAAGCGTCTAATAAAGCGAAAGACTGAGGGAGGGGCTAGCTGGAATGAGAGGGGACGGGACATTTCCCCTCAGGACTTGTGTGGCGGCGTTCATGAGTGACACACACACACACACACACACACACACACACGATACTGTATCTCAGTCCCGAGTCTGTTTGTCTAGAGGTCATAGCCCAGCGCTGCCAGTGGCCTGTTGGGAATGACTGCTTCTAGCGCTGCCTCTATTTGGCCACAAAATGCTTCACAACTTAAGTCGCCATACGAGGAAGCTACTTTCCAACATGTGTGTTGATTTAGCTACAAGGCAGTAGCACGTTCACGCATACAGAAATAGCATACATGGCAACCTGGTGATTGAGGGTTCTACCATCTTTTTTGACGGTATGGTTGTATTTGTCTGTATTTTATGCTTCTGAATATAATAGTGATGGGGGAAAATCTATACAGTTCCATATTGTACTCTTATTTTGGACAATTTTATATTGTTACTTTGACTCCAACTATTGATTTGTTAAAAATAAACATTTTGTTGTTAGATAGCCTTAGCAAATGCTTGTCAGCTCAGCCGTACCTGCACCAGAACTATGGCATGATTCATCCTTCAGCTTGTTCTCAATCTTCTTTTTAAATAGTAAGCCAATATGTTTTCAACACTTTTTTTTTTTTATAACCATGACTGATCAATACTCATTTTCTCATGATCTCTCTCTCGTCTTTCTGTGAGCAATATGTTTTGACGCTCACATTAAATTCGCAGTATCGAATCGTAGTACCTATAGAATCATAAGAATCGCAATACATATTGTATCAGCGCGTAAGTATCGCGATATCGTATCGCGAGGTTCCTGGCAATTCCCAGCCCTACTGAATAATACAAATTCTAAATGTTTTATGAGTAGTGCATGACCCTCGATGGCAACAACTTAATTCTAAGTAGTTTTAAGAGGCTGATTTATTTTATATTCAACCAAACAAAACTGGGAGGGAAGTATTCCAATTTGTAGAACTTTTCATTTCTTTAGCACTGTATCAGCATATCTTTATAGACAATATTGTAGACTGGTATCGACGATATATAGCCCAGCCGTACTACCCAAGGTAGTTTACGGGTTGCGTCTCCGAGAGTGACGGGTGCAGGTGTGTTGTCTGACCTCTTGACCTCTCACCTTGGCTTTAACGGGCTGCTAACCCGGTCAGCTGTTAAGGTCAAGTCACTGCAGAGCCCAGGGTGGACTCTGAAGTCTTCGAAATGAGTTTGGTTTGACCAGGGCAGGTCATATAGATATTAATAAGACTGCTGGAGTACAGTAGTTTGAATTGAATTGGCTGATAAAATATAGGCCTATGCCTACTAAAGGTTATCCTACGTTAGAATTGATAGCCTAGATAACGATGTGTTACTTTTTGACATGGATTGAGGCATTTTTTTAAGACCAAGTTCCCCAACCACAGCTTTCAGACATTAAACGTCTTTTTATTGTTATTGTTTATATTCTTTCACCCCATTTTTATGCATAGTGCCAAGTAGTAAAAAGCCACACGACCCCATACGGTGGTTCCTTGGCCAACCCGACAGTCTCATTGTTGTTGGGTGAGCCACTCGCTCTTTAATAACCCACTCCAGCTTCCTCAGGACCTAGCCCAGCATTCCCACTGCCGACGGCCACGGCTTGGCACCTCTCCAGGGCACCACCTAATCAGCTTACCGCTACCTCCCCCCCCTCCCTCTGCTCCACTCCCTCCTCTGTTATTTTGTTTTTCAAACTCCATCATTACCCCCCCCCCCCAACAGCACACTCTCTCCCAAGGGTAGTGCACTGGGAACAGCAGGCTAATGGCTAGGCACTGCAGAACACTGTTACAACAGGCTAACAGCTAGGCACAGACCTGAAAAAAGAACAACTGTTACAGCAGGCTAATGGCTTACTGCAACGTACAGGGCCGCGTAAAAACAGTCTAAAGTAAAGGCGAGCCTAGCTTGTGCCTAGCACTGTTACAGCACTGTTGAGGAATGTTTTGCCCTAGTACCAGGGTGTCAAACAGAGATCATAGAGTTCCTAGAAGAGCACATGTGGGTGAATGTGTTCACTAGCCTGGCTTGTCTTAATTACTTTATCAGCTCTGGTGGTGATTTGAGTCAATAGTTGGACATTTGCCCAGAGATTTCCACTAAAGACTCATTATTTGAGGCCTGACTGCACTTGTTATTGCTTGACTGGGTGTAAAATGGTAGACGTGAGCTAGCAGGGGAACTATGAAGATTGGGATGTTGTACGAACATGAAACTCACGTGTAGTAGCAGTGTGTCCTCTGTTTTAAGCAGTGGAAATGAGAGCATGGAAATCAACGTATGGCCCTCTTAACCTAATAATAATAATAATAATAATTTCAACTTTTAAGGCGCTATTCATTACCTAAAGAATCTCAAAGCGCATTAATAAAGCAACAAAAAAAGACCAAGCAATTTTGAAAAACATTCATGAGATGGAAGGTAATCAAATCAAATTGTATTTGTCACATACGCCGAATACAACAGGTGTAGGTAGACCTTACCGTGAAATAGTTACTTACAAGCCCTTAACCAACAATGCAGTTCAAGAAAGAGTTAAAAAAATACGAACTAAAAAGAGTAAATGTAATTAAAAAGTAGCACAATAAAATGACATAACAATAACGAGGCTATATACAGGGGGTACCGGTACCGAGTCAAT
The DNA here is from genome assembly GCF_016432855.1 of Salvelinus namaycush. Lineage (NCBI taxonomy): Eukaryota > Metazoa > Chordata > Actinopteri > Salmoniformes > Salmonidae > Salvelinus > Salvelinus namaycush. The sequence goes on from NC_052310.1 coordinate 19,095,421, forward strand.
GTGCGGGGGTACAGGTTAGTCGAGGTCATTTGTACATGTAGGTAGGGGTAAAGTGAATATGCATAGATAATAAACAGCGAGTAGCAGCAGTGTAAAAACAAGGGGGGGTGTGTGTCAATGTGAATAGTCCGGGTGGCCATTTGATTTAATTGTACAGCAGTCTTATAGCTTGGGGGTAGAAGCTGTTAAGGAGCCTTTTGGACCTAGTACCGCTTGCCGTGCGGTGGCAGAGAGAACAGTCTGACTTGTGGGACTGGAGTCTTTGTCAATTTTTTGGGCCTTCCTCTCACACTGCCTAGTATATAGGTCCTGGATGGCAGGAAGCTTGGTTCCAGTAATGTATTGGGCTGTACGCATTACCCCCTATTAGAGGTCGAGCGATTTATGATTTTTTTCAACACCGATACCGATTATTGGAGGACCAAAAAAAGCCGATGCCGATAATTTAAAAAAAATATATATTTATTTGTAATAATGACAATTACAACAATACTTAATGAACACTTTATTTTAACTTAATATAATACATAAATAAAATCAATTTAGTCTCAAATAAATAATGAAACATGTTCAATTTGATCTAAATTATGCAAAAATACAGTGTTGGAGAAGAATGTAAAGTGCAATATGTGCCATGTAAAAAAGCTAAAGTGTTCCTTGCTCAGAACATGAGAACATATGAAAGCTGGTGGTTCCTTTTAACATGAGTCTTCAATATTCCCAGTTAAGAAGTTTTAGGTTGTAGTTATTATAGGAATTATAGGACTATTTCTCTCTACCATTTGTATTTCATATAACTTTGACTATTGGATGTTCTTATAGGCACTATAGTATTGCCAGCCTAATCTCGGGAGTTGATAGGCTTGAAGTCATAAACAGCGCTGTGCTTCAAGCATTGCGAAGAGCTGCGGGCAAACGTAGGAAAGTGCTGTTTTGAATGAATGCTTACGAGCCTGCTGCTGCCTACTACCGCTCAGTCAGACTGCTCTATCAAATCATAAACTTAATTATAATAAACACACAGAAATATGAGCCTTAGGTCATAAATATGGTCAAATCCGGAAACTATCATTTCGAAAACAAAGTTTATTCTCTCTGAAATTTGGAACCGTTATGTATCTTATCGAACGGGTGGCAACCCTAAGTCTAAATATTGCTGTTACATTGCACAACCTTCAATGTTATGTCATAATTATGTAAAATTCTGGCAAATTAATTACGGTCTTTGTTAGGAAGAAATGGTCTTCACACAGTTCGCAACGAGCCAGGCGTCCCAAACTGTTGCACATACCCGGACTCTGCTTGCATTGAACGCAAGAGAAGTGACACAATTTCCCTAGTTAATATTGCCTGCTAACATGAATTTCTTAACTAAATATGCAGGTTTAAAAAATGTGTGTATTGATTTTAAGAAAGGCATTGATGTTTATGGTTAGGTTCATTGGTGCAACGATTGTGCTTTTTTTCGCGAATGCGCTCTTGTTAAATCATCACCCGTTTGGCGAAGTAGGCTGTGATTTTAAATGATAAATTAACAGGCACCGCATTGATTATATGCAACGCAGGACAAGCTAGTTAAACTAGTAATATCATCAACCATGTGTAGTGTCGTGTCTTTGGCTATGCTGGATTAATTGCTATGACATGCTATTCTATAAAATAATTTCTAATCATGTAAATGTAATTAACTAGAGAGGGACACCACGAAAGAATATTTATAGAGCTGTTATCTTCCGAATAAACTCTTAAAGATTTAGTAATATTTTACATCAATAGCAGTCAACATTAATCGTCATCTTATTCAGTCTCATCTGAAAGTTGTAAATCCTTGGTTATCTGCAAGAATCCTGGCTAACAAGTTGAATCAGCAATACAAAATTGGGTTTAATTATTTATTTACTAAATACCTAACTAATCACACAGAATCACACATACACAATTTAAATCATAACTTGATTACAAATTGCAGTCATAAAGGAAAACGTCCCTAGCGGGCGGAACAGATATGACAGCTTGTTACACAAAGGAAAGGGGGCTGGGTTTTAGTAAAAGAGCGGGAGACTGGAACAGAGGCGAAGCTGTGCTATCGTAAATACAGTATCTTATGCATTCTAAATTACCGCCCATTTGAAAAAGGAAAATGCAATAAATATTTACTCTGAGCTGCGCTTCAGTAGGTTGGTGGTAGATGGAAGACCGTGTTGCCAAACCGAGTCCTCTGTCCTTTGAAGAATGTCTCTGGTGGTCACTGGATACGTTGTAGTAACGTCGTTGTGTAGTAGACGGGATACTCTGACTGTCCTTCCTAACCTGCGTTTGTAACTCAACGGCTAGGAGGTATCACTTCTGTAGTGAATACGAGTTCAAAGTTCATACCATTCACAGCCAAAGTTCATGCTGATGTTGGCTTAGTTCTGTAGTTATTATCTGAACCATTCTGACATGGGATCGTCACCCTCCTCTCCTCGGAACAGGAAGTTATATTTTTGTCAATGGCTTATATAGGTGGAGGGAGAGGGGTGTGTCTGAAAAGTTTATTACCCATGTCTCTTCACAGGGGCGGGCCACTGGTTGAGCAGAGGCCCAAACTTATGAAAACCCAAATCTCTCATTTGGAAGCTAAAATTACATTTCATCTCTTCACAAATAATTTCATATTCAAACATTTGAATTAAACAACAATTCCATGTGAATCCGATACCTCTGATGTTTAGACTTTCCACAGTAGAGTTTGTCATCTTATCATTGATGAGAATGTCTCCGATGACAACCGAACTGACATAATATACCTTAAGTACCACCGCATATGTTCAGTTGGTCGGATTACCAGAATATAGTTCATTTCCCCCCAACTTCTGATGTTCCCAGAATCTCTATGTTAACCAAAGGGTTTTCTTATGTCACATCAGTATAGTAGGGAGAGGGAAAAAGGGGGAAAGAGGTATTTAGGACTGTCATAAACCTACCCCCAGGCCAACGTCATGACAGTAGTTAACTAATGATTATGTTAAGATTGATTGATTGTTTTTAATATAAGTTTAATGCTAGCTAGCAATTTACCTTGGCGCCTTGCTGCACTCGCGAAACAGGTGGTCAGCCTGCCACGCAGTCTCCTCGTGGATTGCAATGTAATTTGCCATAATCGGCGTACAAAAATGCAGATTACCGATTGTTATGAAAACGTGAAATCGGCCCTAATTAATCGGCCATGCCAATTTTAATCGGTCGACCTCTACCCTCTATAGTGCCTTACAGTCAGATGCCGAGCAGTTGCCATACCAGGCGGTGATGCAACCAGTCAGGATGCTCTTGATGGTGCAGCTGCAGAACTTTTTGAAGATCTGGGGACCCATGCCAAATCTTTTCAGTCTCCTAAGGGGGAAAAGGTGTTGTCGTGCCCTCTTCGAGACTGTCTTGGTGTGTTTGGACCACGATAGTTTGTTGGTGATGTGGACACCAAGGAACATGAAACTCTCGACCCGATCAACTACAGCCACTTCGATGTTAACGGGGGGCCTAATGAGAAGGTCGGGAACGTCCATTGCTTGAGTGGTCATCAGAGGAAGGCGGTCAAAGGGGGATAGCAAGCAAAGATGGTCTTTGAATCAAGGTGGCTCGCCGTCCCTGCCGTCTGTGTGGCTTCTCCATAATAGGACTCAGATAAGGTTTGAGCTCAGCTACTGCGGTTCATGGACTCTGTAGTTGGTGGTGTCCATGAAATTAAGCACCCACTTGGCATTCATGTGGTGTCAGAAAGCAGACCAAATGTTTATCATTCAAGATGTAGGGTCTTTGTCTTTTCAGTCGACTTGGTTATTTGTATGATGATTACAATGGTGGTGGTGAAGTGCCCAGTTGTTGCCAGCGAGGCGGTACATTCACAATAAAGCCGGTCAACCCAAGTGCTGTGTCAGAGGACACTGCAGAGCTCCAGACACTGCTGCTTGGCTCCTACCATCTGATCCTGGATCTGTTGCTCCATGTACTGAGGAATCCACTCTTTGCAAAATTGTTTTCGATTAGAAATTAAACTGATTTAAATTGAAAGTGGACATACATTTTTGTTGGAACTTTTCAAAAAAGAGTTTTCCATCAAACTGGCACTACCATTGTTATTGGATCATAGTTGTTCTTGGATAGGTTGCCCTGGTGACACAGCAGGTAGTGTCATACATTTTGATTGGCCCGTGTTGTGGAGAGGGGTCAAGTGTCAAAGGCTTCACGCTGGTTATGTGTTTACTCACTGAATATTCCATAAACTAAAGCCAAGCCACCTAGTGGGTTTAGATAAGCCATCCCTTCCTGTTACCATGGAAACAGGATCAACGGCCCTGACCTAGGCAGTCAATAAAATCAAAACGGGCTCTCTCGCTGTTGCAAGTCTTTCGCTCTCTCTACTCCCTTTTCATCCATCTGCCATATTACATAATACAAAAAAAGGAACATGGACCATTGGACACCAAATGTACACATCTTGTTATATGAATGAATTGCTTAGACTATAAAATCAGCAGCAAAGTGTGAAAAGTGGGGGCTGAATGATGAGAGCAGACGGACACAGCAGATGCGTCGAAGTAGGTGGGCGTCAGAACAGTAGGATGGTGAGAGGCAGAGGGAAACCATACAGACAGAGATGCAGTGCCTTCAGAAAGTATTCATACCCCTTGACTTATTCCACATTTTGTTGTGTAACAGCCTGAATTCAAAATGTATAACATTTTTTGGAACTCTCACCCAACTACACACAATACCCCACCCATACTGACAAAGTAAAAATATGTTTTTAGGAATCTTTGCTAATTTGAGTCAATACATGTTAGAATCACCTTTGGCAGCGACTAGAGCTGTGAGTCTTTCTGGGTAAGTCACAAAGCTTTGCACACCTGGATTGTACAACATTTGTACATTTTATTAAAAAAATTATTCAAGCTCTGTCAAGTTGGCTGTTGATCATTGCTAGACAGCCATTTTCAATTCTTGCCATAGATTTTCAAGCAGATTTAAGTCAAAGCTTGTAACTAGGCCACTCAGGAACATTCAATGCTGTCTTTGTTTTAGGTTATAGTCCTGCTGAAAGGTGAATTACTCTGTCTGTTGGAAAGCAGACTGAACCAGGTTCTGCTCTAGGATTTTACCTGAGCTTAGCGCTTCTGTTTCTTTTTAGCCTAAAAATAACCCCCTAGTCCTTGCCGATGACAAGCATACCCATAACATGATGCAGCCATCACCATGCTTGAAAATATGAAGAGTGGTATTCAAGGTGGTGTTGTGTTGGATTTGCCCCAAACATAATGCTTTGTGTTCAGGACATAACATTTATTATTTTCCACAATGTTTTGCAGTTTTACTTTAGTGCGTTATTACAAACAGGATGCATGTAATGGAATATTTTGGATTTTGTACATGTTTCCTTCTTTTCACTCTGTCATTTAGGTTAGTATTGTGGAGTAACTTCAATGTCGATCCCACTTAGAGTTTAATGCTCTGATAGGAGAAAACTAACTGTTTTAAATTCACCATTGGCCTCATGGTGAAATTCCAGAGCGGTGTCCGTCCTCTCTGGCAACTGAGTTAGGAAGGACGCCTGTATCTTTGCAGTGCCTGGGTGTATTGATACATCATCCAAAGTGTAATTAGTAACTTCTCGATGCTCAAAGGGAAATTTAGTGTCGGCTTTTTTTTAACCCTCTACCTTTCCGAGGGATTGGAAAACCTCCCTGGTCTTTGTGGTTGAATCTGTGGTTGAAATTCACTGCATGACTGAGGGACCTAATTGTATGTGGGGTAGAGTTGAGGTAGGCATTCAAATCATGTTAAATACTATTATTGCATACAGTCTATGCAAATGATTGTGACTTGTTAAGCACATTTTTACTCCTGAATTTATTTAGGCTTGCCATGACAAAGTGGTTGAATACTTACTGACTCAAGACATTTAACCTTTTAGATTTTTTAAAAGTAATTTGTAAACCTTTCTAAAAACATAATTCCACTTTGACATTATGGGGTATTCTGTGTAGACCAGTGACACTGTGTGGGTGGGGGGGGGGGGGGGGGGGGGGAATCAAGAGGTGTGAATACTTTCTGAAGGCTTGTAGATAGCAGTAGAGATGGAACGATTTCTATATGTACTGATTTATCCCAGACATGCAGAGGAAGCAAAATAAGAGGTTAAGAGATGAGAGCAAGTGAAATGGGGAAAGTGAGGCACCTCTGTCTCGGACAGGTCTGAACAAACGTAAAGAACCACCCCCCCCCCCCCCCCCACACACTCACACAGAGTTCATGCCCAGTAGTCTAGCAAAAAATGACTCTATCCACCCCATAGCCAGGAAGCAGAAATAGGTGCTGTCTCTTACCGCGACACAGCACCAGACTGACTCATCAGCTCCACTATACACAATGTGTTGTCAATAGTGTCGCGTCAAAGTGATGTTCTACCTGCTACACAGGGTGTTTTGAGAGTAGAGAGTAGTAGAGGGAAGAGTGTCTTTATTCTATTTTGCCTGCTGTACTGTACCATATTCATCGATTTATGCATAAGTACAATAGCTTTGGCCAAAACCTGGACAAGTACTCATTAAATTGTTTCTAGTGGTTGTACTAAATGATCCTCTAATTTCACAAGTTGCTTTTGTTTACATTGTGAACCTAGCTCGTAGGGATGGGCGATATGGCCAAAATATATCACAATATTTTTGACGATATTTGATGTTTTTGAATAATACAAGTTCTAAATATGTTTTCTGAGTAGTTCATGACCCTAGGGTGGCAACACATCAATTATTATAAGGTATTTCAATGGGGCTTTCTCCATTTATACTGTTCAGCCCAAATCCAAATAAAAATTATTTTCAGGAATTTCAATTTCTGCATTTCCTGCACTTTTATAATAATTTCCACACTGTGCCACGCAGCATGATATGGGCAAAAAATATAGGCCTAGTTAATTGAACTGTCGGAATCATGGAAATAACGATTATTCTAAGTCTATAGTTGGAATTTAGTGGGCGGCATCTTGAATACATTGTTTGACATGACGACAAATGAATAAGCCAGTGAGGAATTATTGACAGGATAGGAACCAAAGTTTTTGTCTGTTTCAAGATGACCCTAATTAGATGTTTCATGAAGAGTGAAAACGTGAATGTATCTAGCCAGCCAACATATTCATGCTTCGCCTATTCCTCTCTGATAAGATACCGTTTCACAAACATGCTTATCTAGGCTTACACCAGCACTGGTACCAGGCAGTATTAGCTAGCTAACGTAAACTCACTCCATTCCGTACAAATGTGCGCAACCGCAACATTCAAACGAGGCTACAAAGAAAACAAATGGGACTTCAAAATCGGGGGTGTCAACTAGGTTTCTATTCAAGCATTGATCGACATGGAATGGCTCTAGTATTGGAGAAAAGTTGAAAAAACTGACCCTCCGTTACATCGTGACGTGTCATGTCGTAACGTACAGCATGCATAAAGCAACTATTTCTGTCTTACAATCTCTCTCCACCAGGTGGAGCACTTCTCTCATTGTTTAAAAACAAGAAATGGACAGTGAAATGGACAGTAATTACCTAGTAATTTTTTGCGTCATCTTTGCATGCGATCATCTTTCTCAAAGCCGCTGTTTACTTCTAAGATCACTTTAGCACCGCCCTAAAAACTCGATTCAAATTCGACACATAGGTATGTAATGACATATTATATAAACTCTTTATAATGTTTTATTTACATTTTAGAGGCGATAAGGTGGTAAGTTGGACAGTTCGAGTGATAAAAAGCAATTTTCCCACACACCATCTCTCCTTCTCACTATCACGCATTAGTTTCGCTTCCCCACCCACCATTTTTAAAAAGACCCGACGGGGCTCATTGCCTGCTTGAATTATGCAGAAACGGGCAGCGTTTAGGTCATGTAATTGATTCTGTTGGAAAGGGGAGAAATTGTGGTTTACAATGGTATTGACATTACAGTTGATCTGGAAGTATTACGTTTTTGGGGCGCTAAAATAAGGGCAATTGTACAGACCAAGGCGATGTACGAGTTTACGTTAGTTGACATTGCGACACTTAACCGCTAATCGCTAGTTAGTACTAACACAAATTATTTCAGCAACACCTTGCTAAGAAAAGACAAACTAGCAAACAGTAGTTTGCGAGACAGTAAGATACGCAAACGAATAGTGTAACTATAGAACACTTGTGGAAAGCAGCATGCCACCAACATTGTTGCATCCACCTGACCATGCGGATCGAAGAAAGTGCTCGTGACTCCGTGGTCAAGCAACTGCTCTCTCCTTGAGTGACAGGGGGCAGGGCTTTGTGTGGCTAGCGGCATACAGCAGCAGGAGGGGGAGCGCGATGACTCGAGAAGCAAACAGAGTAAACTATAAAAATGGACATTCCACACGCTGGAGTTGCGTATCACATTTAACAAACCAAACATTGAAATACCGTTATAAAAGGTCAAGTAAAAACTCAAACTGGTCTGTGTATCAATACCGTTATATAGTAAAATGCGGTATACCGCGTGGTAGTGGTGTGTAGTCGAGGCCATATGCAACCAAAATTCACTTATTTTTCATTATTTCAATTCACAAGATGGCACGAACGCACGTCAGCCATCGAGAATTGAACCTCTGCGATTCTTGAGCTTGGACGCTGCCCATTGGATGTGACGCAACGCGAGCGCAACACGGGCAGTGAAGCAGCTTTCACTGATTTCAAAGGAAGCAATTCCTCAAAGGCTGATGGCAATCCCATACGCCCGATGGCTACAATGTAGCAGGGCCGTGAGACTGACGTGTGTGTGTATATATATATATATATACATACATACGTATGTATGTATGTATGTATGTATGTATGTATGTATGTATGTGTGTGTGTGTGTATGTGTGTGTGTGTGTGTGTGTGTGTATATACACACACACACACACAGAATTCTGAGATATATATATATACACACACACACTGACAGGCATTACTATTTATGCTTAGCAACACAAAATCAGATGAATGGGTACAATTTGACAGTTATAAAGATTCACCCATACACTCGTACTCTGTCAATCTCTTTTCTCTCTTTCTCTGTCACGCACGCACACATACACACCAGAGCTGTAGCAGTTATGTGAACGAATGGAAAAAGATGGCATGACAACACAGGTATTTCATATCTAGCTTTTCTACTAGCTCAAATAATAATCTTCATCCTCCAACTCACTCTCCTCCTCTTCCTCCTCCTCTGCATTCTGAGCTCTGGCACTATCCAGTCCTGCAAACGTAACATTATACCGCCCACACCACTCTCAATGGAGAGGAATGGAGCTGCAATGGAAAGCAGACGTTTTACATGCTCCTGACCAATTCTGCTATTTTGTATGGTTTTTCCCTGTTAACATTTTTTTGGACACATTTTTCTGCCATCGTTTCCTATGACTAGAGCTGTTGCGGTGACCGTGTTACCGGTCGTCATGGCCGTCACTGGCCGTCATGACCGCAGTAAAATTCCATGTGACCGTTGAGTCACGGCAATCTCCTTTTATACACTCTGGACATGCTTTGGTAGTACCCAACTTGCTGAAGACCACCAGGTCCTAATGGCCTGGTACTCAGGGCTGTATTGTCCCTCTAACCACAGACAACAATGCAAATGCAATTGGAAATCACATTTTTCCCTTATGATGAAAAACAGTAAGCCTATTGTACTTTTTAAAACTCACCTCACTGTGATGGTCAATTTGAGGAAAGAAGTTCAACAGCAGGTTGACGCAGTGTTAAATGTGGATGTTTCAAAGCATAACAACAAAATGAACAGCATTTTCAAAGGTGATGATTAATTCAAAACGCCCATACGCACATTAGCGCATATGCATAGGCTTATGAGCCCTAGCCCGACTATAAATAAATAATAAACCTGAATAAAAATTTACAAATTAGGGCATACCGAGTGGCGCAGCGGTCTAAGGCTCTGCATCGCAGTGCTTGAGGCGTCACTACAGACCCGGGTTCAATCCCAGGCTGTGTCACAGCCGGATGTGACCGGGAGACCCATGAGGCGTCGCACAATTGGCCCAGCGTCGTCCGGGTTAGGGGAGGGTTTGGCCGGCCGGGATTTCCTTGTCCCATCGCGCTCTAGAAACTCCTTGTGGCGGGCCGGGTGCCTGAAAGCTGACTTCGGTCGCCAGCTGGACGGTGTTTCCACCCGACACATTGGTACGGCTGGCTTCCGGGTTAAGCAAGCAGTGGGTCAAGAATCAGTGAGTTTGAAGGACGCATGGCTCTCAACCTTTGCCTCTCCCGAGTCCCATCGCTGCAACTCCTGTACGGACTAGACTGTCTACCAATAGGCTGTCATGAAATTGGGGAGAAAAAGGGGTAAAAAGTACAAAAAATAAATCCCCCAAAATGACAAATTTGAGGAAACATCTTTGAGTGTGGACTGTATTATACATACTGGATGGAATTGTCACCTTATGCTCTCTGTCAGTAATAAAGCCCTTTGGTGGGGAAAAACAGATTCTGATTGGCTGTTGTCTCGTAGCCATGGTTGGGCCTGGGAGGGCATAGGCCCACCCATTTGGGAGCCAGGCCTGCTCTTACCCAGTCATGTGAAATCCATATACTGGGTCTAATGAATATATTTCAATTGAATGATTTCCTTATATGAACTGTAACTCAGTAAAATCTTTGAAATTGTTGCATGTTGCATTTATATTTTTGTTCAGTATAATTTTACATATTAGTAAAGACTAGATCAAATTGAGAATAGTCTGATGGGTGAAAATATGATCACTTGGTGAGACAACAGCTGTGTAGCCTGAGGCAAGGAACAGAGCACAAGATTGTTTTGCTACTCTCAAATCATCAATAGCCTGTAGTCATACCATGCAGCCCATTATATCTTTGGATTTCCAAGACATTCTAAGGTTTATATCATTCACAACTAAAGCTGCCAAATAACTAAATCTAGCATAAAGGACCTGTTTCAAATGATCATTGTTACGCTCAACATAGCACACTCGTTCCATAATGGGGAAAAATATCATTTCTATTTTATTCAGTTCAATTATATTCTTGCTGTAAAATAATGGTACGAGACTTATACACGTATCTTGTGAGCTTGAACAAGCCTAGAGCCTATGGCATGGAGCATAGCCAGATAACTAACATACAATAAGCCAACTTAATACTCTCTTCTGAAATACATTTTCTTCATATCATAATGTTTCTTTTACACCCGACTAAAATAAATAATGGATTTATTGTGATGGTGTATATTAAATCGATTTATTAGACTTTTAGTAGTTGTTCCAAAAGTGAGCATCAGCATCTTGTATGCGTGACGAAATAGCTGGTGCACAACTTCCAATATTAGCAAAGTCTCAAGGTCCTGCTCGCCTGAGTTAAAATACCTCATGATGAGCCTGTAGACCATACTATTTACCGTCTATTTAAAACCACAAACTGATGCTGGCACGAAGACCTCACTCAACGAGCTCTATAGGTCCATAGGCAAACAAGAAAACGCTCATCCAGAAGCGGTGGTCCTCGTGGCCGGTGGTTTTAATTCAGGAAACCTGAAATCTGTTTTACCTATAAAAACAAAACACGCTATGAGGTCGAAGGAATTGTCGGTAGAGCTCCGAGACAGGATTGTGTCGAGCCACCGATCTGGGGTAGGCTATTAAAAATGTTTTGCAGCATTGAAGGTCCCAAAGAACACAGTGGCGGCCTCCATTCTTCAATTGAAGAAGTTTGGAACCACCAAGACTGTTCCTAGAGCTGGCCGCCCGGCCAAACTGAGCAATCAGGGGAGAAGGGCCTTGGTCTGCAAAGTGAGCAAGAACCTGATGGTCACTCTAGAGTTCCTCTGTGGAGATGGGAGACCCTTCCAGAAGGACAACCATCTCTGCAGCACTCCACCAATCAGGCCTTTATGGTAGTGGCCAGTTGAAAGCCACTCCTCAGTAAAAGGCACATGACAGCCCGCTTGGAGTTTACCTAAAGACTCTCAGACCCTGAGAAACAAGATACTCTTGTCTTTTTTTCCTTTCTTTTTTTTCTCCCCAATTTCGTGGTATCTAATTGTTAGTCGTTACTGTCTTGTCTCATCGCTATAACTCCCGCACGGACTCGGGAGAGGCGAAGGTCGAAAGCCATGCGTCCTCCGAAACACAACCCAACCAAGCCGCACTGCTTCTTAACACAGCGTGCATCCAACCCGGAATGTGTCTGAGGAAACACCGTACACCTAGAGACCTGGTCAGCATGCACTGCGCCCGGCCCGCCACAGGAGTCGCTAGTGCGCGATGAGACAAGGATATCCCTGCCAGCCAAACCCTCCCTAACCCGGATGACGCTAGGCCAACTGTGCACCGCCCCATGGGCCTCCCGGTCGCGGCTGGCTGCGACAGAGCCTGGGCTCGAACCCAGAGTCTCTGGTGGCACAGCTAGAACTGCGATGCAGTGCCTTAGACCACTGCACCACCCGGGAGGCCAAGATTTGTATTTTTTTAACCCATTTTCTACCCAATTTCGTGGTATCCAATTGGTAGTTAGTCTTGTCTCATCGCTGCAACTCTCGTACGGACTCGGGAGAGGCGAAGGTCAAGAGCTGTGCATGCTCCGAAACCCAACCAAGCCGCACTGCTTCTTGTCACAATGCCCACTTAACCTAAAAGCCAGCCGCACCATTGTGTCGGAGGAAATACCATGCACCTGGCGACCGTGTCAGCGTGCACTGCACCCGGCCCGCCACAAGAGACAAGGACAGCCCTGCCGGCCAAACCCTCCCCTAACCCGGACGACGCTGGGCCAATTGTGCGCCGCCCCATGGGTCTCCCGCAGCCTCCGGCTGCTACAGAACCCAGAATCTCTAGTGGCACAGCTAGCACTGCGATGCAGTGATTTAGACCACAACGCCACTCGGGAGGCCATCTGAGGAAACCAAGATTGAACTCTTTGGTCTGAATGCCAAGTGTCATGTCTGGAAGAAACCTGGCACCATCCCTACAGTGAAGCGTGGTGGCAGCATCATGCTGTCGGGATGTTTTTCAACGGCAGGGACTGGGAGACTAGTCAGAATCAAGGCAAAGATGGACGGAGCAAAGTACAAAGATCCTTGATGAAAATCTGCTCAGGACCTGGGACTGGCGCGAAGACTCAACTTCCAACAGGACAACAACCCTAAGCACACAGCCAAGACAACGCAGGAGTGGCTTCGGGACAAGTCTCTGAATGTCCTTGAGTGGCCCAGCCAGAGCCCGGACTTGAACTCGATCAAACATGTCTTGGAGAGACCTGAAAATAGCTGTGTAGCGACGCTCCCCATCCAACCTGACCGAGCTTGTGAGGATCTGCAGAGACGAATTGGAGAAACTCCCCAAATACAGGTGTGCCAAGCTTTTCACGTCATACCCAAGAAGACTCTAGGCTGTAATCGATGCCAAAGGTGCTTCAACAAAATACTGAGTTAAGGGTCTGAATAGTTATATAGATGTAATATTTCAGTATTTAATTTTTTATACATTTGCAACAATTTCAAAACAGTTTTTGCTTTGTCATTATGGGGTGTTGTGTGTGTAGATCAATCAATTTGATCCATTTTAGAATAAGGCTGTAACGTAACAAAGTGGAAAAAGTAAAGTGAAAAAGTGAATACTTTCTGATTGCACTGTACATATCCCAACCAGAAGCCATGGATTACAGGCAACATCCGCACTGCGCTAAAAGCTAGAGCTACCACTTTCAAGGAGCGGGACACTATTCCGGATGCTTATAAGAAATTCCGCTACGTCCTCTGACGAACCATCAAACAAGCAAAGCGTCAATATAGGACTATGATCGAATCCTACTACACTGGCTCTGATGCATACGGAAGTGGCAGGGCTTGCAAACTATCACGGATTACAAAGGGAAATACAGCCGCAAGCTGCCCAGTGACGCAAGCCTACCAGACGAGCTAAATGCCTTCTATGCTCGCTTCGAGGCAAGCAACACTGAACCATGCATGAGAGCCTTAGCTGTTTCGGACAACTGTGTGATCACGCTCTATGTAGCCGATGTGAGCAAGACCTTTCAAACAGGTTAACATTCACAAGGCCGAAGGTCCAGATTGATTACCAGGACCCGTACTCTGTCTTTACTGACATTTTCAGCCTCTCCCTGACCAAGTCTGTAATACCTACATTTCAAGCAGACCACCATGGTCCCTGTGCCCAAGAACGCCAAGGTAACATGTCTAAATGAGTATCACCCATTAGCACTCACAGCTGTAGCCATGAAATGCGTTGAAAGGCTGGTCATGGCTCACATCAACAACATCTTCCCAGACACCCTGGACCCAATCCAATTCGCATTCCGCCCCAGCAGATCCACAGATGACGCAATCTCTATTTCACTCCACACTGCCTTTTCCCACCTGGACAAGAGGAACACCTATGTGAGAATGCTGTTCTAATCAAATAAAATGTTATTGGTCACATACACATGGTTAGCAGATCTTGTGTGAGTGTGGCGAAATGCTTGTGCTTCTAGTTCCGACAGTGCAGCAATATCTAACAATTCCACAACTACCTAATTCATACGTCTAAGTAAAGGAATGGAATAAGAATATATACACTACCGTTCAAAAGTTTGGGGTAACTTAGAAATGTCCTGGTTCTTGAAAGAAAAGCAGAATTTTTGTCCACTAAAATAACATCAAATTGATCAGAAATACAGTGTAGACATTGTTAATGTTGTAAATGACTATTGTAGCTGGAAACGGCTGAGTTATTTAATGGAATATCTACATAGGCGTACAGAGGCCCATTATCAGCAACCATCACTCCTGTGTTCCAATGGCACGTTGTGTTAGCTAATCCAAGTTTATAATTTTATAAGTCTAATTGACCATTAGAAAACCTTTTTGCAATTACGTTAGCACAGCTGAAAACTGTTGTCCTGACTAAAGAAGCAATAGAACTGGCCTTCTTTAGACTAGTTGAGTATCTGGAGCATCAGCATTTGTGGGTTCGATTTACAGGCTCAAAATGGCCAGAAACAAAGACTTTCTTCTGAAACTCGTCAGTCTATTCCTTTTCTGAGAAAGGAAGGCTATTCCATGCGAGATATTGCCAAGAAACTGAAGATCTAGCTAACACAACGTGCCATTGGAACACAGGAGTGATAGTTGATGATAATGGGCCTCTGTACACCTATGTAGATATTCCATAAACAATCTGCCGTTTCCAGCTACAATAGTAATTTACAACATTAACAATGTCTATACTGAATTTCTGATCAATTATATGTTATTTTAATGGCCAAAAAATGTGCTTTTCTTTCAAAACAAGTACATTTCTAAGTGACCCCGAACTTTTGAACTGTAGCGTACATATAAATATATGGATGAGCAATGACAGAGCGGCAAAGGCAATATGCAGTAGATAAAAAAATACAGTATATACATAAGAAATGAGCAATACAAGATATGTAAACATTTTTTTATTTTATTTAACTAGTCAAGTCAGTTAAGAAAAAATTCTTATTTACAATGACAGCCTAGGAACAGTGGGTTGTTCAGAGACAGATTTTTTCCCTTGTCAGCTCGGGGATTCGATCTAGGAACCTTTCGGGTACTGGCCCAACGCTCTAACCACTAGGTTACCTGCCGCCCGTTATTATTATTAAAATGGCATTATTAAAGTGACTAGCGAACCATTTATTAAAGTGGCCAATGATTTCAAGTCTGTATGTTAGGCAGCAAGCCTCTCTGTGTTAGTGATGGCTGTTTAACAGTCTGATGGCCTTGAGACTAAAGCTGTTTTTCAGTCTCGGTCCCAGCTTTGATGCACCTGTACTGACCTCGCCTTCTGGATGATAGCGGGGTAAACAGGCAGTGGCTCGGGTGGCTGTTGTCCTTGATGATCTTTTTGGCCTTTGTGACATCGGGTGCTGTAGGTGTCCTGGAGGGCAGGTAGTTTGCCCCCGGTGATGCGTTGTGCAGACCGCACCACCCTCTGAAGAGTCGCGCGGTTGTGGGCGGTGCAGTTGCCATATCAGGCGGTGATGCAGCCCGACAGGATTCTCTCAATTGTGCATCTGTAAAAGTTTGGTTTTTGGTGACAAGCCAAATTTGTTCAGCCTCCTGAGGTTGAAGAGGCGTGTGGGTGGACCCATTTCAGTTTGTCCGTGATGTGTACGCCGAGGATGTTAACTTTCCACCTTCTCCACTACTGTCCCGTCGATGTGGATAGGGGGGTGCTCCCTCTGTTGTTTCCTGAAGTCCACAATCATCTCCTTTTGTTTCGTTGACGTTGAGTGAGAGTGTTCTACAGCTCAGCGTTCAACACCAATCTGAGCTTGTGTTTTGCAATGTATCATGAGGACTTCAACTGTAACAAATACATACATACTCTGTTGGTCTTCACTTGACAAGAAAAGGGCTGCATATACCCCATGTTAATGTATGTAGCTTTCCTAATAAAATACATTAGGTTTTTAACAAATAATATTCATATTTTAGCTTTAACTGAAACTCTACTTGGATGCATCCGTTAATGACAGACAAATGAACATGCATGGATATAGCCTACTTAGAAGGGATAGGGATGGTGGTGTAGCATTGTACATTCCGAACCATATACTTTCTGGAGGGATGAATGTTCTGCCTCTAATTGACATACATTATGGGCTCAAGTACATCTGCCTTACCAGGCACCCATATTGGTAGGATGTGTGTACAGAGCTCCTAGCTCTAATGTGTTTAATCTGGATGATTTATGCACTGGGTTTGATAAAGCCACACATAGTAAACAAGATTTTTTCATTTTGGGTGATTTTAATATAAATTGGAAGGATCAGGATAATTCAAATATAACTACATTTATTGAGATGCTGAGAGCTGTGGTTTGAAACAAATGCTTAATGACACTACTAGATCATCAACCAAGTTGTGTTTCCGTTTGAACACGTGCATTGATCTGATTTTCTGTAATGCACCATTTGCAATTCTCAAAGGCCAGATCAATGCCAGTAGGCTGGACAGACCTTAATATTGTGACCATAACCATGAACACCAAAGTTCTAAAGAACCACTGATTTAACTAGACAATGATTTAAATCACACTACAGAATGTTTTATTGAATTGCTGACTGGGGTAATGGACCATCATGCCCCAGTAAGAAACAGTTGGGGCACGTCCTTCTCCATGGATTGATGCTGAACTGGGTGAGGCGTTTTATCGAAGAAGTAGGGAAAAAGTCTTAGCAGCCAAATCTAAACTAGAAATTGATGAACAGAATCATAGAACACTACGGAATTATGCAGTTAAATTAAATCGGAAGAAAATAACTATTTTACAAAAAGCTTTTATTGATTGTAAAAAGGATTGTAAAAAGGTATGGAATACAGTTAAGGGCTTATTTGGCACATCTATCTCATCATGCCCATCTAGTGTGGAGGTTGACGGGAGAACAATAACACAACCAGCTGACATTGACAATAATTTAGCAGATTTGTTTTTTTACAAAGAACTAATTTACCGAGAGATAATGTAAACACCCATTCTTCCAAGCAAGCTATTGTCCAGTGGATTGATTATCATATTATGAGCAGAAAACGTGCTCTTTTAGTCTACCACTGGTGTCAGTAGAGCAGTTGTTAAACCTATTGAAGTCATTCCCCAATGGTAAATCTATGGGTTAGCGTCTTATGGCCAATTTTTTCTTTACTTTGCCATGCTGCTCCACTAAAATAGAGTTGAAGTCGGAAGTTTACATACACTTAGGTTGGAGTCATTACAACTCATTTTTCAACAACTCCACAAATTTCTTATTAACAAACTAGAGTTTTCCAAGTCGGTTAGGACATCTACTTTGTGCATGACACAATTACTTTTTCCAACAATTGTTTACAGGCAGATTATTTCACTTATAATTCACTGTATCACAATTCCAGTGGGTCAGAAGTTTACATACACTAAGTTGACTGTGAGTCAATTTGAGTCAATTGGAAGTTTACCTGTGGATGTATTTCAAGGCCTACCTTCAAACTCAGTGCCTCTTTGCTTGACATCATGGTAAAATCAAAAGAAATCAGCCAAGACCTCAGAATTGTTTTTGTAGACCTCCACAAGTCTGGTTCATCCATGGGAGTAATTTCCAAACACCTGAAGGTACCACGTTCATCTGTACAAACAATAGTACGCAAGTATAAACACCATGAGACCATGCAACCGTCATACCGCTCAGGAAGGAGACGTATTCTGTCTCCTAGAGATGAACGTACTTTGGTGCAAAAAGTGCAAATCAATCCCAGAACGACAGCGTAGGACCTTGTGAAGATGCTGGAGGAAATGGGTACAAAAGTATCTATATCCACAGTAAAACGAGTCCTATATCGACATAACCTGAAAGCCCGCTCAGCAAGGAAGAGGCCACTGCTCCAAAACCACCATAAAAAAGCCAGACTATGGTTTACAACTGCACATGGGGACAAAGATCGTACTTTTTGAGAAATGTGCTCTGGTCTGATGAAATACAAATAGAACTTTGTCCATAATGACCATCGTTATGTTTGGAGGAAAAAGTGGAACACTTGCAAGCCGAAGAACACCATCCCATCCGTGAAGCATGGGGGTGGCAGCATCATGTTGAGGGGGTGCTTTGCTGCAGGAGGGACTGGTGCACTTCACAAACTAGATGGCATCATGAAGGAAAATTATGTGGATATATTGAAGCAACATCTCAGGAAGTTAAAGCTTGGTCGCAAATGGGTCTTCCAAATGGATAATGACCCCAGGCATACTTCCAAAGTTCTGTCAAAATGGCTTAAGGACAACAAAGTCAAGGTATTCGAGTGGCCATCACAAAGCCCTGACCTCAATCCAAAATAAAATTTGTGGGCAGAACTGAAAAAGCGTGTGCGAGCAAGGAGGCCTAGAAACCTGATCTCAGTTACACCAGCTCTGTCAGGAGGAATGGGCCAAAATTCACCCAACTTATTGTGGAAAGCTTGTGGAAGGCTACCCAAAACGTTTGACCCAAGTTAAACAATTAATAGCAATGCTACCAAATACTAATTGAGTGTATGTAAACTTCTGACCCACTGGGAATGTGATGAAAGAAATAAAAGCTGAAATAATAATTCTCTCTACTATTATTCTGACATTTCACATTCTTAGAATAAAGTGGTGATCCTAACTGACCTAAGACAGGGAATTTTTACTCTGATTAAATGTCAGGAATTGTGAAAAACTGAGTTTTTAAATGTATTTGGCTAAGGTGTATGTAAACTTCCGACTTCAACTGTATATGTTGCTTTGTTTAACACTTTTTTGGTTACTACATGATTCCATATGTGTTATTTCATAGTTTTGATGTCTTCACTATTCTTCTACAATGTAGAAAATAGTAAAAATAAAGAAAAACCCTTGAATGAATATTTGTGTCCAAACTTTTGACTGGTGCTGTTGGTGGAATGTTTCCTGTTAGTTAGATACAACTGTACCAAATTCAATGCTGCCTCCTTAAACCCATAATGTAGTAATTTTGTTAAAAATGATTTAATGATCCACTAAATCAAATGCAGCACTGAAATCTAAAAATAGTACACCCACAAACTTGCCATTATCCATAGCACTGAGCCACTGGTCAGTCATGTCATACAATGCATTGGTAGTGGAATGGTTTTTGCAATAAGCATGCTGCTGATTGGCTGTGATCAGATCATTTTCCCCCCCATGTACTCCCATATTTGTTTCCTCACAATACCCTCCAATATCTTCGAGTGAAGGGAGTAGACTGATTGGTCGACTATTGGCAGGAGTAACTGGTTCTTTGCTATCTTTTGGGATTGGACACAGTTTAGCCTACTTTCATACATTTGGAAATTGCCCCTTTTCCAGTGACCAATTAAATATGTACAGTTGAAGTCGGAAGTTTACATACACCTTAACCAAATACATTTAAACTCAGTTTTTCACAATTCCTGACATTTAATCCGAGTAAAAATTCACTGTCTTAGGTCAGTTAGGATCACCATTTTATTTTTCCACAACTTTGGAAGCATGCTTCGGGTCATTGTCCATTTGGAAGACCCATTTGCGACCAAGTTTTAACTTCCTGACTGATGTCTTGAGATGTTGCTTCAATATATCCACATGTTTCCTTCATGATGCCATCTATTTTGTGAAGTGCACCAGTCCCTCCTGCAGCAAAACACCCCCACACCATGATGCTGCCACCCCTGTACGTTCATCTCTAGGAGACAGAACGCGTCTCTTTCCTGAGCGGTATGACGGCTGCTTGGTCCCACGGTGTTTATATACCGACTTGCCAAAACTATAGTTTGTTAACAAGAAATTTGTGGAGTGGTTGAAAAACTAGTTTTAATGACTCACACTTATGTTGATGTAAACTTCCGACTTCAACTGTATTTGAGATTCTTCAAAGTAGCCACCCTTTGCCTTGATGACAGCTTTGCACACTCTTGGCATTCTCTCACCCAGCTTCATAAGGAAGTCACCTGGAATGCATTTCATCTAACAGGTGTGCCTTGTTAAAAGTTTATTTTGTGGAATTTCTTAATGCATTTGAGCCAATCAGTTGTGTTGGGACAAGGTAGTGGTGGTATACAGAAGAAAGCCCTATTTGGTAAAAGACCAAGTCCATATTATGGCAATAACAGCTCAAATAAGCAAAGAGAAACGACAGTCCATCATTACTTTAAGACATGAAATTCAGTCAATCTGGAAAATGTCAAGAACTTTGAAAGTTTCATCAAGCGCTATGATGAAACTGGCTCTCATGAGGACCCAGAGTTACCTCTGCCGCAGAGGATAAGTTCATTAGAGTTAACTACACCTCAGATTGCAGCCAAAAATAAATGCTTCACAGAGTTCAAGTAACCGACACATCTCAACATCAACTGTTCAGAGGAGACTGCGTAAAACAGGCCTTCATGGTTGAATTGCTGCAAAGAAACTACTACTTAAGGACACTAATAATGTGAAGAGACTTTCTTGGGCCAAGAAACACAAGTATTGGACATTAGACCAGTGGAAATCTGTCCTTTGGTCTGATGAGTCCAAATTTGAGATTTGTGGTTTCAAACGCTTGTGTCTTTGTGAGATGCAGAGTGAACGGATGGTTTCTGCATGTGTGGTTCCCACCATGAAGCATGGAGGAGGTGTGATGGTGTGTGGGTGCTTTGCTGGTGACACTGTTGTTATTTATTTGGAATTCAAGGCACACTTGACCAGCATGGCTACCACAGCATTCTGCAGCGATACGCCATCTCATCTGGTTTGCACTCAGTGGGACTATAATTTGTTTTTCAATAGGAAAAAACCCAACACATCTCCAGGCTGTCTCAGGTCTATTTGACCAAGAAGGAGAGTGATGGAGTGATGCATCAGATGACCTGGCCTCCACAATCACCTGACCTCAACCCAATTGAGATGGTTTGGGATGAGTTGGACCGCAGAGTGAAGGAAAAGCAGCCAACAAGTGCTCAGCATATGTGGGAACTCCTTCAAGACTGTTGGAAAACCATTCCTCATGAAGCTGGTTTGAGAGAATGCCAAGAGTGTGCAAAGCTGTTATCAAGGCAAAGGGTAGCTACTTTGAAGAATCTGAAATGTATTTTTTATTTGTTGAACACTTTTGGTTACTACATGATTCCATATGTTATTTCATAGGTGTGATATCTTCACTATAATTCTACAATGTGGAAAATAGTAAAATAAAGAAAAACCCTTGAATGAGTAAGTGTTCAAACTTTTGACTGGTACTGTATGTCAATGGGTCGTTTTCTTCCCCTCATGCTTTAGACTGGAATACCGCAGGGCAGCTACCTTGGGCTTTTTTTTTTTTACCTTTTTTATACTGACAACCTTCCTTATGCCTTATCTGAAACTCATGCTACTATATTTGTAGACGATACTACAATTTATACAGCAAGATGAATCTGATCAACAGGTACAGCCATCTCTACAAGTAGATCTGGGAAATATCAGGGAGTGGGTTTGCCCGAACAAATTTGTTTTGAATGTTATAAAAAAAAAAAAGTTGTTGGTTTGTTCCGCCAGGAAAAGGTCAACAGGAGGTGAGATGCGATTTAAGCATGGGGAGAGTACGAATTGAGAAAGTGTCAGAAACCAAACTACTAGGAGTGCAGCTAGGCAACTGCTTATCCTGGTCGTCTCAAATAACTAATCTACAGTATGTCAGTGTGTTATGTCTGTTTTTGTATTTGTGTTCTATGTGAAAATGTGATTGTATTATAAATTGTATTTGAATGTTCAAGGAATCTCGGAAGGTTAGTCCAAATGAGGAGTAATAGAGATCCTAGTAAAATCAACCATAGTGCCCTCCATGCTCATCAATAAGCTTAGAACCCTGGGACTGAACACCTCCCTCTGCAACTGGACTTCCTGACATGACGCCCCCAGGTGGTAAGGGTAGGCAACGCTGACCCTCAACACGGGGTCCCCTCTGGAGTGAGTGCTTAGTCCCCCCCCCCCCCCCCTTTTGTACTCCCTGTTCACCCACGACTGCGTGGCCGGGCACGACTCCAACACAAGCATTAAGTTTGCCGGCGACACGACGGTGGTAGGCCTGATCACTGAAGCGGGTCGAGAGCTTAAAGTTCCTCAGTGTCCACATCACTAAGGATCTATCATGGTCCGCACACACCAACACAGTTGTGAAGAGGGCACGACAACGCCTTTGGATGTGGAGAAGTTTTAGCATGGGCCCTCAGTTCCTCAAAAAGTTCTACAGCTGCACCATTGAGATCATATTGACTGGCTGCATCACTGCTTGGTATGGCAACTCCTTAGCATCCGACCGCAAGGCGCTGCAGAGGGTAGTGAGTACGGCCCAGTACATAACAGGGGCCAAGCTCCCTGCCATCCAGGACCTCTATACCAGGAGGTGTCAGAGGAATGCCCTAAAAATTGTCAGACTCCAGCCACCCTAGTCATAGACTGTTCTCTCTGCTACCGCACGGCAAGCAGTACTGATGCACCAAGTCTGGAACCAAAAGGACCCTGAACAGCATCTACCCCCCCCAGCCATAAGACTGCCAAGTAGTTATTCCGGGTAGCTATTTGCATTGACCCTTTTTACACTAACTTTTTTGACTCGTCACATACGCTGCTGCTACTGTTTTTTCTGTCACTTATTCCTAGTTATATGTATATAACTACCTCAATTACATCGTACCCCTGCACATCGACTCGTTACTGGTACCCAGTGTATTATAATAATAATAATAATAATATATTTTATTTCAACAAGGAACACAGACTGAGACCAAGGTCTCTTTTACAGCTGGGCCCTGCGTATACATGTTTACACATACAGTTTAGGTACAATGATTAAGAAACTACACAAGACAAACAAAACGATCACAGAAAACACACAAAAAAATACAGCAGCTGATTATTACATTTACACACAGGTTATTCCCCTAACAACCCAAGAACTTTCATTACCCGAAACAGTTACAAGCAATACAAAAATAAAAATCCTCCAATAAATGTTTAAAATGGGCAACAGGGGGACAAGAGTCTCAAGTTTAAGTTTAGTCTGCAGGCTATTCCATAGGCAAGGAGCGTAACAGGAAAAGGCAGCCATACCCAACTCTGTGGAAATCGCGTGGGCCTCAAGTGTAATCCATGCTTGAGACCTGGTTTTAGGAATTATATAGGTAAGTTATCGTTACTCATTGTGTATGTTTCACTTTTCTATTATTTCTCTAGCTCCGACTGGGACAAATCGTTTTGAAGAGTCATCCAACTCTGAACTCCAAGTCGGAAACTCTGGCATAATCTCTAGAGCTCCCGACTTTCCGACCTGAAGATCACTGACGTCGTGATTTGACCTCATATTCTTCCCCGAGTTCCCAGGTGTCTTGAAAGCACCGTTAGTCCTATACTGTAATCATAAAGTTCAGTTGAACCTCCTGAACACATTCCAGTAGGGCGAGGTGAGCAAACGTCTGGATGGGTATACTTGCCCTGACAGCACCGCCTGATATCCACCATATGGCATAGCATGATTTACGGAGGCTTCTGTCTGGCTGGGCTTAATATTAAGGGTGGGTTTAGGGTTAGCATCAAGGTCAGGGAATGAAGTTGATTTATATATAGAAAGGAAATATGTTGGTGTATTGGTTCACCTTTTTGGAGGAGTGAAGTTATAGGACGTGGAAACTACAGGACAGTGAGATATTGTGATGGTAATCTCGGGGGTTGATGATATATCAATCTGTCTACTCTGCGTCACCTGGTCTGTTTCCTTCATGTTTGGGTGTTCATATTCTTCTGGAATGAAGAAGTGTATGACTCCATCTCTTTGGCACCCAGTAGCTGCTGGTGTTTGCTTGCTCAACCATGTCTACCGAGTGTGTTTACCCTTGTTGTTCTAAGTCTCCAAGGAACAATTGATTGCGCAATTGGCGTTATCAGTTACAACCCGAAAGGAGTGGAACCCCAAATGCACCCGGTACAAGTCCGTGTTCGTGAGTCAGTCAGGATTTCTCTGGTAGTGCCAGGTTGTCAGCACACCCATTGCTTTTAACTCATCTGTTA
The DNA here is from genome assembly GCF_016432855.1 of Salvelinus namaycush. NCBI lineage: Eukaryota > Metazoa > Chordata > Actinopteri > Salmoniformes > Salmonidae > Salvelinus > Salvelinus namaycush. The sequence continues at coordinate 19,120,013 of NC_052310.1, forward strand.
TGATCAATTTCTAAATGAGTTTGAATGGAGGGGAAGTATTTTGGAGGGGGGTGTGGGGTTGATTTTATTCGCAATGAAAGTTAGCACACAGAAAGAATATGATATGTTGGAAGGAGAAGGCTAAATCTGAAATCCATGCAGGAGTTGAATGTGGAAGCTGTTCAACAATATACTTGCTTAATAATCAAACAATATACATCGTAGTAATCGACAATATACTTGAAATCCATTCAAATCAGCCAATACTGTAATCCAATTGGAAATGACCATCAGGGGAAATGACATGCCTGTGTTATTGTTGTCATTTCAGCTATTGAAAATGAAACCCCTCTTCCATTTATCCTACGTGTGAACAACAGCATCAATGCTAGTGCTCTTGTAACGGACCATACCAATCAATAACACTATGACATGCAACATAGTGTCAATCCCTCCCATGTTCTCCTAATTGAGTGAGTTTCCCCCGACTCTAATTTCTGTTTTCAGAAGTAGACCGTCTCCTACCTGGAATCCAAATGGACTTTGCTACATTTCAACGTTGCTTGACTTGACCGCAACTTTCAGTCTGGTTAAACCAGGCTAAACAGACTCTAGCATCGACAGAAGAACACAATTAGCCTCCAACCCCAAAAAATGTAAAGCACACAGCGAGCTGCCAAAGTAAACGCATCCTCTCTTCCAAAATGCCAATAGGGGAAGAACAAGGCTGTTTGGCTTAACTCTCCCAGGTCTTAGGGTATAGACTACAGGCCATGGCCTCTATTTGTGTTGGGTGTCCCATAATCGGAGAATGATCCGTCCACTAATTGACCACTGTTCAGTTCCTACTCAGGACAACATCTTGAGATTGATTACAAAGAGGGCGAGACAGAATGCTAGAACGGGGGAATAGAGGGACGATGAGACCGAGGGAGGCTACAGAGGAGAGGCAGACCGTGTGAGAGAGATAGGAAAAAAAGAGAAGTTGATTTTAAAGTGTGTGTTTTTAGCGTAGCAGGTCACTGGTCTCAGACCAGAGAAGAGACTGGCCCTGGATTAGCCTGTTGTTGTTGTCTAACTCCGGGAGAGTTCGCTTGGCAGCACTGTTGGGATAATCCAAGTAGACATTAGCCGTGCATAGAGATGGGCAAGAAACAGACGCTGCTGGCACAGAGTATAACAAGACCACACCTGCACCCACTCTTAATTTAGCGTAGCTACTGTGCAAAGTAATTGTGCCTAGGGCCTAAATGAAATCACACACACAAAACAACTCTTTGTGTGCACTTGAGTCACGCCTGAAGTGGAGCCACTGATCACACCATTGTCTGAACATCTTGAGAGACAGGAAACTGTTTACCCGGTTTATCAAATCAAATGTTATTTGCCACATACACATGTTTAGCAGATGTTATTGTGGGTGTAGTGAAATGCTTGTGTTTCTAGCTCCAGCAGTGCAGTAGTATCTAACAATTCACAACAATACACACAACCTAAAAGTAAAGGAATTCTTTTTTTTATTTAACCTTTATTTAACTTATAAAAGCAGGGTTGTTTTTGGTCTCTGTGTCTTGGTCAAATCTTGGTCACTTCCTCGTTAGGAGGTAAGTGGGGCGGCTGTGGTGGTGCTTGTTGACAATCCTACATTGTGTTTATGCTAGTGCTACTCTACAAAGGGCTCATTGTGGAGAGTGACTGCCCAGGAGAGGGGTCCAGGACTCGGCTAAGGGACTGGGGGACGTTTTGGGGCTGGAGGCTGGGAGGGGTCTTGTCCGTGGAAAGGCCAGACTGTACTGTACTCAGCTGACAGGGCTGGGAGACTGCACATGTGAGAGGAGTCCCGTGCTTGACTGCTCGGTGTCTCTAATAGTCCTCCAAATCTCCCACTGTGCTGTAATAGTATTATGAAAGGGATTTTTCATCACAAACTCAATGTTGTGGATTCTTGTTACATAAAAAAAAAATGTATGTCTCTAGAGAATTTCGTACTCTGAGTTTAAAGCTGAGATCTTAAGCGGCTTGGAAAACTGTCCACAGAATTTGTAATATTGTTGTTTTGGCCTATATTCTCCTGACCTCTCCCAAGGACACACACACACGTTTGTTTACATCGACAGATGGCCTTACCTCCAATGGCATTCTCTCTCCTCTCGCTTCCTCTCTCTTTCCTTCTCTTAGTATGTCGCTGGAGCTGAAACTGTACACAGAAGCACCTTGTAAAAGATTGATTCGACAATGTATCCTATGACATACTGTAAACAGCCCATGTTTCTCTTCTCCTCTTTCACCCCCCCCTCCTCCTTTTCTCTAATGTCTGAGAGTGACAGGACTCTCAGGTCAAGCTGACGCCGCCGTCTCTCTCTGAAGCAGGAACAGGCCCTCTCTCCCAGCTGTCTGTCCGCCTGCCTGTCAGATCCGGCTGTTGCGCTGGCCCCTCACCCTAGACTTAAGAGCCCTTCCACACACTACAGGGTTTTATAGGGCCCGAGGCACAGGCGAGACGCAAAGAGAAAGATAGGATTATCATAACGGCTAATTCTAGGTCTCTGCAAGTTTAGGCTAACTCTTCTGTGGAGAAAACTCAGGTGTCCGTCAGTCAGTCAGCTGGAACACACATGCCCTTCTAGCACAGTTTTCTATGAATTGAGAGGGACTGTAGGGATAGGGCAAACTGGGCCTCTCGACCGCTTTTTGGGCGGGATAACCATAAACTGTCAGTCATTGACTTTCTTCACCAGATCAAAGAGCCTCTAGGGCTAAATTGCTCAATGATTGACAGGGCATGGTTATCCCGCCCATCTTGGTTTCTGTCGCTTATTCCATCACTAGCTGACTTGGCCCTGATACCTTTTTAATTTGGCCTCCCACTTTATATCTCGTCGTAATTCAGTATCGATGGTGGTTGTAAATCGTCATCTGTGGGTCTTCTGCGCTGATGCTTAGGACCGCAGTGGCATTTTGGGTGCCTGTAATTCTGCCTGTTTGTTTTGTGGTTTTGAGTACATTTAAGTCATTTAGCAGACGCTCTTATCCAGAGCGACTTACAATTACATACATTCATACTTTTTTTTTTTTGTACTAGAGTAGAGAAGGGCTTGGGGTTTGGGGCTGTCCATGTTGATGCCTGCGTTCCTCTTGGTTGTACACACGTAGAACTCGTCAGTCACGTCCTTTACATCCCGCTGCGCACTTGAGTTCATCCTGGGCTCTCCACCGGCTCGGTCTAAGGTCAGGAGTAGGTCAGACTGACCAAAAATGCCAAATTCTCCAAAAATGCTTGAGGTAGAATTTGCGTCCGCAAGGGTTTTTGTTTTGATGTGTGCATGATTGGGAAGAGTTGCATGACGACGATGCATCTCTCTGTAACGTGTGTTTATACAAAGTGACTTTGTGAAAGATATTTACAGATGGAGCTCCTTATCCGTTTTATGGTCGTGTCGGCGCTCCACTATTCACTGTCAACGAGCCATAACCACACACACAAACCCATAGTGTATTTGTGTTTAACTGCATAGAAGATGGACTGTTTGGGTGAGCATACACTTACCAGTTTTGTTGCTCGGCTAGTTCACTGGTCCCGTTGTTTGTGCAGAGTAAAGGATGGCGGAGCCGTGTACCCACGCATAGCTGTTTATACGGCACAGCTAGCCATCGTTGAGTGGATTAAATGAAACGCTCTCACTCTCCCTGTGTGATCCTGTGGCCCTGCGATGTTTACAAGGGGGCAGAACGGCGATCAGTACTGTGCGGGGAAATTCTGGAGATCAATGGCATCAAACACAACAGCATGCTGTAGATGTTTTGAGTTTGTATGCGAGTTTGGTTACCCAGGTGTGTGTCGGGTTATGTCTGTATGGAGTGTTTACATCTGCATTTGTGTGTGTGTGTGTGTTCATCTTTGTAATACTAACTATACTCACTCAGTGATACTCAAATGGTGGGTTGAAGGCCTACGGTTTTAAATTGGGCTGTGACTAGAAACTGTTTATTTGGTGCGTCACAAAGTTCAAAAGATTTTAGGGGGAGGGGGGTAACAGAGCAGTAGTGGGTCACTAGCACTATCTGACCCTGCCCTGTCTCCCTCTCTGTGTTCTCTAGCCCAGCACACTGCCCCAGGGCACCATCAACATGAACCAGTGCTCTGATGTCATCGACGGGGAGTCCAGGACGGGCCAGAAGAACTCCTTGTGCGTTCTCACCCCCGACAGAGAGCACTTCATCCGGGCCGAGTGCCGCGAGATTATCAACGGGTAAGACATGCATCTGGCTAGGGCACAATGTAAGAAAGCTGAATTCTTCTTATTGGGAAAGTTCAGGTAGTAGGGAGATGGCAACATCACACAACAACAGCCCCTCTACCTACTTAATTTGTTGTGGCGGCCTCTCCTTCTCCCATTTACATACGTACTGTTCTCAGTGGATGTCTTTTGACAAGTGGATGCACAAGCACAGGTTAGCGTTTTTCATCATGAATCTAGTTCTGGAGGCAGCTCTGCAGAGTATTATCTAGCTGGCACAGCCACAGTCGGATTTTACACAACCTTAACCCAAACCTTAACCACACTGCTAACCCTAATGCCTAATCCTAACCTTAAATGAATACGAAAAAGTTTATGAATTTTTACAATAAGCAATTTTGACTTTGCAGCTGGCCTATTTAAGAGGAAATCACTTCGTTCCGCCTCCAGGACAAGACTCATGACAATAAACATCAACCTGAGCCACAAGCAGGCATCCATCATGTTGCTTTCACCTATAAAGGGAAGAATAAGAGAGGAAGTCATGGCGTCCAATGATTTGAAATACTGGAGTTCTGTCCTAGAGGTCATTGGACCTGTGGGGAGAAAGGCAGTCTGAGGGAAAGGAAAAGATGGCTAGAGAAAGTGTTGTTGCACAGCCTTGTGGGTGCTGTTCCATTGCTGTTCCATTGCTGTCTGAACAGCTCTGCCCCCTGCTGTCTCTATCAGGCAGTGCAGTCGGCGCTCTCTCCCTAATTCGCACTGCAATGACAGTGCACATTCTTTCACTGCCCCCTGCCTCCTTCACTGCCTCCCATCTCCCTCATTCACTCACTACCTCTCTTTTATTAAGCCCCCTCACCAACCCGTAACCCTTAATACTTGCCTAGTTAAATAAAAACCAAAATAATAATACACTGCCCTACCTTGTACCTCCTGTCCGTCCACAAACGGGATAGCACTGCTCTGCTAGCATCTCCCTTCCTCCTGAACACACACACACACTTCTAGCTACCATTTTATGTCCCCGTACCAATTATAACACACTGTCCTCACTGTTAACAAACCACCCTAGTCCGCATGCCTCTTTCTCCGTCAACCCCCCCATTTTATAATACACTAACCTTACTGCCCTCCCCTGCAAAGTCCTTCACGTCCCACCTCTTGACACACTTCGCAGTGACCCGTCCCACCCCCTGTACCTGGCTCTCTGCCATCCTGGAAACATATTGGCCCGGGCAGTGTTATTGCCATCTGATTTGGGGGGGGGGGGGGGGGCTGGGCCAATGACAAACACCCAGATTAAGAGGATCTCTGTTTTTCTCATGGTCTGAATAAGCCTCTGGCTTTCCCCCCACCCCGCTACCCAGTCTTCCATAGAGGGGGATTAGGCCTGACACATACAGAATGGGGACAGCACGAAAACTCACTTTCAATCTCAAACTACCAGATTATATACTGTACTGTACAACAGCTGTAAAAAAAAAGTATAATTAAAAATCTAATCGTAAACATTTTACAATTTCAGTCAATTTCAATCTTGGCACACTCAATGACTTCCTCAACAATTTTCTCAAATTTAATCTGTACGCTAACATGCTAAAAACATTCACTTGTCCCACAAACTAAGATCTATGCTGCTTAGGAGGTGCTTTACTAGTGGGCAAAGACGAATGCCAGTAGTACACTGAAATTAGATCTCTGCTATTCAATTTGTTGTTGGATTGGTGTTGAAATGCCACCCACCAAGGTTGTCTTGACAAAAGCCAGCCATGTTCCTGTAGTACTTTCATCAGGCCACAGTGTTTTAATATCACAGAGCAGAACCGTTGAATAGGCTTTCACACTCACAAGAGGGTCGGACAATGGGGGAATTGATATGTCTTTGTGTTCTGTGCCATGGTGATGGACTTAGTGCTTTAATTAGTCACAACACAACCCTGGCATTGTTTAGGCCATCGCAACCACTACCGTTTTTATGAGCGTTATTCATTCATTTATGGGATAGTTCATGTGATTGAACGGTTAAATAGTTATCACATTTCTACAAATAGGTTTGCATCCTCACAAGTTGAACCTGAACTCCTATGAAGATATTCATTCATTCATTGATACTTCCCCACTGACGTATTGTGGACTCCCACTCCTACAGACTGGTCGGGTCACGACTTGAAGCACATTAGCTGGATTGGTGTGTGACTTATGGGGAACAAATATTGACAAACACTGGACACCCTCTTCTGTATCCAGACAGACTATTGTATTTGGTTGTTGTGGGAAGTCTTTTTTGGGGGGGGGCTTGAAAGGTTGTAAATGAGACTTGTTTGAGTAGTCCACTGCGGGGATTCTCACCGCCAATTAGTGGATGTGTAATTCAGTATATCTGAGGATATCAGAGAATGCCATGACAGAAGAAGTACAGTAGGTGTGGCAGGTAGCCTAGTGGTTAGAGCGTCGGGCCAGTAACCCAAAGGTTGCTAGATCGAATCCACGAGCTGACAAGGTAAAAAATCTGTCGTTCTGCCCCTGAACAAGGCAGTTAACCCACTGTTCCTAGTCCGTCATAGTTAAGAACAAATTCTTATTTACAGACTTGCCCAGTTAAATAAAGGTTAAATAAAAATCAAATCAAAGGTGTAGGACTAGGTGTTAAGTCTCCCAAATACAGTACTTACATGGGCACGGTTTCCCGATTAGCGACGGAACTTAAATTCACAGGCGTTTAACCATACATCGTTCCTATAACTGACGAAGATGTCACACGTGTTTCCCAAAATAACACCTAGAGAGAACATTCACCAAGTGCAGATAGGATCGAAGGAAAGGCAGCGCTACTTTCGGATTAGCTATCTCCCTTCAAATCTGAGCTAACATTATAATTATTCCACAATACTGACGTCAGATCAGCTCCTAGAGACCTATATGGCTGTAAATATTGAGGTGGCTTATTCTAATGCTTACCCTTTAATAGTACAATGATTTGGCACATCATTGCGCACATATTGTCACACATTATGAAATATATTGAGGCAAAAATTTGACAGCCTACAATTAGCAAAATATAACATATTTAATAGAAGATGAAATGTATTTCAATATGATTGAAATAAACTCAGCAAACAAAGAAACGTCCTTACTGTCAACTGCGTTTATTTTCAGCAAACTTAACATGTGTAAATATTTGTATGAACATAACAAGATTCAACAACTGAGACCATAAACTGAACAAGTTCCACAGACATGTGACTAACAGAAATGGAATAATCAAAAGTAACAGTCAGTATCTGGTGTGGCCACCAGCTGCATTAAGTACTGCAGTGCATCTCCTCCTCATGGACTGCACCAGATTTGCCAGTTCTTGCTGTGAGATGTTACCACACTCTTCCACCAAGGCACCTACAAGTTCCCGGACATTTCTGTGGGGGATGGCCCTAGCCCTCACTCTCCAATCCAACAGGTCCCAGATGTGCTCAATGGGATTGAGATCCAGGCTCTTCGCTGGCCATGGCAGAACACTGACATTCCTGTCTTGCAGGAACTCACGCACAGAACGAGCAGTATGGCTGGTGGCATTGTCATGCTGGAGGGTCATGTCAGGATGAGCCTGCAGGAAGGGTACCACATGAGAGAAGAGGATGTCTTCCCTGTAACACACAACGTTGAGATTGCCTGCAATGACAACAAGCTCAGTCCGATGATGCTGTGACACACCGCCCCAGACCATGACGAACCCTCCACCTCCAAATCGATCCCGCTTCAGAGTACAGGCCTCGGTGTAACGCTCATTCCTTTAAAGATAAACGCGAATCCGACCATCACCCCTGGTGAGACAAAACCGTGACTCGTCAGTGAAGAGAACTTTTTGCCAGTCCTGTCTGGTCCAGCGACGGTGGGTTTTGTGCCCATAGGTGACGTTGTTGCCGGTGATGTCTGGTGAGGACCTGCCTTACAACAGGCCTGCAAGCCCTCAGTCCAGCCTCTCTCAGCCTATTGCGGACAGTCTGAGCACTGATGGAGGGATTGTGCGTTCCTGGTGTAACTCGGGTAGTTGTTGCCATCCTGTCCCGCAGGTGTGATGTTTGGATGTACCGATCCTGTGCAGTTGTTGTTACACGTGGTCTGCCACTTCAAGGACGATCAGCTGTCCGCTGTCTTAGGTGTGTCACAGTACAGACATTGCAATTTATTGCCCTGGCCACATCTGCAGTCCTCATGCCTCCTTGCAGCATGCCTAATGCACGTTCACGCAGATGAGCAGGGACCCTGGGCATCTTTCTTTTGGTGTTTTTCAGTCAGTAGAAAGGCCTCTTTAGTGTCCTAAGTTTTCATAACTGTGACCTTAATTGCCTACCGTCTGTAAGCTGTTAGCGTCTTATGGACCGTTCCACAGGTGCATGTTCATTAATTGTTTATAGGTCATTGAACAAGCATGGGAAACAGTGTTTAAACCCTTTACAAAGAAGATCTGTGAAGAATGATCTTTGAAAGACAGGGTCCTGAAAAGGGGACGTTTATTTTTTTGCTGAGTTCATATAGGCCTAGGCTGTATAGCCTACTGTATTTGTATTTTAAAGCGGTCATCTCGGTTTTCATTTGAATCATCTTTTTATCCTTAGCCTTTTTTTTTGCATAGACATTGACACCTTTTGTTTGTAGCGGTGGTCACAGAGGTGACAGATAAACATATATAGATTCTATATTTATCAGAGATCTTCTGTGTATGAAGTGACACGGGGGGGGGGGGGGCAAAAAAGCATCTAACGATGGACTTAGCTGTTCTACGAGTGGTCTGAGGCAATTGGTAAATGAGTGTCTGAGACACACATGTACTGTATTTCACAGACCAGAACCAGTGTTTTCCAAGTGGTAGGACCAGCTGGCAGGTCACAGCCTGTTTGTTTTCGGGTTGTGACTGGGTCACGTCTAGGAACGGTGCTTTTTTTAATTCAGTGGCTCATGGGAAATCTCCAAAACCTATTGATGGGTCTTAATTCACAAAAAAAACGTTTGGGAACCATCAGCCTGGAGTTTTGTCTTGTTTTTATGTTTGTCACTAATGAGTGATTTTTGTCCCTTTGATCGTCTCTGCAGATGGCAGGAGGCCCTGACGGTCTATCCCCGGACCAACAAGCAGAACCAGAAGAAGAAGCGCAAAGTGGAGCCACCTACTCCTCAGGTACCATGCCCTCCACTCTGAGATTCTAATTAAGTACTGTATACTGTACAATGTATTGGATATGTGGTCTCCCTATTGCAGGGTTTCCCAAACTCGGTCCTCGGGACCCCAAAGGGTACACATTTGTGTTTTTGCCCTAGCGCTACACAGCTGATTCAAATGATCAACTAATCATCGAGCTTTGATCATTTGAATCAGGACCGAGTTTGGGAACCGCTGCCCTATTGTATAATGTACTCCAACAAACTGAATAGTCTTATTGTAACAGGGTGTATGGTGGATATAGAACCAGTACACTAGCTTAAGATGAATCATAACGATTAGGTATAATGGACTGGTTTGGTATGAAGTCATGTTATTGTATTGAATTTAAGAGGCCTGTATGATAACATGACAGACACTTTTGCCCTGAGGGGAATTTAAATGAAATGTCCATGTCAGTACATGCTTACACTACAGAGGTTCTCTCTGTTAGAGAGTTAGATGCATAAAAAAAAACGAGGGTAACGTAAAGGTAAGAGGTTTTAATGACTAGATGAAGTAATGGTATTGAATATCCTCCTCTACAGACCACACACTTTGCGGTGCGGTTTGTTATTTTCCTTTCTTCCTTTCATTTTGATGTGATGCCAGATTTGTGGCGGGCGCAGAGACTGGCTCCGAAGCTCTTTGTCTGGGTCTTCTAATGGCAGTGGACCGAAACAGACCAACCCCCCTACCCCCCACCCCCCTGCACACTCTGAGTCTAGTCGACACTAACAGCCTCATTTGCTTAAGGGAAAACACAGACAGAGGAGTGAACCTCACTTTTATGCCATGTTGGCCTCCCAAGTCCTGTGTTCCTGAAGTCTGCTCTGCACAGCAGTGAGTGTAGCTGCTTTCTGTCTGTCTGTCTGTCTGTCTGTCTTGCTATGTCTAATTGGCTTGTCTGTCTGCCCCCTCTCCCTGTGCCCTCCCTTTACCCACTCGGTAGCAGTAATTACTGGTGCTGGCTGGCAGCATTCTGCACAGAAACCACAGAACAAATGCAGGGGCCAAAACTGGGTTGACAGTGCTCTGGATCAGGAAAAACGCCAGTGGGGGCCAGAGTTATTGCTCGTTCCTACAAAACACTGTCTGCCTGACTTTCTGTACTTCTCTTTTATATGTACGTACAAGTATGGTATGTGTCGAGTCAATGACACTCATTGACATTCTGGCGGAATCCACTTGCAGATATACGGTACAATGAGTCAAGGCCAAGCCATGTAATTAAGGTTGTTTACTTGAGAGAGTGACGTCGCTTTCATTGCAGGTTCCAGATCGGTTTCCGTCATCGTCGCATCCAGGTCTGACCAGTGCTGTTTGATTGATCTCTGTACCAGAGCGTAGTTATAGGAAAGAGGTTGTCACATAGGTGCATATTCAATGTAACACTGAATGTTTCTCCACTTCCCCATTTACTAAAAACAGTGCTAAGAAGCCATTTCCACCTGAAACCTCTCCACCCACTTACACGTGTCTCACCAGAGATTCCTGTCTGCTCTGTAAATACGTAGGCACAGAGAAACATCTGTTTGCTTTCTGGGAAGTGGTTCCAAGGCAAACAGCACCTGACAAGGAGAGGTTAAGTCCATTGTATCTTGACAGGCCATTCTGGTGTTGCTGGCTTTTTGTGAGAGTGGCCAGAAACGGTCTTTCTATGATCCTCTCGAGTTGAAAAAAAACCCTTGGGACAGAAATGCGATGTTTGCTCCTCCAAATCCTTGCTCCTGGCTATATGGTCTTGAGTAGCAGGGACTTTGAGGCAAGAGGGAAGACAATCTGCTCCGCCATGGCAAGGGGCCACCGGCAGGGCATTAGTGGCTCCATGTCCTGTTCCAGGCTTCTTGAATCTTCAACCCTGTTGAGAAGACCAACCTCTGGAATGGACCCCCATAAGGTTCTGTTGTCAGGCCCACCTGACTGTGAAGACTCACTGTTACTGCTAAGGAAAAAATGTGTTATTGTCACATACAGTGGATAGGTGCAGTGAAATGTGTTGTTTTACAGGGTACTGGAACAAAGTAGGGTTAAGGGCCTTGCTCAAGGGCACACCAACAGATTGTTCACTTTGTCCGCTCGGGTATTAGAACCAGTGACCTTTCGGTTACTGACCCCAACCCTCTAACCACTAGGCTACCTGCCGCCCAATAGATCCACCCCCTAACTGCAAAGGCTCTGTGTGATTTGCAGGGTGTACGAAGTCCGAGCTGTCATTTTCCCACCAGAGACATGAACGGACATGCTTTGAGTTGAGCCAAACTGGATGTACTTCAATCCTGAATGGCTACACAATCCCAATCTCAAACCTTAATCCCAATTCCAATCAATCTAGGTGGAAGGGGATCAAAGTGGATACTCTTATACATCTTTCTTGTTTCAAAGGCAGTAGTTCAGGGTTTAGTGGCATGCCTCCATATGTGCTGTTTGAGTGGGGATTGGCCGGAGATGGCAAGGTTCTATTCAGATTTCATTATCTCCGGCCACACGTAAACATATCCCAGGGCCTCCCTTGTGGTGCAGCGGTCTAAGGCACTGTACCACGACCGGGAGACCCATGAGGCGGTGCACAATTGGCCCAGCGTTGTCCAGGTTACGGGAGGTTCTGGCTGGCCAGGATGTCCTTGTCCCATCGCGCTCTAGTGGTGGGCCGGGCGCATGCACGCTTGCCTGTATGGCGTTTCCTCCGACACATTGGTGCGGCTGGCTTCCGGGTTAAGCGAGCAGTGTGTCAAGAAGCAGTGCGGCTTGGCGGGGTCACGTTTCGGAGGACGCATGGCTCTCGACCTTCGCCTCTCCCGAGCCCCATCGCTGCAACTCCTGTACGGACAAGACTGTAACTACCAATTGGAAATCATGAAAAAGGGTAAAAAAAAGTACCCCCCCGGGAAGAAAAAAAACATATCCCAAGAATATAGTCGCAGGGAAAGGAGGAAAGAGCGGTGCTGACGGAAGTAAGAATTATCAGTATCGCAAAATACTAAGAGTCATGAAATGTACTCGCTGTCTACCTTTTTATTATCCATGATTACATGCCAAAACGGATTTGTTTTGTGTGTATGTGTACTATATGTACTGAATGCAGGTATTTGTAAAAACCATAAATGAGCAGGGACTTTACAGTAAATATACTGCCTTGTTATTAACAAGCATTTGAAGACATTAAGTATGAAGTCAGGCATAAGTCGTCACATCTCTATCCCACAGAATGTTTCCCTTGTCTGTTCTGTCCTCTACAACAACAACAGGTGTGACTGCCATGAAGGAGCTCTTTGTTCTTTGTTGAGCTGTCTGTCTGCCTCTCTTTCTTTCCCTTTGCCCCTCCCTCCATCCCTCTTAAGTCTGTCAATCTGTGCTGTTCTGTAATGAAACAATACTCTTTGTACCTACTGTCTCTTCGCAACATTTTTATTGAAAATGCTAAAGGAACTCTTAGTCATCGGAATACATGAAAAAGCTCCCCAAAGAAAGAGATGCTGAAACACATGGACTCAATAGATGGTCATGATTCGTCTTCATTGTTGACATGTGTAACGATTGCATTTGTCTCTTTCCTCCTCCACTGAACCCTCTTGCACTTTTGTCTTTCCCTCTCTCTCCCTTTTACCGTTCTCGTTCCCCCTCTCCCACCCCCCACTTCTACCCCCAGGAGCCCGGCCCAGCCAAGGTGACAGTGACCAGTAGCGGGGGCAGTATCCCCTGCCTGCCCAGCAGTATAGCCAGTGCAGAGCGGGTGCCGGCCAGCCGCTCCACCCTGTGGCAGGAGGAGAGGTGGAGCAGAGCATCCACCATCCCCTGCAGCCGCAGCGCCTCCTGTCTCAGCCAGCTGACCCAGAGCCACCCGGGGTCAAGCGTCACCAGAGAGGGTGAGGAAAGACTGGAGACGCACTTTCACCAAAGCACCTGAGCCAATACATTTTTGGGTGTCAGCATAGCAGTCATTTTGGTTTGTAATCAACATCCAAGGCAGTTATTGAACGCCAATGTTGATATCCTCGCTCTGTGTTCATGTACACTATCTGGCCAAAAGTATGTGGACAACCATTCAAATTAGTGGATTCGGCTATTTCACATCCGTTGCTGACAAGTGTATAAACTCAAACACAACGCTATGCAATCTCCATTGACAAACATTGGCAGTAGAATTGCCCGTACTGAAGAGCTCAGTGACTTTCAATGTGGCACTGTCATAGGATGCCACCTTTGCAACAAGTCAGCTCGTCATATTTCTATCCTGCTAGAGCTGCCCTGGTCAACTGTAAGTGCTGTTATTGTGAAATGGAAACGTCTAGGAGCAACAACGGCTCAGCCGCGAAGTGGTAGGCCACACAAGAACATAGAACGGGAACGCCGAGTGCTGAAGCGCTTAGCGCGTAACAAAATGTGTCTGTCCTTGGATGCTAAACTCAGTATCGAGTTCTAAACTGCCTCTGGAAGCAAAGTCAGCACAAGAACTGTTCATCGGGAGCTTCATGAAATGGGTTTCCATGGCCGAGCAGCCGCACACAAGCCTAAGATCACCATGCGCAATGCCAAGCATTGGCTGGAGCGGTACAAAGCTCGCCACCATTGGAGCAGTGGAAACGCATTTTCTGGAGTGATGAACTACGCTTCACCATCTGGCAGTCCGATGGTCGAATCTGGGTTTGGCGGATGCCAGGAGAACGCTACCTGCCCGAATGCATAGAGCAAACTGTAAAGTTTGGTGGAGGAGGAATAATGGTCTGGGACTGTTTTTCATGGTTCGGGCTAGGCCCATTGGTTCCAATGAAGGGAAATCTTAATGCTACAACATACAATGACATTCTAGACGATTCTGTGCTTCTGACTTTGTGGCAACAGTTTGGGGAAGGCCCTTTCCTGTTTCAGCATGCAAATGCCCCTGTGCACAAAGTGAGGTCCATACAGAAATGGTTTGTCGAGATCGGTGTGGAATATCTTGACTGGCCTGCACAGAGCCCTGACCTCAACCCAATCAAACACCTTTGAGATGAATTGGAATGCCAGGCCTAATGGACCAACATCAGTGCCCGACCTCACTAATGCTCTTGGGGCTGAATGGAAGCAAGTCCCCGCAGCAATGTTCCAACATTAGTGGAAAGCCTTCCCAGAAGAGTGGAGGCTATTATAGCAGCAAAGGGTGGACCCAACTCCATATTAATACCCATGATTTTGAAATGAGATGACGAGAAGGTGTCCACATCCTTTTGACCACGTAGTGTACGTGCTTATGTATTAATTTCTGCCAAACATTTTTGTAATCTTTTGCTTGCTCTGTGTGGTTCAAGACGGTAGCTCCCTGAGCGGCGGACGCAAGGTACGAGTGGAGAGTGGCTACTTCTCCCTGGAGAAGACAAAGTCGCCGGAGCCCCCCCAGCCTCCCCAGCACCAGCCCCTGACCACCTCTACCTCCCTCGGCGTCCTCCACCACAGGTACAGCCCCTGTGACTCCCCCTCGTACCCCAACACCTCCCTGAACTACCCCTCAGACCCCCTCCCCTCCCCAGGCGCCCTCCTCTCCCCTAGCTACTCCACCGTCAGCTCCTCCCAGAGCTCCCTTGACTCGGAGCCCAGCAGCAATGCCCTGAACTGGGATAGCCGAGTCGGGGCAGGTGGGAATGTTGGAGGTGGTGGTGGGGGAAGAGTGGGACGACCAGGCAAGGACTACGTGGTGCTGTCGAACGTGCCGCGGGCGCGCCGGCTGAGCCACCGCGAGGCCTTCCGCTCGGACAAGAAGAGGGTGGAGCTGAGAGCGCGCACACGCAGCCCCGGACGGGAGGAGGTGGCCAGGCTGTTTGGGCTGGAGCGCAGGTGAGGATATTGAGATGACCCACCACACACACGCACATGTATTTAACTTATGCACAAAGGCACTTAGAAACAGTCAAACCCACACTACACACAGCATTGCTTTGTAAGCCCACCGACTATATTGAATGTAATCACGCATGCGATCTTCAGTGTTTTGGTTTCGTCTACCCTCCACTAAATTCAATTACTATGATCTTCATGAGCTCTATTGGTCATCTGGCACCACCTAGTGGCAGCAGTCCTCGAGATCCTCTTCTGCCTCTTTCATAATTGAATTGCTCTCTTGGAGCCAAATTTAAAACCAGCGTATGTTTATTGCATGCACATTTCCCCCTCTGTCCAGCTCTGTCTACTTTGCTATTTTGTTTTTGTTTTTTTGTTTTGTCTCTTCCAGGAGCTTCTGAAAATTTGCCCTCCCAAACCTTCCGCCTCCGTCCTGCTGCGCCCTGCTGGTTACCGCTGACTCCTGCTTTCTCTCATTCCACCACACACACACATATACACACACACACACACACACACACACGCGCGCGCACACGCACACGCACACACATTCACTCACACCTGGTCCAGTCTCCTTGGCTAACGCTGCTGATGCTGCCATTGCTGCTGCTCCTGGGAACATGGTCCTTAATCCTACAATGATCCTTCTTCCTCTCCATCTGAAGTTTGATCTCTTCACATAACACTCTATACTCATCATACTCTATCAGTCTTTTGTGGACCATTTTCCTTTTCTAGTTGCACTTACACATTCTCTCTATGGAATATGTGGTTGTGCCAAAATGATTAACCAAATGTAGTCATTGATCAAAATGTTCTTACATTCAAACCAGACTGATACTATAGATTTATAGATTTTTGGCACAAAGCAGCCTCCATAGTCCTGCTCTGCTCTTTTAGTTAACGCACATTGACGCTAGGACCTTGAGAGGATTTTCTCTTTTGTTGTTGTTTTTGTAGCTCATTTGATTGTGTGTTATATCCTGAAGCATGGCCGACTGAAGAGTAACACGACTTTATAAGAGGAAAGGCTGCAGACGGATTTAGTCGCAGCAGTTTGAGTGGGTTAGAGCCTCGTGTTTTACTGGAAAACCGTCGGCAGCCTTCTTATGAAGTCATGTTACTCTTCAGTTATTGGAAACAAAATGCTGCCACTTAAGTACAGCAAGAGATGATGACGCATAGCTGAAGTTTCAAAGACCCTATGTCATGCTGTTCATGTGATACTGTTCATGATAACGTGTGTGTGTGTGTGTGTGTGTGTGTGTGTGTGTGTGTGTGTGTGTGTGTGTGTGTGTGTGTGTGTGTGTGTGTGTGTGTGTGTGTGTGTGTGTGTGTGTGTGATGCTGACGGCGTATGTGTATGTTTTCCACAGGCGTTCTCAGGTGATAGGGAAGTTTGAGTCAGGGGAAGGGGAGGGCGTGGAACACATGGACACCACCTCTCCTTCGGAGCCCCCCTCCAATACCGTGTCTGTCCAGAGGCAGGGGCGTAGCGAGAGACGCTCCCTCGCCTGCAAACAGGTAATGTCGTCCCCTCCCCCCCTAACACAATGTGACACAAGGCTCTCGTTAGGGGTCATAAACCACACATGGCACCTAACATTAGCTGTCGTTAACATTAGTAAACCTACAATCCAATTTACGGAGAACTCTCGTTCATCATAAACCTTTCATTAATGTTGCAGTTGACGTCAATATGAAGATAACCGTGTTACAATTTACGTGAATACATACAGTACAGTAGTTTACAGTGCATTCGGAAAGTATTCAGACCCCTAGACTTTTTCCACGTTTCGTTACTTTACAGCCTTATTCTAGAATGGATTCAATTGTTTTTTCCCCCTCATCAATCTACACACAATACCCCTTAATGACAAAACAAAAACAGGTTTTTAGAAATGTTTGCAAATGTATATATATATTTTATCACATTTACACAAGTATTCAGACCCTTTACTCAGTACTTTGTTGAAGCACCTTTGGCAGCTATTACAGCGTCAAGTCTTCTTGGGTATGATGCTACAAGCTTGGCACACCTGTATTTGGGGAGTTTCTCCAATTCTTCTCTGCAGGTCCTCTCAAGCTTTGTCAGGTTGGATGGAAAGTGTTGCTGCACAGCTATTTTCAGGTCTCCAGAGATGTTAGATCGGGTTCAAGTCTGGGCTCTGGCTGGGCCACTCAAGGACGTTCAGAGACTTGTCCTGAAGCCACTCCTGCGTTGTCTTGGCTGTGTGCTTAGGGTCATTGTCCTGTTGGAGGGTGAACCTTTGCCGTAGTCGGAGGTCCAGAGCGGTCTGGAGCAGGTTTTCATCAAGGATCTCTCTGTACTGTGCTCCGTTCATCTGTGCCTCGATCCTGACTAGTCTCCCAGTCCCTGCCACTGAAAAACATCTCCACAGCATGATGCTGCCACCACCATGATTCACCGTAGGGATGGTATTGGCCAGGGGATGTTGTTTCTCATTCTCACTGACGGTCCTTTAGGTGCCTTTTGGCAAACTCCAAGCAGGCTGTCATGTGCCTTTTAATGATGAGTGGTAGAGTGCTGCAGAGATGGTTGTCCTTCTGGAAGGTTCTCCCTTCTTCACAGAGGAACTCTGGAGCTCTGTTAGAGTGACCATTGGGTTTTTGGTCAACTCCCTGATCAAGGCCCTTCTCCCCTGATTGCTCAGTTTGGCCGGGCAGCCAGCCCTACAAAGAGTCTTGGTGGTTCCAAACTTCTTCCATTTAAGAATGATGGAGGCCACTGTGTTCTTGTGCACCTTCAGTGGTGCAGACATTTTTTGTAACTCTTCCCCAGATCTGTGCCTCGACACAATCCTGTCTTGGATCTCTACGGACAATCCCTTCGGCCTCATGGCTTGGTTTTTGCTCTGACATGCACTGTCAACTGTGGGACCTTTATATAGACAGGTGTGTGCCTTTACAAATCATGTCCAATCAATTCAATTTACCACAGGTGGACTCCAATCAAGTTGTAGAAGCATCTCAAGGATGATTAATGGAAACAGGAAGCACCTGAGCTCAATTTTGAGTCTCATAGCAAAGGGTTTGAATACTTATGTAAATAAGTTATTTGTTTTATTTTTTTCAAATTTGCAAACGTTTCTAAAAACCTGTTTTCGCTTTGTCATTATGGGGTATCGTGTGTAGATTGATGAGGGGAATAAGGTTATAAAGCGACAAAATGTAGATAGTGAAGGGGTCTGAATACTTTCCGAATGCACTGTATATGAGCTGTAGTGAGTGTTTAAGTAATATTTCATAGCCAATGGATTCATGTCATGTCGACCCTATATGTTGGGCATTTTCAGGAGATGTCATTGGATGCTGAGAAGGAGCGTTGCGTTCCTGATGTGTCCTGCTCTTTCAACTTTCGGAGGGCAAAGTCCCTGGACCGCCGAGTGACCGAGTCCTCCATGACTGTGAGTGCTGGGCAGTGCTTTACTTTATGCTAGGTTACTCCACTTTACTTTATGCTAGGTTACTCCACTTTACTTTATGCTAGGTTACTCCACTTTACTTTATGCTAGGTTACTCCACTTTACTTTATGCTAGGTTACTTTACATTAGGTCACTTTATTTTGTGCTAGTTTGTTACTTTGCGCTAGGTTACTTCACTTAACACTAGGTCACTTTAGTTTATACTAGGCCAGGCCTGGGCAATTATTTTCCATGGAGGGCCACATTAGAATATATTTTTGCCATCGCTCAATAAGCTCAAGTTGCAGATCAGTGGGTGCGTTATCCACATTGAAGGTGAAAGGAGAGGAAACCAACACCATGTAATTTTCCAACACTTTGAAATCCTCAAAGCGACAAGAAAACTCACAGTTCAAAGCACACAGCAGCGATGTATACTTCTCCCGCTGGTCATCTGATAGGGAACAGACTAGTAGTGTCGGAAGTTGGGTGAGATTGTCGGCTTCTATTTGGCGGGTCAGGAGGAGTAATTTTCCCTTGAAGGCTTTGACAAGGCTGTACATCTGATGTGCAAAAAGGCCCTTCCCTTGTAGTTTGGAATTCAGTTCATTCATGAGGGCCATGATGTCCACGGTGAAGGCAAAATCAGCCAACCGTTCTTTATCTTGCAGTTTGCAGTTGAGGGAAATCCACATACTTTCCTTTCATTTGCAAAAACTCAGAAATCTCAGACTTCAAGTCCCACACACTTTTTAAGCACCTTCCCCAAACTCAGACATCTCACGTTTGTGTGGTAGGGGAGATCTGCATGACCCGACTCTGTCTCTTCCAACAGTGAGACAAACTGCATGTGGTTTAAAGATTTTGCTCTTATGAAGTTTACCACTTTAGTGACTGTATCCACAACATGGCTCATTTTCAGAACACATTTACAGAGCACCTCCTGATGAATAATGCAATGCAGGATAATAATTTTCTGATCTGGGTTCAGCTCAGCTACTTGATCTTGTATCCTTTTCAAAGGGCCAATGTTTTTTCCTGTCATGTTTGGGCGCCCATCAGTGGGCACACTGGAAAAATTTTCAGAACTCGGTTCCTAGCTTTGCCATACACTTATTAACCTCCTCCAATAAATCTTTCCCTGTGGTTGTGCTCTTCATTGACTGCACTGAAACAAGCTCCTCTATACTTTCAAAGTCTTGGGGTTATGCCTTGTAAGAATATCAACAACTGCATCACTGATCTCATCCAGGGCCAAGGAGAAATAGTTGAAATCCTTTACCTTGTCTTTCAACTGTTGTTCCATATTCTCTGCGATGTCCTCAACACGTCCTGTCACTGTTTGTCTTGACAAGGGAAACATTTTCAAACAGCTATTTCTTGTCGGGGCAAAGTTGCTGCAGAGTCAATTAAACATTCTTTAATGAATTCGCCCTCAGCAAATGGCTTGCTATGTTTAGCAATTTTGTGGGACAGTACATAGCTAGCGCTCGCAATTCCGTCGTTTGCTGAATGCAGTTTTGTGAAAAGTCCTTGCTGCTTTTGCAACTGAGAAAGCAACTCTTTCGATGCACTTTACCCTCTGCTCAGAAAACGTGTTCCTATATTTCTCTGCGTGCTTCGTCTGGAAGTGTCGGGGCAAGTTGTAGTCTTTCAAGACGGCGATGCTCTCTTTGCACACTAAGCACACAGCTTTCCCTGATACCTCAATAAAGAAATATTTTGCTGTCCACTCTTGCTGGAACACCCTACATTCATTGTCTACTTTCCTTTTCTTTGAAAAACTCTTTTTTTGCACAATTTCTAGCTAGCTACTATTTGTAACTGTGACGTGTGTGTCAGCCTGTCAGTCACTGTCTGTCCTCGTGCAGTTGTTATTTATACGTGCCTTCAAATAAATGTCCCACAAGCGGTGGGAGTTCAATCATTACACAAAGGCGAGTATTCATTGGGCTTCTAATCTGAATAACAAATGCGTTTTCCAAAACTTTACTATCGCAAATTCTTTGATCTGAGCATGATTCCGCGGGCCGTATTGAATCAGGTCGCGGGCCGCATACGGCCCCCGGCCCGGCCTTTGCTCAGGCCTGTACTAGGTTATGTTACTTTACCCTAGGTTACTTAACCTTACCCTAGGTTACTTTACTAACAGATTACATGCATGGATCTCAGTGTTACTTAGATCTGATCTGGGAACTGTCCCGGGGTGGTGTTAGTGGTCCTCCTGTCAACGTGTGGATGGTATGGCCGAGCTGCAGCTGCCAAAATAGCCCCCCCCACAAACCCCCCCTGTTATAAATAGCTGGAGTGAAGGGTGTTAAAGCGCCAGCTCTTTGTGCAAAGACACACAGAGAGCGAGGGAGAGAGGGAGTCAAGTGGAAGAGAGAGTGTGTGTTAATGAGTCTCCACCAGACCGTGGCCGTGCCACACCTGATGAGGGTCAACAGAAACAAGGTAGGGGTTGGACGTAGCGCACTTCCTGTTTGTTGACAAAATGGACGGTTTAGTTCTGGTGGTCGAACAGCAGACGGTCTTGGTTTGCTTAGTCGAGCAGTGAGAGTTTGGCGAAGAAGGGCTCACTTGTTGTGGATCGAGTGCTCATTTATTGAGTCTTTATGTGGATGAAACCATAGAAGGGGTTCTCTGTCTGCACTGTGATTGCTATCTTAGTTGAATGAATCTAAGTCTAATATAAATATAGCACTATAGATATTTTGGACATCTGAAAAGTTCTGTTGTAATAGCAAAAAAAAAGTTTTTATGCATTTGCAAGATTACTGTATTTCAGGGTTCAATGAAAGGTCGCGGTTGGGTGGGCCACTCTTCCCGTTAGTCGAATCTGGGTGGCAACGTGGACTGAAAAGCTGTTAGCTGCTGAGCTGTTGGCTGTTTATTGGGAGCATTGCAGTGAGCTGTCTGGCTCTGGACAAAAATCTGTTCGCTACTTTGTTAGCTGAGAGCTATTACGTATTATGCGTAAATGACTACCGATAAAGCAGCGAACACTGATAATGATAGCCATGAGCATAAGCTAGTTGTAAATAGCGTGTCATGAATTGAAGCTGTTGTTGATTTTTGTTTTCAATGTAGCCGGATTTGTTGAATTTCAAGAAAGGATGGATGACCAAGCTATACGAGGATGGGATGGTAATATACTTTATTAGCCGAAATCATTGTTGTGTTTCTAAATTATTAGCTGTGCCTTATGCCATCTCTCATGGATTTAAGTAGGAGAGTATGCTTTAACAAAACTAGTAAATCTTATAATTTTTTACCTCTAGTGGAAGAAACACTGGTTTGTTCTCACAGACCAGAGTCTACGATACTACAGGGACTCAATAGCTGAGGAGGTAAGACTCACTGAATTACTTCTATACCCCCCCAAAACAAAACTATGTATGCAGTGTAATGTTAATATCGCCCTTGACATTTTTTTAAATCTTTTTGTTGTTTTATTCCAGGCTGCTGATATGGACGGCGAGATTGACCTGTCCACCTGTTATGATGTCACAGAGTTCCCAGTACAGAGGAACTATGGCTTCCAAATCCTTGTGAGTGTTTGTGGTTATACTTTGCTCATCTATACCATCGATCAAACCTAAAATGGTCCATACCTTTCACATCGCTAACAAATTGTTGTTCAGCTGTGACCCTGCACTCTAAAAACAGCATTGACAACACGTGGTATTGCCGTCGGCATTGGGTTTGGTCATTTCTCTTCCGAAACATTTATTTGTCCCATCGTGAGAGATGTCACTTGACCTGTCATCCCTCTGTGAGAGAGTGACATCATTGGATCTAAGTCTGCCACAGACGTTGCCACCCCCCACCAACACCCGGAGGCCCTGAATAACATGTTTGTCTAACCTCGCTCATTCAAAAGACCAGCCTGGTCTTACGTCGGCGCTTACTCAATGTTGGCGCCTGCGTGTTTTGGAAAACCAATTTTTCTAAAAATAGTTTTGAAGGCTTTCGCCATAAGCTTTAATGGCACACAGGATAGAATGTGAGACGACCTTCCATAGGAGGAGCAAGGTGAGGATGATTACCTCGCGATGCATCGTTTCCCTTGACTATAGGCCAAACGCTTGATCCCTTGGCGATGGGCCACATCCGAAACGTTCTTCTCTAAGCATCGATGTCAATGCGGGAGACATGCCCAGATCTGAAGTTAGTATGAGGCCCCATGGACACTTGACATCCATAGACATCCATGTCGCTTCTGCTGTGGGGTGGGTGTTGTGTTTACATTGGCTTAGAGCTGGAGCCCTCTCTCCTGGCGCTTCCCTGGTTATTTTCTGTTCGGGGGATCAGAAATAGAGCAGTGGGAGCAGATCATTCTCTCTTTGGCTGAGAACAACACCGGTTTAGTGACAAGAAATGAATAACTCCAGTATTTATAACACCTTTTAGCGCTCTGCATCATGGGCAGACCGGGATAGAGGCCAGGAATGGGGCTTGACCCAGTGGGGGAACCACCAAAACAGAATGATGTAAATGAATGTAACATCCAGTAGAAGCCCTGGATGGAGAGTGCACTCGTTTTTGTTCATTCATCGTAGGGCTGGGCGATATGGCCAAAATCTCATATCCCGATATAGGTAATTTCATATCCCTATTAATGATGCATATCACGTTATAGCACATTTTCTGTAAATTCAATGAATAAATAGTTTATATAAAATGACCACATGTAAAGGCCTATTTCTTATTACCTTTTGAATTATACTCAACAAATAAAAGGTACTTACTCATATTTGATTATTTCTCCTTTTATTTAGAATTTTTGTGCACATTTTCAATTAAGCATGTAACAAAATATAAAATATGAATGTATAAAATCTAAAAAGGTAAATGGACAACTTAAATATAGGCCTAAAATAAATATATTATTGCAAAGTCTAAGTCAGGGGTTTGTTTTGAGCACTCGACTGTCTCATCCGTAGACTCTCCGTACTGTTTCACATGATTTTTGCGTAGGTGGTAAAAGAGGTTAGTGGTGTTTGAGCCTGTTTTCGGGACCGGCCTGCGGCTTATTTTGCGGAGGACGGTTTTCTGGTCCGTGTCAGACTTTTCATACCCAAACCACGTCCATGCGACCGAAGTTGCCCCTCTTAGGTACGAACTCCGTGTATCCGTGCTCTGTGTCACATTCACTCTCCTCCATGTTTGTTTGTGTTGGAAATTTTGTGGAAGAACGCAAAGCGTCATCCAATTGACTAAAAATATTGCCGTAAAGAGTGATTTGCGACACAACGAGATAAACGATTTTCTATCGTCACACGATATGTATCGTCATATCGCCCAGCCCTAATTCATCGTATGAATTATGAACAATCTCATCTGAAGAGTACAGTCATTATATTAATTCATTGTATTCACTGTACTGTCATTGGGAGAAGTTTCCTGTTATGGTGTGAATGCATTAGAGATGGGGAATGAACACAAGATTTGGGCCAGGAGTCAGTGGGGGTGCGTTTTGGTTGCTCCCTAACATTTTGGTTACTGACATTTATTTATTAGTTAGCTACTACTGGTCGATGGGAGTGCATCTTAAATAGTACTGGTCGTCACCATCCGCTAGCCATTCTAACACTGTGCCCCTCCTGCCCTGTCGTCCCCTCATGCCCTTCTCTCCTGCCCTCCCTTTGTCCAGAGTAAGGAGGGGGCGTGCACCCTGTCGGCCATGACCTCGGGAATCCGCCGCAACTGGATTCAGGCCATCATGAAGAACGTGCGACCCACCATCGCTCCTCCCGATGTCACCCGGTAAGACGAACACACAGAGCGTGAGAGGGAGTGTGTCGACACAACCCGCCACTGACAGACATAACAATTTCCTCACTTTTATTTACTCTCACTAATCTCTCTCCTCCTCCTCATCCTCCTCTTCCTCCTCCTTCTCTGGTATTTCCAACCTCTCTGCTTCCAGGAAAAACATCTCTCTGAAACTGTCGGTTCTGAAGCCCAGGTTGGAGCGCTTGTGTGTTGATCCACGTCCCCCCCCCCTCCCCGTGATGTAATGGTTCAGTAATGCCTGCCTGCGTGTTTGTCGTCCCGCCCTGTGTCCTGAACATTGAGTAATGTCTCCAAGTAGTACTGCTCAGGAAGCCTGCTGCAGTACGCGCACCATCCGTCAATTGAAATAATCATCTACCTTACCTGGCTCGATCAGCGTAGAAAACTATTGTAGATTGATAAAAGATGATGTATAGAGATAATGAAGAAGAGACAAAATAACGAGACGTAGGCCTATAGTTTATATGGTAACACTTACAGTATGTGTTTTGCTTTGATGAACCATGAAAAGGCAGTTGGAGCACGAGGAGAGACGCGTGTCAGTGCAACCACTGTCCTATGTGTATCGCGGCAACAGAAGTATTCCTATTTTGTTGTCGGATCATTTAGCCCCCTGTGCTAGTGTTTCTGGCCAGAGGTCTTGTCTTTCACTTTGGCTCTTCAGATGCCTATGGACTCTGTATTGGGTTCAGTGTTTTCCCTAGGATTTTCTTCAGCAGTGGTGGCAACGGTAGTGGGGGAGGGGGAGTTGGCGCATTGACATCCTAGCTGTTCCCATAGACTTCCAGTTGATGAAGATAGGGGGGTTTAGTGTATAGGGTTTTACCCCTGTTTACTGAACTCACGTATGGCTGTGCTGCTGTCCGACTCGGAGGCGACTCCCTCGAAACAGGAATGTGGGATATTTTTGGCGTTCCTGCGTAGACACCTCGCGGACATCTCTTCTCTTGGATTGTACCCCTCTCCCATTCCTCTGACCCCCCCCCCCCCCCCCCCCCCCGGAAATAGACTTTACCGTCAGCCCACTTTTTTTAGGTGCGCACTCCCCATCACGGTTTCAGTGAATGCCAAGCAGTGTGCAGATGACTGTGACCACATACCCCGCTCGTCTACTGTACAAACGGCTAAAGTTGAGAAACTGCAGTGCGCTCGGCTCAAGTCTCGGATTACAGACATGTCTTACGAAAGAGAGGGGCCAAATCTGACCTGAGGCCCATCATGCACTCACTGCAGTTTGGCCCAATTCTCCCAGACTGCTTTCGTGCTAAAATGTCCCAATGTATTCCTCTCATTTGCTGTTGTGGTTAAAGCTTACTTTGTGAGCACAGATATGTTTTGTTGTAAGTGAATAGTTGATGTTCTGTAGCAGTGTGTGTGTAGCTGAGTTTGCATGGGCTTCTTCAGCGCATTTTGAGGGTATCGGCGTTGGTCACATCATTAGTTGTTATCTGGGGGCGCAAGATGATTGTAGGTCAGGGATTCTGCACGGTCATCCTTGCTCAGGCCGATCCTCTCGAACATGCTGTTTTGTCTTAACACCAGTACTGAGAGTCTTAAGCCATCACTGACCAGCCTCTTTCTCTCTCTTCCTCTCCATTCATTTCCTTCTCTCTCACTCCTCCCATGTCCTCAGCTCCCTCCCTGAGGAGAAGGCCAGAGGGCGGGTGGTGATGCATCCGTCTCCCCAGCCAGGCCCTGACCCCAGCCCCGAGAGCCCCCGGGTGGAGGTCCGGGTGGTCAAAACACAGAGGTCTGTAGACCACGCTCCTGCCACAGTCGCCGCCCCCGCCTCGGAGCCACGCAAGAGCCGGGTCCGAGAGCGTAGGCGAGAAGGCCGCTCCAAAACTTACGACTGGTCCGAATTCCAGCCCGGACAGACGGAGGACCCCAAGAGGGACAAAGCACCAGATACTGTTGACCTCAGCTCTGCTTCTTCCTCTTCCACCTCCTCTTCGTCCTCCTCCACTTCTTCCCTGGCGTCCTCCCCCGTCTCCACCACCTCTTCCCCGCCAACTTCCTCCTCTATTTCGGCCCCTCCACCCGGCCGGGGCTCCGCCGTGGCAACCAGGGAGGAGGCAGAGCAGGAGCGGGGACGGCGACGGGATGAAAGACAGCAGCGCTTTATGCAGAACACCCACGCACCCAGCACGGTCACCACCACAATGACCGCCACTGTAAATGCAGTGGGGGCCGAACCGAGGGTCCCCGGGGAGTCCCAGGACCAGGGGAGGATGGAGGTCGACCACCCTGAGCCTGGTGCGGAGGGGAGCGCGGAGAGCGACGGCAGAGCCCCCGACGTGCAGGTGGAGATCGAGCAGCGGTGGCATCAGGTGGAGACCACGCCGCTCCGAGAGGAGAAGCAGGTGCCCATCAGCACCACTGACGCCTGCCTCACTGAGAGACTGCCCCCACAGGAGCTAGCTGCCCTGCTGGACAAAGAGGTAGGCTTTTCGGCCAAAGCTTCAATATTCTACTGTGTGTCACTTATGAGGAACCATACTATATTCTAATGCATGTGTATGATGCAGCTGGGGCAGACCCAGAAGGAGCTGGCAAGACTGCAGGAGCAGAACAACATGCTGCAGGAGCAGCTCGAAGATGCCAGGGGCAGAGAGCACAGTGCCAGGGAGGGCTACGTGCTACAGGTACCACACGCCAACAGTAGCTGATCACTTCTAATTAGTAGGATATTAGTTCCAGTTAGTTGGCTATTATTACAGCTTGAGAGATTACCAATCATGTCGCTTTAAATCATTTTAAATGATATGCGCTTTACTGTGACTTCATGTTTGGAGGGGTTTTATCGTTTGATATTCTGGCTCGTTTTCGCAGCAGGGTTTCGTATTCAGTTTGTGTATTACATTACTGAACGTCTTAGCGTGCGATCCGGTATTTACAATCGAAGGCCATGTTCGCACTTATCGTAATACAAACTGATAGCGTGAGGTTGAGGATGTCGCGTGTGTGGCGTCTCTGACTTGTGCGTGTGTGATTCTACTAACAGGTGTGGGGTCTTAGTCTTAAAAACGGATGTGCATGGTTGTGGTGCTCTCGGCATGGTTTTTCCGTGAACTGTTTTTACGGAGTCTCACATCTACTGGGGGGGGGGGGGAATGATTGGTTTGATGCCGAAGGTAAGAACCTAGAGGAGCTTTGCCGCTGTGCTTTTTCTTTCTTGTCGTTCGCGCCATCCTGTCCTCTCAGCCTGTTTTTGTGCATGACTTTTTGGTGTTTGGGAGTATGCATGGTTGCGTTCATTTTCTTTATTCATTTACAGTTCATGTTCCCACGTTCGCACGTGTAGTGATGCCACACTGTACTGGCACGTTGGACATTTGATCGTTTCCTCATCACATTCGCCCTTTCTTTCCTTCAACATGTATTATAATTATGTGTGAGTTGAAATATCAGGGGCGATAGAGACCATTTTACTCATTTTAGTTTCACCATCTATTCACAGTTGAATATGTGTCTTGTTCAGTCACTTTATATTCACCAGTTTGGATTTTTTTCCCCATTCATTATATTTAGTTATTTTCCATTTTCACCCTTGAGGTCACCCTTGAGGTCACCCTGAAAAAGCACAGTGGGAAGCTTGGGACAAAGCTTTTCAAAAGATATCAAAATATATCAAATCACTATTGAGATGGGAATGAAATTCCTGGGTTTTTCCTCATAGCCCCAGAGATGTGGTTCACCGTAACTGTGGGGGTAAATAAAAGATGATGTCACTAATCAAACTGTCTCATCAATCTTTTAAAGAGCGGCACCTCGCCCCCCTCCTCCTCCTCACCACACAGAGCGCCATGGCAACGTCTGCATAAGGTCAACCAAGACCTGCAGAATGATCTGGAGGCCCAGCGACGCAAACAGGACCTGGCCCAGCACCAGGTGCAGACTCTGAGGAGGAGCTACACCGAGGCCCAGGACGCCATTGGACGCCACGAGGCTGACATCCAGGCCCTGCAGGCCAAGCTCAGCTCTGCCATGGCTGAGATCCTGGCCAGCGAGCAGGCCGTGGCCCGCATGAGAAACGAACTCAAGCTGGAGCAGGAGCGCTCCCGGGAGCAGGAGGAGGAGTGGGTGCGCAGCGACGCCACTTTGCGGGTCCAGCTAAGGGACAGCGAGGACAGGCTCCGGGAGGTGGAGGCCAGCCTTCTGGAAAGGAGCCAGGCCCTCAGGCATCTGGAGCGCCAGCAGGCCCTGCAGAGGGACCACCTAAGGGAGGTGCACAGGCTCCAGGAGAGGCTGGCGGAGGTGACAGGCCGGCTGAGCGCCACCGAGCAGGGCCAGGCCCTGAAGGAGGAGCGCCTGAGGACGGAGCAGCGCTCCCTGCAGGAGAGCCACGAGAGGGAGAGGCAGAGCCTAGCCCGGAGGCTGGCTGAGGCCGAGTCTGGGCGGGCAGAGCTGGAGGAGAGGCTGCTGGAGGCGGAGCAGCAGGTGGAGGCTCTTCTGAGGGGGATGCGCGCCTCGGATGGAGACGAGGTCAGGGAGGAAGTGATGCGGCTGCAGGAGGATTTGGCCCAGACAACGGATGTGGCGGAGACGCTGAGGGAGAGCGTCCGCAGGCTGGAGGAGGAGAAGGGCCGGCTGACCTGCCGCTGCCAGGAGCTCCTCAACCAGATCTCTGAGGCAGACCGGGAGGTGACCAAACTCCGTAGCCGGCTGGAAACAGAGGAGGCCGACTACTATACACTGGAGCACTCCTATGAGAGGGCGTCGGAGGAGTTCCAGAAGATCAGCCGTGTGCTCCAGGAGAAGGAGGAGGAGATACGGCAGACCAAGGAGATGTACGAGAGACTAGTGGAGCGCAAGGAGGAGGACCTGAACGAGGCCCTCATCAAGATGGCCGCCCTGGGTAGCAGCCTGGAGGAGACTGAGCAGAGGCTTCAGGCCAGGGAAGCGCTGCTCTGCCAGATGGGCGAGGGCCTAAGGGGCCAGAGCGAAGCCTGCAGTGCGGAGACAGACCTGCAGACCAAGCTGGTGGTGGCAGAGGACCGCATTGCAGAGCTGGAGCAGCACCTCAATGCCCTGCAGCTGGGCTATGCTGACCTTCGGATGGAACGCCAACGAGCCCAAGAGGGGGCTCTCCATGCTCGGGAAACAACCAAGGAAAGGGGCCAGTCGTTCTCCAACTCCTTGCCAACGAACACAGACTCCTCCCTGACCTTTGACTTGGGTTCCAAGGTGAAGAGCTCCTCAGACGGTGATGAGTCTCAAGCGAAAAGGCAGAGGATACGGTTCTCCAGCATTCAGTGCCAAAAATACATCCAATCAGAGGACCTGGAGACCAGTAATGCAGACAACACTTCCTCAGACATAAGCGAAGAGATTAGCCAAGACTTCCAACCGTCCATGGAGACCAACTCTTCCGATATTACATTCCAGTACTGCAGCGACCCAGAGAAGTTTATTTCCATCATAACTGCCCTGGAGATCAAGCTTCTGGCCACGGAGGAGAAGCTTAGAGACCTCACCCAGAAGCTTGAGGAGCAGCGGGTGGACCAGCCAGAGGGTCTGATGGAGGGACAAGGCTCCTGGGCAGGGACTGATTCAGAGCTCCAGGAGCTCAATGCTAGACTCCAACAAGAAGAGGCACCCAGCAGTGCCCTCTCTGGGCCAGTTAGTCAGATTACAGCTGCTAAGCACCAATATGCCAAGGCCCTAGTCTGTGTAGAGTCCAGTAGGGAGAAAGTCAGGGGTATTCTAAGTAGTCATTGCCAGGGAAATACAGGGCTGCAGCTCCACACTTTGTCTGAGATCGAGAATGAATTAGTTAGTGCAACGTTGTACATTAGAGAGGGCGGGATGACATGGAATGAGCACCCGTCAGAGGTCACACAAAGTCAAGCCCAAGAGATTCACAAGACCAAAGCATCGGAGGAGGAAACGATACGACTCTTTGCCAAAACACTGTCTTTTGAGGCAATGGTTTTGAATAAGATGGCTTTTTTGATACAGAATCCAGACTCGGACCTTTTGCAACGTCTTATCGACATATGTAGAGAGACTGAGACCATCAAAAGAAGTGATGGCGATTGTGTGGCAATTGTTTATGCAGACGTCTTGACCAGGAAGCTAATGTTAGAGAGTGCCTTCTGGGCCGAGGTGGAGAAAATGGAATCCCATTGTGAATTGATGCAGGGAGAAAGCTCAGATGTTAAGTCAACAGTGGCTAGTATGTCCCTTGAGGCTAATGTTACTGTTATCTATAACACCTGTGTCAAAGCTGAATTATCGCACTCTCTTCAGAGTCTTAAGAGCTTTTATGAGGAGAAGTTCAAAATGCTCAAAAGGGAATTGGCCCAAGCCCATGGGAGCTTACAACAAAGGGAATCTGCTTTGAAAGAGATTATCCAAGCTCCCAAAAGACTTGATTTGAGAAAAGTCCTTCAAGACGGCAGTAATGAGTTTGGCTTTAGTGAGGAGCAGAGTTTGGCTGACATAAGTGAACTGGCTCCCTATATGGAGCAGATTGAAATGGAGGAGGCACAGGATTTGGCTGAGGAAGTAGTGGATAGACACTTAGTGGGAGACGTGCCATCTTGTAGCGTTGACTCTGTTGAATCTCTGCAAGTTGGGCGAGACAACTTGGCCGCTGAGCTAGAGAGACAGGCAGCTATCCTCCACAGATTTTCCCAAGCGATTGAGAGCGGCAGCCATCCTGGCTTAGCCAATATTATCCAAGCAAACTCAAGTTACCAATCCACCCTCAACCTCACGGGTGGCTCCCTTTGCATGCGTGAGGCGCTTATCCAGGCCCAGGTGGCCTACGTAGCCTGTAGGCTAAGAGCCGACCACGAGCGGGACTTGGTCCGATATCGGCAAGCTGGCCATAGCATGGACGTACTTGTCCAGGAGCACGCCTGCACTGTTGGTGCCATTCGGGAGCGCTACGAGGCCTCCCTACAGGAGGAGCGCCAGAGCTTCACCTGTACAATGGCCTCCCTTCAGGATGAGAACCAGGCCCTGAGAGGGGAAATGGGCCAGCGAGTGGAACAGCTCTCCCAGCAGCAGGAGCGGCTGGCCCTCCTGGAGGAGCGCTTCCACAGGGAGACTGAGGAGCTGAGGCAGAGGCACCAACTGGAGCTGAGTCAGGCGGAGCAGGGCCGGGCCTCCACCGAGCTGGCCCTGATGGAGACCACGGCCGACAGCCAGCGGAAGCTGGAAGTCCTGCTGGTGGACATGGACACCATAGAGGAGCGCCACGAAGGCCACCTAAGGAGACTGGAGGAGCAGTTCCAGGGGCAGATCCGAGAGCTGCAGCAGGTCCACCAGGAGGAGATCCAGAGGCTGCACGCCCACTACACTGAGACCATCCGCTCCATCCAAGACCAAGAGGATAGCGGAAGCAAGGGCGATAGTAGCCCTGAGTCGGGCCACTCTCAGTCTCCACTACCCGAGGAGGTCACCCCATCCACTGAGCAGGCTTGGCCCATGGAGGAAGAGGAGCAGGGTAAGGGGGAGGAGGGTCGGGCTAGGGTGGCGACGGACCCCATGGTAGTCCTGAAGGACAGGATCCAGGAGCTGGAGACCCAGATGGACACCATGAGGGACGAACTGGAGACCAAGCATCTGGAGGGAGATGTGGCCAGCCTGAGAGAGAAATACCAGAGAGACTTTGAAAGTCTAAAGGTTTTTGTTCTTCCTTTCTTAACGTCGTAAATTGTAGTCTTCATGTGGTAAGCCCAGTAGTAGAGCATGACTGAATAGTTGGTTGTTACAATCAGTCAAACTATGGGAATTGCAAACATTATTATTAGAATAATTTGCCATATTCTTGGGTCATTACATATGAAATCAACTGAAAAATCTCCGGATTGGGGGGGCACTCTGGTCCAGAAATGGCACTACATCCATTTCTCCCATGGCCAAACATTCATGGATACTTTTGTAGAATGTGGTAAGGATGATTTGATGATTTCATATGGAATTATCCTATTAAATATTAGTTTGATCTACAACATAATTGTTATCCACATAGTAGCATACAATACAAATGCCTTCTATACCATACCTTTCTCCCGGTTACTCTCTAACCATAATATATTACCCCCACACAGACAACAATGCCCAGTCTCTGTAACAAGCAACATTATGTTTAGAAATATACTAAACGCTGAACTATGAATATATGCTGTTTTAGTATCTGAAACCAATTGCAGAAATGTTGATACACATGTTTCTAGAAAGACAGATTAAAATCTTATTCGATGTCCTCTTCTTTGCCCTGATAAAATTGGCTGCCTTTAACACACTCCCTCATACTAACATTGCTTGGCTTCTGATCAAAAAATGCTTGCATGACTTTCTCAGATGTAATTCTGCTTGCACTGGTAAATAATGCACCATGAAGACTAGTCAAGAGCACATAACACAAATGGGACTGACGTCTCACAGACCGTCCCAAGTTAGATTACTCCGATCGCTTGAGCATACTAAATTTCATCATAAATCTGGTAAGGATAAGGAAGCATTCTTTACTCAATTATTTAAGCCCTTAATAGCATACTACTACGCCATGGGGAGCTTTAACAATGCCAACAATATTAACCCCTTCTCCCCCAGGCTACATGTGAGCGAGGCTTCACAGCCATGGAGGAGACCCACCACAAGGTCGTCGAGGACCTCCAGAGGCAGCACCAGAGGGAGGTCTCCAAACTACTGGAGGAGAGGGAGAGGCTACTGGCTGAAGAGACGGCCGCCACCATCGCTGGTAAAGATTAGCACCTGCATTGGCCAATCCCTAGTGTTTGCCAGATTTGGTCGATTCTTTTTGCCGCCTACAATTGTAATGACTCTGACCGCTAGCTTTCTGTGTTCCAGCTATTGAGGCTATGAAGAACGCACACCGAGAGGAAATGGAGAAGAACCAGCGCTCCCAAATCAGCGGACTGAGCACCGACATCGACGAGCTGCACGAGCAGTATCAGTAAGTCCCTATTTTGGTTGGGAACACAACTGGTACGTAGCAGACGATGGCAGAGATTTGAATGACCGTAGTGAGCTCCATATAGAGAGACACTCAACACCATATGTATTTGGACAAATGTGTCATATGAGGCGGAATGTTGCCTTTTATTTGAGGGTATTTTCATACATACGGTATCTGTTTTGCCTTTTAGAAATGAAGGTACTTTATATATCTAGTCCCTACATTTGAAGAAGTCATACGTTTTTTGGTCAAATTCACTTATCGTATATTAAAGTAGTAAACTGTTTTAGTATTTGGTCCCATATCCTTACAGACATTGACTACATCGTTGCACACAATGACTGACTTTACAAACGTGTTGGATGCATTTGCAATATGTTTTGGTTGTGTTTCTGATTATGTTTTGCCTAATAGGAACTGAAGGGTGAATAATGTTCTGTGATTTGAATAGAAGATGTTTCTGATTCTGAAGATGTTTTCTATTGTGGATGCTACCATGATTATGGATAATAATGAATGAATCGTGAATAATGATGAGTGAGAAAGTTAGACGCACACAGATCAGACCACCCTGTTGTTGGTAACGGTGAGCGGTTAGAATGTTTTGTTGTAACCTCTGTACTTTTCTCACTCATCATTATTCATTGTTTATTCATGATTTTTCTTCATCATTGCGTTAGAAGTGTTCCAAAACATCTTAGCTCTTGGAAATATTAATAATTGGAAAATGTTATGCTCTTTTCAAATTAAACAAAATACAGGTAACTGCTCAAATTAAGGAAACGCTGATATAAAGCGTTGGACCACCAGAACCGCCAGAACCGCTTCAGTGCACCTTGCCATAGATTCTACAAATGTCCGGAACTCTATTGGAGGGATTCGACACCATTCTTCCACATGAAATTCCATAATTTGGTGTTTTGTTGATGATGGTGGAAAACGCCGTCTCAGGCACCGCTCCAGAATCTCCCGTTAGTGTTCAGATTGGTTGAGATCTGGTGACACACACACGTACACACACACAC
Organism: Salvelinus namaycush; assembly: GCF_016432855.1. NCBI lineage: Eukaryota > Metazoa > Chordata > Actinopteri > Salmoniformes > Salmonidae > Salvelinus > Salvelinus namaycush. The sequence goes on from NC_052310.1 coordinate 19,154,425, forward strand.
ACACACGCGCGTGCAAACAAACCCTTTAAACCCTCTACGCTCCTTTGAGACCCCTCTTTCAAAGTCACTAAGATCTCTTCTAGCCATGGTAGCCAAAATGCTGGGCAACGAAGGCATTTTTTATACATGGCCCAAAGCATGATGGGATGATTTAATTGCTTAATTAACTCAGGAACCACACTTGTGTGGAACCACCTGCTGTCAATATACTTTGTGTCCCTCATATACGTCCTTTATTTTGGCAGTTACCTGTACCTTGCTCTCGTTATGGCTTTTAGAATTGAATTGTTTGTTATAATTACTCCAGTCATCTTTCTCCATTCAGTTCCTATTGGGCAAAACATAACGCAAAACAAACAGCAAATGCATTCAATGAGTTTGTAGAGTCACAAGCTTGATGTAGTCATTGCGTGCTAGGAATATGGGACCAAATACGAAACTTTGAACCACTTCAATACACTACAAGTGAATTTGTCCAAATTCTTATGACTTCTTCAAATGGAAGGAATAGATGCATAGTGCTTTCTTTTATAAACGGTAAAACAGAATACCCTCAAATAAAAGGTGACATTCTGTACTGTCGACTCATGAAACATTTGTATAGAGACAAATAAAAAATGTTAGCTTCACTTTCCAAATACATGTGGTGTTTAGTGTATATGGGCCCATAGGTAGCCAATCAATCAAAACTGACTTGTATAGCTAGACCTTTTTACTGATGCATTTGCCACAAGGTGACAGTGGCAACTAGTAAAAAAGACTCCCCGAAGTCTCTTCGGGGAAGAGGGTTGTTATGCTTTGTGTATGCCTTCAAAGTATTCACCCCCCTTGACCTTTTCCACATTGTGTTGTGTTACAGCCTGAATTTAAATATATATAAAAATATATAAATATAAATTGTTTGTCACTGGTCTACACACAATAATGTCAAAGTGGATTTACGTTTTTTTAAATTTTACAAACGTGTTAAAAATGAAAAGCTGAAATGTCTTGAGTCAATACGTATTCAATCCCATTGTTATGGCAAACCTAAATAAGTTCAGGAGTAAAACATTTGCTAAACAAGTCACATAATAAGTTGCTTGGACTCACTTTTTGTGCAATAATAGTGTTTAACATGATTTTTGAATGACCACCTCATCTCTGTACCCCACATACAATTATCTGTAAGGTCCCTCAGTCGAGCAGTGAATTTCTAACTCAGATTCAACCACGAAGACCAGGGAGTACGGCCTCAGAAAGTAGCCTCAGAAAATAGGGCACCTATTGGTAGATTGATAAAAAAAATAAGTTTTAAAGCAGACATTGAATATCCCTTTGAGCATGGGGAAGTTATTAATAACACTTTGGATGGTGTATCAATACACCCAGTCACTACAAAGATACAGGCGTCCTTCCTAACTCAGTTGACAGGAGAGAGAGGAAGGAAACTGCTCAGGGATTTCACCATGAGGCCAACGGTGACTTTAAAACAGTTATAGTGGTTAATGGCTGCACTAGGAGAAAACTGAGGATGGATCAACAACATTGTAGTTACTCCACAATACTAACCTAAATGACAGAGTGAAAAGGAAGAAGCCTTTACAGAATAAAAAATACAAAGTGTTATGTTTGGGGCGAATTCAAAACAACACATCACAGAGTACTCTTCATATTTTCAAGCATGGTGGTGGCTGCATCAACAACATTGTAATTACTCCAGAATACTAACCCAGTTGACAGTGTGAGAAGAAAGAAGCCTGTACAACAAAGACACTAAAGTAATACTGCAAAAAATGTGGCAAAGCAATTAACACTTTGTGTTCAGAACAAAAAGATGGTGCCGACAGACATGGCAGTTCTGCTTCTAGCTCCTAAGCAACTTTGGAGTATTTAGTTTTTATTTGTGTGTTATTTCTTACATTATTAGCCCAGAATGTTTTTTGTGTTATTACATAGAGCCGGAAAGAACTTTCGGATATCAGAGCGGCGGTAACTCACCAGCATTAAGACCAGGAATACGACTTTCCCGAATTAGATCCTTTCTTCGTACCCCCCAGGGCAATTGAACCGATCCCAGAGGCTGCTCCAAGATGCCGCCGGTGGAGAAGAAGTATTCGGAGTGGACTTCTAGTCAGACTCAGGATGCGTGCACACCATCTACCGCTTCCTGGTATGTTATTCGCTTCAGTATGCGGACAATAAAGTAGATGAGCTCAGGGCGAGGATCTCCTTCCTGAGAGACATCAGGGACTGTAACCTACTCTGTTTCACGGAATCATGGCTCTCTCCGGATATACTGTCCTCGTCCATACAGCCAGCTGGGTTCTCAGTACATCGCACAGACAGGAATAAAGAACTCTCCGGGAAGAAGAAAGGCGGTGATGTGATTTTGATAACGTACAGAAACCCGACCTAGAATACCTCACAATCAAATGCTGACCGCATTACCTCCCAAGAGAATTCTCTTTGGTTATAGTCACAGCCTTGTATATTCCCCCTCAAGCCGATACCACTACGACCCTCAAGGAACTACACTGGACTTTGTGCAAACTGTAAACCTCATATCCTGAGGCTGCATTTATTGTAGCTGGAGGTTTTAACAAAGCAAATTTGAGGAGAACGCTACCGAAGTTCATTGACTAAGACTCGTGCTTGGCCCCTAAGAGTGTGCAAAGCTGTCATCAAGGCATAGGGTGGCTACTTTGAAGAATCTCAAATATAAAATATATGATTCCATGTGTGTTATTTCATAGTGTTGATGTCTTCACTATTGTTCTACAATGTAGAAAATAGTAATAAAAAAAAATAAAGAAAAATGAGTAGTAGTTGACTGGTACTGTACATAGACATGGAGTCACTGGTCACTTTAATAATGGCACGCTAGTCTGTTTTAATAATGTTTGAATACTACTTTACACATTTCATATGTGTATATACTGTATTCTATTCTACTGTATTTTAGTCATTGCTACTCCGACATAGCTCATCCAAATATTTATATATTTCTTAATTCCATTATTTTACTTTTGTGTGTGTTGTGAATTGTTATATACTACTGTAATGTTGGCGTTAGGAACACAAACATTTCGCTACACCCGCAATAACATCTGCTAAATATGTGTATGTCACCAATAAGATTTTAATTGTTTGGGGCAAATCCAATACAAAACATTACGGGGTACCACTTTCCATATTCCACTTTCCATATAAGCATAGTGCTGGCTGCATCATGTTATGGGAATGCTTGTAATTGTTAGGGACTGTGGAGTTTTTCAGGATAAAAAAAAACTCAATTGAGCTATGCACAGGCAAAATCCTAGAGGAAAACCTGGTTGTCTGCTTTCCACCAGACACTGGGAGATTAATTCACCTTTCAGCAGCAGCACAATATCCTAAAATACAAGGCCAAATCTACACGAGTTGCTTACCAAGAAGACAATGAATGTTCCTGAGTTGCCTAGTTACAGTTTTGACTTAAATCTGCTTGAAAATTGATGGCAAGACTTGAAAATGGTTGTCTAGCAACGATCTTGACAGAGCTTAAAGAACTTTGAAAAGAATAATGGGCAAATATTGCACAATACGGGTGTGCAAAGCTCTTAGAGACTTACCCAGAAAGACTCCCAGCTGTAATCACTGCCTAAGGTTATTATTTTATTTTATTTAACCTTTATTTAACTCTAACATGTATTGACTCAGTGGTGTGAATACTTATGTAAATTTGATGTCTGTATTTAATTTTCTATATATATATTTTTTTATGTTGCTAAAAAATATCTAAACATGTTTTCACTTTGTCATTATGGGATATTGTTTGTAGATTTTTTAATACATTTTTAATTCAGGTTGTAACACAGCAAAATGTGGAATAAGTCAAGGGGTATGAATACTTTCTGAAGGCACTGTATGTACACGTGACTGTGTCTCAGGGAGGAGCTGCAGTCGATCCAGAGGGAGCTGGAGGTGTTGTCGGAGCAGTACTCTCAGAAGTGTCTGGAGAACGCCCACCTGGCCCAGGCCCTAGAGGCTGAGAGACAGGCCCTCAGACAGTGTCAGAGGGAGAACCAGGAGCTCAACGCACACAACCAGGTACACACATAACACGGTTTCCATTAGCCGGCAATTGTTAACCGGCCAAAAATGACTGGAAGAAAAAAGAAAAGAAAAAATGTTTTTTTCATTGATGGAAATATGAGTCATGTAAAGATTTTACTGAGTTACAGTTCATATAAGGAAATCAGTCCATTTAATTAAATTCATTAGGCCCTAATCTATTGATTTTCACATGACTGGGAATACAGATATGCATCAGTTGGTCCACAGATATATATTTTTTAAAAGGTAGGGACGTGGATCAGAAAACCAGTCCGTATCTGGTATGACCACCATTTGCTTCATGCAGAGCGACATCTCCTTCACATAGAGTTGCTCAGGCTGTTGATTGTGGCTTGTGAAATGTTGTCCCACTCCTCTTCAATGGCTGTGTGCGAAGTTGCTGGATAATTGCGGGAACTGGAACACGCTGTCGTACACGTCAATCCAGAGCATCCCAAATCTGCTCAATGGGTGACATGTCTGGTGAGTATGTTGGCCATGGAAGAACTGGGACATTTTCAGCTTTCAGGAATTGTGTACAGATCCTTGTGACCTGGGACCGTGCATTATCATGCTGAAACAGGTGATGGCGGCGGATGAATGACACGACAATGGGCCTCAGGATCTCGTCACGGTATCTCTGTGCTTTCAAATTGCCATTGATAAAATGAAGTTGTTTGTTGTCCGCAGCTTATACCTGCCCATACCATATCCCCACCGCCACCATGGGGCACTCTGTTCACAACGTTGACATCAGCAAACCGCTCACCTACACAACTCCATACACGCTGTCTGTCATCTGCCCGGTGCAGTTGAAACTGGGATCCATACGCGAAGAGCACACTTCTCCAGCGTTCCAGTGGCTATCGAAAGTGAGCGTTTGCCCACTGAAGTCGGTTGCAGTGAGGCCGAACTGCAGTAAGGTCAAGACCCTGGTGAGGATGAAGAGCACGCAGATGAGCTTCCCTGAGACGGTTTCTGACAATTTGTGTAGAAATTATTTGGTTGTGCCAACCCATAGTTTCATCAGCTGTCTTGGTGGCTGGTCTCAGACGATCCCGCTGGTGAAGAAGTCAGATTTAGAGGTCCTGGGCTGGCATCGTTACACATGGTCTGCAGTTGTGAGGCCGGTTGGATGTACTGCCAACGTTGGAGGCTTATGGTAGAGAAATAAACATTAAATTCTCTGGCATCAGCTCTGGTAAACATTCCTGCAGTCAGCATGCCAATTGCACACTCCCTCAACTTAAGACATCTGTGGCATTGTCTTGTGTGACAAAACTGCACATTTTAGAATGACCTTTTAATATCCCCAGCACAAGGTGCACCTGTGTAATGAGCATGCTGTTTAATCAGCCTCTTGATATGGGCCACCTGTAAGGTGGCTGGATTATCTTGGCAGAGAAATGGTCACTAACAGGAATGTAAACAAATTTGTGCCCAAGATTTGAGAGAAATAAGCATTTTGTGTATATGGAAAATTTCTGGGGTCTTATTTCAGCTCATGAAACATGTTGCGTTTATATTTTGTGTAGTATAACTGTAAAAAAATATGATAATTTAGCTATTTGATTTTGAATTTTAGGACCCTTGTTGGTATCGTTTTGTTGGGGGGTTTGGGACCCCTGTAGGTATCAGTTTATTTTTTTATTGTTGCTTGATAAAATAATGAATTTGGCATTTACTACTATACTGTAGTCCATGAAACGCATTGAATAAAACGTTAATAAGTGGCAAAACAGAGAGTCAAAAACTAAATCATAAGGGATGAGGTTTTGAAGTGTCTTTCCTGTATCTAGGAGATATAAGAAATCTTATTTTGCCACAAAACTACATCCATACTTCCATTCATTTTTTAAAACCGGTACCATTTACATTCAGACGAGTCCCGTGACACTTGTGGGGGTTGTAGACCAAATCGGAGAACACCGTGGTGTTAGTTTTTAGCCTAAGCAGTTCGGACGCTACAGACAGAAGTTGGCACATCGGCAGTACCGACTTCAGACGAGTCCTGTGGGGGTTGTAGAGCAAAACGGAGAACACATTCGTGTTTGTGAGTCATCTGTTCATTGGTATGTAGGCTACGTTCCCTTCGGACTGCCGCGCAGAGAAGCACGAGATTGAACTTCACTCAGCTTTCTAGAGTTTACCTTTTAGTTTACAACGTCATCCACGTTTCGTGTACTGTGGGAATTGTGCTCGAATCAATGCAATATAAGCCACTTTCAATGTAACATACCGAAAGAAAATGAACTATGCAAGACTTAGTATGCAAAACTAACTGTGCAAGAGATTTTCTTTGAAGGCAGAGCGCATTGGAGTAGGATTCTGTTGCATTGATATGCACAACTCAGGCCCGTACTTTACACAGACAGGTGAGCCATAACCAATCAGAGCTGCAGTAGGCCTATATGCAAATATCCATTGCCATATATGGATTTGTGCCATTCACTTTGAACTGGACTGTGTTTATAATATGAGCGGTCACGAGTAAATGTACTTGTTTTGAGGTCAAAGCAAGAGCTGCATGTCGCCACCTGTGCACATTTGTTCATATTTAGTGCTAGTTAGTGAGTTTTTTTATGTCTTAAAGAGGTGGTGTTGTATTTTGAGACTCTTGATTACGCTAAGTAGCCAATAGAGTGTAGCATGATTTGTCTGATTCGCTGTAATAATGACATGGGAATGATAATGCATTTTATTTTGTAATGTGATTTCTTGCATCAAACAGTGCAACATGTTCAGTCGCCACCTTATCTCAAGGACAAGTGGATAAACAGGTTTAATGGAATGTAGGCCTACATTAAACACCACACATTTGCTGCTTCTGTAGGCTGAATGATAGAACAGCTATTTCCATGCTAAAATGTTATGGGATGCATTTTCTCCATTTGTTTTTGATGGTAGGCCACTCTGGATGGCCTACATTATGATCAAATAGCCACAGTAGCCTACTTGGCCACTGTAACTGTAACTTAAAGCGGGTACAGCCTCAGTGTTCACAGATGAGTTACGCAGAATTTTCACAATGTTCAAGTTTGCGCTTAGCAGACCTGAAATTTGCTCAGTGACAAAAACATTTTTTTGAGGGAACATTGTTTGTAGGCCAAAATCGTTCAGACGCTGCAGACGTTTTCATGAAAAGACGGATTTTTGGGATGTCTCATGGTCTTCCAAACACTGCTGTGACTCGGTCACCTTCCACCGCAGATGTGGAAGGCCGACATAGCCGGATGCAAATATCAGATCTCTAGTTTAAACTGACGGGTTTTGATGAGGATTGTGTGCTTGTTACTTGTTATGCACGGGTTCATCAATAGATTTAAGGATTAACAGAAATTAATGTAACCAAATGACGGGGATTAATGGTACATTTACTACTGGTAAATAGTAATGGAGAATGTAAAAAAATACAGTAATCGAAAGGCTAAACAATTCACACAATGAATGTGCAAGAATTGGCGGGAGACAGCTGAGCCATGCTGGAGAGAAACTCGCCTATATCTTCGCCTCACACCCATCCCCTTCTTGTCTCAACATTTTAAATTATACTCGCACATATTTTAGATGCTTTTCACTGACAGCCGCAACTCAAATATCAGCTAGGCCTATTGCCACGCGCACTGCCCAAATTGCAGGCTTCCCAAAGGCATAGGCCTACGAGCTTGTGATTTGAAACAATCCTCAGCTATTTTTCTTAAAGAAGCTAATGATCCTCGATTCCTCTGTGGCTACGTCATGCTTTCTGGTGAAGTATGTTAAATGATTGTATTTATTTCTGTATATACAGGAGTATTTATATAATGTTAGCACATGTATTTCCATTTACTTCCCTATTGGATGCACCGCTGTGCCATTTTCTTTCCTGTTCAATTGGTTTTCATATCGACTTCCTTTCGTTGTCCAGAAGCCAAAGGCACCATCCTAGTTGTTGCGTATTTAGATTCCCCCTCTGCCACGTATGGAACTGCTATCAGGTGCACTGTTTAGAATGTTTTTTTCCCGCAAATTACATTTTGGCAAATGTTTGAAAATCACGTTTTATTGGCTGCTTCATTACATGAGTTGCATGTGCTGTTAAGACACATTACCGTGATTTCTGTAATTCTGAGCACCGTGGGCAGACGCCCTAATAGGTTATGCACCCAAATGCAGATGGGTCCGGAAAATTCCAATCTTCCCAGTCATGTTGTCCGGCGCCTAACAGAAGCCCTGACACATACGCTGTGTGATCCTGTTGGCCTTGAAACAGTCCGGATGCCCCAGTTGAATAATGTGAACTCTGACCTCTGTGTGACCGACCTATAGGAGCTGAATAACCGTCTGACCGTGGAGATCACACGCATGCGCTCCTGCTACAGCGGAGAAACGGCCCTGTCACCCTTCACCCAGGGCAAGGACCTCTATGAACTGGAGGTACTGTACTCTCTGTCTCACACACACATTGGCCACACTGGTGTTCTGTATTTGATATCTAACTTTATTTACTGTACATCTCAATTTTAGGTCTTATTGCGTATCAAGGAGTCCGAAATCCAGTATCTCAAACAGGAAATCCATTCGCTGAAGGATGAACTTCAGTCTGCATTAAGGGTATGGAAAAACACGCTCTTATCCTCAATCTCTTCTATCAAGACCATGTCAGTTATTCTAAACACTGTTCTTTGAGGACTAACCTTTCGATGTCCACCAACAATATAACCTGGAATCCAAAATATGATGCTCCGCTTCCTCAGTGTTTCACTGAACCGTAGAAAATCAGTTTGGATCCCAGGCTACCAAAAAAACACCAAGTTTGAAGTCGATGGCTAAATCAGCGGGGGTTTTTTATCCTCTTTTTTTTAACAGGATAAGAAATATGCCACAGACAAGTACAAGGACATCTACACAGAGCTCAGCATCGTGAAGGCCAAGGCTGACTGTGACATCACCAAGCTGACGGAGAAGCTACTGGTCGCCACGGAAGCACTGGGGGAGAGGAACGTGGATGGGTCGGATACCCCTGGATATGGTTAGTGGGAAACCATAACCCTCTTGGACCCCTATTAATTTTAGAGTTACTTGCAATGTCTAAAAATGGGTCAGCTTGATAGGGGGGAAAAACGCTATGACAATGATTAATTTATGTCCACACGCCTTTTTTTCACCTAATTTTGTTTTTGCAGATATCATGAAATCGAAAAGTAATCCAGATTTTTTGAAAAAGGAACGATCGACTCTCTCCAAGCAAATAAGAGGTGTCAGATCAAAGGTACGCTAATGTGGACATTCCTGATGCAGACATCCCCCCTGGGTTTTGTTGTAAATGTTGTCATTCAACATATTTGTTCACCATTTTAGAATCGTGTGAGTGTGTACACATGTGAACGAGTGTAGGTGTGCACATATAGATTACTGCTGTTAGTGTGTGTTTGCTTACGGGTCAGTCCGTCAGTCATGTTTTATATGTGGTAAGCTTGTCCTCCTGTCTTCCCACATCAGTCCGTCACTGAACAGGTCATCTGGGATAGCTGACACCCCCCTTGAGGGGTGATTCTCCCCCTTACCCCAAGATGTAGGTATAGCATGTCCTTGAGTGAGCATGTCCCACCCCAACCACACAGCATGTTGCGCTCTATTACCCTTGCCCCTCCTCTATGCCCCCTCCATCGATGAGGGCCCAATAAAACTGGTGCAATGAACTTTCACTTGATTTAGTACAGCAGAAGGTAAGACATGCAGGTCTTACAGAGTGGTAAGGTCTGCCTTGCAGGAGCATGGGTTCTTCAGTGCCTAGAATGAGTTGAAACAGAAAACACAGCAACTACCCCATCACTGTTTTGGTAAAAAGCTTGAGGGATGGGGCTGGAGAAATGTAACCACTTTCAAATTCATAGACAGGGCTATGGATGCAAGGACTGACCATCCATGAGATCAACATGATAGTTTTTACCTTGAGGCTTTTTTTTTTACCTTTATTTAACTAGACAAGTCGGTTAAGAACAAATTCTTATTTACAATAACGGCATACTGGGGTTAACTGCCTTGTTCGGGGGCAGAACGACAGATTTCTACCTTGTCAGCTCTGGGATTCGATCCAGCAACTTTTCGGTTACTGGCCCACGCTCTAACCACTAGGCTACCTAACTTGGGATATGCCGAACACACATTTCCAATTCACACATGCGTATAATACACACTTGTACATGTGAAATAGGACAAATAAGCACCCACCAAATTATTATTATTACACTTTGCTCCCAGTACTCTCAAATGTCTTTCTGACCACATCTTCTCTCCCTCGTCACCACTGGTTTATGAAAGGGCTGGATAGGAGCGTCCATATTGACTCACCTGTCATGTCCTGTAAGATCAGTGGTCATGAAGGAAAGGGAACGAGGAAAGGAAGCTTACTACAGTAAGCCTATTGGGGCACAGCAAATATATGTGTGTGTGTTGCGTGGACTAGGAATTACTAGTCACCTGCAGTAGCTGTGGAGAATACTAGAGTAGCCCAGTATATGTAATGATCCCAGTATAAGCTGGAATGCCATTTTTCTTTTAAATCCTTGAACGTTATCAACTTGGTGATCCCCCTTGGTCAAACCACTGCTTGGGTGTGCAGTTTGGGCTGGAGATGGGGGCAGTGGTTTGGATGTCTTTGAAGTACAGTACAAAGGAGGTACCCATGAAATAACTAATGTTTGTACCACAATGAGCCCAGGAAACTTCTCTCCCTTACCTGGTCAGTCAAGGAACTTACATTAACTGTGGTGTTCTGTTGAATAACTTTTGTCTGTGAACATTTCTGTTTTTATTTTGTCTGTACGGCACATAAACATGTCACAATGGTTGTTTTTGTGTTGTGTCTGGTATGGTTTTGTGTTGTCTTGTATGTTTGTTTTGTCTGGTATGTGTGTTTTGTCTGACTTGCATGACTTTGTCATTTAGCATCCCAAACGTCACCAACACACCTTGAGTGGTCGTAATCGAGTCCCCATTTTTAAAATGTCTGTCAGAATGTCACCATTTAGATGACATGTCAGCCAAGTTGATGTTAACTTTAAACCCTACTCCTGGTTTCTTTACTGTGATTCACCAACATAACACCCCTAAATAAGATAATATTCTCTAACGGTGAATCCTGGGCTCTTGCCAGGCCGAAAAGTTACACTTGTGGTTATTTATATGAATAATGCTTAACATGAATAGTGTTCTGGCCTTGAAGCCAGACAATATATTGGTTTAAATTTAATTGACACATTTTCTTTCTCTCAGAGCCTCAAAGAGGGACTGACCGTGCAGGAGCGCATGAAGCTGTTCGAAGCGAAAGATTCCAGAAAGATCTGAATATTGTGGATTCTGTGTTTCTTTTGCACACTTCACTCAAATTAAAATGGCGATCAGACTGCAAAGAGCACACCCCCACCAGGAAGATTAACATACACGTACAACTCTCTACCGTGATCCTGGACTAACTGCACCCCGTTCGGAATAGAAAGTGCTCTGACTTAATTCAAGTTTTTTTGTTGCCTGTTTTGATTCTTTGAAAGCTTTTTAATATGCTATGATTTCTCATTTACACTGTTTAATTCTGTGAATATGCTTCACGATTCTTGCAGCTGTCAATCATGGCCTTGACGTGTTAGAAATGTAATACAGTGATAAGTATATCCACTCTCCTGGGAATTTAAATATGTTTTGGGCTGCATTGCAGTTACGAGAGGGCTTATTAGGGATAGCATTTATCTTCCATTTTGTTTTTGGCTTCTCAGTTTCGTAATCCACTGAAATGCCAAAACAGAGGGGTTTGGTTCAGTATAATAATCTGTCCCAATAGGAATCCGTTGGAATATCTGCTGTAGTGTTTTGTTACCACAAACAACAATTGCTATTTCTAATTATGATGTTGTACGTGTTTTAAATAAGTGGCTGTTCCACTTGTTGTAAATAACTACTGGAAGAGATATGTAAGAGTAGGGTTGACCAGGGATTGTGGTGGCATCTGGTGACTACTTGATTTACTTGAGGAAACTGATTTAGTTTTTTCTAAAATGTTGGTGTAGTGGTTTCAAGCCAACTATATACCGTGCAACCAAACTTCACGGCTAGGCTACTGTCAAATAACCTAACTCGCTACTGATAACATACGCCTTTTCTCTTTGCAGCTACAAGGAACTGGAGTTGTCGATGGTTGTTTTGGCTTTCGTGTGAGGTTTTCAGCCCAGAAAGTTGACCTATTGTAGAGCTTTGCATGACTGTTAATTTGAATTGGTGAATTTATCAATTCCCATCATTTTTCCTTTTGTGTTTTAGTGATTGTTCAGTTTGAGCAGACCTCTCCTCCGTAAGCTTTTGCTTTGCTTCACCGCTCTGTCTTTTTTTTATTTTGACGCTGGGAGGTGAAATGTTTAACTGAACATGCCTTTCACTTGGTCCAATGCCCTGACCTCTTAAAACCCCTTTGTCTTTCTGGCTCGTTTGAGTTAAAAGATAAACACATTCACAAAACCTGTGCAGCTATGGAAACACTGTATAGTATTCAAAGCACGCCTTGTAAATATACTGTATGCCACACAGAAGTTTTTTGTGTTACGTTTTAAATCTGTACCTTGCTTACTAGCAACATATGCTTACATATGAAAATATATATATGAATATTTTTTATTTTCGTTTGAATGTAAAACGTCAAATAAATTAACCGTTTCTGAACCTTGTGTGATTGTTCTTGAATTACATTTAGACTCCATTGACACCAAATGTCTGCCATTTTGTTTGATGCTTTTTACTGTTGCAGGGTAAAGGTTCTCCACAGATGTCTTTGAAGTATAACTGCATAACCAAGGGGTTCCTCATCTGGTGAGGTACATCCATATTTTCTTATGTACTTTTATTTAACTCGGCAAGTCGGTTAAGAACAAATTCTTATTTACAATGATGGCCTACCGAAAGGCAAAAGGCCACCTGCAGGGACGGGGGCTGGGATTAAAAATATGGGACAAAACACATCACAACAAGAGACCCCACAACACTACATAGAGACCTAAGACAACACAGCATGGCAGCAACACATGACAACACCGCATGGTAGCAACACCACATGACGACAAAAACATAGTAGCAACACAAAACAGACATTATTGGGCACAGACGACAGCACAAAGGCAAGAAGGTAGAGGCCACAATACATCACGCAAAGCAGCCACAACTGTCAGTAAGAGTGTCCATGATTGAGTCTTTGAATGAAGAGATTGAGATAAAACTGTCCAGTTGGAGTCTTTCAAGTCTCTAGCTGCAGCGAACTGAAAAGACGAGCGACCCAGGGATGTGTGTGCTTTGGGGAACTTTAACAGAATTTGACTGGCAGAACGGGTGTTGTATGTGGAGGATGAGGGCTGCAGTATGTATCAGGGATGTGTCCTATAAGGAGCATTGGTGGCAAATCTGTTGGCCAAATGGTAAATAACATTATTTTATTTAACCTTTAACTAGGCAAGTCAGTTAAGAACAAATTCTTATTTACAATGACGGCCTACCAAAAGGCAAAAGGCGTCCTGCGGGGACAGGGGCTGGGATTTAACAAATAATAATATAGGACAAAACACATCACCACAAGAGACCTAAGACAACATAGCAAGGCAGGTGATCCAGTCACAATTGAATATGTTCTTTAGTCCAGGAGTAGGTATTAACGGAATGGGAAGCCACACTTGGATGCTCCAGAGCCATTGGAGTAAGAGGTCTTGACCTTTTTTTTTGCCACCATGTTTGAAATCTTCACACGGTGTATGGAGCAAACCTGCATGTAGGAAGTCAAGTCCTCGCCGCCTCAAAGCCCATTGGAGGTGAGGGTCAGAGGGGCTGGACCTCTATCTTTCTCATTCAATGGGTTTTGAGAAGGAGAGACGAAGCTAGGAGTATGCAATTGAGATTATCCCTGAAGAAGTACTTTGATATGAGTCCATGTAGTCCTAACAGATCCAGCATTGTTAATCCTGGGTTTAATAACCTATGTCTTGGTCTTGGATTAGTCGATATTTGGACATCTAAATATCCTGATAAAAAGGACTTCACTTGGAGTAACAAGGACATGTCCAGACATTCTGGTTCATTAGATAATTCTGTAGTCAAGGTATCAATTGAACCATCAATTCTTACTGATCATAAAGTTATATTCTTATCTTTAAATGGTAATGGATCTGAAGTTAAACCGTATCTGAGTTATTGGAAACTCAATAGTAGACTGTTGGAAGATGATCATTTCAAGATGGATGCCAAATATATTATACAAGACAATTGGAGTCTTATGGGAAATATTGGAAATTAATGAAGTATGAAATTAGACAAACAGCCATGAAGAGAGGTAAAGAAATGGCTGAACTTAAAAGATTGAGGGAAGATAAACTTGTTAAGGAAATACTTTCTCTAATCTCTATGGAGGACCTTGATGAAGGAAAGTGTCAGTTATTCTCTTTACAACTAGAAATGGATCGAATGTATGAAGAGAGAGCAAAAGGGGCATTTGTAATATCAAGAAGGAGATGGTTGGAGGAAGGTGAAAAAAATACAAAATACTTTTACAATTTAGAAAGAAAAAATTCTGAATTTACATCTATTCATCAGCTTAATATACAGTGGGGAGAACAAGTATTTGATACACTGCCGATTTTGCAGGTTTTCCTACTTACAAAGCATGTAGAGGTCTGTCATTTTAATACAAATAAAATGCAAATTAATTACTTAAAAATCATACAATGTGATTTTCTGGATTTTTGTTTTAGATTCCGTCTCTCACAGTTGAAGTGTACCTATGATAAAAATTACAGACCTCTACATGCTTTGTAAGTAGGAAACACTGCCGATTTTGCAGGTTATCAAATACTTGTTCTCCCCACTGTAGATGGCAAAGAAAATGAAAACCCCAAAGATATTTCAAAATATGTTTCAGAATTCTATGGTAACCTTTATACCAGTAATGCCTGTCCTACTAGTGACATATCTGCCTTTCTAGACTCTGTCAAAGACTATGCAAAATTCATAGATAAAGACTTCCAAAAGTCTTGTGATGAAATTATTTCTATAATTGAAATAAAAACAATGTATCAGCAAGTTAAAAGAGAAGAAATCTCCAGGGAATGATGGCATTATTAGGGAATTCTATAAATATTTTCAGGATGATTATCACGGCCGATGCTGGAAGAAGACCAAAGTGCAGCGTGGTGAGCGTACATTTCTCTTTTTTTTTTTTAAATGTCGCCAACAAAACACAACCGTGACGCTTACAGGGCTATAGTGCCACTAACAAAGATAACTACCCACACTGAAAGGAAGGAAAAAGGGCTACCTAAGTCTGATTCCCAATCAGAGACAACGATAGACAGCTGTCCCTGATTGAGAACCATACCCTGCCAAAACATAGAAACATAGAAAACAAAACATAGAATGCCCACCCCAAATCACACCCTGACCAAACCAACTAGAGACATAAAAAGGCTCTAAGGTCAGGGCGTGACAATGATATTATTGAATTTATATTTCATATTTTTAAGGAGGCAATTGATTTACGGGTCCTGCCTGTTTCTATGACCCAAGGCCTCATTTCTGTAATACCCAAACCAAACAAAGATTCTATGATGTTAGAAAATTGGAGACCAATCACATTAATAAACAATGATGGAAAGCTACTTGCACCTATCTTTGCAGAAAGACTTAAAAAAGGTATTGACCAAATCATTGACGATACCCAGTCTGGTTTTATGAAGGGCAGACATATATGTAATAATATTCGACTAGTATTGGACTTGAGAGACTACAATGAGCACATTATGGAAGATAGCTTTATTTTATTTGTAGACTTTTACAAGGCATTTGATACAGTTGAACACTATTTTCTTTTTGTGACTCTTTAAAGTGTAATTAAGAAACTTTACAATAATAGTAACATCTCTGTTAAATTATCCCATGGTACTTCACAGAGATTCGACATTAGACGTGGAATTAAACAAGGATGCCCAATTTCTCCTTTCTTATTTTTTATTGGTCACACAAGTTATGGCACTTCATATAAATAAGGATAGTTTTAGGGGTATTCAGATACAAGACAAAGAGATAAAATGTTTACAATTGGCTGACGACACCACTGTTGTTTTGAAAGATGATAATGAAGTCAGGAAAGCTATTGAGTGTATTAATGACTTCTCACATGTATCAGGTTTATCTCTGAATGTTAGGAAATGTGAATATTTGCGTTGAAAAGATGTGACTTAAACTCAGTATGTAATATCCCTGTAAAAGATATGATCACATATCTTGGTATTAAAGTTAGCAAAGATCAGAAAGAAAGGGCCAACTTAAATGTCTCTCTTATTGTAGAGAAAATTGGAAAGAGATTTAACTCCTGGTTATTAAGAGATCTTTCTTTATCTGGACGTGTACTTTTATCAAAATCTGAAGGTCTTTCCCGATTAGTTTATACCTCCCTTGCCTTGGATGTTCCTCTGTCAGTAACTAAAATGGTTGATACTAAATTATTTAATGTCATATGGAGGAATAAACCTCATTATTTAAGAAAAGCGGTAATATGTAGCACCCAAGGTGAGGGAGGGTTGAATGCTCTGGATTTTAAAACCTCTAATATAATATTTAAGATTAAATGGATACAAAACTATTTAAGAAATAAGGATCGCATTTGGAATATCATCCCTGATTTAATATTCCAACAGATTGGTAGCCTAGAATTCTTACTCAAATGCAACTTTGATATGGGTAAATTCCCTATTAAGCTTTCAAACTTTCATAAACAAGTACTTCTAACTTGGAACCTGATGTACAAACACAATTCTTCCCCACATAGGTATACAATCTGGAATAATAGGTCTTTATTTTTCCAGAACTGGTATGACAACATTATTTGGGTTAAACAATTATTGAATAATGATGAACAACTATATGATTATCCAGAATTTATGAGAACACACAATGTTACATTCACTCCTGAGGAGTATCAAATTGTTGTTAGAGCTATCCCCAAAGGTGCTATTCTTCTTTTAGGAGAATATAACAATACTCCAAGTGCAACTGTTGAGGATTTTGTTGCCTCAATACAATTAGAAGGAATCGACATTTTAACCAAAAATGTAATAACATGAATATAAGGAAACTGTGTCAATATGTTACTATTCCCTCTGCTAAAATGTACTGGAATGCAGCCCTAGGACAAGTGAACTGGAACAAAGTTTCGTTGTTGTCTGGTAAATATTGTATATCTAATAAGGTGAAAGAAGTATCATACAAACTCATTCATAGAATCTACCCTGTAAAGACCTTTATTATACACAGATTTAAAATAGCTATTGATAACAAATGTGTATTTTGTGGTTGTGACCCAGAAACTCTTGACCATTTATTTTGGGACTGCTCTTATGTCAGAAGATTTTGGAGTGAGTTAGAAGATTTTATTTGAAAAGAAACGACTATTAATGTTAATCTGAGAGATCTGATATTATGTTTTATTTTGATCCAACTGATATGGACCCTGACTTAACTTTCATTGATAATTTGTTTATCTTTCATGGAAGATTATTTATCCATAAAATGAAGTGGGCAGAGAACAAAGCCCTTTTCACATTATTTAAGAGAGAATTTAAATATTATTTTGAAATGATCAGTAAATGTTTTTAAAAAAGCAATACGCACCATAAAAGTATTTAACAAATTGAAAATGAATCTTGATATGTAATACCCCTGTCTGTTAGGTTTATGTACTCTTGTTTGTATATTTCTGTTTTTTTTGTATTTGTGTTCATAATAAAATATAATTTAAAAAATGAGTCCATGTAGTATCTATCTGGGGTGTATTCATTGCATCTTGCAACGGAAACAGTTTACCGTTTAAGAACCAAACGGAAGTAAACTGCAAACTGAACGAACCGGGAATGGACCTCCCTTAATTTGTCCAATAGGAACTTGTTTTCGTTGCAAAATGGTTTCTGTTGCAAAACGTTTTGCAACACAATCGGTGTAATTAATTCACCCCTGGGCTCCATATCCAGCTAAAACAATTGCGTTTATGTGAAATAATTTAGCCAATCCAGTAATCTGACAATTTCAGACGTTAAAATCCACTGTATAGGTTTGTATTCACATGTTTTACATAACTTGTCACTAGTTGTTTTGCAAATTGACCATCAGGAGGCAGGATTTGGTTTCAACGAGAGACTTCAAGTGTAACACACCTCGTTTTCGTACTTTAATCTACAAATACGATAATTGATCTTGAAAGTTAACCTCATGGATGCTTTAAAATAATTGTATTTTTAATGTTCTCATCTTGACCCATTTTCGAGCATAGATCATTGTAATGGGGACGCGACATGGGAACAATTTATAGTCATTTGTTTCTTGGGGAAGATCATTAAGTGAGCACAAACAGGATATTGTTGTCATCTGTCAACAAAGCTGAAACTCTGATTATTTTTATATGTTTTAGTCCATTCAAATCAACTCTGGAGGCAATTATTTTGCTCGAACTCTATTTAGTTATTATGGTCATTTCATGTTCATGGGCTGTATATTTTCTGTTCGTTTCTAAACCTGTAATTGGGAGAACTTAGATTTCAAATTATGAGAAGCAGCTAGCTAGCCTGTATGGCCAGTCTATGTTTATGTCACATTCAGAAGTGAAATGGTAAGTATTACTTTTAATATAGTGAATGTTATTGGTAGCTAACAAAGCTGTCTTCAATGTTGTCCAACTGGTTTTAATCCCCGCCCAGAATTTTGGGTTGTCTTGACATCACTCATCGCTAGCTACCTGAAGTTTGTCGCACAGCAAAATGGACTTTTCCAAATTTCTGGACGATGATTTCGACGTGAAGGACTGGGTGAATGGGGCCTTCAAGATGCAGAAGGATGTGCCCGGGAAGGCAGATGCGCACGCGGCAACGCTGGTCATGAAACTGCAGTTGTTCATCCAGGAAGTCAACAATGCAATTGAGGGTAACTAAACTTTGGGACAACATCGGGAATCTATTGGTTGGACTCCCTAAGTTGTGAACGATCTGGTGGTTGGCGACGAAAAATAACCTTACCACAATGTAGCCGCGTCACCCCCCCCTCCTAGAGATTACAAATAGATAGTTTTTTTTGTAATCTCTAGGAACTATTTACCAGACAAAGTGAAACGTGTCCCTCGCTATCAAATAAACGTCTGATTCCAACTTTTGTCTGAACTGCACCATATCCCTGCTGCGGTATCCCAATGTTGTCCCAAGGCTAGGGTAACTGTGACATACTGTCAATTTTGTGTAAATGTTATTTTATTGCTGCCTGTTCCCCGAAACTACCAAGAAACATAACTATTCCAGGTTCAGTTAACTGAACTGGAACAACCAAGAGTCATAGGCTACAGTAACCCAATAATTGTCCAAGGACCTTGTTATTTTCAGAGGAAGACTGGCTCTGGCAGCCAAAACAGCCAAATATTCAATTTAAACGTGAGTCGATTCTCAATTGTGATACGGGTTTAGAAACATAAAGCCCTTTAATTTCATATCACATCAAAAATAATTCTACACTTACTGTACACTGTTTTAACAGACTTTATCGCAGTTGCAGCTGATTATTTTCCAGTTACAACACGTTCTGGTGGCTTTCTTCCATTACACACAGGTGTTCGGAGCATGCTAGATCGCTAATTAGAACAGGTGGTCACCTCTGTCTTCCGTAAACACGCGCTGTAACCTGGAGATATGGCCGTGTGGGAACACTAACCCTAAATAGTTAACCAAATAGCTACCCGGACTATCTGCATTGATCCTTTCTGCACAAACGTTTTTGACTCATGCCATACGCTGCTGCTACTGTTTATTATCTAACCTGTTGGCTAGTTACTTTATTCATAGTTATGTACATATCTACCTCGATTACCTCGTACCCCTGCACATTGACTCGGTACTGGTACCCAGTGTATAAAGCCAAGTTATTGTTACTCATTGTGTATTGATTATTATTTTCTATATTTTCTCTCTCTGCATTGTTGGGAAGGGCCCGTAAGTAAGCATTTCACTGTTAGCCTACACCTGTTGTTTACGAAGCATGATTTGATGTCTCCAGCTTCTTTGACCATTGACGTACACGATGGGAAACATTTGAATTGTATTTCTCCTTGTTCAGAGAGCAGTAACCAGGCCCTGCAGAACATGCCCAGAGTGCTGCGGGATGTGGAGGCCCTGAAGCAGGAAGCGTCATTCCTGAAGGAGCAGATGGTCCTTGTCAAAGAGGACATCAGGAAATTTGAGCAGGACACTGTTCAGTCCATGCAGGTATGGGAGCCATTTGCGTTATAAACACACATCAGACGGATACCTCATCGGAATTGACTTACGACTAAGCAAACACACACACCATGCAAATAAGCAGCACAGTCAGTCCATGTAGATACGGCGACATACACACAGTCGCATAATACTATAGTACTATGGGCAGGATATTGTCCTATTCAAATAGGATAACAAGCTCCCAGTACAGCAAATAAGTCGGAAGTTTACATACACCTTAGCCAAATACATTTCAACTCAGTTTTTCACAATTCCTGACATTTAATCCCAGTAAAAATTGTGATGGCCACTCCAATACCTTGACTTTGTTGTCCTTACGCCATTTTGCCACAACTTTTGAAGTATGCTTGGGGTCATTGTCCATTTGGAAGACCCATTTGCGACCAAGCTTTAACTTCATGACTGATGTCTTGAGATGCTGCTTCAATATATCCACATAATTCTCCTGCCTCATGATGCCATCTATTTTGTGAAGTGCACCAGTACCTTTTGCAGCAAACCACCCCCACAACATGATGCTGCCACCAACGTGCTTCACGGTTGGGATGGTGTTCTTCGGCTTGCAAGCGTCCCCCTTTTTCCTCCAAACATAACAATGGTCATTATGGCCAAACAGTTCTATTTTTGTTTCATCAGACCAGAGGACATTTCTCCAAAAAGTATGATCTTTGTCCCAATGTACAGTTGCAAACCGTAGTCTGGCTTTTTATGGCAGTTTTGTAGCAGTGGCTTCTTCCTTGCTGAGCGTCCTTTCAGGTTATGTCAATGTAGGACTCGTTTTACTGTGGATATAGATACTTTTGTACCTGTTTCCTCCAGCATCTTCACAAGGTCCTTTGCTGTAGTTCTGGGATTGATTTGCACTTTTCGCACCAAAGTACGTTCATCTCCAGGAGACAGAACTCGTCTCCTTCCTGAGCGCTATGACGGCTGCGTGGTCCCATGGTGATTATACTTGCGAACTATTGTTTGTACAGATGAACGTGGTACCTTCAGGCGTTTGGAAATTGCTCCCAAGGATGAACCAGACTTGTGGAGGTCTACAAATTTTTTTCTGAGGTCTTGGCTGATTTCTTTTGATTTTCCCATGATGTCAAGCAAAGAGGCACTGAGTTTGAAGGTAGGCCTTGAAATACATCCACAGGTACACCTCCAATTGACTCAAATGATGTCAATTAGCCTATCAGAAGCTTCTAAAGCCATAACATAATTTTCTGGAATTTTCCAAGCTGTTTAAAGGCACAGTCAACTTAGTGTATGTAAACTTTTGACCCACTGGAATTATGATACAGTGAAATAATCTGTCTGTAAACAATTGTTGGAAAAATTACTTGTGTCATGCACAAAGTAGATGTCCTTACCGACTTGCCAAATCTATAGTTTGTTAACAAGAAATGTGTTGAGTGGTTGAAAAACGAGTTTTAATGACTCTAACCTAAGTGTGTGTAAACTTCTGACTTCAACTGTATTTGTTGTCAGTTATACAGCACTAAGTCTTTGGCGTGTGGATTCTGTGTTGCAGGTCTTGGTGGAGCTCGATCAGGTCAAGTCTCGGATGCACTTAGCCTCCGATGCACTACAGGAGGCAGACAAATGGAGCACGCTCAGTGCAGACATCGAGGAGACCTTCAAGACACAGGTGGCGTCAAACTACCTCTAAAACCCTGCTCCACTCCCCTTAGTATACTGTAATATGTAATATCTCTCTGCACTAATTTAAGGATTCAGTGATTTGATATTTTAGGTGGCACAGGTGACCAAATATTCTTCTTGTTCAAAAATGTAGTACATATAGCCAATGTAGAAGTCTCTTGGTTCTTTGTAATATTCGGAGATACTATTTTCGGGATGTCGTAAAGGTAGACTATTATGACGTAGATGCAGAAAGTAAACAGTATAGTAGGGTTGATTTCCGCAACAGCTAAGAGCGTTGAAGCGTGAGGCTCAACTTCTCTGCTGTTTTGGTGCCCTGGCTACCATGCTGTGAACAGTGTGAAGTGAACCCATGCACATGCGCAGATACTGTGAGAGAGCAAAGTCTTGCATCTCGCTCATTTCAATATCTGCGATGCTGCATCATGACAACGTCATTTTGCTGAGTTGACTTTATAACAAGTGACCAACTCCTCAAAGGCAGAAGACATCCCACGTTAACAGGAACACACAAGCTCTAGTGATTTCCATTTAACCGGAACTTTCTGCCACTACCTCGTTCCCCCAGGACATGGCTGTAATCTCTTCTAAACTGACCGCCATGCAGAACAGCCTGGCTATGCTGGTGGACACACCAGACTACTCTGAGAAATGTGTGCACCTGGAGGCTCTGAAGAACAGGCTGGAGGCCTTGGCCAGCCCCCAGATAGTAGCCACCTTCAACTCCATGTCTGTAGGTAAGAGACGGTCTGCAAATAACTTATGATTGGGTTGAGATGGAATACTCAATCCGTATTAGTTTAGACCGGTCTTTCTGAAACCTGATTCTGACTAGGCTTATGGTTTTCTTTTCTTCTGCAGACCAAGCCAAGCTCTTTGTGAAAGTCTTCACAGAGATCGACAGAATGCCACAGCTTCTTGCCTACTACTACAAGTGTCATAAGGTATGTGTTACATTGTCACTGATTTTAATTTAGTGTAATTGCTTACATGGTTTATTTTGTAGGTATGTGTTTTCCAATTGTTGACTTGAATTCTCCTGTGTGTTTCCAGGGTCAGCTGGTGAGTGTGTGGCAGGACCTGTCTCAGAGTGAGCTGAGTCTAAATCAGCAGCTGGCTGAGTTCTACGACACCCTGCTCTCCACCTGGCACTCACAGCTACAGTGGAGCAGCCAGGTATACACACACACACACACACACACACACACACACACACACACACACACACACACACACACACACACACACACACACACACACACACACACACACACACACACACACAGTCTAGTGGTTTTTAAACTTTTTCAGGGGGATCCCATTTCTTTCGGAAAAATTTCTGGCCCCCCCCCCACCCCAAATCTAACCTTCAAATAAATTTAGATTTATACTTTTCTCATCACAATTAAAATAACCAATAAATACTTTGTTTTACTCAATAAAATTGTATTTTTCTAATTATCTTTCAAAAAAGTTAGTATATTGTCCCATACAATGATCTGTAATTCACCCCAATTATGTATTTCATTATGTGAAAAACTGGCAAAACACTGCGATTCCCACTCGACCCCGACTTTGAGTACCACTGCTCTGTATCATACCATAACACACGCGCTCCATCGTAACATAACACACACACAACTAAGTATCCTTCCCACACTGTATCATACAGCAACGCAGGTAGAGGCAGAAACCCTCAGGTTAGGGCTGCACAAGTAATTCAATTCACATCGAAATTGCAATATTGACATTTGCAGTGTCCATATCTCAAGAGATCCATATCGTATGCAATATTTTAAAACGGCCACTCGGCCGCGTCAGTTTTTAAAAGGTACTTTGTTTGTCATGTCTCATCTCTTGCGGCTGCTTTCCACAAGCCTTGCCCCATGTCACTCAAAGCAGCGCAGTTCCGCCTCCTCACTGTTCGATCCACTATAAGTTTGCATGCAGTTCCCGTCGTGCAGTCCACAGATTGTTCCAAACACAAAGGATGCTGCTTTCCACTTTGCTTCTTAATATAAGTATTTATATGATTCTGACCGTTCACCCAAGCGTTTTGATTTATATCACAATATGATTTAAAAAAAAAGCTATTATATTTTTTCGCCCATATCGTGCAGCCCTGCCCTAGGCATCCTTTCTCACACTACCATACATTTACACACCATGACTTACACTAATAGACTGTACAATAAAAAAATATATATTCTTGCTGTAAAAAAACATGTCCGCAGAGGGTCCACAATCTTCCATCTACAACGTGTCATCTCCAACCTAACCCCATGTCCCCATATGACTGTATATGAATCTATCTACCCTCCACCACCAGGTGTTTAAGAATCCATACGAGGTGGTGACAGTGCTGCTGATCCAGACCCTGGGGGCCATGGTGCCCTCCATCCCTGTGTGTCTGAGCACGGCCATGGAGCGCGCCCCCCAGGAGCAGCGGCTGGACACCCTGCTGGAGCTCCACCACACCGCTGCCACCTTCGGCAGGAGCCTGGCGCAGGCCATGTTGCCACACCTGGGTCTGTTCGCCTGCTACTGCGCCTATGTATTTATTTATTTATAGGCCTATCATTTGCACGTTAATCGACAAGTCTGTCAATGCTGAGGTGTAAAATAGTTTCGGCTTTAGCTGCACAGTTTATTTTCATCCGTAGTCCCTTGTTAATCAGCAGTGAGATTGATGATATAGATTATAAGATTGTAATGATATCAGCCCTGCGTCAAAATACTTGTCAAGTACTTGGAAGGTGGCCTTGATTTGGCTTGGAGTTTGCACTTTTGGGACTATTCCATAGGTAACATAATTACAGTAGGGAAACTGAAGTATTTGAAAGATCTGCCTATGACATGTTTATGGTAGTCTTGATAGTGACGCTAATTAATTGTATTGATATACATAACGCTGAATCCTAACTTGAGCTCCACCCAGGTAATTCAAACTTTTCCTTAGGGTTGACATCTGAGTGTTTTTGGGGGGGGGGGAAAGTTCAGTGCTCACAAGGTAGACTTATGTTGTGGTTGTACCTCTCAGGTGAGAACAACCTGCTGAAGGTGAATGAGCTGGTCAGTGCCCTGTATGACCCCTACAAACCCTACCAGCTGCAGTATGGAGACCTGGAGGAGTCCCACCTCCTCATCCAGATCAGCGCCATGCCCCTGGTGAGGCACATTTACATTTTAGTCATTTAAGAGACTTACAGGAGCAATTAGGGTAAAGTGCATCGGTTCGGGGATTCGAATCGGCGACCTTTTGATTACTGGCCCAACGCTCTTATCTGCTAGGATACCACCGCACACACACAAACTCACGCACATACCAAACCTTATTCAATGGTAATTTCATTTTTTGGGGCAGGCGAGTGGAAAGGACCTTGTGACCATTGACCGTGTACCTCTTTCTTTCTCTCTTCATCGTACTTTTTCTTCTCTCTCCCGCCCCTCTTTCTCTCTCTCTTTATTCCCTTCCTTTTCCCCCTCCTTCTGTCAGGAGCGTGGTGAGGTGATAGACTGTGTAGAGGAGCTGAGTCACTCAGTGGGGAAGCTGTTTGGCCTGGCCGGTGCTGCTGTTGACCGCTGTGTCAAACTGACTGACGGCCTGGCCTTGTGTGGCCTCCTCAAGGCCCTCAAAGCCCTCTTCGCCAAGTAATTATACACGACTGTACACTTTGTTTTTATTGATAATTTTTGGGGGGGTGGAATGTTTCAACTTTTCAGTGTAAACTTAAACGGTATGTAGAAAAGATAATAGAGCTGTACAGTATATATATTTTTTAAAATAAGATCATCTTTGAGAACTAACAATCGCCATTCCAAAAATGTCATCGCATGGGGCCTCAATTGATTTTGTTATGTTTGAGTCACTCAGATCGCATAAGAACACGGCATAAGCCATGGTAAAATGTGTAGAATTGTAGGAAATTAGCTTTAAAACATAACAGTTTTGTCTCTGCGGCCAAGAGGACACCCACTACTCCTCCAACCCTAACTATGACACCACTGCTGAAAAAAATCCTAGGGGAAACACTGACAGTTCATACACATACTACACGGTACACGCACATTTCAATATTTGTATGAATATTCTGGTTGACTTTTGTCCATTGCTCTCACATATATGTGTCTTGGCCAATTTTTCTACAGGTATGTGTCAGACTTCTCCACCACTCTGCAGTCAGTCAGGAAGAAGTGCAGGTTGGAGGACATGCCCAGTGCTGCTGTGTTCCAAGAGGATTGGACTGCCTTCCAGAACTCGGTCAGGTGGGTTTTGTGTGAACCCAAATCAAACTCTGCTGGCTCTGATATTTTCCTTTGCACATTGTCATTTTCAGGATGCTTCCAACAACCATGGTTAATTAGATGTTAAGTCCCATATTTAGGGGACTGAGTGGTTTTGGACCGGTTCTGACTGACATTTTGGTGTACAAAGCACTCTGTTAATGTCACAGGGTCCAGTGTCTTATTGTACACTACATGACCAAAAGTAAGTGTGCACCTGCTCATCCAACATCTCATTCCAAAATCATGGGACTTAATATGGATTTGGTCCCCCCTTTGCTGCTATAACAGGCTCTACTCTTCTGGGAAGGCTTTCCACTAGATGTTGGAACATTGCTGCGGGTACTTTCTTCCATTCAGCCACAAGAGCAATAGTGAGGTTGGGCACTGATGCCTGGCTCACAGTTGGCGTTTCCATTCAATTCATCCCAAAGGTGTTTGATGGGGTTGAGGTCAGTGCTCTGTGCAGGCCAGTCAAGTTCTTCCTCAAATATCTCGACAAACCATTTCTGTATGGACCTCGCTTTGTGCACGGGGGGCATTGTCATGCTGAAACAGGAAAGGGTCTTCCCTAAACTGTTGCCACAAAGTCTAGAATGTCATTGTATGCTGTAGCATTAAGATTTCCCTTCACTGGAGCTAAAGGGCCTAGCCCAAACCATAAAAAACAGCCCCAGACCATTATTCCTCCTCCACCAAACGTAACAGTTGGCACTATGCATTCGGGCAAACATGGTTCTCCTGGCATCCTCCAAACCCAGATGTGTCTGTCAGACTGCCAGATGGTGAAGCGTGATTCATCACTCCAGAGAACGCGTTTCCACTGCTCCAGAGTCCAATGGCGACGAGCTTTACACCACTTCAGCCGTCGCTTGGCATTGCACATGGCGATCTTAGGCTTGTGTACAGCTGCTCGGCCATGGAAACCCATTTCATGAAGCTCCCGACGAACAGTTCTGGTGCTGACGTTGCTTCTAGAGGCAGTTTGGAACTCTGTAGGGAGTGATGCAACCGAGGACAGACAATTTTTGCACGCTGCGGTCGGCGGTCCCTTTCTGTTTTCTGTGAGCTTGTGTGGCATACCACTTCCCTGTTGCGCCGTTGTTGCTCCTAGACGTTTCCATTTCACAATAACAGCACTTACAGTTGACTGGGGCAGCTCTAGCAGGGCAGAAATTTGACAAACTGACTTGTTGGAAATGTGGCATCCTATGACGGTACCATGTTGAAAGTCACTGAGCTCTTCGGTAAGGCCATTCTACTGCCAATGTTTGTCTATGGAGATTGCATGGCTGTGCTCGATTTTATACATCTGTCAACAACGGCTGCGACTGAAATGGCCAAATCCACTAATCAGAAGGGGTGTTCACATGCTTTTGTATATATAGTGTGTTACAAAGCCCCATATTTCTGCTACCACTCTGTCAGCAGAGCTGACTTTAAGTGTCAGGTTTTACACCCCGAATTGCATAGGGAGTGACGTATCACATTTTGTGCCTTATCTAGACAAAGAATCTATTTAATTTGCCTCTGAGCGACGGTGCCCAGCCTGCCAGATGGCATGTTAAAGGCAGATTGACGTTTATTGTCATGAATCTTGCTCTGGAGGCAGAATTGAGCGATTTCTGCTAGATGGGCCAGATGCAAAGTCAACATTTTTGGTCTTCATTTAAGGTGAGGGTGAGGCATTAGGGTTAGCAGTGTGGTTAAGGTTAGGTTTAAAATCAGATTTTATGACTTTCTGGCTGTGCCAGCTAGTGACCACTCTGCAGAGCTGCCTCCAGGGCAAGATTCATGACAATAAATGCCATATTAAAGGGGACAGTCTAGGGACTCCGTCCATTGTGGTTTCGCCTCGCTGTGATATTCTGAGCCAGATTGGGAGCTCTCGACATGACTAAATGCTAAATCATTTTGTAGAATTGAAACACGACCACTTTCTCTTGGTCACAGAGGGACAGAATGACTGAATGCGCAAAGCTGAAGTTGTAACGAGTCTGTACACATTCGCATGGTGTTTCTGCTTTGCTGAGAGGACGCTTGGTAGAACATGCTGTGTCGTCAGTTGAAATGGATCCAAACTTGTACTGTCACTAAATATGATCATATTTATTTTACAGCTTGTTATAAGGTTGAATATTATAGTAAATTGTTTAGAATTTGATTGTTACTATATTTAGAAAGCATTTCAGTAATTTCAAGCCCTATTCCCCCACTTTTGTTGAATAGGACAAAAGTCTGATATTGTTTTTTTATATTTTCATAATATTTGTACTATATACTTGAGCCTGTGTCCTCAAAAGTGAGTACACCTCAGCAATTGTATAAAAACATTTTTTTTTACCAGAAAGGTCCGTTTCAGACCTTTCTATAACTATGCAGCATTACTAGATATTGTTTATGGTAATTTCATAAAAAATAACTTTTGGATCTATTTAGGCAAAAATCTACATTCCCCCCCCCCTCATAACGTTCAACCAGGCCAATGCAGTACAGCTCGGCTGGTCTTGGCTCAGTAGTATGAAAAGGGTGATTGTGCATGAACTGTGTATTATTTTTGATACCCCGTGTATCCTCTGCATTGCAGGATCATTGCCACCTGTGGGGAGTTGCTGAGACAGTGTGGAGCCTATGAGCTGCAGCTGTCAAACAAGTAAGACCAATGCCATCGCTCTAGCCGAGGTCCAAATCAACCCCCAGACCCTACTCCCTAGCTACCTGACTCCCCTACTTATATCCATTCATACTTCCCCCGTTCTCTTGCCATGTCCTATAGGTCCATTTTATTTAAGTACGTTTTATTTCAAAGTGCATTGTACATGGGCCTCAACACACTTTATGATCCTATAGGATCCTGGCCACGGCGGGGAAGTACCTGTCTGAGTCGTACAGCCCTCGGAGCCTGGCGGGCATCCAGGAGGCCAGCTCCACGGAGAGGAAGGCAAGTGGCAGGAACCCCTGGCAGGAGTATAACTACCTGCAGAGGGGCAACATGGCAGAGTACAACGGCCTGATGGGGCTGCTCTACTCCCTCAAGGTATGGATGGTCATACTGGGGGGGATGACTTGGCACTTTCATTTGGGTTTAAGGTTTTAGCTTTGGGTGGGATGTTACGGTAGTTGTAGGTTGGGAATGTAGCCTATAAATGGTCAAATGTCCAATTGTAACTATTTTCAGAGTGAAAATACAGAGTCTTGTGATCAATGACTGTCATTTTTGCTTCAATAAAGGCTTGTAACGCAATTAAGTGTCGCTATGTTTTCGGAGCGTTAGGTCTGTTGTGAGGTCTGACATGTTCAAGTTGCCGTTGTTTTGTAGGAGAAGGGGACAGGTAACTCCAGTCTTCTGGCTGAGACCCGAGTGGCTCTGACCCGTCTCAACCAGCAGGCCAACCAGCTGGCCTTCGACTCGGTCTTCCTGCAGATCAAACATCAACTCTGCTTGGTCTCCAAAATGGAGGTGTGTGTGCAGTCAGTGAATCTTGTTTCTGTGTGTAAATGTAATACTTACATATGTTCCGTCTTGTACCATGGCTGTTATCAGAGCCGAGATGCAGGAGGTTTTGGAGAGAGCTATGCTGAAGACCTGCCTACCTTCAGCTTGTCCCCACAGGAGTACATCACCAATGTATGTCTGGCCTAACTATGGGCACAACATCTACAGGTTATATAATTCAAGTCATAGATTCAAGTGTTATTGTATATGTATAATGTAATATAACCTGTCCTTGCAAGCTGTCTTTGGTGTTTTTTCTGCTGTAAATGTTCACTGTTAGTGTTACTAAAGTACTATGAATGTTCAGGTTCGTCAGGTTGTGTTGAGGTGGCTTACTGCCTGTGTTTCTCCTTGAAAGATAGGACAGTACATCATGTCTCTGCCGCTCCACTTGGAGCCCTTTGTGACGCAAGAAGACCCGGCGCTGGAGTTGGCCCTGCACGCAGGCAAACTGCCTTTCCCTCCTGAGCAAGGTGACCCCCCCCCACCCCCCTCTTTCATTCGGTCTATCCCTCCATCTGTCTCTCTACTCTTCCCTCCTTTTAGATGTTTGCCCCTCTTGTCTGGTACCCGTCTCCCTTGTTCTTTTGCTCCTCATCTCTCTTCAGGTTTTCCACCTTTTTCCTCTCTTCCCCAGTCCTCTTCCATCTCCCCATACCTCTCCCCTCTCTTCTCAGTCTTCCCCCCACTTTACCTATTGCCCTAAACTCCCGGTCTCTTCTTTCTTTCTTTCTTTCTCTCCTTGCACATTCCATCTCTCCTCCAGTCTCCCTCTCTTTGTCCTAATTTCAATAGCTGCCCTTGCCATTTTCTGTGTGTGACTGGCCATGCCTGACATTGTTTGTCTGACATTGTTTCAACCTCAGGTGATGACCTTCCGGAGCTGGACAACACAGCAGACTACTGGCTGGGCTCCATCGCCAGGGCGACCATGCAGACGTACTGTGACGCCATCCTGCTCATCCCAGAGCTCACGGCCCACTCCACCAAACAGCTGGCCACCGACATCGGTACTGTACCTCCGTCACTTACCTCCAAAATAGTAGGGATGTAACGATTCACCGATACGCATTGGTCCCGGTTCAAATGTTTAAGATATGAGTGCATCGCTCTGCGGGAGCCCAAACCGCACCGATGTTCAAATGTTACGAATTGCCAGTTCACTAATGTTTTTTAATCGTACTGTTTTATTCCGAAAATACCTCATCTGATGTGACTGAATTGATGTGTCCTCTCCTTCAGTTCAGTAGCCTGTCGAACTTTTGTGACTAACGGCATATGACTGTCAAATAACAACTGTGCGCACAGCTGGGAGATACAGCTGCTGGTGCCAACGAGAGGTCGGCCTATCCCTGTTCTAATAGGATATTCGTACATCTGTGCGGCACTTTCAGCATTCAGAGGCCTGTCAAATGGCTTTCGCAATGTCAAATTATAGGCTTTATTAGTTGAGTGACAACCAATGTAATTTGCTGGCTCATTGTTACCAAATGTGCTGTAGAAAATGGTGTTTTACCGGAGTTGTGTAGCCTACCAGAGTGGACGCAACTCACATCCAACTGCTGATTTTAAGGTTTTCAATCATTCAGATTTTATTTAGATTGTTCAGGTTCACCATAAGAAATAGTTTTGGTAGTTTTGCTTTAAACAGTCAATGTCAATGTTTGTAGAGGACAGCAATCATTTTTGCGAGCTGTGCAAGGGTGCATTCAATGGTCCCCTCCTGTACTCCCTGTTCACCCACGACTGCATGGCCAGGCACGACTCCAACACCATCATTAAGTTTGCAGACGACATAACAGTGTCAGCCTGATCACCGACAACGACGAGACAGCCTATAGGGAGGAGGTCAGAGACCTGGCCGGGTGGTGCCAGAATAACAACCTATCCCTCAACGTAACCAAGATTAAGGAGATGATTGTGGACTACAGGAAAAGGAGGACCGAGCAGTGAGGGCTGTAGTGGAGCAGGTTGAGAGCTTCAAATTCCTTGGTGTCTACATCACCAACAAACTAGAATGGTCCAAACACACCAAGACCGTCGTGAAGAGGGCACGACAAAGCCTATTCCCCCTCAGGAAACTAAAAAGATTTGGCATGGGTCCTGAGATCCTACCACATGGCAAGCGGTACCGGAGTGCCAAGTCTAGGACAACAAGGCTTCTCAACAGTTTTTACCCCCAAGCCGTAAGACTCCTGAACAGGTAATCAAATGGCTACTCGGACTATCTGCATTGTGTATGGTATTGGGGCCCATGTATTTAGAGTAATATTGAATCGTTCATGAAATATTTATTAGATTGCTCTAGATCAATTTTGTACATGGAGCCAACGTGGTTATAAGTACTGAATGTCATTGCTTCCTGGGTGCTGTATGATCATCTGGAGTTGGTTGTTTAGTAAAAAAATTATGTAAAACTACAGACTCGTTACATTTTCAGATGATTTTTAAAAACGTAAACCAAGAAGCAATACGTACTTACACACGTGTTGTAATTATAAAGTTATATGTAACTACGTTGATGTTGATAGTAATAGAGCATCATCAAGTATGCGTTTTTCAAAGGCCTTCTTGCCAAAGCATCAATAAAGTGTATCTTTCGGCTTGGCAGGTACTCTCTACATCTATTTGTAATTAATATCGGAAACCCAGAACTAAAATGTTGATGCTCGATTAACTTCAGGGGGAGATGTGAACTTGACTTGCAAAGTATCCCCCCTCCCTCCCTTAATTGGAAACTCTACAAGTTTCAGGCAAGTCTATTGGCCAAATGTCCCCTTCTGAAATGTTAAATATGCGAGCACCTGTAAAATTGTAATTTGTCCAAATGTTCAGTGGTGAAAAATCATCGTACCAGAACAGAGTTCCTCGTTAGTCGTTGCATCCCACAGACTGTTGACAGACGCAACGATACCATTTATGTTAAGTTCGTCTATCCACAAGAGATGAATTGGTAATAATATAGTAATAATCAAATTGTATCGGTCACATACACATATTTAGCAGATGCTATTGGGGGTGTAGCGAAATGCTTGTGTTCCTAGCTCCAACAGTGCAGTAAGTAGTATCTAACAATTCACAACAATACACACATCTAAAGTAAAATAATGGAATTAAAAAATATATAAATATTAGGACACGCAATGTCGGAGTGGCATTGACTAAAATACAGTAGAATAGAATACAGTAAATACATATGAAATGAGTAAAGCAGAATGTAAACATTATTAAAGTGACTAGTGATTCCATGTCTATGTATATAGGGCAGCAGCCTCTAAGGTGCAGGGTTGAGTAACCGCGTGGTAGCCGGCTAGAGATGGTTATTTAAGTTTGATGGCCTTGAGATAGAAGCTGTTTTTCAGTCTCTCTGTCCCAGTGTTGATGCAGCTGTACTGACCTCGCCTTCTGGATGATAGTGGGGTGAACAGGCAGTGGCTCGGGTGGTTGTTATCCTTGATTTTTTTGGCCTTCCGGTGACATCAGGTCCTGGAGGGCAGGCAGTGTGCCCCCGGTGATGCGTTGTGCAGACCTCACTACCCTCTGGAGAGCCATGCCGTTGCAGGCGGTGCAGTTGCCGTACCAGGCGGTGATGCAGCCTGACAGGATGCTCTCAATTGTGCATTTGTAAAAGTTTGAGGGTCTTAGGGGCCAAGCCGAATTTCTTCTGCATCCTGAGGTTGAAGAGGCGCTGTTGCGCCATCAACACCACACTGTCTGTGTGGGTGGACCATTCAGATTGTCAGTGATGTGTGAAGCTTTTCACCTCCACTGCGGTCCCGTCAATGCGGATAGGGTCGTGCTCCCTCTGCTGTTTCCTGAAGTCGACGATCAGCTCCTTCGTTTTGTTGAGGGAGAGGTTATTTTCCTGGCACCACTCCGCTAGGGCCCTCACCTCCTCCCTCTAGGCTCTCTCGTCATTGTTGGTAATCAGGTCTACTACTGTTGTGTCGTCTGCAAACTTGATGATTGAGTTGGAGGCCTGCGTTGCCACGCAGTCATGTTTGAACAGGGAATATAGGAGGAGGCTGAGCACGCACCCTTGTGGGGCCTCAGTGTTGAGGATCAGTGAAGTGGAAGTGTTGTTTCCTACCTTCACCACCTGGGGGCTGCCTGTCAGGAAGTTCAGGAACCAGTTTATCAGGGCGGGGTTCAGACCCAGGGTTCCAAGTTTAATGATGAGCTTGGAGGGTACTATGGTGTTTAAGGCTGAGCTATAATCAATGAACAGCAGTCTTATAGGTATTCCTCTTGTCCAGATGGGATAAGGCAGTGTGCAGTGCGATGGCGATTGCATCGTCTGTGGATCTATTGGGGTGGTATGCAAATTGAAGTGGGTCTAGGGTGTTAGGTAAGGTGGAGGTGATATGATCCTTAACTACTGTAGCCTCTCAAATCACTTCATGATGACAGAAGTGAGTGCTACGGTGGCCTCCCTAGTGGCGCAGTGGTCTAAGGCACTGCATCGCAGTGCTAGTTGTGCCACTAGAGATCCTGGGTTCAAGTCCAGGCTCTGTCGCAGATGGCTGCAACCGGGAGACCCATGGGGCGGCACACAATTGGCCCAGTGTCGTCCGGGTTATGGGAGGGTTTGCCCGGCAAGGATGTCCTTGTCCCATCGCGCTAGGGAGGCCAGCGACTCCTGTGGCGCCCCGGGCACAATGCACGCTGACACGGTCGCCAGGTGTACGGTGTTTCCTCAGACACTTTGGTGCAGCTGGCTTCCGGGTTAAGTGGGCAATGTTTCAAGAAGCAGTGGGTACAGGAACAATGGTGGACATCTTGAAGCAAGTGGGGACAGCAGACTGGGATAGGGGGATATTGAAAGTCTGTAAACACGCTAGGGATGCCTCCTGCAGCCTTGCGAGGGTTAACACGCTTAAATGCGTGGACCACGGGAGTCCTTGGGAGTGGGCAGTGTCGGTGACACTGTGTTATCCTCAAAGCGGGCGAAGATGGTGTTTTAGCTTGTCGGTATCTGCATGGCTGGTTTTCCCCTGTTCCCCGTGATTGTCTGTAGACCCTGCCATATAATATAGTAATTTAATAGGTAATAATAATGTCCATACTATGTTTTCAGTGTGTTAGTGCCACACAGGAGACAGATGTTGAAGACAAAACACTAACTCCCCACAGACTACCTGAGCAACGTGATGGACGCGTTGGGCCTGCAGCCCTCCAGGACCCTTCAGCAGATAGTGACCCTGCTGAGGGCCAAGCCAGAGGAGTACAGACAGACGGCCAAACTGCTGCCCCGCAGACTGGTGTCCACCATCGCTGCCCTGAGAGGGCTGGACCACTGACCACGGTCACACTCTAAACCGGTAACGGACTATGGACAAAAAAATAAGCTCTTTCACTAACTCTGGCACAATGACACTAAAATGTTGATGAATGTGCACTGTCTCTCACATAAGTCCAACGTTAAAAGTATAGGGCCCAGTCTTTTTCTCGTCCCAACACAAATACATTGTGTCCTTCACCTCCTGTGTTGGTCAGCCTGATCTCG
The DNA here is from genome assembly GCF_016432855.1 of Salvelinus namaycush. NCBI lineage: Eukaryota > Metazoa > Chordata > Actinopteri > Salmoniformes > Salmonidae > Salvelinus > Salvelinus namaycush. The sequence continues at coordinate 19,189,757 of NC_052310.1, forward strand.
AATTTGTTTACACCTGACCAAAAAACAAATCCAGTCTTAGAATGTAGAGAAAAAAAATATCAAATTACACTTTTTTTTTTATATGCATTGTAAATATGGTAGTATGTCATGTAAAAATGATGATCCTACTCAAATTGCTTGTTCCTCACTGTTTTTCCTCTCTCTATAGATATGAACTACAATCTGGAGTCTGGACCCCTGGTATGACAAACTGAGAAGTATCCATTTGGGGATATTCCCATCATGCAACATCTTCAAATCAAATATTTAAACTGCTTTGGCATCATACTATTGGCTACTCTGTTAGAAAGAAATACATTGTTTTCTATTATGGTACATTTTTATTAATTTGCACTTATATTGGGGTAAATCAAGGTAGAATTGGTTTTTCTTATTTGTAATGTACTGGAATCTGTCCACTAATTTAATAAACGTGTAGCCTTGTTGTCTTCAACTCTTTGATAATGAAATGAATTGAAGATTCAAGTTAAATGTCTGATTAACTGAGGATGCTGTTGCCATAGCAAGGGTAGTATTGTTCACGTAGGCTATGTTTAACAGTATGAAGGTTCATCTCAGAAAATAATTAATTAACATACTGTAATGCTGGGGTTGGCAACAGGCCAAAGCTTTTTGTTTTTGGTTAAAAAAAATAGACTAAAATCTCCATGAATTCAACTAAGGATTTGTTTAATTTAGGAAATAATTTCCCAAGTATTCCCCAAAAAATAAAAGATGTAATCATGTCTGAAATTGTTATTTTGAAATACAATCTCTTTTGGAGCTCAGTGATTAGAATTATGTTCCCGTCCCGATCATCCGTCGGACAAAACTCGTCCGGAATTTAGTTGCCTACCCCTGGCCTGCCGTAAAACAGTTGTAGGATAGGCTAACTGCAATGAGGATCTGAATTTTCAGGGCACCAAATTATCGGAGTATCTTTCCCAATGTAAAAAAATGTGTTATATATATTTTAGGCCAAGCTGTGTATGTGTCACTGTCTGGTTTTTAGTGGAGCATTCTGGCCTACAGCAGGAAAGTAGAATGAGACAGACCCCAGTCAGCATAGTGAGCAGAATTCGCCAGCATCACATGCCGCTACCTGCTCTCCTCCAACATGGATCAGTGTTTGGCCGTGACGTCAGCCGTCACCGCCCTGCCTGCCTGCAGTATCGGTGACTCCAGATGATGAAGACAGGAGAAGCGGCCTTGCGATGAATCAGAATTAAGAGGGAAATAAGCCATCACAGGATGAGATACTGCTTTAAACTTGGCGACGGAGGTATCGAACGATGTTCATTTTACGGCGCTTATACGATGGATAGTATTATACCGAATGGAGGGAGCGGTGGACTATGCTTCCCTCCGGGCTTCTTTCTGGGGGCTTTTCAGTTTAAGAGCGCTTCTGCAAGCGCTGCCACGGTATGGGCGATTTAGTGAAGACATCCACGAGTCTATAAACATCAGCAATACAATCGTTTTGGGCAATATCGTGGAATATTTTTTTTCTTAAAGATTCTGGAATAGGATTATATAGGTGGAGCTGCGGTTTATTTAATAAAACATGAGCCCCGCTCGGTACACTGTGGTCCCAATTTATGGGTTGATTTATTGCTGTTGATGTTCGAGTATTGTGAGTCGCTGATTTTCTAATGAACGCGGATCATGTTGGGCATCCTAAATGTTACACCTGCATGGCATGACCCTAAATTGATAGACTACGAGAATATTAACATTTGCTCGTGCGTGGAGACCCTCTAGGCTACCTAATTTAGAGTGGCATGATAGCATCTCCCCATGGAGAATATTTATGCAACCCGACGCAGTGTTTTAATTGAGATACGAGACATGTCATGGGTCTTTTGTTCAGGCTATAGGCTGCTGGTGATAAGACCCTCAAATGCTCCACCTTTCCTCCGAAATAGTGTTTTATAGCCTACTACTGTCATCATCAGTGAGGAACATAAATAACATCAATAATTATTATCACTGTGGTTGGCTTTTGTCATTGGGAATGACAGACTGATCCAATTATTGTCCAGAGGTGCTCTCTCTCCCTCTAGTAACATTTACATATTGAGAAACCCCAGCCCGACTGTGACCATGTCGAAAGCTGCCACTAAAGAGAAGAAATCATTCAGCAAGAAGCTCTTCCGAAGGGGCTCGGTGCGCTCCGTGGGGAGCTTTATGAACAGAGTTCTCAGGACTCTGTCGACTTTGTCCCATTTCGGCAACGAGGAGCATCAAGATGACGACAAAGACGATGCAAGTTCCATCCCGGCCACCACTGGCGGCTCTGTCCCCTCCGACGACAGTGACTGTGGCGGGTTCCTGTTTGGGGACAAGGTCCCCGGAGTTGCCGGACTCAAGAACCATGGCAACACCTGTTTCATGAACGCTATCTTGCAATGTCTGAGCAACACGGAGCTATTTGCTGAGTATCTAGCATTGGAACAATACCGTGGAGAGGACAACAGTCACGGTACTAATGACAAATCGACTGAATCGAATAAACAGAAGTCAACAAACGGTGTCTGTATCCAAAGGAAGGGACACCAGCAGCAGGAGTCAGGTGAAGTCACCGAGCAACTTTCTGGTCTCGTCCGCGCTCTGTGGACGTTTGAGTACACCCCACAACACAGTCGCGAATTCAAGGTATGTGGATGAACGCCCTGGCAACTGAATCGTGTGCCTTGTTTTTGATCGTTGTCTATTGTTTGATGGAAATGGGATTAATCCTATGGATTATAAACTGCGAGGGGCGCACACTTGAAAGTCATTCAAATTGTTGGCATGGGTTGTTACAATGCAGTACGTGACTAACATGCACCTGCCAACCGTTACAATGTAACCGCACAAATGCAACTGATTGTTTCATTGGTTCGTTCTGTCATGGTGTTACTTTGTTGCAGAAACTCGCGCCAGTTTCATGTACAGTAAACCCAATCTTCTGGGTGCCTGTGGGGATTGAACGTATCAAGCCAAACTACTGTAGGCCTACTATTGATTCATTCAAAGTGACTGTCATTAGCAGAAACATATAATGCGCAGTTGATGAGTATGTGTGTGTTAGAGCAGGTAGGCTAGGTGTGTTTGAGAAGGGCTGGATACAAAAAGCTGCACACTCAGTCCAGCAGAATGGTAGCCTGTGACCCACGTGACTACCCAGTGAGGAATACTTGCAGAGCCGGTGTCAACCAGACTTGTAGAATGGTTGGCCAATCCTGTATTAGTGCATAGGCCTCGGGTGCTTTGCAGTTCAGGAGATATACACACGATTTACTTCCGACGGATATCTGAATGTTGAGAGCACACTCAGGGCAGTCCTGAGCCGTTGCATACAGTATGACAGGAGTCAAGAAGATACAGTGCCTTCGCGCCTCTTGACTTATTCGACATTTTGTTGTGTTACAGCCTAATGTCTCACCCATCTACACACAGTACCCTATAATGACAGTCAAAATATGTTTTTTGAATTTTTAAAAACATTTATTGAAAATGAAATACAGAAATATGACATTTACATAACTATTTACACCCCTTTGCGATGCAAAGAGAATGCAAAGAGTGTGCAAAGCTGTCAAGGCAAATGGTGGCTACTTTGAAGAATCTAAAATATATTTTGATTTGTTTAACACTTTTTTGGTTACTATACGATTCCATATGTGTTATTTCATAGTTTTGATGTCTTCACTATTATTCTACAATGTAGAAAATAGTAAAAATAAAGAAAAACCCCTGAATGAGTAGGTGTGTCCAAACTTTTGACTGGTACTGTATATACTGAAATATCACATTTACATAAGTATTCAGACCCTTTACTCAGTACTTTGTTGAAGCACCTTTGGCAGCGATTACAGTCTCAAATCATCTTGGGTATGACGCTACAAGCTTGGCACACCTGTGTTTGGGGAGTTTCTCCCATCCTTCTCTGTAGATCCTCTCAAGCTCTACCAGATTGGATGGGGGGCTTCGCTGCACGGCTGTTTTCAGGTCTTTCTAGAGATGTTTGATTAGGTTCCAAGTCCGGGCTCTGGCTGGGACACTCAAGGACATTCAGAGACCTATCCCAAAGCCACTCCTGCATTGTTTTGGCTGTGTGCTTAGGGTCGTTGTTCTGTTAGAAAGTGAACCTTCGCCCCCAGTCTGAGGTCCTGAACACCCTGGAGCAGGTTTTCATCAAGGATCTCTCTGTACTTTGCTCGGTTAATCTTTCCCTCGATCCTGACTAGCCTCCTAGTCCCTGCCGCTGAGAAACATCCCCACAGCATGACTCTGCCACCACCATGCTTCACTGTAGGGATGGTGCCAGGTTTCCTCCAGGTGTGACGCTTGGCATTCAGGCCAAAGAGTTAAAACTTGGTTTCATCAGACTAGAAAATCTTGTTTCTAATGGTCTAAGAGTCCTTCAGGTGCCTTTTGGCAAACTCCAAGTGGACTGTCATGTGTCTTTTACTGAGGAGTGGCTTCTGTCTGGCCACTCTACCATAAAGACCTGATTGGTGGAGTGCTGCAGAGATGGTTGTCCTACTGGAAGTTTCTCCCATCTCCACAGAGGAACTCTGGAGCTCTGTCAGATTGACCATCAGTTTTGCCGGGCGGCCAGCTCTAGAAAGAGTCATGGTGGTTCCAAAGTTCTTCCATTTAAGAATGATAGAGGCCACTGTGTTCCTGGGGACCTTCAATGTGCAGAACATTTTTTGGTACCCTTCCCCAGATCTGTGCCTCGACACAATCCTGTCTCGGAGCTCTACGGACAATTCTTTCGACCTCATGTCTTGGTTTTTCTCTGACATGCACTGTCAACTGAATTTACCACGGGTGGACTCCAATCTCCAGGATGATCAATGGAAACAGGAATTTCAATTTCGAGTGTCATAGCAAAGGGTGTGAATACTTATGTAAATAAGGTATCTGCTTTTTATTTTTAATACATTTGCAAACATTTCTAAAAACATGTTTTCGCTTAGTCATTATAGGGTGTTGTGTGTAGATTGATGAGGATCTGTTTTTTATTTAATCCATTTTAGAATAAGGCTGTAATGTAACAAAATGTGGGAAAAGTCAAGGGAACACTTTCCGAATGCACTGTAAGGTCACACAGTTAACAGTGCATGTCAGAGCAGAAACTATACCATGAAGTCCAAGGAACTGTCCATAGAGCTCAGAGATAGAATTGTTATGAGGCATATAGGGTATAAAACCATTTCTGGAGTGTTGAAAGTTTTCAAATGCACAGTGATCTCCATCATTGGTAAATGGAAAAATATGGAACTACCCAGACTCTGCCTAGAGCTGGCCGTCCGACAAAACTGAGCAACCGGGCAAGAAGGATCTTGGTCAGCGAGGTGACCAAGAACCCAATGACCGCTCTGACAGAACTGCAGAGTTCCTTGGCTGAGATGGGAGAACTTGCTAGAAGGACGACAGTCTCTACAGAACTTCACCAATCTGGGCTTTATGGGAGAGTGGCCAGACGGAAGCAACTCCTGAGAAAAAGGTGCACGCCTGGAGTTTGCAAAATGACACGTGAACGACTCTGAGATCATAAGGGAAAAGAATATCTGGTCTGATGAGACAAAAATGGAACTCTTTGGCTTGAATGCAAAGTGCTATGTCTGGAGAAAACCAGACACAGCTCATCACCCATCTAACACCATCAGAGAGAATAAAGTAGATGTCACACGTCAACATTTTGATTTATGACCCTATGTCCTGCTGACGTGTGCATGCCCATATTTGGGCTTCCGGTCTGGACATCCTGGTGGGGAAGTGACCATGTGTTTGTGCATCCTGTTCCTGTTCTCACGACTGTGGTCCTGCAGGTTTATACCAGCGCTGGTCAGAGCCCTGGAGTCTATGGGTCTTGTGCCGTCTATCCCTAGAGTTTACGGGGTAACCGAGGCCTTCCTACATGAACTGAAGGAGGCATCCATGGTGATTTTTAAAATCATGTACAGTCTTACGCATGTATTGTTCTGGGGCTTTATAAGGCGTCTGCAAAGCCCAATACCCCAGGACATTCGTGTTTCATAGACAACAACCCTGAGGGCAATAAAATAGGGGGGGGCCTTACTCTTTGAAATGTTCATCCCCCCACCCCGTTCAACCAGGTACCTAGACATCAAGCATCATGACAACTTCAAAGACATCATAAAACTATTTTCGCACTCTAAGCCGTGAGAACAGGAACAGGATGCACAAACACATGGTCACTTCCCCACCAGGATGTCCAGACCGGAAGCCCAAATATGGGCATGCACACGTCAGCAGGACATAGGGTCATAAATCAACATTTTGACGTGTGACATCTACTTTATTCTCTCTACCATCCCTACCTGCCATGACACATGGTGGTTATAGCATCATGCTATGGGGATGCTTTACAGCGGCAGGGACTGGGAGACTGGTAAGGATAGAAGGAACAATGAATGAAGCCAAATACAGGCAAATCCTTGATGAGAACCTGCTTCGGAGTGCAAATGACCTCAGACTGGGGAGAAGATTTACGTTCCAACAGGACAATGACTCCAAGCATAAAGCCAAAGCAATGCTGGAATGGCTTCAGAACAAGAATGTGAAAGTCTTTGAATGGCCCAGTCAAAACGCAGACTCTAATCCCATTGAAAGTCTGTGGAAAGACTTATAATAGAGCTTGAGAAAATCTGCAAGGAAGAATGGGAGAACATCCCCAAATCCAGATGTGCAAAGCTGATACAGGCATACCCAAGACGACTCAAAGCTGATACAGGCATACCCAAGATGACTCAAAGGTGCTTCTACAAAGTATTTACTCACAGCAAAGAGGTGTTAATAATTATGTAAATTAGATATTTCTGTATTTCATTTTCAACACATTTGCTAAAATTTCTCAGCATGTGTTCACTTTGTCATTATGGGGTATTGTGTGTAGATGTGTGAGTGGAACAAAATATATGAATTCAGGCTGTAACTGTCACGATCGTCGTCAGGGAAATGACCGGACCAAGGTTCAGCATGGTGAGCGTACATTTCTTTTATTGATAAATGTCGCCAACAAAACAAAGAACAAGGAAACAACCGTGAAGTTTACTTCGGCTATAATGCCACTAACAAAGACAACTACCCACCAATCCAAAAGGAAAAAAGGCTGCCTAAGTATGATTCCCAATCAGAGACAACGATAGACAGCTGTCCCTGATTGAGAACCATACCCGGCCAAAACATAGAAACAAAGAACATAGAGTTTCCCACCCGAGTCACACCCTGACCAACCAAACATAGAGAATAAAAAGATCTCTATGGTCAGGGCGTGACAGTAACAGAACAAAATGTGGAATAAGTCAAGGGGTATGAATACTTTCTGAAGGCACTGTACATGTCCGTCAGAGCCACATGGCCTAACAAACAAGATGAATGAAAGAGGAAGAACCACCCAAAACATTAATGGTCAATAGTTACATGTTTTATTTATTTAACTAGGCAAGTCAGTTAAGAACAAATTCTTATTTTCAATGACAGCCTAGGAACAGTGGGTTAACTGCCTTGTTCAGGGGCAGAACGACAGATTTTTACCTTGTCAGCTCAGGGATTCGATCTTGAAACCTTTCAGTTACTAGTCCAACGCTCTAACCACTAGGCCACCCTTCCGCCCCTACATGTAAGCCTATATCAAAATTATGAATATGTTCGCAGATATCTATATAAGTCCATGAATGATAATAAAAAAGTGTACACTTTGTTTCCTGGTGATGAATGGTACAGTAGGCTACAGTTAAAATTGACATACAGCACGTTTATATTATATCACCGGGAACCAAAGCGTACACTTTTTTTTAATGATTGGCTTTTCATGAATTTAGTTGCTATATAGATATCTGCGAACAGATTCATTATTTTGATATAGGCTTACATTTAACTATCGATCGCTCATGTACTAACGTGCCAATTTCAATTAGAGCCTACTGTACCGTTCTCTTGATTAATCAAATCAATTAGCAACAACCTCCAAGTAGACTAGCAGTGGCAGACGTGATGAATGGATGGATTCAGGAGCAGTGAATCTCACCTATCCGTTGGATCTCCCTAATCCGACAGATTTACAGGGTTTAGTTGAGAATGGCATAAACGCTTTTGCCACTCAACCAATCACATTTCTTTTATAAAGCCCTTTTCACATCAGCAGTTGTCACAAAGTGCTTTACCAGATACCCAGCCTACAATTCCAAAGTGCAAGCAATGCAGATGCAGAAGCACAGTAGCTAGGAAAAACTCCCTAGAAGGCAGGAATCTAGGAAGAAACCTAGAGAGGAACCAGGGTCAGTGAGAACAGCAAATTAGGAACAAAGTAGCACGCCAAGGTAACACACCCGGTGAAATCAAGTCGGGGTTCGACAGATTTCAGACTTTCTGAAGAGCAGAGATGTTGTGTTCCTGTAGAGTTTTCGATGGACATTGAAATGTGTAGCAGCATCTGACTCTAGCATCTTGTGTCCCAGCAGATTAGCCTGGTCAGCTGTCTACTGTTGTTTCCCCTTAGAAAGCTCAGGTTACCCTCCCATCACCAGCACCAGAATTCCTTTCAATGTCACTCACTAAAGATTTCTCTGTGAACCTCCATTTCTTTGCACCAGGGATTTTCTTTTTGTCTATTTCGGGTCTTATAACTACATGTCCTGCTTTACCGGTTCAAAGTAAATATTGGAGGGGAATTGAATTGAACAGGTCCATCCAGCAGCACACTGCTTATTCCTGACAATGTTTCTATTTCGGTCCCTTTTTCTCCCTTGGTTGTCAGCCAGAGAACAAACTGTCTTATTCTATATAGATTATTCACTCTGGAGTGTAGAGCCACGGTCATATTTATGAAGTTGGCTGTGTTTACACAGGCAGCCCAATTCTGATATATTTTCCACTAATTTGTCTTTTGACAAATCAGATCAGCTCTGAAAAAGATCTGATGTGAAAAGATCTGATCTGAATGGCTGCATTTGTAGACGCAGCCATTGAGGCTCCTTCACTAGATACATTGGACTCTTTTAAAACATGCAAGTTATTTATAAAGAGAACGTGTGTTTATATGTTTTGTATTGATTGATTCAGCTACATTTGATCTCCATAACTCAGCACTTACTATCAGTCCCAACCTTCATCAGTTAAATGTTTGGTTAATTGTGCTTTAATTGGCATTGGCTCAGTTTTTCATGGCAGGTCACTTCACAGGTCTACCTGGTTAGTTCATTGCGTAAGCCACAGTAGAAAACAGTTGTGTTCAGAATGTTCGATAGAGCCATGTCGGAAAGGTGAGAGGTTGGTTTTAGCACCTTTGAACTGCCAAGCTGTTTTGTCGTTTCGTCTGGCTTATTTTGCACAATAAATTAAGTATTTTACACAGTTTTATAATCCGTGTACTTTTTAAGCCATTAAGTGGACAAGGCGATGGCCGGCATTGTCACAATATCTCTGAGCTGGGTTGTTGAGTAAGGTGCTTAAAAGTACCGTATACCGAGCTCCTCGTACACCTAATTTCTTCATGATTTTCTCAGTTTGTGTCATCAAGTTTCTTGGTAACCAAATAGCCGTATTGTATTGGAGCGTACTTGAGTTTCCCCCATTGACAGTAGAAGGTATAGACCTTTTTCAAATCACGACCATGTTGAATTGAATACGAGGCTGAGCAGACAGAACAGCTGCTGTCTGAGGCCACATCATTGAGAACAAAACTTGAGAGCCCTTACAACTCATTAACGAAGACATTAACGAGACATGAACGACAGATACACACGGGGATAGCCCTATCCATTTTCCTGTACATCGACTGCTGGATCGAGTGATAAATTGTCTATCTCCACTGTCATTGACTAATTAGGCCATTCTACAAATGTAATTGTTTAAATACATATCATCGGTAGTTCACCTGGCTGTATTATACTGCAAGTCCCATAGGCAGATTATGCAGATGCCTTTCCAGGACTCAACAACACTCAACCTCCATTTTACCATGTCGTTTTTCTGGTTAGATATTTTACTGTGGCGTACAATGCTACAGTATACGTACAGTAAACATCCTACACCTACTCTACATTTCTCCTTTAGTATGCACACAGAGGCTTCGGGTTGAGTGCTTGGTCTTTCATTGCGTCGTGCTTTGCATAAAGTGCTGGGGCTGCAGTGCTAATGGTTTCAAAAGGAGAAGGGTTTCCCTATGGGGTTTACTGGGAGGAACAGCGCTCGGCGTTCTGATTGCATCGTTGCCCTTGTGTGACATTTGATAGCCAGTGACCAGAGGTGACTACACCTGGCCTGGAAGGATGGCTCTGTCGCCACGCACGGAGGTGTCCACAAATAACTGAATCGGTCACTCACCGGGCTATTAAAGCGGTATTAAAGTGTTATTTCTTCAGGGTTTCTCGTCACGATGTTACAGTAGAAAGGCATGTACTGTCCAACATAGAGAAAGGAGCATGTTGTTACGTTAAGGCCTTGTCCAACCAACGTTTCGGTTTGCTTCGACTACTGCTCTACAGCCATGTCTCAATTTGAAGACGGACCAATAAAAACAAAAACAAAAATGATATGTTTAATGCCTCACATTAACTTGTGACCTTCCTTTTACTATTCATCTTTGAATTTGTTTTTTTCCCAGAACGTTGTGTCGAAGAGTGCCCTGCAGTTCCGGGGCAACGCCCAGCACGATGCCCAGGAGTTCCTGCTGTGGCTCTTGGACAGAGTTCACGAGGACCTCAACAACATCGTCCTGCCCAGCAGCAGACCCCCCAGGAAGGTAACCAACTTTACTTGGGCATGCTTACGTTCATTACATCAGTTACAAGTTGGGGATTGTATCTCAGACCGTTGAATGATATTAGATATAGCCTAGAGCCATGTCTGGTAGCATCGCTGCCAACTGTGCTGGTTCTGAAGCTTCTAGACTGTGGATTGGTACCTTTCTGTACTGAACAGACAGCATTGTATTTCCTCCAACTGTATCGTCTAGGCTGTATCCCCTTTACTGCATTTCCATTGTTGTATCTCCCTTAACTGTCAATTACCTGATTGTGTTTACTTTGTTTTATTCTTTTTTTATCTCGTTACTCTATTTCGGGCGTTAATGTGGGCTGTTAAGTATCTATCTCCTGACTAACTGCTGTGTTACTATATGTCGTCTCTCCTGACTGTCATCTGTCTGCTCGCTGTCTCTGTAGCCTCCGTTGGAGGAAGAAAATGTCCCTGAAGGATCCTCATTACCAGCAGCTGGCTCTTTCGTACAAGAGCTATTTCAGGCTCAATACAGGTGAGTCACACCTCAAAGTAATCCCCTGATTGACACCCCACCGCACTCTTACAGAATATAGTTGGGATAGATCGACACGTACTGTAGATAGAGTAGATCCTAACACAAGTGAGCTAGCCAGTTTTCTAATGCTAATTTGACGACTAACGTTTGGCTCGTTGTGATTGTAGCTTTCACATTGACACAGGCAGTGTCGTTACAGCGGTTTGAAGTGAACATTTTTTTTTTTTGTCTCCACACAAATAGGTCCTCCCTGACTTGCCCTCACTGCCAGAAACAGAGCAACACCTTTGACCCTTTCCTCTGCATCTCACTGCCCATCCCGGTACCGCACACTCGGTAAGACGATATCTAATATCTTAATAAGGCAATATCTGACACACAAACAGTATACCCCACTACAAATTACAGAAAGACCGGGTCTTGTTCTGCTGTATTTGATCTCAACTTACAACTGAGTGTCTAGAAGCATGATCAGATGATGGTGTTCCTTGAAGCGTGGGTAAGATAACTCAATTGTCCTGTGTTTCCCTCCCAGGCCCCTGTATGTGACGGTGGTGTACCAGGGAAAGTGTTCCCACTGTATGAGAGTGGGTGTGGCTGTGCCTCTCTCCAGCACTGTGTCCAGACTGAGAAACGCTGTGGCCCAGGAGACCAAAATACCCTCTGAACAGGTACCAAGTCCAATACCTTTGAAATCGAGCCTCAAAGTGTAAACATGTATACAGATGAACGGATAAGAGACGAGTGAAACGGTCAGCAATGATTGAAAATGCCCACCCTACTAAAAAGCCATCTTCAGCACTATTCAAACTGAAACATAAAATGTCAACACTAGTCAATTCAAAACTTGAGGCGTTGAGTAGGTATTTAAGTGGTAGTCATGGTCATTCATGATCAAAGTAGGTGTTTGTTTTTTAGGTTCAGCCAATGGTGGGGACTCGAGGCCCTTGTGAGCATCTTCGTTACAGAGAAATCTATTGTCTCAGCCTTCAACAATCCACTGTTTGTGTTTGATGTGTCTCCTAGAGTCATGATTGGAGGCTCAGATCATGTGATATTGTTTGCTCATCCTATTTTATATGGTCCACTACTCTGTATAAATCCTGAGTTACTGTGTAATAATTCATGTGTGTTAATCAATCTTATGAATCTTATATGAATTTCATATGAATAAACCACACACCTCATGCCTAGCGTACCTATGTTGGCTCTTCAGTATGAAATTGACCCCCTTTTGAGATTTTGTAGCCCTTTACACTCGTGCCCATATACGAGTTGAAAAATGGCAGATTTGGGCACTGATAAACGCAGTAACATGCTACACATGACGTCAGAGCTCTGGCTCTGCGCTTCACAGAGCTGCATGGGTTTTGACTGACAGACGTTCTGAACTCGAGCACCTCGCGCGTCAAAAAGTTGCCCCCATCCCTCCTGCTAATTGGGCAACTTTTGTAAATGTTTTGTTGTCTGGGAAAAGTGAGGGAAATGCTGTAAATGAAAAGGACTCTATGTTTTTTGAAAGATGAGACCTTGAGGATTATAATAAATACCGCTTTGATGTCATACAAGCATGCCAAATACCTGCGAGTCTAAATGTGCACTTCGCATTTTCAAATCATAAGAGTCATGTCAAAATCGGATCAAATACAATTTTATTTGTCACATGCTCCGAATACAACGGGTGTAGACATAACCATGAAATGCTTGCTTACGAGCCCTTCCCAACAATGCAGTTATTTAAAAAAATAAATAATAATAAAATGAACACAAGAGGAATAAAATACACAATATACAGTGTCAGCGTTTATGATCACTATGTTTGATGTGCAGTTACAAGATGAAATGGCGTCATACCTTGGGTTGTTCTGAACAGAATGAGTCTGTTTGTCTATTGTGAAGAAAATGTGCGCGGCACACGCTTCTGAATGCACTCGATTCCTTTCTAAGCTCACCAAAATGATGATCTGTTTCCCCGAATTGCATTGTGAAAAATGAACACTTTAATGTCGTTGTTTAAAACCTAGCTAGTCATGTTCGCAATAGAACACGCTTTCAAATGATGCCCACCTGACCCAGATTGCGATTTATAATGGATCGTTAATTGTGTGATTGCAGGGTTGTGTTCCAAACAAAACGGCTACAAGTGGGCTTGCTCTAGTTCCTCAACGGCACAGCTAGGATAGCTCAAAACAGCACCTTATATACTGAACAAAAATATAAACGCAACATGTAAAGTGTTGGTCCCATGTTTCTTGAGCTGAAATAAAAGATCCCAGAAATGTGCCGTATGAACAAAAAGCTTATTTCTCTCAAATGTTGCTCACAAATTAGTTTACATCCCTGTTAGCGAGCATTTCTCCTTATCCAGGATAATCCATCCACCTGACAGGTGTGGCATATCAAGAATCTGATCAAACGGCTTGTGCTGGGGACAATAAAAGGCCACTCTAAAATGTGCAGTTTTGTCACACAGCACAATGCCACAGATATCTCAAGTTTTGAGGGAGTGTGGAATTGGCATGCTGACTGCAGGAATATCCACCAGAGCTGTTGCCAGAGAATGTAATGTTCATTTCTCTACCATAAGCAACCTCCAACGTCATTTTAGAGAATTTGGCAATACGTCAAAGCGGCCTCACAACCGCAGAGCACGTGTAACCACGCCAGCCCAGGACCTCCTAATCTGGCTTCTTCACCTGCGGGATCGTCTGAGACCAGAGACCCGGACAGCTGATGAAACTGGGGGTTTGCACAACCAAATAATTTCTGCACAAACTGTCAGAAACCGTCTCAGGGAAGCTCATCTGGGTGCTTGTCGTTCTCACCAGGGTCTTGACCTGAATGCAGTTAGTTCAGTGTCGTAATCAACGTCAGTGGGCAAATGCTCACCTTCGATGGCCACTGGCATGCTGGAGAAGTGTGATCTTCATGGATGAATCCCGGTTTCAACAATGAACATAATTGCATTTTATCGATGGCAAATTGAATGCACAGAGATACAGTGACGAGATCCTGAGGCTCATTGTCTTGCCATTCATCCGCCACCATCACCTCATGTTTCCGCATGATAATGCACGGCCCCACGTCGCAAGGATCTGTACATAATTCCTGGAAGCTGAAAATGTCCCAGTTCTTTTATGGCCTGCATATTCACCAGACATGTCACCCATTGAGCATGTTTAGAATGCTCTGGATCGACGTGTACAACAGCATGTTCCAGTTCCTGCCAATATCCAACAACTTCGTACAGCCATTGAAGAGGAGTGGGACAACATTCCACAGGCCACAATCAACAGCCTGATCAACTATGCGAAGGAGATGTCTCGCTGCATGAGGCAAATGGTGGTCACACCAGATACAGACTGGTTTTCTGATCCAGACCCCTACCTTTTTTTAAGGTATCTGTGACCAACAGATGCATGCATATCTGTATTCCCAGTCGTGTGAAATCCATAGAGTAGTGCCTAATGAATTCATTTCAATTGACTGATTTCCTTATATGAACTGCAACTCAGTAAAATCTTTGAAATTGTTGCATGTTGTGTTTCTATTTTAGTTCAATGTAGTAACTGGAGACACCAGTTAGTCCTCTCACTCACACCCTTTTAGTTTTTTTTCTTATGTTCCACCTACCCAAAATTTGTAGCATGTTACTGAATATATCCAGAATATTTTCAGATTTCATAATGAGCAAATGCGGCGAAAAGTACAGTAAATGTAAAATGCACATAAAATCAACAGTGTAATGTTTGGATTTCGTCTTGTGTCTGGTGAACTGTTGTGTCCTCACCTTTGGTCTAATAATTGTCCCATAATCACCTAAAATGTTCCCTTTCAATTGCTACCATGGTTATGCACATGCTTTTCATATTTCTTCTGTAAGAAACATTTCAATTTAGCCCTATCCATATAGGCCAGTTCCCACAAGTGTAAAGGTTTAAACCTTTGTGAGACCTTCCTCGATGGAGGCCAAAATGTTACTGGAGGCTTAAATCTTAAATAGAACTTAATTGAATGAGATTAACCCTATCTCTGTTAATGATCCGTGTGTGTGTGTGCAGATTGTCCTTACCGAAATGTACTCCGATGGCTTTCACCGCTCCTTCTGTGACGATGATGACGACCTTGAGATCATTCAAGAGAGCGACTCCGTATTTGCCTTTGAAACACCTGAGTTGTTTAGACCAGAGCAGATCCGGTCTCAGCGAGGTTTGACTTCATGTTATGATTCCCCCGTAAATCAGTTTAGCTCTGGGCCGTATTAGGGCGGTATGAGTCTAGATTAGATTACAAATGGATTTAGCAATTGGATTTAATAGGAAATCATGTTTCATCTGGATGTGATTACCTATTTTCACCCTCTCTGCATATGGGTGTACAGTATCTTTTGGACCCAGAAAATTGATAGCCCAATAAGAACTGGGTATACAGATATGCGTCCCTATGCCAGAATCCAACATATTGCGCAGGTTAACAGCCTTATTCAACAAACTTGCATCTCACTGACCTGTAGCAGGCTTTAATCTTTGTTTCATTAAACCTTACGATAATGTAACCGCAACCGCAGCTTGGGTAGTTTTGATTTAGAACTCAAAAGTTTGTTCATATAGTGCTGTGAATACATTTACAGTATATACTGCAATGTGTTGCAGGAAGTCCCCATGCTAATCTGAATCAGAACAACTTGAAGTATGGGACAGACAACAACAGGCTACAGGTGTCAACAAAAATGGAAGAGTCAGTGACTCCCCCTCCGAGCCCCAATAAGATCAGCGGGGCTGACAAGATCATTCTGCTGGTGTGTAACAGAGCCTGTGCTGGACAGCAGGGACGCAGGTACACAAAGCAACTCCTCAAGATTTCAACATGAAACATTCCAGTTTAATGTGGTGAAGCAAAGTAGCACCAGGAAAATATGATCTCAAGGGACATGTTCATACAGTGGCGATGAAAACTAATTTGATATAGTTATGATGGATGTGGAAAATCTTGTTCTTCACCTTGTCTATGACGATTCTAGGTTTGGTCATCCGTTTGTGCTGTATCTGGAGCGGACTGTCACCTGGGACATTCTGCAGAAGGAGATCCTGGAGAAGATGCGTCACCTTTTGCGTCCTGGGGTCTTTGTCCAGGTAGGTGCAGGTTATCCACACAGACACTCATTCAACACAGGCACACACACATATGTACACAGTGTAACTAAACGTATTTGCCGTCCCTCAGGTTGGGCCCTTCAGTTTGCGTGTAGTGGGGGTGGTTGGAATCACGTATCTCTTACCTCAAGAGGAGCAACCACTGTGCCACCCCTCTGTGGAGAGGTAATGTCACCCAGCGCCACCAGAGGGCGCTTGTCTCTCACTGATAGAGGACAGGTAGCAAGAGTTAGTTTAGCAAGTGTTCAACCTTTCAGCGTGTTTAGCCTTTTGTTTAACCCTTCCGTGGTTTTTCACACGTGTTAAACCGTCTGGGTTGTTGTTCGATATGTAGCGTACCCTGTTTTCCACATTGAGCTGTCATAGGTCTCAAAGATAACGTTGCGTTGATTTCCTATTTATCCAACGTTTGTCTGCAGAGCGTACAAATCTTGTGGGCCAGGAGGTCCCCCACATGTCAAGATTGTGGTGGAATGGGACAAAGAGACAAAAGACTAGTAAGTGTAATGAGACACACAAAAAAAACAATGCTGAGAGGGAAAGACACTCACCTCTCATCATGATCCAGTGCACACATTTAGCATTGACTGGCAGTCACTCATACGGTGAGACAAATAGTTTTGCTCTTTGAAGAGAATGTGAATGTGAATTCAAAGCAATTGTTGTGACTGAGGTGAGACGTTTCCCTAGTTTCTGTTTGTCAACACATTTCGAATAGAACTTTCATGGTTTCCTTTGAAGCTTGTTGTGCGACCTCGGTGTGAACTGTGCATTTTGTTGTGTCTGGCTGCAGTCTGTTCAAACGCACCGAGGACGAGTACATCCCAGATGCTGAGAGTGTACGTCAACAGAAAGACGGACATCTGCAGCCTCAGATGTGCTCCCTCGCCCAGTGCTTTCAGCTCTACACCAAAGAGGAACAGGTACGTGTGTACCCGTGCCTGTGTGTGTGTGTGTGTGTGTTTGTGTGTTTGAGAGCTCTGCTCTGTGTGTTTCAGCTTGCTCCAGATGATGCCTGGCGCTGCCCACACTGCAAGCAGCTACAGCAGGGCAGCATCAAGTTGAGCCTCTGGACCCTGCCTGACATCCTCATACTGCACCTCAAACGCTTCAGACAAGTACAGTACACTACAGACCACTACACTATACATCAACATCATTCATACAACTACATAATCAAAGTGTATAAGCTCAGTTAGCATTATATTACCCCAGGAATAAACTCAAAACAGTATTTAATTCCAAGTACACGTGTATCGATCGTATTACTAGTGTATGTCAACACTAATATTATGTTCATTCTTACAAGCTCAGTCAGCATTGTACACTCAACCAATCTGCATTAGCATAGTAAGCATTCCACCCTCAACCAACATCATCAAATTTGTTGCTGTTGTGCGTGTGTGTATGGTGTCTTCTTAGGACGGAGACCGGAGGATGAAGATGCAGAACATGGTGAAGTTTCCTCTGATCGGGATGGACATGGCGCCCCATATGGTCAAGCGGAGCCAGAGCAGCTGGAGTCTGCCCTCGCACTGGTCACCATGGAGACGACCTTACGGGATGGGCCGCGACCCCGAGGACTACCTGTATGACCTGTACGCTGTGTGTAACCACCACGGGACAATGGCGGGAGGTCATTACACAGGTTAGCGAACAACACACGTATGGACACACACTCTAATATGTTCCTGCAGCAGTAGGGCTATAAATTGACAGGGTTGCTGGCTCAAATCCCAATGGGTTTACAATGCTGGTCTGCCCTTGAGAAAGCCACTTACTCCATGTACAGTACCAGTCAAAAGTTTGGACACACCTACTCATTCAAGGGATTTTCTCAAAACTATGAAATAACACATATGGAATCATGTGGTAATCAAAAAGGTGTTAAACAAATCAAAATACATTTTAGATTTTAGATTATTCAAAGTAGCCACCCTTTGCATTGATTACAGCTTTGCACACTCTTGGCATTCTCTCAACCAGCTTCTTAGAAGAATCTCAAATATATAATATATCTTGATTTGTTTAACACTTTTTTGGTTACTACATGATTCCATATGTGTTATTTTATAGTTTTTATTCTACAATGTAGAAAATGGTAAGAATAAAGAAAAGCCCTTGAATGAGTAGGTGTGTCCAAACGTTTGACTGGCATCCATTTCCCCGCTCTTTTTTTTAGAAACTCAAATAATTCAAATCCACGGAATTATCCAGTTAACATGATAATTGACTCTTTATCCCATCCGTATTATGTCCTCTTCTGCAGCTCACTGTAAAAACTCCATCGATGGCATGTGGTACTGCTTTGACGACAGCGATGTCCAAGCCATATCTGACGAGGAAGTCTGCAAGCAGAACGCCTACATACTATTTTATCAAAGACGGGCCACCATCCCGTCATGGTCTGCTAACAGCTCCGTTGCAGGTAAGAATATATGCATTTGTTATGTAAAAAACGATTTAATTCATAATTCAAATCAAATCAAATTGTATTTGTCACGAATACAACAAGTGTAGACCTTACAGTGAAATGCTTACTTACAAGCCCTAACCAACAATGCCGTTTAAAAATAAATTCAAAAAATCACCTAATAAAAAAAATTACACAAGAAATAAAAGTAACAAATAATTCAAGAGCAGCAGTAAAATAACAATACCGCGGCTATATACAGGGGGTACCGGTACAGAGTCAATGTGCGGGGGCACCATTCCATAATTCTATGGGATGCAACGTTTTTCAAACAACAAGATGCAACAATGTCATAGATAGTCTGGAGCCCTGAACTAACTTTTCCCCCTGGTGGCACTGGTGCCACTAACTTTTTCACATGTTTGCAACAACCCTTGATTTGGTCGCATCAAAAACAACGAATGGCGTCACGCAATAGAAAAATGAGTAATCATCATGTTCATTGATAGTGCTTTATTAATAAGTGTATTAAACTACTGAAAAAATGTAACTCCCACAGCCAAGTTAAAGGGACGCTAAATGCGACTAAACGGCTGTAGTCTGGAGCCATGTAGTAGAATACCTGGGTCTTATTTGGTTTTTGCCTCACATCCAATCTCCCTGTAGATGTCATGTCCTCCCCGACTGAGACACGTGATTTAAAATCATAGACATATACATATGTGCACATATAAATGTTTTTATACTGTATGTCTAATATATACATTTATGATGTATATATTCAGTTGAAGTCGGAAGTTTACATACACTTAGGTTGGAGTCGTTAAAATCTGTTTTTCAAACACTCCACAAATTTCTTGTTAACACACTATAGTTTTGGCAAGTCGGTTAGGACATCTACTTTGTGCATGACACAAGTCATTTTTTCAACAATTGTTTACAGACATATTATTTCACTTAAGGACATATACTGTGTCACAATTCCAGTGGGTCAGAAGTTTACATACACTAAGTTGACTGTGCCTTTAAACAGCTTGGAAAATTCCCGAAAATGATGTCATGGCTTTAGAAGCTTCTGAAAGGCTAATTGACATTATTTGAGTCAATTGGAGGTGTACCTGTGGATGTATTTCAAGGCCTACCTTCAAACTCAGTGCCTCTTTGCTTGACATCATGAGAAAATCAAAAGAAATCAGCCAAGACCTCAGAAAAAAAAGTGTAGACCTCCACAAGTTTGATTCATCCTTGGGAGCAATTTCCAAATGCCTGAAGGTACCACGTTCATCTGTATGAATAATAGTACACAAGTATAAACACCATGGGACCACACAGACGTCATACCACTCAGGAAGGAGACACGTTCTGTCTCCTAGAGATGAACGTACCTTGGTGCGAAAAGTGCAAATCAATCCCAGAACAACAGCAAAGGTACCTTGTGAATATGCTGGAGGAAACCGGTACAAAGTATCTATATCCACAGTAAAACGAGTCCTATATCGACATAACCTGAAATTCCGCTCAGCAAGGAAGAAGCCACTGCTCCAAAACCGCCATAAAAAGCCAGACTACGGTTTGCAACTGCACATGGGGACAAAGATCGTACTTTTTGGAGAAATGTCCTCTGGTCTGATGAAACAAAAGTAGAACTGTTTGGCCATAATGACCATCGTTATGTTCGGAGGAAAAAGGGGGACGCTTGCAAGCCGAAGAACACCATCCCATCCGTGAAGCATGGGGGTGGCAGCATCATGTTGTGGGAGTGCTTTGCTGCAGGAGACACGGTGCACTTCACAAAATAGATGGCATCATGAGGCAGGAGAATTATGTGGATATATTGAAGCAACATCTCAAGACATCAGTCAGGAAGTTAAAGCTTGGTCGCAAATGGGTCTTCCAAATGGACAATGACTCCAAGCATACTTCCAAAGTTGTGGCAAAATGGCTTAAGGACAACAAAGTCAAGCTGTTAGAGTGGCTAGCACAAAGCCCTGACCTCAATCCTATAGAACATTTGTGGGCAGAACTGAAAAATCATGTGCGAGCAAGGAGGCCTACAAACCTGACTCAGTTACACCAGCTCTGTCAGGAGAAATGGGCCAAAATTCACCCAACTTATTGTGGGAAGCTTGTGGAATGCTACCCGAAACGTTTGACCCAAGTTTAACAATTTAAAGGCAATGCTACCAAATACTAATTTAGTGTATGTAAACTTCTGACCCACTGGGAATGTGATGAAAGAAATAAAAGCTGAAATAAATCATTCTCTCCACTATTATTCTGACATTTCACATTGTTAAAATAAAGTGGTGATTCTAACTGACCTAAGACAGGGAATTTTTACTAGGATTAAATTTCAGGAATTGTGAAAAACTAAGTTTAAATGTATTTGGCTAAGGTGTATGTAAACTTGCGACTTCAACTGTATACATACAGTATATGTCCTTTGTTTACCCGTCCCAGGTTCGACCAGCTCGTCTCTGTGTGAACACTGGATCAGCAGGTTGATAGGGAGTCGTCCTCCCAGCCAGGCCTCATCTGGCTCCTCCAGACGCACTTCGCTGGCCTCCCTCTCGGAGTCGGCCGAGTTCACTGGGGAACGCAGCGAAGACGATGGTGAGAAACAGCCTCTCATGCATATTTGTCAAGATGTTGTATTTCTGCTATATCAAATATGTTTGCACGATGATAGTACTTGGAACTAAAATTGATACAAAATATATTGTTACGATGACACTGCAGGCCTTATATATACATTAGCCTACTTTCAGTTGTTTTTGCAAAGCTGAACAATCTGTATCATTCTGTAATATAATGATATAATATCAGACTTTACTAGCTTGAAACCCACTGAGAAAAGAGGTCATGAACATGCACTCAGTCTATTTCACTCCACACCAACGCTTTAGTTGTACATCTCTGTCCCCTTCTGTTGAGAAGGCTTCTCTACCCGCCCGGCGGTGAGGAGTATCCAGAGACAGACCTTCTCCTCGCGCTCCAACATGGCCAGCCCTCTGGCCCTCAGCGAGAACGGCTCGAAGCCCTCCTGGTCCCTCTCCACTAAGCTCCATCTGCGCTCCAACTCTCCCTCGCGCTTCTCCCTGGAGTCCCACTCCTCCTCGCCCACCCTTGAGAGGATAGGCGAGGCGGTTGATGACAAGGTCTCCACCTCCTGCTTTAGCGGCTCGGCGAAACCCGAGGTAAGGGCTGGAGGTAAGACACCCCTGGTGGTGGAGGGTAATGCAGGGGCTAAAAGGCTCTTGGAGCAGGTGCACTCCAAGGCCATCCCCCAGGCTGAGCTGAGGAGCTCCAGCCCGGCAGGGGGTAACAGTAACGTGGCTACAGTCGTGGAGCCAGGCAGCCCGGGTCAAGGAGCAATCGCTAAGGAGCCTAAACAACGAGGAGCAGGGGGAGAGGAGGGCGCTGGGGCGAGGAGAAACTCTGCAAAGACTGTTGAGTCCGAGAAGAGCCCCAAGAAGCACCCAACCACCCCCTCACCGTCCCCTTCCCACACCTCCTCTGTGACCCACGGATCGTCACCTTCTCGAACCCAAGCCAAGAGCGTGGCGGCCACAGTGTCCAACCCCAAAGAAAAAAGCGAGGGTGCAGTCAAAAAAACCAGCAAGACCTCCTTAGCCAAAACAGCCACCCCCACGAAAAAGGAGCCGTTGCAGACCCCAGAAACACTTCACCCTGAAACAGCAAAGCAAAGGAAGGGAGGCTCCCCCAGGTCCCAGAGTTCCTCGGCACACCCGCCGAGGAAGACGTCGCCCAGAGGAACGGTGGAGAGGAGCTCCGCATCAGCGAGAACCAGAGCAGCCGAGAGGAGCGCCAGTCGGGAGACGTCGCGGACCACCTCAGTGTCAGAGAGGGGGGTGAACCACGGTGGTCCCTCCTCTAGGGCCAGTGGTGTGTCCCGTGGAGGAGAAGTGTGTGCCACTGGCCGGGGCGAAGGTAGGGCGGGGCGAGGGGCGGAGAGCAGGGCTGGGGGGAGGAGCACCAGCAGCAGCTCCTCCATGACCAGCCTGCGATCGTCCAGTGTGAGCGTGGCACCGGCAGCGGCCTCAGCAGCGCCGCCCAGGGGACCTCTTTGGAACAGCAAGACAGAGGAAAAGGGACTCAACTTCTTCAAGAGTGCCCTGAGGCAGAAAGAGACACGCAGGTCCACGGACGGGGGAAAGCCAACCACGACGGCCAAAGCAGGGACAGGCGAGGCTAAAGGCAACTCAGAAGAAGGGGCTGGGGAGGAGACTGGAGAAGTGGCGGGGAATGGAGCAGCCAAGAGGGCCCAGCAGGGGAACCCAGAGGCCCAGATGAACACACCCTCGGCCAAAGACAAGGAATCCTCCAAGACGTCCAACCCAGCCAAGCACTCTATACTGTCCTCCGCCAAGTCCAAGTCCTCCGGAGCAGAGACAGGTGGAGTGGAGAAAGCCTCTGCCAACGGGAAAAAACCTCCTGAAAAGAGGTTGCCGCCATCCCGAAAGATCCCCATCAATTCTTCACGAACCACCCAGAAGTCCAA